>NC_069682.1:68318376-68933376 GCF_023699985.2 Odocoileus virginianus | reverse complement strand
CCTAACCGTGTGGGTCTGGGTACCCTCTGCAGATTTAGTGTCAGAAGTGAATTGACTCCTGGATGCCCAGGGGGGGCGTTGAGGAACCAGTTGCTGTTGGTAGAGACCCAGCATGTTTGGAGTCAGGGACAACACCCAGACTCACACTTCCCTATCATTTGTGTATGGTATTAGGGTCAGGGCCCTGAGACTATATTACATGGGGCAGAACACTCAGAACCCCTGCCCAGTTCTCTGCATTTTCAGAATTCCTGGCAGAATCATGTACTTGATTAAATGTACTGTGACTTGTCCTGGTCCTACCACTGACATGTTTTCCATCCTGGGCAAGTCGGCTGCACTTTCCTCTCCTGAACAGGGGGACCAGGTTACATGAGTTTTTTGAAAGGATTACCAGTCAATGAGTATAAAGAGTTGGACATTCATGGCCAATGATATCCAATTTCCACCACAATGTTTTAGTCCAAAAGAATTGTCTACATATATTTCCTCACCAGCCCTCCAAAAAAATTTGTCTATCAAATAATGATCACTTCTCTGATGAAATTAATCAGAACATTGAGTGACAATTGGGCTTCTTACCTTCGAAGACCACTGTGGGAACAGCAGGCAAAGCAGTACTTCTGGGAGTTTGCTCAAGGCACAAGGACTGTTCTTTGAACTGGTAAAATATAAGTCAAAACTCAATGCAGCTCATTTTGTTGTCCTGTCAGATGATTATTTCATTTTCCTATAGAGATATATGATGTTAGAGGATAATTATATGGGCAGGTGAGCAAAAGTGAAAGTATCAATGGCTCAGTTGTGCATGATCTTTGTGACCCCATGGGCTATAGCTTACCAGGTCTTCTGTCCAGGGAATTCTCCAGGCAAAAATACTGGAATGGGAAGCCATTCCCTTCCCCAGGGGAATCTTCCTGACCCAGGGACTGAAGCCAGGTCTCCTACATTGCAGATAATCTTTACCACTGAGCCATGAGGGAAGCTATATATACATATACATACAGGTATATAGAGAGACACAGGTTTCATCACATCTATATATACATAAATATGGGTGTATATATATATATGTATACAGGTTTCATCATCAGATAGAATATAAGGAATATTACTATATCCAGGGTATTCAATGATTGTGCACTTGAAATAAGGATGACATGGGAGATTCATTTACATGACAAATATGTATCAAATACTTAGGATTTTTGTCCCAGAAGGCATATTTCTTGGTGTAGGAAAACAGCTGTAAACAAAATATAGTAAAATAATATGCCTTCTAAGAGGGATACAGACAATGAAGACAGAGGGAAAATCCTTGCCAGGTGGTGATGAATGTCGTGAAGTAAGAGAGTGATGGGGATTCATGAGGCTTAGAGGGTGAGGGAAACACTCTGTAGTAAGAAGGCCTTGAGCAAAGGCCGCCAAAAATGAGCCTGGTGTGTTTGCCCAGCAGTCCAGACCAGGGTGGCTGGAGCTGAGTGGGTGAGGGGAGGGGAGTGGGAGGGGATGAGGCAGAGAGGCCGTGGGGGCAGGACGTGAGGAGCCTTGTAGGACTTTATAAGAGTCCGAATTTGACTCTGGGAGAGCTGGGGAGTCACTGAGGGATTGGTCCTGGGAGCCACGCGATAGGACTGAAGTTTTAAGAGGATCCCTGAGTCTGCAGAGCGGAGAGCGGCTCCTCGGAAATAAGAGCAGAGACAGAGGCCCCTGGGCAGGTGCTGCAGTGGCCCAGGGATCCGTGGGGCAGTGTGTACCCGTGTGGTTCCTAGGGTAGATCGCAGTTCTTTAGAACGTGAATGACTTGCCCTGTTAAGGTTTCTGTGGAGGCTTCATCACAAGTCCTTCAATCTTTAGGCATTTGTGATGGATTCACCCTCCACCTCTCACCCCTCCCTGAGGTTGGGGGCAGGGAAAGAGAAAAGGTGGAAATGAAAAGTCCCACTCCCCCAATCAAGTGTTGGTTACCCTGATAACACACTCCTTCCTTGGTTTAGGCTGAGTGTTTGCTAGTCATCTCCCTCACATGACAAAAGTCTCCTTATTTCTCTCATCTCTCAGGAAACTCCAGCAGTGTTAGGAGTTCTGTGCCAAGAATAGGAAGAAGACCAAATTGATATTTCTTTATAGTGACAGCATCAGTATTCCCTCCATATTCCATGATTCCAGTGCTCATGCTGTGACCAGAGTGAACACACTGCAGGGTTACAGGCCAGGAGGACATCAGCTTCCCCAGCCAAATTCCTGCCTGGACCAGCGTCTGGTAAAGAGTAAGTGTCCACCCAGTGGAGAAGCTGTGACAGTGTTGCAGGAAGGTGACCCGTGTCACACCTGTCTTCTGAGCTAGGTGAGGGGGTCAGGGCATTGAGGTCCAGGTGAAATGCTACGTGCAGGAGGCTGGAAGGAGGACGTGGACTCACACTGCTATTCACTTGTAGGTCCTGTGATTTGTCTCATCCACTCACTGACCATCCATCACGTGCCATGTGCTGCTCTAGGTCCGGGGATGCTCCCTGAGTGAGCATATTAGAATCACTGTCTCTGTTTACAGGAGACCCACAGGCAGAGTCAAATCTGAAAAGTACTTTTACTGGACTTTAGGCCCCTGCAGACAGAAGCCTGAGGCATAATTTTGTAGGGAGATTATGCAATAAACAGGACTGACCCAGCTCCTCCCCTTGCCCACTCCCCTCCTCATCACCTGATCCCACCCCTCAGCCAGGATATTAAAAGCTCAGTCCATCTCCAGCATCCTCAGGAGCCCTCCTGCAAGGCCACCACCAAGATGAACCGGCTCTGCCTCTCCGCAGCCCTTCTCTTCCTCCTGGTTATCCTGGTGGGCAGCACCTCGGTGTATGAACACCATACCCAGGATGAAGGTAGGTCCAGCCTCACCTCTCCTGTACAGACTGGAGGGAAATGATGGAAGTCTATGGAAGGGGACAGGGCAGGCATGGGGTGGGTGCTGCCAACCCTTTCCGGATTTCTTCTGTCATGTTGGGCAGGATTTTTGTTCGTTTGGTTTTGCTGCCTTGGACTTGCTGGCTATGCGATGACATTGCCTAGTTACAAGGGCTACTCTGGTTGTGGTGTGTGGGCTTCTCATCGTGGTTGCAGAGCCAGGGCTTGAGGCATCTGGGTTCAGTAGTTGTGGTTCACCTGCTTAGTTGCAATGAGGCACGTGGAATCTTCCCAAACCAGGGATCAATCCTTGTTCCCTGCGTTGGCAGGTGGATTCTTAACTACTGGACCAGCAGGGAAGCCTGAAGTTGCAAGCTTTGAACTCCACTGACATTATGACTCGCATGAGGAAATATATTAAATATATATATACCTATATATATACATATATATATATCCCACCTAAATCTACCAGATTAGGAGCCCCATTTGTGAGACTCTCTATTCTTGGTCCCTGCATTGTCCCTGAACCTCACTATAGTGTAGTAATAAAAAGATCCATATTTGATCCTTCTCATGATTTGGCCAAGGCCTCTTAAACCTCTTGAAATTTGCTGACTTGAGGTGAGAGACTTGAGGTTATGAGATGAGTCACTAAAGATGAGGTTATGAGATGAGTCAAGATACCTTCAAGATGGGGCTGGTCTTCAAGAAACCTCAAACACCCATTTAAAGGGTACAGATTTCACCACCTCTCACTCCAGCACCTCTGAGGACAGGGGAGGGAACTGAGAGTGAGATCAATCACCAATGGCAGATAATCCAACCAATATGCCTGTTTAGTGAACCCTGGAAAGAAGTACATAACTACTGGATCCAGAGAGCTTGCAGGATGGTGGACATAGGAAGATGCTGTGAAAGTACTGTGCTCACTAGAACATGGGGCCTGGGTACACCTCCACTCCCCCTTTGCCCTGCATGTCTCCTCCCTTGTGCTGCCTTGAGTTTTATTTTGTATATTAATCTGGGAATAGCAAGCAAGGATTTTCTTAGGGTCAGCTGCCAATTCTGTTCAGTAGTTGAATTTGAAGGTGGGGTCATAGAGGCCCTGATTTTAGCCATTTTGTCACAAGCATGAGTGACTCAGATGGTTGGCATCTGAACTGAGGAGAATCTTGAACACTCAACCTGCAGAATCTGCAGTAATTCCAAGGATTTGAAACAAAAGTGAATTTCTTGTTGGGCACCCAGTGATTGTTTGGGAATTGTTTCTATTGGTAGAGGCACCACATATTTGGTGTCAGGAAAACCTAGACTCACTCTCCCCTATGATCTTGGGGCTCAAGTAATGCTCCAAAAGTGGGGAGCAACAAAAGTACACATGGCACCCAGAAACTGTTCTCGATTATCTGTATTTTCAGAGTTCCTGGCAGAATCAGGCAGTGTATCCAATGTGTTGTATGTGACAGTATCTTGTCCTGGCCCTGCCGCCCACATGCCATGTTTCCTGGGCAACTCATCTGCAATTTTCTCATCTGAACAGGGGATACACATTACATGGGTTTTTGAGCAAATTTTTTTTTTTCCTTCAGTTGCTCAGTCGTGTCCAACTCTTTGCAACCCCACGGACTGCAGCACACCAGGTTTCCCTGTCCATCACCATCTCCCGGAGCTTGCTCAAACTCATGTCCATTGAGTCAGTGATGCCATCCAACCATCTCATCCTCTGCCATCCCCTTCTCCTCCTGCCTTCAATCCATCTTTCCCAGCATCGGGGTCTTTTCCAGTGAATCAGTTCTTTGTATCAGGTGGCCACAGTATTGGAGCTTCAGCTTCAGCATTAGCCTTTCCTATGAATATTCAGGGTTGACTTCCTTTCGGACTGACTGGTTTGACTAGATTACCAGTCATGAATATAAAGATGTGAAACACATTTCAACTCTTTGCAGGTGGTGAACTTTGTGCATTTTTAACCGGGATGTGTTAATTCATCTGAAAGTAATTTGTCTACCTACTGGTCCTGGGCAAGAAAGAATATTTGGGTGTCAAATAATGAGTGTTCCTTTATTTATGAAAAATAATCAGAAAGACCTGGGATGAATGAGCAGAGCTATGGCAGAGAAAACAAGAAACACAGCCCTGTGTGGCTGCCTTCTGGGACCAAGGTGGATACAGTATTAGTAAAGTCTCCAGGCCCTTTCCCTTGTCCCCTTTTGACTATTACTTTACTATACATATTTGTATCCTGCCTTGTCCACTGTTGACTATTCTTTTATTCTCCATATTTGATCCTTGCCTTGGTTCATGGCCCAGGTCTCCTGAAACTCTCTGAATTTACTGTCTTTCATAGGTCTGGAGACAAGCCATAGACAGGGACGTGAGAAGCGTTCAATAAAAGATCTGATTAAAACTATCATCGGTGGTGTGTCTAAAGGTGGGAGCTTTCTGCAACTCTGGGAAGAGGGGAGGGCACTGAGATAGAGAACAGGCACCACTGGCCAACGATTCAATCAAAATGCCTGTTCAGTGAAACCTCAATAAGAATCCCTAAATATGCGATTCAGAGAGCGTTTGGGGTGGTAACACACAGCGGTGATGTGAGGGTCCTGTGTTCTCTAGGACATGGAGGCTCCCCACACCTCCATTTCCACTTTGCCCTGCACATCTCACTCACATTGCTGTGCCAAGATTTATCCTTTATGATAAAGTGAGATCCCTATGAGAGTGGTCTTCCTGAGTTTGGTCATCAGATCTATTGCGTTATTGAACACCGAGGTGGGGTAATGAAACTTCCCAGTTTTAGACACTTTGTCAAATCATGAGTGAATCAGGACAAGATGGCTATCATCTGAGCTGAGCACAGTTTGAGCCCTCAACATGCAGAATCTGTACTAACTCCCCGGATTTCTATCAGAATTAAATTGCCTTGTTGGACACGCAGTGGGTGTTCGGAGGAATTGCAAGTTGTTTCTAGAGACACCACAGATTCGGTGTCAGGGAAACCCAGACTCACTCTCCCTGAGCTTTTGGAGCTCAGGTGAGTCCGGGGGACAGGGGAGTAATGAAGGTAGGACACTGCACCCAGAAGCTCTCAGCATTTATAGATATTTTCAGAGTTCCTGGGAGAATAGGATAGTGTATCAAATGGATTGTGACAAGGCAGTATCTTGTCCTGACTCTGCCACCCACATGCCATGTGTCCTGGGGAAAATCATCTGTGGTTTCCTCATCTGAACAGCAGATATCTGTTACATGGATTCTTTGAACATATTACCAGTCATAAATATAAAGAGTTTACTTACATTTCATGGCCAGTTTTGCTCATTTTCCACCAGGATATGTTCATTTGAAAAGTATTTCTACCTACTGCTTTGGGGTGAGAAAGAATATTTATGTGTCAGATAATGATTATCCCTCTACTATAATAATAAATCACAAAGACCTGGGACCACTGAGCAGAGCAATTGCAGGGAAAGCATGAAACACAGCCCTTGTGTGGCTGGCTCCTGGGACAAGGCTGATATAATGTTAGCAAAGTCTCCAGGCCTTTTGCCTTGTCCACTTTTGACTATCATTTTATTATCCATATTTGAACCTTGTCCCAGTTCATGATCTAAGACTCCTGAAAATTGTGGAATTTTTGTCTTTCATAGGTGCCAAGATTGTCAAAGCAGGATCCGGTTTAGCAAATCAAGTGGCTAAAGCAATACATAAAAGAAAGAAAGGTTTGAACTTTCTGCTTCTATGGGGAAAAGGGAGGGCACTGAGATTGAAATCAGTCAGCACTGGCCAATGATTTGATCAACATGCCTATTTAGTGAAACCTCAATAAGAATTCACTAATATTGGCATTCAGAGAGCGTTAAGGACGGTAACAAAAGGAGGTTATATGAGGGTGCTCATCTAACCAGGACATGGAGGCTCCACACACCTCCACTCCCACTTTGCCCTACAGATCTCCTCCATTTCATTCTTTCTGAGTTTTATCTTGTATATTGATTGAGAACAATAAGAGTTTTCCTGAGATCAGTCACCGGTTCTACTGATTACTGTGCATGGAGGTGGGGGTCACGGAAACTCTCATTTTTAGTCACTTGGTCAGAAGCATGAGTGACTCGAGACCACGTGGCTGGCTTCTGAAGAGAGGACAATCTAGATCCCTCAACCTGTGGCATCGGCCCACAGATTTTGTGTCAGAAGTCAGTTAACTGTGGTTCTCCCATTGGGTGTTGGGAATCAGATGGTGTTAGTGTAGAAACCACGTATTCTGCTTCAGGGAAAAATACAGACTCACCTTCTCTTGTGATTTGAGGGCTCACATGAGGCTTGGGGAGAGGTGAGTAGGGAAAGTAGGACACTGCACCCAGAAACACTTACCAGTTATCTGTATTTTCAAGTTCCTAGCAGAATCAGGTAGTGTATCAAATGGGTTGTGATCTCACAGTATCTTATCCTGACCCTACTACCCACATGACTGTGTCCTGGGGCAAGTCATCTGCAGTTTCCTCATCTGAACAGGGGAAACATGTTACATGAGTCCTTTGAACAGATGACGAATCATGTATGTAAATAGTTTATTCACATTTCATGGCCAGATTTGTCCATTTTCCACTATGGTGTATTAATCTGAAAAAAATTTCTCTGCCTACTTGCTTTGGACAAGTGAAAATATTTCTTTATCAAATAATGGTTATTCCTCTATTATTAAAACTAATCAAAAGATGTGGAACCAGGGAGGACAGCAACTGCAGGGAGAGCAAGAAACACAGCCCTTGTGTGGTAGGCTGTGGGCCCAAGGCTGATACAATACTGCTAAAGTCTCCAGGCCCTTCCCCTTGTCTTTTTTTGACTGTTATTATCTTATCCACGTTTGATCCTTATCCTGTTTCATGGACCAGGCCTCCTGAAACTCTTGAAATTCGCTTTCCTTCATAGGTCACGTGATGGTTTCCAGGCCACACCTCAAGAACCATTCAGTAGAGGAGTTCCCAACACTCAATACTCAACTCTCAATACTCAATGAGAAGAATAAAGGTTTTCTCTTTCTGTACCTCTGGGGGGAGGAAAGGGCACTGAGACTGAGATCAGTCACCACTGGCCAATGGCCAGTGGCCAATGATTCAGTCAATAAGCCTATTTCTTGAAACCTCAAAAAATGTAAAAATATTAAAGTTCAGAGAGTTTCCCAGGTGGTGAGCACAAGTACGTGATGTGAGGGCGCTGCGCTCCCTGAGGCACGGAGGCTCCACACACCTCCACGCCCCCTTTGCCCTACACATCTCCTCCATTTCACTATTTGTGAATTTTTCAGGTATATTCATCTGAGAACAGTAAGGGTTTTCCTAAGTTTTGTCATCAGTTCCATTCAGTTGTTAAGTGGGGTCATGGAACCTCCACATTTTAGCCGTTTGGTCACAAGTCTAAGTAACAAGAGAACACGTGACTGGCACTAAAGTAAGGACATTCTTGAGACCTGCGGGATCTGCACTAACTGAACGGATTTCATATCAGGCGTCAATTGACTGGGGAACGTCCAGCAGGTGTCTGGGGAATCGGTTGATGTTGGTAGAAACACCACATATTTGCTGTCAGGGTTTAACCCAAGCTCACTCCGCCCTGTGACATGGGGGCTTAGATGAAGCTTGGGACAGGGAAGCAATAAAATTAGGACACCGCATCCAGAAACTCTTACAAGTAAGCTGTATTTTCCAAACTCCTGGTAGAGTCAGGTATTGTAATCGATGTGTTGTGACATCATACGTACTTGTCCTGACCCTACCACCACATGCTTGTGTCCTGGGGCAAGTCATCTGCAGTTTCCTCATGTGAACGGGGAAAATGTTACATGAGTTCTCTGAACAGTTTACCAGTCATGAATGTAAAGAATCTGTTCACATTTCATGACCAGTTTTGCCCATTTTCCACCAATGAGTTTATCTGAAGAAGTTTATCCTTGCAAGAAAACATATTGAGGGCTCAAATAATGATTATACTTCTATTATTAAAATAAGCAGAAAGACGTGGTATCGTTGAGCAGATCAACTTCAGGAGTGCAAAAACACAGTCCTTGTGTGGTTTGTCTCGTGGGATTTAGACTGAGAAAATATGAGTAAAGTCTCCAGGCCCCTTCACTTGCCCTCTTTTGACTACTATTTTATTATTCATATATTTGGTCCATATTTGATCTTTGTCCTGGTTCATGGTCCAGGCATCCTGAAACTCTTGGAACTTACTTTCTTTGGTAGATCATGAGACCACTCAAGGAAAGCAACCCAGGAAACTTCAGGTTTTGGGTTGTCTGCCAAAAAACTCAAACACCTATTTAGAGGTTGGAAATTTCACCACTTTCTTGCCAGCCCCTCTGAGGAGAGGGCCAAGCTCTTTGAGATCAATCAGCAATGGCCACTAATTCAGTCAAAGTGGCTATCTATTGAAAACCTCCTTAAAAATCCATAAATATTTGGGTTCAGAGGCTTCAGGGTTAACGATTACCAGGACAGACTATTTTATTATGCTCTCCGGGGACTGAATGTTAGAGGGAGATTGACCTTTATGTTGATGTGCCCCATCATCCAAGTGATTTTGTACTAAAAGGAAATCAATTATACCCATTCTATTTGATGACCTTGCACTTGTGGAAAGAATGAAAATGGGAGTTAGGAAGTCCCTATAAAGCACTGTTCTTAGGGATGGGGACACAGCTATCAAAAAAACATGGCAAAATAATTTGCCTTCTTGGAAGGTGACATAAAAATAGCAAAGGGGAGAAATGCTATGGTAGGTTATCAGTTTTTTGAAGATAGAGAGTGAGGCAGAGAAAGGATGCTGTCCTTTTTCTCTGCAGGGTCAAGGAAACCTTCTGTGATAAGGAGGCACTGAGCAGAACTGAAGAAATAAGGTGCCTGTTTGTGTCTGAGCAGCAGGAGGGACCAGGGTAGCTGGGTACGAGAGGGTTTAAATGAGGGAAAAGGAGTGGAAGGGGATGACGCACAGAGGCCATAGGAGCAGGTCGCGAGGATGCTTGTAGGGCTTTTTAAGAATCAGAATTCGACTCTCAGAGAAAAAGGGACTCACTGCGGGATTGGTCTTGATGGAGCCAAGTGAAAGGACAGAATAACAACAAAATCCTTCAGGCTGCAGTTCAGAGAGTGGCCTCAAGGGGGTAAAGAGCAGAGACAGAGCCCCAGGGAGCAGGTGCTGCAATTCTCACCGAGTGTGTATCTATGTTGTTCCCTGGGTGGATCCCAGGTCTCTTGAATAACATGAATGTCTTGCTCTGTTGAAGTTTCTATGGAGGCTTCATTACCTAGTCATGATACATTAAATCATTAGCCATTGGAGATTGTTCAATAGATGGTTCCATTACCCTCCCTGAGGTTGAGCGAAGGAGAGGAGCAGTGGAGAGAAGATCAGGGGAAGGGTAGGAATGAAAGTGCCCAGCCTCCTGTAGGCAGTCCTTTCCTCTGCAATCAGAGCCCATTCTGGTCTCATTAGAGTCTTTCCAAATTCAACCACTTCACATACCAAAAGACACTTTTATTGTTCTCATCACAAAAGAAATACCAAGATTTTTAGGCTCAGTGTCAGGAAAATGATGAAAAAACAAATATGTATATTTCTCCTTATATACACAATATATAGTATCAGTATTCATTTATAGAATCCCCATGAGGTAACTGAAGTAAACACAGTGTTATGTTTTCTTCATGCCTTTTTCCATTATAGCATGATTTCTGCACAATTTTTATTAACGATGGAAAGCTTTTACCATACACATAACATGGAGAATATTAATAATATTATAAAACTCAGATATCCAGACCCAGTAATTATTGACATATAGGGAATACTTTTTACCTTTGACCTTTTGTTGTTGTACAGTTGTGGAATTTTTTTTCTTTTTTGAGCATTTATGCATTTATTTGGGTGGGCTGGTTATCAGTTGTGGGTCCCGGGCTCAGTAGTTATGGCCTGTCGACTTAGTGCCTACAGCGTTTGGGACTTTAGTTCCCTGACAAGGGATTGAACCTTGGACTCATGCATTAGAAGGTAGATTCTTAGCCACGGGATCACCAGGGAAGTCCTATAGAAGTTTTAAGGCTATTCAAAGGCATTATGCCAAATTTTCTTATAAGACTTCATGAGGAGATACACATTTGTACATGATTACTATATCATGTCACCCCTAGCAACATTCATAATTAGTCCAAAAAAGGAAGTTTTCAAATGGGCTTTTCAATTTGACCATCGCCCACAACCCTAACATTCTCTATTCCAAATAAACTGGTGATTCTTGTTGTTGTCCTTGTATGGAGCTGTGATGACCGTCCACATAACTGACGATTGCCCCTCTCATTCCAGCAGATTCTAGGCCTGACTTCTGCCTGAAGCCTAAAGTAGTAGGTATCGGCAGGGCCTCGAAGCCCAGGTACTTCTACAATGCCAAGACCGGTCACTGTGAGCCGTTTACATACGGCGGCATCAGAGGGAACGAAAACAACTTCCTAACATTGGAGGACTGCAGGCAGACCTGTCATCCAAAGGCACAGTCCTAGTGGTAAGACAGGGGGCAGGGCATCGGAGGAGGGGAAGGGCTGGGGAAAGAGGCGGAGCTCAGGGGGCCACACTCCATTCACCCTGCACAGTGTCCTCCCCCTCTCCTGGCAGCAGCGTCCTGTGAAACCAGGGAGAGAATGGCAGGTCCACCCCTGATGCCTCTTTGTGGTCATCTCAGCCTGATCACATGCTCCTCTTTCTTAGATGGGAACACTGACTCAGCCACCCTCCAGGGCAGGTCTGCCATGCTCCTGAGCACCCCACCTAGACTTGGAAAGTTCACTTCTTTCTTGTAGGCCGTTCGGGTCATGAGGACTCTGGTTCTGTGTTTTTTGGAAAATCTAGGATCTGTCAAGATGACCAGTGTCCAGGTCTGGGGCTACAAATGATGGCACTCAGCAAGTTCCTTTCTTTTTGCAGAGGACACGCGGAGACTGTCTCCCAGAAAATGTGAAGTCCAAGGAGGATCCCTGCAGGGCTAGGCCGTGGTTGCTTCTACACTATTCAGTCCCCTCGCAGTTCTTCTCTCCCCTACCCTCCACAGCAGAGCCTGCCTATTTCCTCTCCTCCGTGGTCTTCATGCCTTTTCTGTCTCATTCAGCTGGCTCTCAGCACCATGAGAACATGTCTTCCCTTTATCCCAAGCACTTAGCACAGTTCCTGACACCAAAGAGACAGTTCTATTTGAGGAAGGAAGAGAGGGAGGAATGTAGGAGCACATTCCTCACGACCAGAGTAACTACAGAGCCTGCGGTTTATCACAGGATTTTTGTTTTCACCCCCATCCTCACGGCATCCTCACCTTCATCCCCCTGCCCACCATCACTGCTCTCCTTGTGGGTGGCCAAGGTAGAATTTCCAGCATCCAGTTCTCAGCATCCATCCTGAGAGAAGAGTTTGGGATAAAGAAGCCCCTAAACCCCAGAATGGTGCTGCATTTTCCTTTCTGTCGCTTCAAACACTGTGGGTTATATTTTAATAAATGCATATTAAAATTAAACTGACTGAAATGGAGTCTGTTGTGTGCAGCTACAAACCTTAACCAATAAGGTCCATGGAAAGAGTGGTCCTTCTCACTGTTCTGCAGAGCAGTGGGCACCTCCCATCTCCCCGTCCAGACACTGTGCCCTACCAGGTACGGGAAGCATCACTGACCTCTTAGTAGCCACACCAAGCTACACAGCAATGTACTACACACACACCTCAACATGACAGCTTTTATTTCATTCTTCTAAGTTCAGTCAAGTTTGGGAGCAGGTTGGACTCTTAGAAGGAGAATGGGCATGAGGCTCAGTTGTCCACTTTTCGAAGAAATTCGATTCTCTGATATCACATGTAGGGAGGGGGCTTCTTAGTTCAGTTACAGAAAGACAACTCCCCTTTTAGTGCCTCGGGCTCTGTGTTAGCATTTTCCCTGCATTTTTCTATAATCTTCCTAAGAGTCCTTCAAGGAAGGAAACGGAGGCATGGAGATGACACTTGGCTGTATTCATTTCCTAACACGGCAGCTTCCAAGTCTCCTAAGTAGATCCACTTTGATGATGTTTTCCAGCTCTGCCTCTGGAAAGATGTAGGACAGAGGCACCTTGGGAAAATAGAGAATATCTGTCTCACAACAGACGAGTAAAGTGAGGCATGGGGACCACAGGAAGCACAGTAATGATATAAATGACAACATAGATGGTGCTGGTGCTGTTACTCACTTCCTCAGAGTCTGGGAAAATTACTCAGCACCTCTGAGTTTCCCTTTATTCAGTTATAAAATAAAGATAACAATCTTACTTGTTAATACTTCTAGCCAGAGACCAGTAGAAACACCCCTGTTCCTTGATAAACTTCCATTCCTAGTTGAACTCATTGGGTTTATTACTCACTGCAGCAAGGAACAGGAATCATCTTGGAAAACAATATGCTGTCTTATTAAGAAAATGTTAAAAAGAACTTACAGGATGTGGGCTGTACTAGGTGATTTGATGGAGGGTTTCAGGAAGCTGTCTTTGCTCTGGATGAAGGCTGTGAAGAAGTGGGGTAGTTCTCTGACTGGGTATCTTAATCTTAAATCTCAGAAGGCTTAAATTCATCGAGGCTCTGAGAGCTGTACTTGGTCAACAAGTAGAAGTCATTCAAGATAGGAAGGTGCTTTGATCATATTGGTGCTTTCTATAATTTAGCTCCTTTTGTCATAGCTTAAATATGATTATCCAGTGTACTATTTTTATCTAGATCTTTCACAAACACAGAATGGCCTGTTCTGATGTTGAAGTTCAGTAAAATGTTTATGTTGAGCAGAAGAACATGACCATTGTGGTACCAGCTCAGGTCTTGGAACTCAGAAGTTGCTTTTCTCTTGCTCGAGCAATCTCATAGAGTCATGATGAGAATAAAAGAGTTGTATTTGTTAAATGCTTTGTCTGTCCAAGTACTGGCAGAGTAACCATTTAATGAATGTCAGATAGATAAGAGTAATAGTAATACTGCAAAAATATAAATTCTTTATCTTTTATCAATAGTTATTAATTTATAGCAGTATTAAGTTAGAGATACCAAGGAAACATTTTATGCAAAATGGGTACAATAAAGGAGAGAAATGGTATGGACCTAACAGAAGCAGAAGATATTAAGAAGAGGTGACAACAATACATAGAAGAACTATACAAAAAAGATATTAATGACCAGATAATCATGATAGGGTGATCATTCACCTAGAGCCAGACAACCTGGAGTGTGAAGTCAGGTGGGCCTTAGGAAGCATTTCTACGAACAAAGCTAGTGGAGGTGGTGGAATTCCAGCTGAGCTTTTTCAAATCCTAAAAGATGATGCTGTTAAAGTGATGCACTCAATATGTTCAGCAAAGTTGGAAAATTCCAAATTTCAGCAGTGGCCACAGGACTAGAAAAGGTCAGTTTTCATTCCAGTCCCAAAGAAGGGCAATACCAAACAATATTCAAACTTTGCGGCCAACTGCATTCATTTCACATACTAGCAAGCTAATGCTCAAAATCCTTCAAGCCAGGCTTCAACAGTGCATGAAACGAGAACTTCCAGATGTTCAAGCTGGATTTAGAGAAGGCAGAGGAACCAGAGATCAAACTAACATCCAGTGGATCATAGAAAAAGCAAGAGAATTCCAGAGAAACATTTACTTCTGTTTCATTGACTACGCTAAACCCTTTGACTGTGTGGATCACAACAAACTGTAGAAAATTCTTCAAGAGATGGGAATACCAGACCACCTGACCTGCCTCCTGTGAAATGTATATGGAGGTCAAGAAGCAACAGTCAGAACCAGACATGGAACAACAGATTGGTTCCGAATTGGGAAAGGAATACGTCAAGGCTGTATATTGTCACCCTGCTTATTTAACTTATATGCAGAGTACATCATGCGAAATGCTGGGTTGGATGGAGCTCAAGCTGGAATCAAGATTGTTGGAAGAAATATCAATAACCTCAGATATGCAGATGACACCACACTTAACGGCAGAAAGTGAAGAGGAACTAACGAGCCTCTTGATGAAAGTGAAAGAGGAGAGTGGAAAAGTTGGCTTAAAACTCAACATTCAGAAAACAAAGATCATCACATCCAGTGCCATCATTTCATGGCAGATAGATGGGGAAACAATGGAAACAGTGAAAGACTTTATTTTCTTGGGCTCCAAAATCACTGCAGATGGTGGCTGTGGCCATGAAATTAAAAAACACTTGCTCCTTGGAAGAAAAGCTACAACAAACCTAGACAGCATATTGAAAAGCAGAGACATTACTTTGCCAACACATCTCCGTCTAGTGAAAGCTATGGTTTTTCCAGTAGTTATGTATGGATGTGACAGTTGGACCATAAAGAAGGCTGGGTGCCAGCAAATTGATGCTTTCAGACTGTGGTGTTGGAGAGGATTCTTGAGAGTCCCTTGGGCAGCAAGGAGATCAAACCAGTCAGTCCTAAAGGAAATCAACCTTGAATGTTCATTGGAAGGACTGATGCTAAAGCTGAAGTTCTAGTACTTTGGCCATTTGATGCAAAGAGCCAACTCACTGAAAAAGACCCTGATGCTGGGAAAGACTGAAGGCAGGAGGAGAAGGGGACGACAGAGGAAGAGATGGTTGGATAGCATCACTGACTCCATGGATATGAGTTTGAGTAAGCTCCAGGAGCTGGTGATGGACAGGGAAACCTGGCGTGCTGCAGTCCATGGGGTCGCAAAGAGTCGGACACGACCGAGGGACTGAACAACAGCAACCCAGCTTCCAACTGGACCTTCAGCCTCGTGCGCTGCAGTTCACAGCTTTCTTCTGGCACACACACAGCCCCCAGGCCAGAATCTAGCAGCAACAACTACAACCTTTAAAGGCAGCTACCAAAAGACTTCAATATTCCGGCCTAACGGAGGAAGTGTGCGCAGCTTCAGGCGGAGATCGCACTTCCTCAGGCGGCCACCAGAGGGCCGTATAGAGCGGTTTCTGACGGCTGAGGACCAGATTGCGGTGTTTGTGTTAAGTCCTGTGGGACTCTGCCACCCCTATAGACTATAGTCCTCCAGGCTTCTCGGGCCGTGGGATTCTCCAGGCAAGAATACTGGGGTGGGTTGTCATTTTTCTTCTCCAGGGGGTCTTCCCGACCCAGGGGTCGACCCTAGTCTCCTGCATCTCCTGCATTGGCAGGCGGATTCTTTACAGCTGAGCCACCTTGGAAGCCCCAAGGAACAGGTGACTTGATCCCAAAGAGAACCAGCAGGAACTCCCAAACCCACCTACATTTTCGAGATACCAGAAGGTCAAATAAAGGGCAGCATGGGGTGGGCAAGGGACTCAAACTGAGTGAGGCCTGTCGCTGAAGGAAAGGTGCTTTAGAAGAAAGGGACCATTTCAGGACACAGTGACGCTTTGGACAGTGGGGAACTTTCTGAAGGGGATATGAAATATGACATCCCCCCAAAAAATGCTTATTTGTCCCTTTTTTAAATGCAGTGGACCGCACATGTTAAAAATGTTAAAAACTGGGAACAAAGGAAACTAATACTCCATGTTCTTTTAAAAATGTGTTGGTCTGAGGAGTTCGAAGAACTTCACACTAAAATCAGTGTAACTCTCAAAATAGCAGAGTAGTCATTTTTCTTAAAACAGGTGCCAGCACCTTATTTTGCAAAGAAAGAAACTTTGGCTTAGAGAGGTGAAAGGACTTGCCCAAGATCACACAGCAACATCCAAACCTACTGAAAGTCAAACCCATCTAATTAGTAATGACTCTGTAACATTAAACTGTTATAAAATAATAGTTAATATTTTTTATTGTTACTTATTAATGATTATTGATTAAACAAATTATTATTAATAATTTGTGCTTTATTTGCTCCTATTAGTGTTATCAGGCCAGTCATTCATTGAGGGCTTGGTTTCAACACTTGTGCAAAGCATTTTACAAATATCATATCCTCTTACTTCTCATCATAATGCTCTAAATTTCACAAAGAAAGAGAAAAGCAACCTCTGATTCCAGGAGCAGACTTGGCACCACCACTGGCCTTAAATTCTCCTACTGAATGTAAATATTTCACAAGACATCAACATCAAACAAGGGTATTCTGTGATCATGATATGTCATGACAAAAATAGGATACTCTACACTCTACACTACCATTTGTGTTTAAACACAAATGGCTAAATTATAGAAGCCACCAAAAATGACCAAAAATCCCCCTCTCCTGCCCCGTATGAATGACAGATGCTGACTTACCAAGTACAGTGCTAAACTCCATCTACTCTTCCCTTCTTAGAGTTAAGATTAAGATACCCAATCAGAGAACTGCCCCGTTCCTAACACCATCCATCCAGAGCAGAGCTAGCTTCCGGGAACTCTCCCCAAAATCACCTAACACAAGCCCACATCCATAAGTTCTTTCTAACATTCTCTTAATGAGAGAACATATTGCTTTCCAAGGTGACTCCTGTTCCTTCCTGCTGTGAATAATAAACCTAACTAGTTCAACTAGGAACAGAAGCATTCCTAGTGGTCTCTGGCTAGAAACATTAACAAGCAAAAGCATTGTCCTTACTTTATAACTAAAGAAACTAATGCTCTGAGAGGTTGAGAAATTTGCCCAAGTCTACAAGGAAGTGAGTAACAGCACCGGCAACATTAGTGCTCTTGTTTATTGAAATACTGTGCTTGCTGTGATCCGCATGCTTCACTTTACTCATCTGTCATGAAACAGATACTCTCTGTCCTCCAAAGGTGTCTCCATCCTACATCTTCCCAGAGGTAGGAGCAGAAATGCATCATCAAAGTCCCTCTACCTGGGGGAGTGGGGACCTGCAACCTTAGGAAGCCTAACATTCCCCCCCCCCCAAGGATTCCTAGGATGATGAATACAATAACAGGCAAAATGCTAGCACAGAGCCTGGGACACAAAAAAGGTCGTTGCCTTTGTCTACCTGAAGTAAGAAGCCCCGTCCCCACGCAGGCCCTCAGGAGAGGGACTCCTCAGAAAAGTGGGCAACTGAGCCTCATGTCCTTACTCCTGAGAGCCCAGGAGGACACCCTGCACCCAAATGTGACCTAGCCCAAGAAGTAAAGAACAAAACCTTCATGTTGATGTGTCCATCTCCCGAGTTTTTGTGTAGCTTGGATGGTGCTATAATGGATTGCCTTTCTATACCTGATAGAGTCTCGTCTGAGGACAAGAAAACAGGGGAGGTGTGCGCTGCTCTGCAGAACAGTGAGAAGGACCACCATTTCCATGGACCCTGTTGGTTATGGTTTGTGGTTGCAAACAACAGACTCCTCTCTGGTTAGTTTAATTTGATATGAATTTATTAAAATATAAGTTAGACAGTTTGAACATGCAGAAAAGAAAATGCAACATCATTATAGGGGATGGTGGCTTCTTTTCTGAAAAGGTCTATCCCAACACTTACGCCAAGAACTGGATACCAGAGATTCTACCTTGGCCATCCACAAGGAGAGAAGTGATGGTGGGGAGGGGGATGAAGGTGAGATGGAGTGAGAATGGGGCTAAAGACAAAACTCCTGGCAAAAACCATAGGCTCTACAGTTCTTAGGTTTGAATGATGTGTTCCTGCATTCACCCCTCCCTTCCTCAAATAATTATGAACAGTCTTCTTTGTGCCAGGAACTGTGCTAAGGGCTAGGATAAAGTGAAGACTTGCTCTCATGGAGCTTGGAGCCAAGTGAATGAGACAAGGCATATAGTCTCCCGGGTAGAAGGAAAGAGTCAAAGTTCTGCTGAGAAGTGTAGCCTTGAGCTGGACTTGGAGGAGACTGGCGGATTCAGAAGCAGCCAAGTCCAGCTCTGCGTGGATCCTTGTTGGAGAGAGCACAGATCACGGTCCTCTGCCAAAAGAAAGGAACTTGTGGATGGACACCACTGAAGCCCCAGACCTGGCCACCTCTCGTCGAGACAGATCCTAAACCTTCCCGGAAATGTGCATGCGCAGTCTTCTCGGGGCCAGGATGACCAGCAAGGAGGAAGTGAGTTTTCCAAGCCTAGGTTGGGTACACAGAAGCACTACAGACAGGCTTCCTAGAGCAGCTGACTCAGTGTTCCCATCTTGGGAGGGGGAGCGTGTGAGTAGGCTCTGGTTATCGTGACGGGCCTTCCAGGGGCTAAGCTTCTGCCAGGCTGGCCTCTAAAGGACATGCTCAGTGTGAGGTTTCATGGGACAACTCAGCCACGTCTCTTGGGACACAGCAAGGAGGGGAGACACCACGTAGCTGCGAATGGTGTGTGGTGCCCGGAGCTCCACCTCTTGCCCCATACCTCCCCTCTCAAACTGCCCTGCCGTTTCCCTCACCTCTGGGACCCGGACACATGACAGCAGGACTTCACGCAGTCCTGAGATGTGTGGAAGTTGTTCTGATTCCCCAGACAACCACCATATGTGAAGGTCTCCAGTGTCCGGTCTCGGCTTTGCAGAAATACCCGATCTTCCAGTCCTTGCAGGGCCTCATGACAGAAGATCATCTGAGAAGCCTCTGGAATGGGAGAGGCCATGGGTCAGACATGAGGATGGTCATCACAGCTCGATCTACAAGGTCAACAACTGAAACCACCAGTTGGTTTGCAGTAGAGAATGTCAGGGTGGTGGGGATAGTCAAATTGAAAAGCCACTTGACAATCTGCTTCCTGGGACCTTATTTTCATGTTGCTAGTTGTGCCCATGATATGGCAATCATGTACAAATTTATATCTCCTTCACAAAGTACTTTAAGATTAATTGGTATGATTCCTTTGATTAGCTTCAAAACACTCTACCAAGAAACACACAGTACGGCACAGGTAAAAAATATTCACCACATGTCAGTAATTATTCAGCTGGGTACACTATATTCATACTGTGATTTATAACAAGAAATATTGTATTTGTTTTTCATCCTTTTCCTGGAAGAGTTCATAAACCTTGGTACTTCTTTCATACACATACTTTTTTTTTTTTCTGGTAAAATCCCAATAATGAGATATTTTAAAAATAAAAGTATACAGCACAATAAAATCTTCATCTTGCTAATCACCAATGGCTAATGATTGAATGCATCATGAGTGGGTAAAGACGTTTCCATAAAAACCTCAAAGAGAAGGCATTCGTGTCTCCAAAGAACTGACATGGATCCAGAAAACAGCGTAGGTACTCCATCATGACTCACCTGGACCACAGCTGCCTGCTCACTGAGCCTCTGTCTCTCTCCTTCGCCCTCAAGAGGGAAGTCTCTGAACTGCAGTCTAGAAGATCCCAGTTCTATCCCATGGCTCCCATTACCAAATCCTCGGGACTCCCCATCGTTCTGCGTCAAATTCTGACTCATAAAGTCTCACAAGCATAACTTGGCCACATGGCTTCTCTGCCTCATTCCCTTCCACTCCCCTCCGTTCCACTCACTCAGCTCCAACAGTCATGGTCCTGGCTACTGTTCAAACACACCAGGCACTTGGACCAAAGCCTCTACACAAATCTCTCCTTGTCACAGAGAGTTTCTCTGACCCTTACAGAAAGAGCACAACATCCTTTCTCCCCATCACTCTCTACCTTCAAAAACCTCATAACCTACCATAGAGTTTCCCCCTTCTTTGCTATTTTCTGTCTCCGTCCAAGAAGGCAAGATATTTTGCCATATTTTGGCTACTGAGAACACTGCTTTGCAGGGACTTGATAAATGTAAATAGATTTAAGGGGTTAAATAAACGCAAGTAGATTCAAGGGATTAGATCTGATCGAGTACCTCAAGAAATATGGATGGAGGTTTGTGACATTATACAGGAGGCAGTAATCAAGACCATCCCCAAGAAAAAGAAATGCAAAAAGGCAAAATGGTTGTCTGAGGAGGCCTTACAATAGCTGAGTAAAGAAGAGAAGCTAAAGGCAAAGGAGAAAAGGAAAGCTATAACCATTTGAATGCAGGGTTTCAAAGAATAGAAAGAAAAGATAAGAAAGTCATCCTCAGTGATCAATTCAAAGAAATAGAGGGAAACAGTAGAATGGGAAAGGCTAGAGATCTCTTCAAGAAAATTAGAGATACCAAGGGAACATTTCATGCAAAGACGGGCACAATAAAGGACTGAAATGGTATGGACCTAACAGAAGCAGAAGATATTAAGAAGAGGTGGCAAGAATATACAGAAGTACTATACAAAAAAGATCTTCATGACCCAGAATACCATGATGGTGTGACTCACCTAGAGCCAGACATCCTGGAGTATGAAGTGAAATGGGCCTTAGAAAGCATCACTACAAGCAAAGCTAGTGGAGGTGATGGAATTCCAGTTGAGCTATTTCAAATCCTAAAAGGTGAGGCTGTTAAAGTGCTGCACTCAGTATGCCAGCAAATTTGAAAAATTCAGCACTGGCCACAGGACTGGAAAAGGTCAACTTTCACTCCAATACAAAAGAAAAGTAATAGCAAAGAATGTTCAAACTACCACACAACTGCACTCATCTCACATGCTAGCAAAGTAATGCTCAAAATCATAGGCTTCAACAATACGTGAACCATGAACTTCCAGATGTTCAAGCTAGATTTTAAAAAGGCAGAGGAACCAGAGATCAAATTGCCAACATCCACTGGATCATCAAAAAAGCAATAGAGTTCCAGAAAACATCTATTTCCACTTTATTGACTATGCCAAAGCCTTTGACTGTGTGGATCACAACAAACTGTGGAAAATTCTTTAAGATATAGGAATACCAGACTGCCTCACCTGCCTTTTGAGAAATCTGTAAGCACGTCAAGAAGCAACACTTAGAACTGGACATGGAACAACAGACTGGTTCCAAAGGGAAAGGAATAAATCAAGGTTATATATTGTCACCCTGCTTATTTAAGTAATATGCAGAGTAAATTATGCAAAATGCTGGGCTGGATGAAGTACAACTGGAATCAAGATTGCCGGGAGAAATATCAATAACCTCAGATATGCAGATGACACCACCCTTATGGCAGAAAGCAAAGAAGAACTAAAGAGCCACATGATGAAAGTGAAAGAGGAGAGTGTAAAAGCTGGCTTAAAACTCAACATTCAAAAAACTAAGATCATGGCATCCAGTTCTACCACTTCATGGCAAATAGATGAAGAAACAGTGGAAAGAGTGACAGACTTTATCTGGGGGGAGGCTCCAAAATCACTGCAGATGATGACTGCAACCATGAAATTAAAAGACACTTGCTCCTTGAAAGAAAAGCTATGACTAACCTAGACAACATATTAAAATGCAGAGACATTATTTTGCCAACAAAGGTCCATCTAGTGGAAGCTATGATTTTTCCAGTAGTCACGTATGGATGTGAGAGTTGGACTATAAAGAAAGCTGAGCGCCAAAGAACTGATGCTTTTGAACTGTGGTGTTGGAGAAGACTCTTGAGAGTCCCTTGGACTGCAAGGAGATCCAACCAGTCCATCCTAAAGGAAATCAGTCCTGAATATTCATTGGAAGGACTGATGCTGAAGCTGAAACTCCAATACTTTGGCCAGCTGATGTGAAGAACTGACTCATTGGGAAAGACCCTGATGTGGGAAAGATCTAAGGCGGGAGGAGAAGGGAAGTACAGAGGACGAGATGGCTGGATGGCATCACCAACTCAATGGACATGAGTTTGAGTAAACTCTGGGAGCTGGTGATGGACAAGGAGGCCTGGTACGCTGCAGTCTATGGATAGCAAAGAGTCAGACACAACTTAGGGACTGAACTGAACTGAAAATTCCCAAAAGTATCCCAACACCCACAAGGAGAAAACTTATGGTGGGGAGGAGAGTGAAGGTTAGGTTGCAGTGAGGATGAGGGGTAGGACTAGAATATTTGCTTCTATCTCATCAGCATTCCTCTTTCGTACCTCAGATATCGATGGACTGCCAGCTTTGTTCCAAGAACTATGCTAAGTGCTAGGCACACAATGAAGACTGGCTCTCCTGGTCCTTAGAGCTGACTGGAGGAGACAGAACCAAAGCAAGTACAGCTATGGGAGGAAGCAACGAGGTGGATTTCTGCTGAGGAGGGCAGGGTTGAGAAGAAGAGGAGAAGGCCGAATTCTTTCAGAAGCAGCCAGAACCCAGCCCTGCGTGGGTCCTCCTTGGACGCCAGCATCTCAGGAGAGCACAGTTCACAATTTCTCTGCATAAAAGAAAGGAACTGGCTGATTGACAATTCTGAAGCCCCAGACCTGGACACCGTTCATCCGGACACGTCCTCGACCACCCCAGAGATGAGCAATCCCTAGGACCGCGGTGACCAACAAGAAGAAAGTGAGTTTTCCAAGCCTAGCACTGCGCACCCGCTCCACTGGGTGCTGACTCAGTATTCCCATCTGAGAAAGGGGAGCATGCAAGCAGGCTCACATCTTCATGATGGGTTTGTAACAGCGACCCTCTGCCAGGCTGGTCCCTGAAGGGCGTGCTCAGTATATGGTTTCACGAGACACGGCAGCCGCTTCTCCTGGGCGGCAGGGAGGCGAAAAGTCACTGTGAGGTTCTGAGGTGCTGTGTGGCCCCCTGAGCTCTTACCCCAGCCCTTCCCTCCCCCGGCCTGCCCCTGTCTTACCTCAGCGGCCACCGCAGTCCTCCTGCAGTCCGCTGCCCTCAGGAAGTTGTTCCCCTTGGCCTCACACCCACCATATATAACGGGCTCCCAGAACGTGGAGCTGGCACTGAAGAAGTACCTGATGTCCACACCCTTGCAGGGACCCCTGAATGGAGGCTCCAGGCAGAAGCGAGGCCGCAGGACTGCAAGGATGGGAGGGGTCCTGGGTCAGTTATGCAGATGGTCATTATAGCTTGGTTACAAGGTCAACACCTGCAACAATCAGCTTGTCTGCAATAGAGTGGTGGCGCATGGGTTGTGAAGAATTAAAAGGCCATTCATGCTCCTGTTAATGCTGTGTCATGGTCATCTGTAAAGAATTATATCTCCTTCATGAAGTATATATGGGTTAATTGGCACGATGCCTCAGATTAACTTCAAAACAATTCATGAAAAATAAGAGGACCTACATCAATAATATTCTCCAAATGTCGGTAACTGTTTAAGCTGAATGATGAATAAATGGATTTTATACTGTTCTCTGTACTTAAGTGAAAGCTTGAAAGTTTCCATGTTAAATTAAAAAAAAAAAGTGTGAAGGGTCTTCCCTGATAGTCCCCTGGTCAGGATTCCAAATTTCCACTGCAGGGGGCACAGGTTCGATCCCTGGTTGGGGAACTAAGATCAGTTCCCCAACACACACACACACACACACACACACACACTCAGAAAAGTATGTATGTGTCATGTATTTGTACTTGTACATCTCTGTGTGTGCAGCCGACAAAGGTGTGAAGGCACCAATCAGAATGGCCATCATCAAAGAGTCTACAAACAATAAATGCTGGAGAAGATGTGGAGAAAAAGGAACGCTCTTGCACTGTTGGTGGGAATGTAAATTGATATAGCCACTAGGGAAGACGGTATGGAGATTCTTTTAAAAACTAGGAATAAACCACTATATGACCCAGCAATCCCACTCCTAGGCATACACCCTGAGGAAACCAAAAATGAAAAAGACACATGTATCCCATTGTTCACTGCAGCGCTATTTACAATAGCTAGAACATGGAAGCAACCTAGATGTCCATCAACAGATGAATGGATAAAGAAGATGTGGTATATATACACAATGGAATATAACTCAGCCATAAAAAGGAATGCATTTGTATCCGTTCTAATGAGATGGGTGAACCTAGAGCCTATTATACAGAGTGAAGTAAGTCAGAAAGTGAAAGATAAATATCATATACAAACACATATATATGGAATCTAGAAAAATGGTACTGAAGAATTTATTTGCAAGGCAGCAGTGGAGAAACAGACATGGAGACTAGACTTATGGACATGGGGAGAGGGGAGGAGAGGGTGAGATGTGTGGAAAGAGTAACATGGAAACTAACGCTCAGTTCAGTTCAGTTTAGTCGCTCAGTCGTGTCCGACTTTTTGCGACCCCATGAATCACAGCATGTCAGGCCTCCCTGTCCATCACCAGCTCCCAGAATTTACTCAAACTCATGCCCATCGAGTCGGCGATGACATCCAGCCACCTCATCCTCTGTCATCCCCTTCTCCTCCTGCCCCCAGTCCCTCCCAGCATCAGGGTCTTTTCCAACGAGTCAACTCTTTGCATGAGATGGCCAAAGTACTGGAGTTTCAGCTTCAGCATCAGTCCTTCCAATGAACACCCAGGACTTATCTCCTTTATAAAACAGATAAATAGATAGCCAATGGGAATTTGCTGTATGTCTCAGGAAACTCAAACAGGGGCTCTGTATCCACCTAGAGGGGTGGGGTGGGGAGGAAAATGGGAGGAAGTTTCAAAAGGGAGGGGAATCTATGTATCCCTATGGCTGATTCATGTTGAGATTTGATAGTAAACAACAAAATTCTGTAAAGCAATTATCCTTCAACTAAAAAATAAATTAATCAAAAAGAAAATAATAAATGGAAAGAAACAGTGGAGAAGTAACAAAAAAAGAAGGTGTGAAGGAATCATGCTGTGATGGGAAAAGTCATGGAAGAAAAAAAACCAGTGTATTAACAAAAATCATCTCCTGGAGACTGGAAAAATGGAATATTGACATTGCAATTTATGATAAATATTTGTTCTTTGTGCCATTCCTGGCACAGAGCTCCTAAAACCCTGGAATTCTAAAGCTGTCTTTTGTTATGGGAAGGGGGTGACCACTGGAGAGTCCCTGGGTGACCCAAGATCGGGTACTGCCTGACCAGAGAGAGGGTTGGAGCTTTCATTGCTCCCCTCCGCCATGACCTCCCCCGGCCCAGCTTAGGGATGAGACAGGAGCTGGAGATTGAATGATCACCAATGGCTAATGACTTAACGCATCATGACTAGGTAATGAAGCCTCCATCAAACCCTCAACAGAGCAAGTCATTTGTGTCCTTCAAGAGAACTGAGATGGACCCGGCAAACAACACAGGTACCTACTCCATCACTGCTCACCTGGGCCACTGCGGCGTCTCGCTCCCCAGACCTCTGCCCCTGCCCTTCGCCCCCTAGAGCCACTCTCTGCGCTGCAGCTTCAGGGATCCCATCTCTACTGAGCCCTATCCCACTGCTCCCGTGGCCAGTGCCTCAGTGATTCCCCTTTGCTCTGAGAGTCAAATTTGGATTCTTATAAAGTCCTGCAAGTTTCCTCATGACCTGCCGCCCTGGCCTCTCTGCCTCATCCCCTCCCACTCCCCTCCCCTCACACCCTCAGCTCCAGCCACCCTGGTCCGGGCTTCAGCGCAAACACACCAGGCTCCTTTTTTGGCAGCCGCTGCCTCCTCATAACAGAGGGCTTCCCTGACCCCCTACAGAATTAGTACAGCCTCCTTCATCCCCCTCACTCTTTTTCTTCACACCGCTCACTGCCGCCTGGCAGAGGACTTTTCCCTCTATGATGTCTCCCTCCAAGGAAGCAAGTTGGGCTTCCCTTGTGGCTCAGCTGGTAAAGAATCTACCTGCAATGCGGGAGACCTGGGTTCTATCCCTGGGTTGGGAAGATCCCCTGGAGACGAGAAAGGCTACGGACTCCAGTATTCTGGCCTGGAGAGTTCCATGGACCGTATAGTCCATGGGGTCACAAAGAGGCAGACACGACTGAACAACTTCCACTTTCAAGGAGGCAAGTTATTTTGCTATTTTGTGAACAACTGTTTCCCTACATCAAGAGCAATGCTTTTAACAACTTGAGAGGTATTTGTTAAAGGAATCAACTTCCCATTCCATGTTCACACCAAGAACACAGCCATTGAATAGAATCAATTCAGTTCAGTTCAATTGCTCAGTTGTGTCCGACTCTGTGCGACCCCATGGACTGCATCACGCCAGGCCTCCCTGTCCATCATCAACTCCCAGAGTTTATCCAAACTCGTGTCCACTGAGTCGGTGATGCCCTCTAATCATCTCATCCTCTGTCGTCCCCTTCTCCTCCGGTAGGGGGAGATCTTTCCCAACATCAGGGTCTTTTCCAATGAGTCAGCTCTTCGCATCAGGTGGCGAAAGTACTGGAGTTTCAGCTTCAACATCAGCCCTTCCAATGAACACTCAGGACTGACCTCCTTTAGGATGGACTGGTTGGATCTCCTTGCAGTCCAAGGGACTCTCAAGAGTTTTCTCCAACACTACAGTTCAAAAACATCAATTCTTTTTCACTAAGCCCTCTTTATAATCCAACTCTCACATCCATACATGACCACTGGAAAAACCACAGCCTTGACTAGACGGACCTTTGTTGACAAAGTAATGTCTCTGCTTTTTAATATGCTGTCTAGGTTGGTCATAACTTTCCTTCCAAGGAGTAAGCGTCTTTTAATTTCATGGCTGCAATCACCATCTGCAGTGATTTTGGAGCCAAGAAAAATAAAGCCAGCCACTGTTTCCACATCTATTTGCCATGAAGTGATGGGACCAGATGCCAAGATCTTAGTTTTCTGAATGTCAAGCTTTAAGACAACTTTTTCACTCTCCTCTTTCACTTTCACCAGGAGGCTTTTTAGTTTCTCTTCACTCTCTGCCATAAGGGTGGTGTCACCTGCATATCTGAGGTTATTGATATTTCTCCCAGCAATCTTGATTCCAGCTTGTGCTTCTTCCAGCCCAGCGTTTCTCATGATGTACTCTGCATAGAAGTTAAATAGGCAGGGTGACAATATACAGCCCTGACGTATTCATTTTCCTATTTGGGACCAGTCTGTTGTTCCATGTCCAGTTCTAACTGTTGCTTCCTGACCTGCATACAGGTTTCTCAAGAGGCAGGTCAGGTGGTCTTGTATTCCCGCCTTTTTCAGAATTTTCCACAGTTTATTGTGATCCACACAGTCAAAGGCTTTGGCATAGTCAATAAAGCAGAAATAGATATTGCTGTTTGACAATGAGGCAAGTCAACATAACTATGAATCCAGCACTAACATTCTATATCTTGAGAAGACAATAAAATAATAGACATGGGGACAAAAGGAAGGAACTTGAGTTTTGATTAACATTGTTCCAGTCTGGTAAAAATACCTTGGCCCCACAGGAGAACCTGGCTCTCCCTGCAGTTGTCTCAGGCAGAGCAGAAACTCGGCTGCCTTCCCCTCCCCACCTTTCTAATTAATTTTAATGATAGAGAAATAGTCATTATTTGATACCAAGATATTTGGAGCAGGGAAGGGAAATGTAGGTAGAGAAAGTCTTCCAGATCTTCCAGATGAAGACATGCTGGTGGAAAATGGACATCACTGGTTATGAAATGTGATTGTGCGTGCTAAGTTGCTTCAGTCATGTCCAACTCTTGGTGACCCCATGGACTGTAGCCTGCCAGGCTTCTCTGTGCATGAGATTCTCCAGACAAGAATACTGGCGTGGGTTGCCGTACCCTCCTCCAAGGGATCTTCCCAACCCAGGGATCAGTCCCATATCTCTCATGTTTCCTTGATTGGCAGGCAGGTCCTTTACCACTTGCGCCACTTGGAAAGCCCATGAAATAGATTAAACTCTCAATATTCATGACTGGTCATCCCTTAAAAGAACCTTGTGTAACAGGTAACCCTGCCCCCGATTCAAGTGAGGAAATCAGAGATGACTTGCCCCAGGACACACAACATGTAACTACTAAAGTCACTATAATATAATCACGTCACATCCCATTTGATAGAGTACCTGATTCTGCCAAGGGATTCTTATAAAGTAGATAATTGATCATCATTGCTGGGAGCACAGACCCACACTAAGTATACCCCTGGCTCCTGAGCCGTAGTCACCCAATCACAGGGAAGAGTGAGTTTGGGTTTTGTCCCTGACAGCAAATACCTGGTGTCCCTACCTACACCAACCAGTTCTGAAATGGCTGCGCGTTTCCGCTGGGCACCCCACAAGTCAGTTCACTTGACACTGAACTGCAGCGTTAGGCAGTTTTACTGAGGCTTCAGTAGGTAGGCAAATTGACTGAATCATTGGTCACTGGTGATTGCACTCAGTCCCAGTACCTACCCTCCCCTCTCCCCAGAAGTACTAGGGGTTTAGAGTTCTAATTCTCTGATCACCTGATGAGACTTTTTTGGAGACAAGCTCCATCCTGAAACTACTGTGGGTCCCTTTCTTTGACTCATCACATTACCTTACAAAAGACGATCAATCTCAAACAGGATGTCTGGGCCAGGAACCAGAACACGGATCAAGTACTGATCTTTTCATAACACTACAGTGAGGTTCGAGGACAAGGCAGATACTAGGAACAGAGAGTCTCAGAGATGAGGTCCCTGATGTCATATAGTTGGGCAGGAAACTTTTTTTATGCTGGAAACATGATGATTTTTTTTTCTGAGAGTCAGCAAATGTCCCTGGAGTTAAAACTGCCCAATTTCTCAGGAGAAATCCAGAGAGGGTTGGCAGCGTCCAGTGAGTGGATGAGAGTCGATCAAAGGACAGATAAGCGATCAGCAGAGTGTGAGCTCTGGTCCTCCGTTTCAGCCTCCTGCGGTGTTATCACATTTGGGCATCAATGCCCTTCCCCCACCCTCCCACCTCACCTACCTCAGGAGGCAGCTGTGACATAGGCACCTTCCTGCAACCATTGTGGTAACATCTCAAACCGATGGAAACTGCAGTTTACCTGCAGAGGCTCAGGCAGTAGCTGAGCTGGGGGAAAGCAATGTTCTCCTGGGGGGGTGGGAGGGTGGGGGGCAAAGATCCTCCTTTCCTGGGGACAGAAAGGAGTAAGGGGAGGGGGCAGAGGGGAAGCAGGGAGCCGAACACGTCTCTGCAGCATGATCACTTGCCGACCCTCACCTGGTTTTAGCCACAGGAAATCTGTCTGTCTGATTGGACCTTGGGGCTGGAGTGGATTTGTGGGGGGCTTGGAAGATAGCCTGCAGCCATCTCTTCTCTCTGCTCTCTCCTCAATGGTTTTGTGATCAGAGCACCTCAGTCTGAATCCCAGCTCTGCCTCCTTCTTACTTTGTGACCTGGGGCCAGAAATCTCCCAGAGCCCTGTGTCTTCAGGTGTCAGATGAGTCATGCCCTCATCACAAGTTTGCTGGGGAAGCAATGGAGGCAACAAACAGAAGTTCCTTCTCCCTGAAAAGTCAAAGTCCTTTGTAATAATAATTACAATGAGTAACAACATCAGTTAACACTTAGCTCCTTCGGTGTGCAGGCATTGTCCTAAGCATTTGATGTACATTATCTCATCTAATCTTCAGGATAATCCTAAAAGAGAGGGTGAGGAAATCTTCATATTTTCTAACAATACAGATGAGAAATTTGAGGTAACAAGAAATTCACCATTTGACTAAGGTCATACAGGGTAGACAGGACTTGAACACAGAAAACTGGCTGCATCCAGAGTCTGTGCACCATGCACTCTGCTGCTTTGTAAGGGATAAAGTGCAGTGCACACGTGTGGTTTACACACCCTCCCGCTTCACTCCCCCCACCTATTCACTCCCATTATAGCCGTGTGCAACAAGCCTCTCCCATACACGCTGACTCATCCACACACAGACAGGCATCTTCCCACTGACACATACACACACACGAACAGCTACCAGTGCCAAGATGTTACACAATCCCCTTTGTGGAAAACTTTATCCCCTTTAATGCTCACATCAAATCTCTCCTCTCTAGGGGGTATTTCTGCCTTACCACCTATCACAGAGGGAGAAAAAATGAACCAGAGAGAGGCGAAGGCATCACCCAACACCAAACTGCTGGTTGGCAGTAAAAACAAGACCACAGTAAAAATAAAACAAAGACAGAGCCCAGTCTTCTAGGCAATTACACACACACAAACACACACACACACACACACACACACACACCATGCTGCACTTTCAGGGTCAGAAAGAAGGAAGCCAGACTCACTGTCTAGAAGCTCCAAGAATGAATATGCCCAGACAAATATCAGGCAGGCTCAGAGCTGGGAGATGAGCTGAGAGGACAGGGAGGGTTGGTGGCCAGCCTTTGAAGTAAGGCAGTCTGTGGGACCTCGTCTTCCCCCTGTGAGGTCTGCTCTAACTCTGGAGATTTTATCAGAAGGGAACTGACTGGGAGATGGCCAGTTGGTGTCGGAGAACTGGCTGGTGTTGGTAGGAACACCAAGAATTTGGTGTCTGGGAAAAAAACCCAGGGCCACTCATCTCTGGGCTTCAGTGGCTGAGATGAGGCTTAGGGACAGGAGAGTGATGAGTGTGGGGCCGTGCGTCCAGAAACTATTACCCAATATCTGCATTTTAACAGTTCTTGCAGATGTCAGGCACTCCATCCAGTGGATTTTGACAGAATAGTATCTTGACTTGAACTTACCACTCACTACTAAGTGACCGAGGGCCGCTCACTAATCTGCAATTTTCCCAAGTGGAAATACATGACATCTGCCATGCAGGTTCTGGGAAGGGATTACCTATCACCATAGAAAGAGTTTATTTACACATTTTATGGCCAAGATATCCATTTCCACCAAGATGTTGTTACCAAGCCTAAGCTCTCTCTGTTCGCTGCACAGCAAGTCAACGAATCAGGAGATGAGGTATGGAGAAATCGGGTACACCAAGAAGAAGATGGCAGGCTATTGTCTCAAATTAACCATCTGATGGCATCTGGATACCAGGATCTTTATTACAAAAGAGAATGGGAGGAGGTAAGGAAGTAAAGTAAAAACACCATAAGTCTTACAAGTATCTCCTGGAATGACCAGCCTCAGGGAGGGAATGTTCATTACTTTTTTCTTGGGACTATTCATAGTTGGACAGGGTCAGGTGTTCAGTGCCCCAAACAGAGGCACTTTGGTTTAACATTCAGACAGAGGGGCAAGGCAGGCAATTATGTACAGACAGCATCCTTTTAGTGAACAGAAGCAATGAGAAACAAAGGTGAAAGTAAAAGAACAGATCCAGCATGTAGTCAGGGATTCTATTCCACCCTGTAACAATCATTCTTCTAGTAAAAATATTTGTCTGTCAAAGACGGATGCTTTTGCTCCATTATCAAAATTAATCAGAAAGTCCTGGAACAGCTGAGCAGAGCTTCTTCTCTGCCTAATGGAGCTGCAACCAGAGACCAAGACATGCACAGACAGCTTCACGAGAGAAGGGCAGAAAAGCGAGTCCCAGGGAAGAGAGGGTGGTTTGGTCAAAGCTGAGTCCAAAGGGCCTGTAAAGAATGTATGGGAAGATGTTGAGGAGACATCGATTCACCCATTCACATGTTTAGGAAACGCTGATCACAGATAGAATGTGGGCTTCCCTGGTAGCTTAGACTGTAAAGAATCCCCCTGCCTATGCAAGAGACCCGGGTTCAAACCCTAGGTTGGGAAGATCCCCTGAAGACAGGAATGGCAATCCACTCCAATATTCTCGCCTAGAGAATTCCATGGACAGACCAAGGGGTCGCAAAGAGTGAGACACAACTGAGCGACTAACAGTGGAGGCGACGTGTAGAGTGAGGGGCTTTTCGGGGTACAGAGCACCATCCCCTCTCAGGAAATGCTGCCGTTACAGCACCTCAAAGTGTTCACTTCTCCAGAAGCTCTCCAAAACCCCAGTGTTTAGGGGTTTTTACTGAGGTTTCACTAGGGCCTGAAATTGATTGAATTATCAGTCATTAGTGACTGAATTCCATCTCAGTACCTTTCCCTCTCCCCAGAGGTCAGCAGAGTTGAATGTTCTAACCTTATAATCAACTGATTAGTTTTTCAGTGTGATCCTGAAGCTATGTACAGACTTCTCTTACAGGCATCTCATTGCCATATAAAAGTAAATTCCAAGAGCTTCCAGAGGCTGTTTCATGAATCAGGGCAACAATCAAAAATTGATCTTTTGATTCCACTACAGTGAAGTTCAGGAATAAGGCAGTGACCAAGAATAGTCTCAGAAATGGGGTCCCTGATCTGGTAGAATGAGATGGGATTTTTTTTTTTTAAGCTGAACACATAATGATTCCTTTCGAGAGTTAAGAAACGTCTCTAGAGTTAAAACTGCCCAACTATCCAGAAAATCCTGAGATGGGTTGGCAGCACCCAACCCATCCCTGCTCCCCAGTCCCTTCCATGATGAGAAATGGAATCAATTCAGTCTCTCAGTTGTGTCTGACTCTTTGTGACCCAATGGACTGCAGCATGATAGGCTTCCCTGTCCATCATCAACTCCTGGAGTTTGTTCAAACGCAAGTCCATCAAGTTGGTGATGCCACCCAACCATCTCATCCTCTGTCATCCCCGTCTCCTCCCACCTTCAATCTTGCCTAGCATCAGGGTCTTTTCTAATCAGTCAGTTCTTTGCATCAGGTGGCCAAAGTATTGGAGCTTCAAATTCAGCATCAGTCCTTCTAATGAATATTCAGGACTGGTTTCCTTTAGGATTGACTGGCTTGATCTCCTTGCAGTCTGAGGGACTCTCAAAATGGACTACTTCCAGCCAGATCAGTGAACAAAGGATATCGCAGTCATCAGCAATTGGAGCCATCAGGGAATGTGAGTTGGTGAGCCCTGAGGAGACTCAGGATGTGAAAACATAGATACTCGGCCCAGAGAGCTGAGGTGCATGCCATAAGAATGATTTCAATGAGCCCAGATTCTTCCATCTCCCCATAAATAGAAAAGTGCTAAATTCCTTAATTTGGGATATCTGGCTTTCTTCAATTTTCAGTAACCTTTTGACATTCAGATTACCTGCCATTTGTTGCAAAACTTCTATATAGCCTGGCTCCCTCCCCCCAAGCCACTTGCCTCCTCACAGCAGTTCTCTCAGGGTTAACTGAGATGATGTCTCCCAGGCTTGAAGTCCTAAAAATTTCCACCAAATGAAACAACTCTCAACTTTGAGGTTGCATCTTTTTCCCTCTAGCAGACAACTGATCCCTTCATTCCCCCCATCCCCCCAACTCCACCTGTAGAGGAGAGGTGATCTGGGACTTATCCTGGGCCTGGATGCTGGTTTCACCCCCTGGGGTGCGGGCCACTGGGGTGCCCATGATGACAACGAGAAGGGCTGCAGAAAGGCAGAGCTGGTTCATCACAGTGGCCTTGCAGGAGGGCTTCTGCAGATGCAGGGTGCTGACAGAGCTTCTCACACCCCTACTGAGAGGTGGGTACAGGCGACAGGGAGGGGAGTAAGGAAGGGGAGGATCTGGGGTCAGACTTGTCCAGTGTGAAATCTCCCCACACAACCAGAATTCCTGCTTATATCTGCTGGGGAAAATGCCCAGGAACAGCACTTCTCAAACTTGACTCTGCTTGTGAGTCTTATGGAAATAAAAACACATTCTGATTCCCCAGGTCTGGATGAGGCCTGAAAAGCTACATTCCTAACAGACTCCCTGTTACAGGGGTGTCCCCAGTCCATTTCCTCTCCTATTAAATGATCCATAAAATCATGCTTTGAAAGCAAGCCTGGAGGAGCCCTCACCAGGCTGGAAGAGAAACTGTCATCGGTAATCATTTTTAATGTAGGTATTGCCTCTTTACCTCTAGGGTCTAAGGCAGAGAAAAGCTGCCTTCCGCACACACCTTGGGAAAGTGAAAGGGGAGCCAAGGTCAGGAAGAGCTGACTCAGAAAAGCCCACATTCTCTCCCACCAACTGGCACCTCTTCCTAATTCTTTACCTTTACCCTACTTCTTTGGAACAGTCACATTCTATATGATAAGTGCATATGATAAGTACAAGTCACTGAACTTCTTTTGCAAAAATAAAGGGTCTTCTTCCGTCCCTCAAGGATGAAATGACTGATGAGACCCCCCATTCTCTTCTCCTTCACTCAGGATGGCAGATAAGCCTCAGTTGCCTGGCAGTCTCCAGGTCCCACGTCTTTTGTGATGCTTTACAGATGAAACCTGTTTTTCTCCTGTTTATCTGTCTTATGTTGATTTTTTTTCATTTATTTTTATTAGTTGGAGGCTAATTACTTTACAATATTGTAGTGGTTTTTGTCATACATTGACATGAATCAGCCATGGATTTACATGTATTCCCCATCCCGATCCCCCCTCCCATCTCCCTCTCCACCCGATTCCTCTGGGTCTTCCCAGTGTACCAGGCCCGAGCACTTGTCTCATGCACCCAACCTGGGCTGGTGATCTGTTTCACCATGTTGATTTTATTACCAAATCAGCCAAGGAATCTAGAAGGGAAATAGGGAAATATTTCCTCCCTTACAACATTAGGAGGACCTGGGTTTGCAAATTACTTAGTGTTCCGGGGCCTTGGTGCCTTCATCTATAAAGTGAGACTGTTTATAAAAATCAACCTCATTTATTCAGGATGCTGTGAACACATGTGACTAATGAAGAGCAAATGCTCAGCTCTGTGGCCCTGGGTGGCAAATGCTCCAAGATTTCAGGGCTCCTCTTAAAATCATTAATGTGACCCCCAACTCCCAGTAAGAATGTCTGGATCAGATCCCAGGCCTGTGTTGAAATAAATATCTAGAGCCAAGATGTCTGGGGGGCTGTTTTAGCAACCTTAAACTTTATTCTGTGAATTTATAAATGGCCCACAGTCCTTTGGAGCCTTGGGGGTGGAGACTGCCCACTTCATGGAGTGTTAGGTAAAGTTTTTGTCCCCTAAACTGTCATCTTTAGTGATTTTTAATGTGGGTATTGCCTCTTTACCTCTGGGGTCTAAGGCATCTCTAACTGAGGTGAGCAGTGCAGAAAGTATATGCCCATGTGCCTGACCCAGTGAAAACCCAAGACTCCCAGGCAGGAGTGAGCTTCTCTAGCTGGCAACACCTTGGACACGTTGGGCTGAAGGAACCAAGCAGAGGCTTGTGCCTGTGTTCCTCCAGCTTTCCCACACACATTTTCTCCCTCTATTGATTCTACTCTGCATGCATTTACTATAAACTTAAGTATAACTTTGTGTCCTGTGAGTCCTTTTATGAATTAAACATGAGTGTTGAGTAATGGAATATTTTCTGCCATATCAGTTAAAAACAGATACGACAGTCACCTACAATTGCAGCCACCATGGAATGTAAGCTGGTGAGCCCTGAGGGAACTCAGATAGGAAAGAACACCTGCTATCTAGCAGCCATCAGACTGCAGCCACTCCCCACGGTGAGCTCCAAGGGAACTCAGGTGTGAAAACACAGGATACTGGTCCCAGACAGCTGAGGTGCATATCATAGGAATGATTTCAGCAAGCTGCTGACTTAAAAACAATCCACAATGTGAGCGTTGTCAGTTAAGTTTTACCGGGGGCAAAATGAGGATTGCAGCCCAAAAGACAGCATCTCAGATAACTCTGAGAAACTCCTCCAAAGACATCGGGCAGGACAGCATGTATGTGATTTTGGTAAAGGGAGAACACATGCAATCAAGCACATATTTTTTGTAGAAAGTTTCTGCTAGTCTCATGAAGCTTCTGCTACTCATGAGAAACAGTTGTCACCATGAAGGTTTTAGTGCTTTTCTAGATATGAGGAGATACAGAATTAGGCTCATAAAATCAGCTCCTGAAATATCTAACCATCCGAATACCTGCCCTGCCACCTTTTTCCTGAGCACAAAGTCCCTCATTTCTGCTCTCCATTCACTGAACATTCACTGAACTCCTTCAGGGAATGTTGAATGTCAGCAGCTACAACAGCACACGATTTAATCCATTCAAAGGTAGTTGGCAAGCACCCATGGCAACTGCCAATTTGTAGCTGACAGTGCCCCCTCACGGTCATGTTGTTCAGTGGTTAAGTCACGTCTGACTCTTTGTGACCCTGTGGACTGCAGCACACCAGGCTTCCCTGTCCTTCCCTGTCTCCTGGAGTTGGCTCAAACTCATGTCCATTGAGTGGGTGATGCCATCCAACCATCTCATCCACTGTCGCCCCCTTCTCTTCCTGCCCTCAATCCTTCCAAGCATCAGGGTCTTTTCCAATGAGTCAGCTCTTCACATCAGGCAGCCAAAATGTTGGAGCTTCAGCTTCAGCATCAGTCCTTCCAATGAACATTCATGATTGATTTCCTTTAGGATTGACTGATTTGATCTCCTTGCAGTCCAAGGGACTCTCAAGAGTCTTCTCAAGCACCACAATTCAAAATCATCAATTCTTCAGCACTCAACCTTCTTTATGGTCCAACTTTCACATCCATACCAGACTACTGGAAAAACCATAGCTTGACTATATGGACCTTTGTTGGCAAAGTGATGTCTCTGCTTTTTAATATTGTGTTGGGGCTTCCCCTGTAGCTCAGTCTGTAAAGAATCTGCCTGCAGTTCAGGAGCCCAGGCTTTGATCCCTGGATCAGGAAAATCCGCTGGAGAAGGAAATGGCAACCCACTCCAGTATCCTTGCCCGGAAAATGTCATGGACAGAGGAGCCTTGTGGGCTGCAGTCCATGGGGTTGCAAAGAGTTGGGCACAACTGCACGACTGGCACACTAGGTTTGTCGTAGCTTTTCTTCCAAGGAGCAAGCGTCTTTTAATTTCATCTCATGATGGTCATAAATTCAGCCATAATTTGGGAGGCATTTCATGACCATTTTGTCCCACATTGCTAGAAAGACTCATTCCTAGTTCTCGTGAAGATTTCTCTGATAGGCTATTGCTGGACTAGGTCTTGTCAACATTGAAAGGACTCTGGACTAACCTGTCTTACTTAAACTATTATAGTCCAGGATAAATTCCCTCTCATTGTATCTTCCCATATCTAGAGTTATACTATTGTAATCACTGACCACATAGAGAATTATATATTTGATCAACCGTTTCAAGTCCCCTAATCATCATTATTTTCACTGGAGATTCAGTCACACATTTGGTAATGCAAGAAACGGCAATCTTGTAAAACAGACCAAGTACAAATAACATAACTAGTAGCATTATTAAAGTCATAAGTAAGAATTAAGCCAAGAACTTCTGTTAGGTACAGCCCTGTATATTCTTAGGCTGTCTGACTTAGTCTATTCGATACCAATCTTTTTTGTTGGGGAGAGGGGAAAATTATATATTGGCACTGTCGTAAAGGCTCCCAGCCCAATTTTCTAGTGTTATTAGGCTGGTTATCCTTAGGATAACTTAATTGTTCCTAACATACAGGGGGGCCTTAAATCTTAAATGACCATAGTCTGGTGTTAACCACATAACCCATAATCCATGTGGGAGGTCTTATTGCTTGGTTGAATTTTTGCTTGTTGCTCTGATTGAGCTTGAGTAGTTTAGAGGAAAATTCATATTATGGCCATGGTCAGAGGTATTATTAATTGGTCAGGTGAGAAGATTCCACCTAGTAATATCAAGTATAACCTGGACAGGACTGAACTTTCTTTCTTCTAAAATAAAACTATTTAAAGATCATCCAATTAGAGCCTTGGAGTAGAGAAATCCACCAAGGTAATCTAGAAGTACTTGACAGAGATAATTACCACAACCCAGTAACTGGATTGATTTTTAAAACTAGCATAGGTTCGTGTCCATGATAGAAAAACAACTGATTTATATGCAAAGGTCTCAGAAGTCAAGAAGACTTTATAAGTGATCATATGAATCAGGTCCAGCATCTTGGATAAGCTGTCTACTTCTGATATCATCTTCAGATGTGTAGGTGTAATTTCCTCTGTTTGATCATCATTTCAAGGTGAGTTTGAGGTCAGCAGTCTTCTCTATAGACAGGTTCAGCAGAGGGGCCTTTAGAAGTGGGAATTAATCCAAGAGTCAATTTTCCTTCACTGTACATGAGCTAATTAAGAGTACCTGATAAAAAGTCCTTCCATCCAGATTGGAGATGGCCCTTTAAAGTATGTCTTTTCCAATACACATAATACCGTTTGCAGGTCATGGGGCATCTGGTCTTCATCCGAAGATTACTGAGATAAGCTTCAGAAACAAAACTTAGAATGTTCTTTTAATAGTTCAATTAACTTTAATATAGCATAACAGAAAAGAACTATCTAAGAAGTGAGTCGTGGAGAATTCCATGGACAGAGGAGCCTGGTGGGTTACAGTCCATGGGTTCATGGTTTCACAAAGAGTCGGACATGACTGAGCGACTATCACAGTAAATACAGACCTCCAATAACAAAACTGGGATTTAACATAATCTTTTTCTCTCCAAAATTACCCTCATTTCTACCAAATGTATCCAAATTGAGACTGATTTGTTGCAAAATATGTCTGGTCTCAAAAAAAACCTGGTCTGATAATTTATATAATTGATCATATAGGCTCTTGCTTTTCTGAAATTTTTTATAAGAAGTCTCAGACTGAATGTTAAAAAAAAGAAAAGAAAAACTCTCAGGGCTAGGAAGGTCATGCCAAGGGCTCATCACATGTTTCACCTACAGATCTAGGTAAATTCCTCGCTTTACAAAGTCCCCAAAATACCTTCAAATTTCTGTATCTTCTGGTGAGGTTGCTTTCCTAATGTATCTGATAAAGCATCTGAAAACCTAAGAGTTCACAATCTCTTGAGGGAGATTTACACAAAAGTATCATTTACCAAATTACTATAAGTCAGAATTAGTTTGAGGAGAAGGTTTTCCTTACACCTGTAAAACACAGATCCAACCCAGTAACTTTTCAGACAGAAACCATAAAAATTATAACCATTTTCACCAGTTTACTCAGTCCTTTTGTTAATTAACTCCTTTGTTAACAGTTTATGAAGACATCAGTTTTCTCACTGTGTGCTTGCTCAGTTGCTTCTGTTGTGTCCGACTCTTTGTGACCCCATGGACTGTAGCCCACCAGGCTCCTCTGTCCATGGGATTCTCCAGGCAAGAATATTGCAGTGGGTTGCCATGCCCTCCTCCAGGGCATCTTCCTGACCCAGGAATCGAATCCACGACTCCTGCATCCCCTGCATTGCAGGTGGATTCTTTGCCACTGATCCACCGGGGAAGCCCCTAGGTTTCTCATTAGGATTCTTTCATTTCTTACCCAGCTTAGCATTAATGACCTGAAAGTCAGAAACATATTTATACAAAAGTTCTTTCTGTTAATCTTTTTGAAGACGATTTTTGCAAAGTTCAGAATAAGACCATAACTGTTTATAATGACAAAAGAAGTCCTGTTTAAAATCTGATAATTCAATTGGTAAGGTAACTTGGCTATTCTGTGGCATACAATACTTGCAGATAATAACTATAATTACAATGTAACATTTGACCAGGACATGTCAGAATTTTAGGAACTCCATATAAATTTTAGAATGTCTATATTAGTAATATTTATCATATACTATAACCTGAAAAGATTAATTACTCATTTGACAATACTTCCCATGTAATTTAACATACCAAATGAACCTAATTAGTTTAATATCTCTCTTTGCGATGTTTCAGGGACCCTTTGAAGCATCCCAAATAGATTAAGGTCAAAAGGACTTCACTAGAATTTCATTTAGGAAGTTTTGTCAAAGAATATCAAAAGGGTTTAGAACACTCAGATAGGATCATAGATCACTGTGAAACAACATTTATTCACTTAACCAAAGCAACCACAGAAGAATTCAAAAGGGAAGGGATATATGCATACCTATGGCTGATTCATGTTGAGGTTTGACAGAAAACAACAAAAGTCTGTAAAGCAATTATCCTTCAATTAAAAAATAAATAATTTTGGAAAAAAAAGATTTCAAAGGCAAATACAGAGCAGATCACTTAAAGAACTCGAAATCTGTTATCAAAGGCAGTTCAACATTTTTAAAAAAACTTGTGTAATTAGCCTCCAACTAATATAAATAAATCAAAAAAAATTTTTTTTAACCTGTACAATGCACAGAATTCTTTCCTCGAGGCCGACTTTCCACAAAGCTTTCTGTAGCCATCACTTAATTTGCCCATCCAAAAAGAGTCACTTGTAAGTCAAGACCTGCTTTCTTTTTCTCTTAACTCTTTTATTATTTATATTTGTTTATTTATTTTTTGCTCTGCTGGGTCTTCTCTGGCTGCGGCGAGCAGGGGCGGCTCTCTGGTTGCGGTGCACAGGTTTCCCGTTGTGGATGGAGCACAGGCCATAGGGCCCGCAGGCTTCAGTAGCTGCGGTTTCTGGGCTCTAGAGCACAGGCTGAGTAGTTGTGGCCCATGAGCTTAGCTGCTCCTTGGGAAGTGGGATCTTCCCAGATCAGGGATGGAACCCGTGTCTCCTACATTGGAAGGTGGATTCTTTACCACTGAGCCACCAAGGAAGCCCCCCTTTTTGTTAATAAATGCAATTCCATTCCTCATGCCTTCTTTACTGAATACACACATCCTACTTTCCTTAAGAAACCATGAATTGACTTTTATATTAGCCATCTGTAGGTTGGTGAACATAAATACCAGTGATAATTTCTAAAAACATTTCCTTTCTCATAGAGAACATCTCAGGATGGCACCAAACATATTCATTAGTATCGTGAGTTTCTGTGTAAGAGGAAGCCAGTGTCCCATAATTAATGTTTCAGTGTTTGATTTTATTTGAGAGTGACCTAGACAACTGTTCAATAAACTTCCATCATTTAATTTAGCACAACCCTAGAAATTCAATTCACCAAAATCTAGAGAGACTAAAATAGACATTTCCAAAGCATAATTATTCTTAAGAGTTTATCTAAAGCTCTTATCTCACTTAGATGTTCTCTCCTTAAAACTTTCTTCACATTGAGTCACTTTCCTTGCTGAAAAATCTGCAATAGGTATAATAAGATCTTATTTAGCTTATATTAAACCTAAGCACAAAGAAAGCATTATACTGATTGTTATATTGATGACTCTAAAACATGTCTATATTAATTAGATCAACAAATTTAAACATTAATACCAGGTACTAATTTAATATTAAATATTTCCCAATTCACATGAACTTGACATTCATCTAGTTTAGCGTCTCGCATTTGGAATTGTTTGATTTATAAGTGCTTGTTTTTCTTTAGGCCAATTAAATTAGAGCTCATTTACAAGTTAAGCTCAGCAATACTATTCAAGACAGAGAAAGACACATACTGAGACATACATATATTCATACAGACATGACAAGAGATCTAGCTTCATTTTCTAAACTTAGTCATGAATCAGATACAAAACTCACTATTTGATAAGAAAGATATTAAAAGATTTCAGAACCTAAACTCTTGCATCTTCCCATACACAGAAAAGTACTCAACTCCTTAACTTGGAATATCTTTTTTTTTTAATTCATAAAACTTTTATATTTTAAGAAATATCTTTTGTTTCTGTGTACTGCTTGAAACAATAACTGAATAACTCCTCACCATGGTCCTGAGATGATCATAAAAATGAGGGGTGGTGTAATCATTTTACAATATATACCTATGTCAAATCGTTATGTACACCTTAAACTAATACAGTGTTATACGGCAACTATATCTCAATAAAAGTGGAGAAAAATGAAGGTAGAGTGATTAGTTGACTGACTCTGTTTCTCTGTCAACTTCAGAGAATGACAGGACCACCACAAATTCAGAATTTTTGAATATGCTCCTCTAAGGGCTCATTGTCATGGGCCTCTTGAATGTTTCTCTTTTTTTAAATTTTTAATTGGAGGATGATTGGTTTACAATATTGTGTTGGTTTTTATCATATATCAACATGAATCAGCCATATCTGACTTCCTTTAATTAATAATAATCTTTTGACATTCAGACTGCTTGCATGCATGCATGCGTGCACAGTTGCTTTAGTCGTGCCCATCTCTTTGCGACCCTATGGACTATATAGCCCACCAGGCTCTTCTGTTCAAGGGATTCTCCAGGCAAAAATACTGGAGTGGGTTGCCATGCCCTCCTCCAGGGGATCTTCTCAACCCAAGGATCAAACCCAGGTCTCCTGCACTGCAGGCAGATTCTTTACCACTGAGCGACCAGGGAAGCCCAACATTCATACTACCTGCCGTTTGTTGCAGGAAAATTGTACTTCTACATAACCTGGCTGCGCCCTCACCTCCTCGGAGCAGTTATCTTGGGGTTACTTGGGGAGAGGCTGCCTTGGGGATTAAGTCCTAAAAATTCCCACTGAAGAACATAACTCTCAACTCTTAGATTGTGAATATTTTTTAAGCCTACAGTGTGGCCTTCAGGACTCCAAACACAAGGAGCTGTGCCGCAGCAGAAACTAGTCAAGGCCCCCCCATTGTGTTAGCGCTTATTCAGTCGTTTTGCTCTCTCCACTCATTCAACTGGGCTCTTACAGATGGCTTTTACCTCCCGCCCTCTCTTTCTTGCTTAATTGCATGCTGAAAATGATTGCCTTCTAGCTAAGGTTAAACTATGTACCTGATGTTTACTTTTCCAGGACAACACCCCCTAACACTCCTCCCCTTTGTGAGCATTCTCCATCCAGAAAAGTCTCAGAGTGATAACCTTGAGAACAACCAGTACCTGTTTCAGAACTACCTGACACCAGCCTTAACAATCTCCATGTCTCCAGGAGGGAAGAAGAATGCAAGACTACCTCAGCTCCATCCTTATCTGCAGCCCCATTTTCTAACCTGAAACTGTATGACCCCTTCCTAATTTCCAGCAAGTGGGGCACAGTGTTGCAAGCGTTAACCTACTGTGGCACCCTTTGCCTGGCAAGGTAATAAAGCCACTTCTTTCTACTCCTGCAAAGCTCTGTCTCTGCATTTTCTGTTTGGTACAGGGGAACAGAAACTGGGTTTTCAGCAACAGTTTCTATTATTATCTGCAAATAGAAAGTACACCCACAGAAGGTAAATAACTTGTCTGAGGTCACACAGATAGGGAATAGCAAAGCTGGAATTTAAATTCCTCTAGCTCCAATGATGAGGCTTTCAACAACTACTGAAGCACAAGTGAAGATAATCTAACATCACTGATGTCTCATATAGAAAACTCAAGAAATGGAAAAGAAAATTTATTTTGTTATAATATTGGATTGGCCAGAAAATTCATTCGGGTTTTTCCACATTATGTTATGGAGAAAGCTGAACAAACTTTCAGGCCAACCCAATTCAAGAAAATTTCCCTTTAAAAATCTGTAGATTGAAAAAGCATTTCATGTTCCATCTAAAGGAGGACCTAAACAAAGAGGTCTTTAGGCTTTCAGGTAGGAAGTAAAGTCATCTCTAAGGCAGAAAAACCTTCAGGACACTTAATGGGGACACTCCATGGCAGAATTCAGTGGAACCAGGGCCACAGTTGTTCTGGGGAAAGTCTGATCCAGAGGTTTTTATCCCATGATTGTCCTTGAAGTTATAGGTAATACGGAAAACTCCAGGGAAATAAAACATGTAAACCCCTTGTTTTTTTAGAATTATCTATCCAACCTAATGTTTATGAGGATACCTTGTAAAGATATTTACTTCACATGGTGGAATTTCAGTGTCCACTGTGATAGCCATCAGCCATGTCTGACTACCGAGCACAGGAAATACGACTATGCCTCAAGTTAGATCCCAAAGAGTTTTCTTCATCCCAAAAGTATGAAGAAAAGCAAACTATCATATTACTCTTTACTACCTGTTGATTATATGTTGAAATTATACTATTTTGGATCTATTGAGTTAAATAAGCTATTAACAAAACTAGTTTTACTTCTTTCTTTTTCCTCTTTAAAAAAATACTGCTACTAAAAAAAAAAATTCTGGGAATTTCCTGGCAGTCCAATGGTTAAGACTCTTGGTGCTTTCACTGCTAGCAGGGACCGTTTCCATCACTGGATAAGGAACTAAGATTTCATGTGCCCCACAGCCAAAAAAAAAAAAAAAAAAATGCAGTTACTAGAAAATTTTAAAAATTTCTTTGTCGTTTGCATTGTATTTCTACTTCATAACACTAGGGTAGAATTTGGGAGAAGTGATTTTGCCTTTTGTTTATGCTATTCACTATAGCTTGATCTTCAAAAAGAAATATGATGATTTATATGAAACAATAAACTCATTATCCCAAAATTCAATAAAAGAACCAATGAACAAAGAGCTGTGTTCTCTCTCCTGGAATGCTGAGACACTAGCTGGGAAGCTCTGGATGGGAACCAATAATAATAGAATGGAGAAGAGCTGTGCTGGGCTTTCAGGGACCACATGGTCCAGACCACCTGTTTTACAGATAGGGAAATGGAAGTCCCCAAAGGTTCCCTCTCAGTCCAAGGGACTCAAGTCTGCAGTAGTTGGGGCTGAGTCTACAATCCTGACGCTACAGAAGCACCATCTTAGGGAACTTGCCCAAAAGCCTTGAAGAACCCATCCAAGGCCAATTGGCATGGCCTCCACTTCTTGCAGCCCACACTCCTGGCCCAAGGTGCTTCCTATTCCAAGTAACAAGAATCAAGATACTTCCCTCAGCCCTGGGGAATAGGACCCCTTCTCCTTCAGCTGCAACTATAAGTTCCAGTCTCCCGGCCTCAGCCCAGAACACGCAGCTACTCACACCATGAAGCTCAGCCACTTACTTGCCCTTTGCCTCACCCTCTGCCTGCTGGGCTTGGCGAACTCAGGAAAGACCTCAGGTGAGCTGAGGGGCCGGGAACAGGGGCCCTGAGATCATCGCCTATGGGGAGGGGGGATGATGGATGCAACACATCATCTGGTCACTTTCACCCCAGGAGGAAACAAGGATCTAGGTATGGGAAAAGGTTCCCCTGAGGTCAGCATCCAGTCTCAGGAAAATCTGGGGCCAGATCTCCCAGGTGTTTCTTTGACATCATCACCAAATTTTAATTTTTCTTAAAAAGCAATACATATATTTGTTTTTAAAAGACAAACTACATGTAAACGTGTGAAGTTTAAAAAACTGGTCCCCTATTTCACACAGCCCCAACAATCCTGCTCTCCAGATTCCTACTCCCTAGAATTCTTAAGCAAGAAAAGAAACGTTGACAGTGCTTTGAACAGGAGGCCAGATTCTCAAACTTGGCTGCACACAGAATTCCCCTGAGGTCTCCCCGGGTCTCACACTCAGAAATTCTGATTTAATGGATCTGGGACGAAGCCTGGGCATTGGGACTTTTTTTTTCCAAGTTACTCAAGAGGTTCTAACATTCTAACCAAGATTGAGAATTTGTTGTCCAAATAGAAGGTCTCAAATTTCTTCCTATAATGGCCTCTTCCCTATTCTAGGTTAAGCTTCTTCCAGTAAATCCAACATAGTCAAGGGCACAAACGTTGAGGATTTACATAAGGGTTCCATGGAGCTGAGTTGACTCATGTGCTTATTTGTTTGAGGGATGCTGTCCTTATTAGGGAAAGTGTCTTTCTCCAAGTGCTGTATGCTACATCCCATAAAAAGAGACACTGAAGACCTGAATGTCCACGGCAGATGGTTGAGGGAGGGTGTGTGTGTGTGTGTGTGTGTGTGTGTGTGTGTGTGTGCATGTTTGATAAATCATTTTGTGTGATACCCAGAGCCAGATGTGAAAGGAGGTAAAATAACAAGTGATTCAGTAAAAGAGGCCAGTTTCTTTATTTGCTGATTACCCATAAATGTTAAAAATTATTCAATGTAAATATCTAAATATCTTTTCCCTAGATATAAAAAAAATGATACTTGTTCATTGGCACTCAAATGATACTAAAAAGGATTTTCAGGAAAAAAAAATCACTTGAAATTCCACCACCCAGAGATAACTGCTCCAAATATATGGAAGAATAACCTTCATGTCATCATTCTATGGGCTTATAAGTATATATAATATCCACAGAATCACACCAGACCTCGTATATTGTAATTTCATTTTACGTTCAGCAAAACTTATGAATGTCTCTTCATGTTGATATATATCATCAACACTATGCTTTAGTGTTGGCCACTGATCCCCTGTTGGTGAACGTTTACATTTTTTTCAAATTATAATTTTTTCCCTTTTATAAAAAAAGCTCCAGCCAACATCTTGATGTCAAGTTATGAGAGCTTGTAAGATACAGCACTTGGGATTTGAAATTGGATCTGGGTTTAAATCCCAAGCCTCTCTCAACTTCCAGGCTTTATGATTTTAAAAAATTAGCAAGCCTCTCCAAGCCTCAGTTTCTCCATTTGTGAAGTGGGGACAGTTACACTTCCCATTTGATTATTTAAGTAACAGCAAGAATAGTGAACCCCTAGGAGGGCGCTTGGTGTAGAGTAGGTGCTGGGAAAAAAATCAGTTCATTAAGAGGACACATCAGTGACAATTCTGTTTTCTTACCTTTGCAGACAATCTCAAGCAAGAGGCTTTCCAGGACTTGTTCCAAACGCCCCCTGACCTGTGCCAGCTCCCCCAAGAAAGGGGCCCCTGCAAAGCTGCTTTGCACCGATACTTCTATAACTCTACATCCAATGCTTGTGAGCCCTTTACCTATGGAGGTTGTCAGGGCAATGACAACAATTTTGAGACCACAGAGATGTGTTTGAGGATCTGCAAAGCCCCTGGTGAGTCCTCTGATAGACCCAGGAGGAGGAATCGAGGTGATAGGATGCTTGGTGTGAAGGGACAGGGTGTTGGTGAGGATGCTGGCAGTGATGCAGGTGACGATGTTAATATGGGAGTTAGTGATGATGATAATAAGGGGAATGAGATACCTGTCACTGATGCCTGGGAGGAGTAGTAATGAAGGTGTTGGCAGTGTAGACAGCAAGGCAGTGGTGGATGGTGGCACTGATAATAAAGATGAAAGGTGGGATGGTTATTGTAGCAAGCCCTTTTAAAATACATGATGTGAGGTGGGGGGTCTTCCCTGGTGGTCCAGTGACTAAGATTCTACCCTCCCAGTGCAGGGGCTGGGGTTTGATCCCTGGTCATGGAACTAGATCCCACATGCCACAAGTAAAAGATCTGTGGCACATCTAAGACCCAGTGCAGCCAAATAAATAAAGCACATGGTGGGGCTGGCAGAGGTGAAGACAGCAATGTAACCTTTATGGGGGATCCTGTTGGCAGAGGTGATGAATGTGGTTGTAGCAGTGATCATGGTGGGAGATGGTAGAATGAGGAGGTCCCCAGGTTGGTGGATGTTGAAGGGTTGAAGGGGTTGGGTAAGGAGTCCAACTTGAGGGCTCTGGCTCTAGGAAGCCAACGGGCCAGCCAAGACGGGAGCTGACTGTCATCTCCATCACAGAGACCAAGGACAAGAGCCGCTGACGGAGACACCTGCACGTTCCCAGGCTTCGACCAAAAGCTGCCTTGGTGGCCCTTCCTGATTGGAGGCCCTGTTCTGAGCCCATCCCGTATCCCTCTGGGACTGGGTCAATAAAGTGTTCAAAGTCGACGTGGCCTGAAGCCTTCTTACAAGGGCCCTGGGCTTGTCCTCAAAAATTGCTCACAGTCACAGGTATGATCAAACCTGCATCACCCCACCCCCAGCCCTCCAGGCCCTCACTGTCCTGTGTTCCCAGAATGAAGACAGGACAAGGACACAAGTTCCCCTTTCACCAGCGGGTCATCAATCATCAAGGAAGCCAGACTGAATGGAAATCTGGGGACCTTGGATGTCTGTCCCTGGATCCTGGCCTGCTGCTCTTTCTTACCCAGGGCTGCATGACGAGCCAGAATGTTCTTCCTGTCCAGCAGGAACCATGGCCTGGTGTGGAGGGGGTAGAAATTCAGGCAATCTTGGCCAGCTAGGGTGACTGCCCTCTCTCTCCACCAAGAGGAATACTGGAAAAAGATTTTTACAAATTTTTTTAAATTGTGGTAAAATATATACAACACAAAATTTACCATTTGAACCATTTCTAAATGTACTATTTAGTGGTATTACATACATATACATTGTTGTATGTATATATACACCATGACCACCACCCACCTCCAGAACTTTTTCATCTTCGCAAACTGAAACTTTATATCTATTAAAAATTAACTCCTTTTTCTCCCTACCCTGGGCACTACCACTCTAATTTCTGTCTCTAAGAATTTAACTACTTCAGGAACCTCATAGGAGTGGAATCATACAGTATTTTTCCTCTCATAACTGGTTTGTTTGACTTAGCACCATGTCCTCAAAGTTTATTCATGTTGTAGCCTGTATCAAAATTTCTGTCCATTTTTTTGTTTGTTTGTTTTGGCTGCTCTGGGATCTTAGCTCCCTGACCAGGGATCAAACCTGTGCACCCTTGCAAAGGAAGCTCGGGATCCTAGCCACTGGACCACCAGGGAAGTCCCAAAATCCCCTTGTGTTTAAAGACTAAATAACATACCACTGTGAGGTACATTTTGGATATCGGGTGTGGTCTGCCCTGACCACCCTGCCCACCGACCCCAATAACTCTCTCCTCATGTCCTACATCTGATCTAACCACTTCCTCTTGCTGGAAGGGAAACAGCTGCCCACAGTCAAGCAGCAATACTAGAAGCCAGAACCTGGAGTTTGCAGACCAGGTAGGTCCCTGTCCTAGCGATGTCATGGGGACCTTGGTGCGCCCTTCCCACCCCACCCCTTTCACAAGTCCTACTGCCCAGAAGCCAATTTAGACTGTGTGATATCACATCAGCAAGAACACACAGTAGCCAGCCTGGCCTGAAGCTGACCCAAAGGGGATCCAAAGCTGAATGGACCCTTGGGCTTTATCCAAGGCCAGAAATGCTTAATTATACATGAATAGGTATATATTTGAGAGAGTATTTTTTTCCTTTTTTCTTTTTTTTGGCCCACTGCGTGGCATATAGGAGCTTAGTTTCCTGACCAGGAATGGAGCCTGCACCCCCTGCAGGGGAATCACAGTCTTAACCACAGAGCGGAGAAGTCTCTCTACTCCCTTCATGTTCTGATCAGCTACTCAGAGACTGAGCTCCGGAAGACAGAGTGAGGGTCGCCTTAACCAGGCACTGTTCCAGACACTGTAGCTACGAAAGACAAAATTCTGGTCCAATGGATCTTAATTATTAATAAGCAGGATATGGAAGCTACACAGCACGTTAGATGGGGGTGAGGGCTACTGAGGAAAACAAGGCAGGCAAGCGGTGAGCTGGAAACTGGAGAGGCAATTTATAACCAGGGTAGCCAGGGAGACCTCTTGATAACTTGATGGTGAAGGTGGTGAAGAAGAGTTGGGATTCTTCAGTTAGGTTGAAGGTAGAGCAAACAGCTTTCTTGACAGGGCATACTGGAGAATAAGGAGAAGGATAAAAAATGAGTCCAAGGTTTCTGGGCAGCTGGGGAGATGACAGCTGTCATTTGCAGAGATGAGCTGACGATGGGTGAGTATGTTTAGAGTAAGGAGAAAGATCAAAAATGAGTCCAAGGTTTCTGGGCAGCTGGGAGATGAGAGCCGTCATTTGTAGAGATGAGCTGACAAAGGGTGAGTATGTTTAGGGTCGGGGTGGAGATGATCAGAAGTTTGGGAGATAACTGAATTTGAGATGCCTTTAACATCCAAGCAGAGATGGCAAGTAGGCAGCTGGGTAAATGAGTGTGGAATTCAGGGAGGAGGGGACCTAAGATATGGGGTGTCATCTGTCTATAAATTATACAAGACATAGTAGTCAACGGCATTTCTAGGTGCTGACTTGGTTGCAGGTATAAACTCTACTGTTGACTTGGCAAACACCCCACTACATGCAGGCTGCCAGGACCACTTAGCTTCAGATAATCTACCCACCTGCATTCCTCTTTTTTTTCTTTTTCTTTTTATTTATTTGACTGCACCAGGCCTTACTGCAGTACGTGGGATCTTTGGTCTTCACTGCAGCCTGCAGGACCTTTGGCTCCAGCAGGGGAGTCAAAGAGTCTAGTTCCCTGTCCAGGGATCCTATCTGAGCTCATTGCATTGAGAGCCTGCGGTCTTAGCCACTGGACCACCAGGGAAGTCACCATACTCACCTGCATTCTTATGTCATACCCGGAGTGTTTACTGCTTGAAGTAAACTTGAGTAAAAGCCTCTTGACCCAGTTGCTTTTGCCCATGGTCTGGACTAGCTCACTCATGCCACCTCTTGTCCTACACATGCACACACATCACTTGTACATTCTAGAAGCTCTGGGAAAACCTTCAGAAGGAACCTGAACAGCCCATGTCTGTTAGCGGTACACCTGACACGTGCACTGAATTAAAGCCCCTGCACTCACACTGGTGGGGTTTCTAGAGTGGGGTTCCCCCCCTCACCTTACCCATCCTACCTCTAGCCCCCAGGCCCCAAGCCACAGTAGCCCACCCCACTCATAAAACCACGTCTGTTGACTGAGCACTGACTTGTCCTGAGTGCAGATGTATTCAGGTGGAGGACAGCCCCTGTGCCTCCAAGAAGCTCCTAGTCTAGTGGAAGTTAAAGGACAGTAACAGCCAGGGAGCTAAGAGCTATGAAAGCTGTCCAGGGAGGGCACCCACAGCAGTTCAGTGTCAGGGAAGACTTCCTGGAGGAAGCAAAATCTCACCCGGTTTCGTCAGTCAGAGTGAACCTGGCAGTTGAGGGGGACACAGTGGTTAGAGCGGGGTATTCTGTTTGATGGGCAATCGACCATAAGACTAGGCTGGGAGAACCGGGAGAAGGAGGGGCAGCCCACGAGTAACGTACACACGTGACAGACGTGTCAGAGGAGGAGAGCGAAGGTGGGGGCAGGACAGACATTTGCCCGAGGACGTGTTTCACAGGAATCTGGGGTTATACAGCCAGGACGTGGGCAGGGGCAGGCTTCAATCCAAGGGCTTCAAAGCCTGTGGGTAGTCTGAGGACCACCCAGAACACAGGCTCCTGAGGAGCCAGATAAAAACTGAAAGGCCTGGCTCCGCCCAAACTGATTGAACTCGCAGGGTCTGGATCCCAGGAACCTGCATCATTTCACAAGCACCCCAAATGGCTGCAGTGCAGAATCTGGTTGGGAAATGGTCACCCAAAGCTCTTCTGTGTCTCCAGCGTCTCTCCAGAGCGACCCCTGGTGATTGGGGACTGGCTCTCAGGGCTCCTAAAGGGCACAGGATGATTCCCTTTCACGGTTGTGAAAATGTTGACATAAACACTCCCCATCAAACCCAGGGAGTTCTGGGAACCAGTCAAAGGAGGATGCTGGGGGAGGAGGGAAGCAGGAGATGAGAAGGAATTTCTGGCAGGGGTGGGAGGAGGCAGGGGCCTTTGGTTGGTTGATTGGTTGTTTTTTTGGCAGGGGAAGGGATCGGACAGGAGATCCAGTTCTGGTACCTGCCAAACTCTCCCTATGCCCCAATTCTCCCCAGGCCTCAAGGACAGGAGACAAACAACCATGGAATTAGATACTTTTTATTCCACAACCAGTAATCTCCACCTACCACACAGTGGTACGAATATCTGAGCACATCCTGTTACCCAGGCGGGCAGTGTCCAACAGAACTTTCTGCAGTGGTGAACACCTGTCCCCATGATGCTCAGTACAGAAGCCAGTAACCACTTCTGGTTACTGAGCACCTGAAATGCACTCAGTATGGATAAGGAAATGCATTTTCAATTTCAATTAAATTCAAAAGCCAACTCACGGCTACTGTCCTGAACATTGCAGCTCTAGGCCCTGGCCCATTCCACGACACAGCTTGGTTCAAAAGCCGCCCCGGAGGGAGGGCAAGTGGCAGGAAGAGCCTTGGGGGCAGGGCGGGGGCTGGGGGACTCAGCCACCACACCCCTCTCAAGAAAAACTGCAGCCCAACTGTGAGCAGGGCTCTCCTCAGAGCGGGGGGACGCCTCGGGCACGCCGGATGAGGTTGGCCAGCCGCTTGACCAGGCCACCCTTCCTGGGCTCCTCGATCTGGAAGGTGCGGGTGAGGAGGTTGTAGAAGGAGCCGTAGCACACGGCCACCACGGTGCAGGTGAGGCAGACGACGTTGTAGGGCATGCTGAAGTCCGGCGTGGGCAGGCTCACCAGCAGTGGCTCCGTGTAGAGCCGCACAAAGTAGCTGGAGCCGTCAGAGACTGGGAAGCTGGGGGTTGGGAGCGGGCGGTGAGGCGGGACGGCCGCTTCCCCACATCTCGCCCCACCCATCCTCATCCCCTCTGGCCACTCGGGACAATGTCTGTGGGAAGCATTTTCAAAGCCTTCTTAGCCTCATAGCCTTTAAAGCTCAATACAGAGATCTGATCAAAGGAGAGCTACTTTGAGGGAGAGGAAAGGGACCCTGCCTTCACCGGGCTGCCTCTTCCTAAGCCGTCTGATCTCGGCCCAAAGGTCATCTCCTCCACGCAGCCTTCCTGGATTACCCACCAGATTACTCCCCAGCAGTTCCTCTCTAGACTGTGCCCATAAGCAGGAACGGGCAAGTCCATTTTGTCTAGTGCTGTCCACGTGGTGCTCTCTGAAGTACCCAGCATCTGATAAGTGCTCAGTTACACATATGTAAGAGAACCGATGAGTAAATGTCCTGCACTTCTCACCTTCTGATCTCCTAGCAGCTCTTTAGGATCATTTCATAAAGACTATATTAATAGTACGGAGAAGGCAATGGCACCCCACTCCAGTACTCTTGCCTGGAAAATCCCATGGACGGAGGAGCCTGGTAGGCTGCAGTCCATGGGGTCGCTGAGAGTCAGACACTACTGAGCGACTTCACTTTCACTTTTATGCATTGGAGAAGGAAATGGCAACCCACTCCAGCATTCTTGCCTAGAGAATCCCAGGGATGGGGTCGCACAGAGTCGGACACAACTGAAGTGACTTAGCAGCAGCATACTAATAGTACAGACCACTGGGGTTTGAATTAAGACAGGGCCAATCTACTCATTACTTCGCAAGCACAATCTCTAACCCCAGGCCAGCCCACAGGAGCCTGATCCTCTGTGCAGGTGCCACCAGGACACCAGCAGCCGGGCTCACACTTACAGGCTGTTGAAGAGGGGGCTCTCTTCCCAGTCCCCAGGTTTGGCTGCCACCACACTGGGCACAAGCGCGCTGAGCACAGATGGGCTGCAGAGAAGCAGACAGACACTCCATGAGCCGTGCTCCCCACACTCCTCCCCCAGGGAGCGTGGTGAAGCAGACACTCCGTGAGCCGTGCTCCCCACACTCCTCCCCCAGGGAGCGTGGTGAAGCAGACACTCCGTGAGCCGTGCTCCCCACACTCCTCCCCCAGGGAGCGTGGTGAAGCAGACACTCTGTGAGCCGTGCTCCCCACACTCCTCCCCCAGGGAGCGTGGTGAAGCAGACACTCTGTGAGCCGTGCTCCCCACACTCCTCCCCCAGGGAGCGTGGTGCAGACACTCTGTGAGCCGTGCTCCCCACACTCCTCCCCCAGGGAGCGTGGTGCACTCTGTGAGCCGTGCTCCCCACACTCCTCCCCCAGGGAGCGTGGTGAAGCAGACACTCCGTGAGCCGTGCTCCCCACACTCCTCCCCCAGGGAGCGTGGTGCAGACACTCTGTGAGCCGTGCTCCCCACACTCCTCCCCCAGGGAGCGTGGTGAAGCAGACACTCCGTGAGCCGTGCTCCCCACACTCCTCCCCCAGGGAGCGTGGTGCAGACACTCCGTGAGCCGTGCTCCCCACACTCCTCCCCCAGGGAGCGTGGTGCAGACACTCCGTGAGCCGTGCTCCCCACACTCCTCCCCCAGGGAGCGAGGTGAAGCAGACACTCCGTGAGCCGTGCTCCCCACACTCCTCCCCCAGGGAGCGTGGTGCAGACACTCTGTGAGCCGTGCTCCCCACACTCCTCCCCCAGGGAGCGTGGTGAAGCAGACACTCCGTGAGCCGTGCTCCCCACACTCCTCCCCCAGGGAGCGTGGTGAAGCAGACACTCCGTGAGCCGTGCTCCCCACACTCCTCCCCCAGGGAGCGTGGTGCAGACACTCCGTGAGCCGTGCTCCCCACACTCCTCCCCCAGGGAGCGTGGTGAAGCAGACACTCCGTGAGCCGTGCTCCCCACACTCCTCCCCCAGGGAGCCTGGTGAAGCAGACAGACACTCCTCCCCCAGGGAACGTGGTGAAGCAGACACTCTGTGAGCCGTGCTCCCCACACTCCTCCCCCAGGGAGCGTGGTGAAGCAGACACTCAGTGAGCCGTGCTCCCCACACTCCTCCCCCAGGGAGCGAGGTGAAGCAGACACTCCGTGAGCCGTGCTCCCCACACTCCTCCCCCAGGGAGCCTGGTGAAGCAGACAGACACTCCTCCCCCAGGGAACGTGGTGAAGCAGACAGACACTCCGTGAGCCGTGCTCCCCATATTTCCCCCAAGAGGGCAGGGGCGGCTGGTGACGGGCCCCCACCTGACATAGAATCCGTGGTTGGGGTCTGGGGTATACTCGGTCCACTTAAGCAGCGCCCGCTCAAACTGGATGGAGACCTTGGTGATGGAGTTCGCCGGCAGCTGAATCAGCATCTCCAGGAGGTGGGGCTGCATCCGGTCCTGGGCAGGCTGATAGTGGATGTAACCTGGGGACCGACAGGGCACCCAGAGCTCTTTCCAGGGCTCAGCCCACCTGCACCGCTTGTCCCTACCTGTCCAGCCTTGGGGCTGGGACTGGGGAGCCGAGGAGGAGGAATCGGGATCACGGAAGGCAGGCAGGCCCCCGGGGGGGAGGAGGAGGGCAGGGAGGGAAAAGGTGTTTCCAGGGCAGCTATTCCAGGACATGCTGAACCTAATCCATCTTCACATCACAAAAACTGGGCCACCAGACGTCCAGTGCCTCCCGTGATGCAACAGGGAGTCCAGAGAACCACCTGGGAAGGTTTCCTGCCAAAAATATGAGACCTGAATCTAATCAAATTTCTAAAACTAAGCACTGATACTCAGGAATACACAGAGGATCGAGGAACATGTAAAACACGGGCCAACCAGAATGTAGAACATCCTATACAACAAATGACCCAGTTTTGCAACAAATCAATTTTTAAAAAACCACTGGGAACTGTTTTACAGATTAAAAGAGATGTAAGAGGACCACACCAATCAAGGCGGGAATAGCAGGGAAGATGGGGGTGAAAGGAAGTGTATATGGGAACCCCATACTTTCTGCTCAACTTTTCTGTAAACTTAAAACTGCTCTTAGAAAAGTAAGCCTTTTAATCTAAAAAGACAGAGAAACTTAAGAGCATATCAAGCAAATATACTGTGAGCACCTGGTTTTTACCCAGTTCAAATCAATTATAAAGTTATTTTCAAGACCACTGGGGTAAACAGGAGTGATAACAATAGGTTATACATATGTTTAAGCCCCTTACCTGTTAGAGATGTTTAAAGGTGAACTGATATGATACCTAGAATTTCTTTTAAGATACTCCAGCAAAAAAATAACCAAACCAAATAAATAAATAAATAAGGAGAAAGATGAAACAAAAATGATGGAAAGCTGTGGAACAGAACAGAGAGCCTAGAAATGAACCCATACTTATATCAGCAATTAATCTATGTCAAAGGAGACAAAAATACACAATGAGGAAAAGACAGCCCTTTCAATAAATGGTGCTGGGAAAACAAGACAGCTATATGCAAAAGAATCAAATTGGATTACTTTCTTATACCAAATACAAAAATAAACTCAAAATGGCTTAAAGACTTAAACGTAAAACCTGAAACGATGAAACGTCCAGAAGAAAATATAGGCAGTATGCCTTTTGACCTAGCAATGTTTTTTTGGATATGTCTCCTCAGGCAAGAAAAACAAAAGGAAAAATAAACAAATGTGGTTACATCAAACTAAAAAGCTTTTGGACAGTGAAAGAAACTACCAGAAAAATGAAAAGACAGACTATTGAAAGGGAGAAAGTATTTGCAAATGATATCGATAAGGGGTTAGTACACAAGATATACAAAGTACTTATACAACTCAATGTCAAAAAAGAAAAAATTGTTTTTAAAAATGGGCAGAGGACCTGAATAGACATTTTTCTAGAGAAGACATAAAGACTGGCCAACAGGCAGATGAAAAAATAGTTCAACATCACTAATCGTCACGGAAAGGCAAATCAAAACCACAATAAGATATCACCTCACACCTCTTGGGATCATCAAAAAGACAACAAATAACAAGTGTTGGTGAGTATACAAAGAAAAGGGAACCCTTGTGCACTGTGTTGGGAATGTAAATTGGTGCAGCCACTATCAAAACCTGTAGGGAGATTCCTCAAAATCTAAAAGCAGAACTACCATACAATCCAGCAATTCCACTCCTGGGTATTTATTCAAAGAAAACAAAAACATTAATTTGAAAAGATATAGGCACCCCAGTGTTCACTGAAGCATTATTTACAATAGCTAAGAAAACAACCTAAGTGCCCATCAATGGATGAATGGATAAAGATGATGTGGAATATTACTCAGCTATAAAAAAGAAGGAAATTTTGACATTTCCAACAACATGGATGAGCTAGAAAACTTTAGGCTAAATGAGATAAGTCGAAGACAAATACTGTAAGATATCACTTATACTGGGAATCCAAAAAAAAAAAAAGAATAAATATAACCAAACAGAAGTAGTCATAGACACAGAGAATAAACAGGTGACTGCCCGAGGAGAGAAATAGATGAGGGAGGGTAAGAGGAACAAACTTTCAGTTGCAAAATAAATGAGTCACAGGTACAAAATGTACAGTGTGGGGAATATAGTCAATAAGTATGTCTTATATTTGTATGGTGACAGATGGTAACCAGACTTATCATGATGATCATTTTGAAAAGTACAGAAACACTGAATCACTTCGCTATTACCAGGAACTAGCATAGTGTTACAGATCAATTATACTTCAAAAATAAACAAAGTCGTAGAAAAAGAGATCACATTTGCTGCTACTAGAGGTAAGCAGTAGGGAGAAGGGTAACTGGATGAAGGCAGTCAAAAGGTACAATCTTCCAGTTCTAAGACAAGAATTGGAAATGTAACGTAGAACATAATAAATATGTTAATGTTGTACATTACACATGAAAGCTGTTGAGAGAGTAAATCCTTAAGAGTTCTCATCACAAGGGAAAAATTTTTTTCTATTTCTTTAATTTTGTATCTGTATGAGATGATGGATGTTCATTAAACTTACTGCGGTCATTTCATGATAGATATAAGTCAAATGAGCATGCTGAACACCTTGAACTTATCTTGTGCTATATGTCAATTATATCTCAATGAAACTAGAAAAAAAATCAACAACAAACAAAAAATGGGATATGAAGCTGGAGATTGCCGAGGCTGGGTAATGCATACCTGGGAGTTCATTACTCTGTTCCATTTGGGTATGTATTTCAAATTTGCCAGAGCAAAGATAAAACAAAACAGGAACTTCCCTGGTGGTCCAGTGGTTAAGAATCCGCCTGGCAATATAGGGGACACAGGTTCAATCTCTGACCTGGGAAGATTCCACATGCCACAGAACAACTAAGCCAGTGCGCCAGAACTACTGAGCCTGAGCGCCCGAGAGCCCATGACCCACACCTACTGAAGGCCACGCGCTGTAATACCGAGCCCTCGTGCCGAGAGCTTGCGCTCTGCACCAGGGAAGCCACCACACCACGAAGCCCGAGCACCTCAAGATAAGCCCCCGTTTGCCACAACTAAAGAAAGCCTGTGCTCAGCAACGATGACTCAGTGCATCATTGAAAATAAGTAAAACTATTAACCATGGGTTTGAACATATGGGAAACCACAAAGAGGTTTAGAAAAGATTATAAGTCTAACTGTTGGGGTTGTACTTTAACGTCTTCCTAAGAAGTGTTCCTTAGTCTCCCTCGACTCCAAAGGAAAACAAGTGCTTTTGTGCTATGCCTGGCATCTCACAGCACTCAGTAAATATTAACTCCTCCTCAGAAAAATAACAAAAAAAACAAATAAATTTTTTAAGCTGCACCTCTTTATCCCACCCAAGTAAGCAAAAACCACCTACTTCAGCTCTGTCACCTTCTTTGTATCCAATACTCTGTTTTTCTGGCTAGCCCCTTCTCCACCTCAAAGTCTAGGAATCATCTGAAACAAAACAGAGCTCCAGGAAAGAGGAGGAAGCAAGTGAGAAAGATAAGGAAACTCCTGCCTTTATCACATCCTACGAAGATCACCAGGACTATGTGGTTTAACTACTTTGACTTTATAAACCCTTGCAGATCTGGCATTGGTGAGGTCACTCAATGTCTCAAACTACTCATGCCTGTGCAGACTGCGAGGTACTTCTGGAATTACCCTGAGAACTGAGGTGTTGGGGGACGTGGCGGGGGAGGGCGGTGGGGTGGGGCCTCGGCGCTCACTTGGTTTGTTCTCCTTGCCCCTGGAGGCGATGGAGAGCGTGTGCACGTACAGCCGCAGGTACCAGGGCACGGCGTCCAGCAGCAGCACAGGGAAGGCCCGGGACGGGTGGGTGTTGTAGAGCAGGGTGCTCAGCTCCCCGCCCTGCAGCCCGTAGCCGCTCACATACCGCTGGGCATGCAGGAAGGGCGCCGGGGGGGCCTCTGCTCAGAGAAAAGCCAACAGTTAACCACGCCTTTAAAGAAAAGCAGCAGCGGGGGTCACTCCCCAAATCCACTCCCTGGGCCAGGTTCAGAGTCTCAAAGCCAGGAAGGGGAAGGGGAGAGGCTTTGCCAGAACTGGGAAACCTGCATTCTGGAACCATCCCTGTCTTCCCTAACTCACAGCAATGACAACAGAATTACTGTTATTTACTGAGTACTAACAAGGCCTGAGCTTTCTGCCGGTTCCAACCCAAACCAAGTGTTTTCACAATATTTCACGCTTTTCCTTGATAACACTGAACGTGACTGCGACTAATTGTTTGAGGTCTGCTTCAACTATTATATGTTAATGTTTCTCGAAATCAGGGTATTTGTGTCAAAAAATTTTTTTGTTAATTAAATGAACAAATGCATGAATGACTTCCATGTTTTCCATTAATTATCTCATCTAACCTGTTAGGTATTACTGTCCCCATTTTCAGCATGAGACAGTGAAGTTAGGAACCTTCAAGGTCATAGAGCTTAGAAGAGGTGGTGTTAGAACCAAGACATCTGACTCCAGATATCTGGATCTAAACATAAGCTTGTTGTCTCCTGGTGAAGAGATGGGACTGTGAGTCTTCCCCCACAAAATGAAATCACTGTAGCCCATGGTGGCCGTGGCGGCCCGCCCTCCACCCACCATTCTCTGGGGGCCTCTTCCACTTCAGCTGGACGTTGAGGCTGCGCGAGGTGCTGACCACAGCTGCATCCAGCAGGTCGTAGACGGCGTAGGTCTTGCGGGTGCCCAGGATGACGTCCTGGTATGTGGTAAGGGGGGGCGGGTACACCTCCAACGTCTCGTTGTCCTGGAGACACAAGGACAGGGCTGAGAAGCGAGCAGAGGGGCAGGCTGGCCTTGGAGGGAAGGGGCTGACGCGTGTGGCTGGAGACCTCAGTACCTGGCCGGAGCTGGTGATGTCCACATAGACTCGGCTCTCTGAAGCCAAGGGGCAGGGCTCGGTGAGAGTTCGGGAGAACATCCGGAAGAGGGACCAGTCTGGGGAGCAGAGGGTGGGGATGAACTGGGGCAGGACTAGGCCTGCTCCGCACAGATGGGGCGGGGCTGGCGATGGGTGGGTAGAGATGCCAGAGCAAGGGAGCTTACCCTTCTTCCCCTGTCCCGTGATGAAGGCATCAAATACAACAGAAAGGGTCTGCCTCAGCTCCCAGGAGACGCTGGTACAGCGTGCATTCTACGAGGGCCAGACGGTAGCAGTGAGGACCTACCTCTCCCCCAACCTCACAGCCCCAGGGACTGCAACCTGGACGCAATCCCTCCTCTATTCCGTATCTCCCCATCAGTTTGCTACCACTCCCTACTGAGCACGTGACCCTCTGCCAGCACAACCTGCGCATCAGTGGGATGATGCGCATCCCAGTTGCCAACAACTGGATGAACTGATACTATTATTCTCACCTGATGGATGAGAAAACCAGGGAAATAAAGTGACCCACTCAAAGTCAAGTCAGCTGGAAAGTGGCTGAGCTAGCAGGTGTACCCACACAGCTACGGCTCATGACCGCCAGGCCCCACGACGGAGATTAAGTGGTGGCTTGCCAGGCAACCAGTTGGTTTCCTTGGTGCGTGACCAAATCCCTGAATCACCATCATCACGTCCCCCACTGACCACTGGCTCAGCCCTCGACAGACACTGGGCGATGTGCTTTACCTGCACCTTCTCTCACAGCCCCGGGATGGCCCATCTCCCATTCCCTAAGACTTACTCTGCAAACCGGGCGGATATGCACTGCCTGGGAGTGGTAGCTCGTGTGGAACAGGCGATCAGCCTTCAGCAGCACTGAGAGGCCTGCCTGGAGGAGGCAGTGTGAGAGCAAAGGTCAGTGCCCTGCATGGTGATGCGCCTGGGCGTGGGGCCGAGGCAATCTGTCGGGCAGGGAGGGGGCATCAGGCCACGCCATCCACTCTCTGGGACTCCCACCTGCATTCAGGCCCCTCGGGCCTCACCTTGGAGCTGCAGGGCAAGAGCTTCTTCCACGGGGTGAGGTTCTCAGTGCAGACGACCTCCCGCGGCAGCACCGCGTAGCGCAGGAAGGAGTGGTCCGTGCCTGGGGGAGACAGGAGCCTGGCTGGGGAAGGCCCTGGAGCCCCACTCCTCAGGACCCGCACACACTCTCCAGCACCACCGCCCCCACAGCCTCGTCCCTTCGGGAGAAAGCAATGCAGGGACAGTCTTCCTGGGGGGCCTGCCCACCCTGGGGATTTATGACCCGGCCCCGCAGACAGAGGAGGAAGCAGAGGGGAAAGGAGGCAAAGGCCAGGATGAGAGGTCTCAGGAAGAAGGACAGGATGCGGCGGTCTCACCGTTGGCCAGCCCCAGGGGTTTGAAGGAGGCGGTGGGCGTGACGGTGTTGGTGGAGTCGATGAAGTTGAGAGACGCGCAGAAGATCCCCGACAGGACATTACTGAGCTCCTTCCAGGACTCATCCACGCTAGATGGAGACACAAACCCACTCACTGTCCCGGGGCTTCGTCTGCCCCCCTCGCTCAGAGACTGCAGCTGGCTGCCAAGCCATGAGGCCGGCCAGCTGCTGGAGCCGCAACCGCCCCCGCGGGGCCTGCGGCCCGGCTCTCCCCATCAGCCCCTTCGTCCTCCCTCTCCTCTGAGCATCCCCGCATCCCCACCGGCCTCCGCTTAGGTGGCCCCTCTTGGCACCTCGCGGTGCCGCCTCACTCCTTACGCGCCCCTTCCAGGGTGTTCCCTCCTCCAGGCAGCGTTCCGGCCCTCCTCAACCACAGTTTCCTCCCGCACTATTGCCATTCTGACCGTCCATGCCTCTCACCAGGGCCCTCCTGGGAAATGGCGGGGTGGCAATAGAACCTTGCTGTAAGCATCTTTTCTCCTCGACTAGGCTGAGAGCAAACTGAGAAAAGGGAGCAAGGCTGGGTCACCCACGTACAGTCCACAACGCGATACAAAGTGCCCCACACCCCAGGGGCTGAGATGGGCCCCCTGATCCACCCTGAGGTGTGCTCAGCGGGGCAAAACCACCTACTTCCCTGTGAACACCCTGGTGAGTCCTGGTTCTGCCCTCAGGATGGCAAGTCTTACATCGACAAAGGTTCATGGACAAGGGAAAATAAGCGTCCCAGGACCCCAGAGAAACATCGAATTTAATTAGGTGGTTTTTTTTCTTTACAGAAACAGCAAAACAGATTTGCTCTTTATAGAACTAACAGAATAAAAGTAGATTTCTGAACATCACCTCCACACTACAGGCAATGATGAGGGGAGTCAGTGACAGCAGAGTGGTTGGGATAAAAGGCAAAGAAGCCAGAGTTCAGGCAAGAGCGGAAGCCCTGACCAGTGTAGGGGCTTGCTCTTCATTTGATACCACCAGAGAGCTAGCCTGGGGTTTTTCAACAGCCCTGTGTCCAGAGCTTTCCAACTGCTCCAATCCTTATGCCTCAAATAAAGACTGCAAACTGGAAGCCTGAAAACGCTACCCAAACCATAGCCATGTTCCATTTGCTGTGCACAACATTAATCCATAGGTATTTCTTAAATTTTTAAGTTACTTGCTGATATTTAAGCTTGCCAATTTTCACATTAAAATCCAGATTTCTGGGAAAAATGACAGTATTTGACCACAGTAGGTCTCTGTTCCCACATGACAACAATCCATTGGGGCTGAGAGGTGGCTGTCCTCCCAAGCTGTCCAGCCTGCCACAGATAAGGCCCTAAATTTTTTTTAAGGCTTTTTGTTGTTTTTTTTTTTAATATGGACCACTTTTAAAGTCTTTATTGAATTTGTTATAGTATTGTTTCTGTTTTATGTTTTGGTTTTTTTGGCCATGAGGCATGTGAGTTCTTAGCTCCCCGACTAGGGATGGAACCCGTACCCCTTGCATTGGAAGGTGAAGCCTTAACCACTGGACCACCAGGGAAGTCCCCCTAAATTTTTTTTAATTATACATATGTGCTGATTTCCCATAGTGAGATTAAGAGAATTTGGGCTTCCCAGGTGAGGCAACGGTAAAGAATACACCTGCCAATGCAGGAGATGCAAGAGATGCAAGTTCCATCCCTGGGTCAGGAGGATCTCCTGGAGGAGGCAACGACAACCTATTCCAGTATTCTTGCCTGGAAAATTCCACGGGCAGAGGAGCCTGGCAAGCTACAGCCCATGGGGTTGCAAAGAGTCTGATACAACTGGGTGAGTGAGCGCACACGCACCTGGTCCAATCACAGTACCTAACCCATCCCTCCGCTGAAAAATGGTCATTTCTCGAATACAGAGATATGATGTCTTGCAGGCCAGTTCTAGCCCACATATATTTTATTTGGCCCTTGTGGCATTTTATTATTATGTGAATGAATGTCTTTAAAAGATTGTCCAGTTTGCCCCAGCTTTCTAGTGCCTTACATCCAAGTAGGCTTCAGATAACTGCTATCTATCTCCGTAGATACATGCGACCACAGGTCTGGATGCATCAGGGGAAGGAAACATAAGCAAAGTCAAGAATGCCACCAGGCCATAATACTTCTTACTTCCAGTGCAGCTTTACCTCCATGGAAATGCTTCCCCCAAAGTGGCAGGACGACAACACTTGCCATGCCCCATTCCCGCCATGGCCTGCCACAGGCCTCAAGGTGGGCACTCACTCGGTGACGCTGTCTTGGAACCAAGCCCACAGCTCTGCCCCCGATGGGGCCTGCAAGAAGGGTGTCCCCCAGTAGCGAGTCCTCCAGAAGCCTTGGGTTAAGGACAGGTGCAGTTCGCGGAGAGAATACTTGGAGATCAACTGCCCCAAGGCTTTGGGGAAGAGCCTGTAGTGAGACACTGGAGAAGAGACAGCAGGGGAGTGATGATCCTGAAAGGAGGGCTCTCAGCCACCGCAAAGAAACCATAAATACACCCCAGCTCTGGGGTCAGAGGAATCTAAATTCCCGACCAGTCAGTCACTGACTAAGCAATGTGATCTTGGACCGGTGCCTTTATCTCTCTATACCTCCAATTTCTTCCCTGCAACCATTCACTCAACTCAGCACCGTGCCCAGCACTCAGGATAAACGGTAATCGTCAACAGCATCCTTATCACTGCCATCCACGGATGGTGCTAAAGGTTTAGGGTGGTAGCGTGAAGCTGCGGAGAGACCACCGCACTAGAAGTCAGCCCTCCCCGGGCCCCAGTTTCCTCACTGGTACAATGTGATTCCTCAAAAACTGCCCCACCCTTCAGCCAAGGACCCACGCCCCGGGACCAGAACCTCACCGAGGGGTCAGTCCCTGCCCCCAAGGCTGGCCTCCACCCCACTTCCAGCAGGTGCCACAGGGTTTTCCCATCAGTCTCCCCTCCTCACCTCCTTCCCGCTGCAGCTCCGAATCCCAGCGCGTGCGGAACTGGAATGTGGCGGCTACGTCCCCTGAAGGCAGCGGAGTGATAACTAGCTCCTCCCGCAGGCTGTCGCGTGGGGGCTCCGCTTGGCCCCAGACGCCCGGTCCCAGAAGCAGCAGCACCAGCAGAACTAACCGCACGGCCGCCGCCATGCCTGCGGCTGCTTCCAGCTCCCAGTGGCCCCACCCCTGCGAAAGGCCGGCCTCCAATAGGAAGAGCGGAAGAGGAGTGACTTCCGGTGCTGTCCCGGAAGTCGGGGTGCGGCTGTCAGAACGACAGGCTGGGTAGGCCCTTCAGTATGGTGTGTGTGTAAAGGGGAGCTGACCGATTGGGGTCTGGATGGTGGACCCCTTTCCCTACGATAAAGTGCTTAGCCACCACTGCCATTGTGCCTCCGTGATAGCTGAAGAGGCAGACTGCAAAAGGTTATTTCTTCTGCGAGGTCCCACGGCCGGGCCCGTGCCTCCAGTAGCCTCTTGACTCTGTTTGCTCGGTCCTAAGCCTAGCCAGCTCTTATGGTGCAAAACTTCCCCACAAAACCCTCAAATAACCCGCCCGTTTATTATGAAAAATTTCAAAATACAACAAAGGTGAAAGGATGAATACCTGTTACAATGAACACCTGTTTCCCCATCACCTAGATTCCACCGTTATCATTTTACTATACTTGTCTTATCACATTTATCAGTCTACCTCCCACAATTCATCTTGTTTTGATGCATTTCAAAGAGATTTCAGACATAAGGACACTTCTCTTTAAATAGTTTCGCCTGCACATCATTATCCAGAGTTCAATACCTGTTAACATTTTTCTTTTGGTGTAAAATTTACAAACACGACTGTTCAACTCCAAAGTGCACATCCATTGAATCCAACAAATGGATACACTGGTGTAACTCCTATCAAGATATGTTCGTAAAATCCCTGAAAGTTGGCTAATGCCCCTTGCCACTCGACCCCGGTGCCCCCTGCCTTCCAGAGGCAACGACTGTTGTGATTTTTCTCCACAAAATGGATTAATCTGTTCTAGAGCTCCGTATAAATGAAATCATCGTATACTGTGTACAGTTTTTTGTAAAAGACTTCTTTCATGGGAATAATGTTTTGTTGAATCATTCACATTCTTGCATGTACCAGCAGTTTGTTTGTTTCATTGCTGTATAGCATTCATACATTGTCTGAATATACCATAGTTTATCTCTTCTGTCCATGTACACCTGAGCTCTTTCAAGTTTTTAGTTCTTATGAGCTTGGCTGCTATACAAGTTACTTTGTAGGAATAAGCGTAACATTTCTTTTGGATAAATATTTACGAATGGTGAAAGAGAACATATGTTTAATTTTATAAGAAACTGCTAGATCTTTCTCCAGAAGGTATCATTTCATACTTGTATCAACAATGTATGAGAATTCCTATTGCTACATATCCCAGTGAACATTTAACTTGGGGGTCTTTTTAGTTTTTACCACGTAGGTGTGTATGTAGTGGTATCTCACTATGGTTTTAATTTGCATTTCCTTAGTACCTAGTGATGTTGAACATCTTTTCATGTATTTGTTGGTCATTCATATATTTTCTTTTGCAAAGGATCTGTTTAAAATCTTTTTCTACCTCACCCCTTCTGTGCTGGCTTGAGTTGGAGGGGCTCCAAACAATTCTTGCTTTGGTTTTTTCACCTGCCTAATCAGGTACACATTCATGATGGGCTTTGTAGTCTCTTGGTAAAATTCACAACCATTTTGGCTCTGAAGAGCCAAATTTGGTGTCCGCCAGGTCTACATATACCCTTAGGCAACCAGAGAGGAAGAGTCAAAAAGATGTCTTTATCTCAGTATACCCTCATTTTACCTACATCCAGTGTTCCTGCCCCACCAGACATGGAACAGAAGGAAGGCTTTGAGCTCAGATGTGAGACAGATGTGGGTTCAAATCCCCACCCCAGCCTTTAGTCCATATGAGCATTAGCAATCTGAGTGCCACTCTTCCTGCTCTGTAAATGGATGAACCTACTTTCAGGGTTATTGTAAGGATCAGAAATTAGGTGCGTGTAGAATCTGGAATGGAATAAGTGCTTAGTAACTTCTGCAAGCTGTTACTCAAAAAAAAAAACTCTATGAGGTGCATACCTGTGTGTGCATGCTAAGTCACTTCAGTTGTGTCTGACTCTTTTCAACCCTATGGACTGTAGCCTGCCAGGCTCCTCTGTCCATGGGATTCTCCAGGAAAAAACACTGGAATGGGTTGCCATGCCCTCCTCCAGGGGATCTTCCTGACCCAGGGATTGAACCTGCATCTCTTGCAGTTCCTGCATTGTAGGCAGATTCTCTACCACTGAGCCACCAGGGAAGCCCACTCTATGAAGAAGATACTATTATATCCATTTTACAGATGAGTAAACTGAGGTACATAAACCAAGATAACTGCCTAAGATCACAATGAGTCAGAACTCAAGTCCACACTACCAACTTCAAAGAAAATGTTAAGGTAGTTGCAATTATGATAATGATTACCTTGTACTTCTATGCTTTGTTTTCTTTTGAAATTGCCTGTCCCCATCACTCAAGATCCAGCCACCCCCAGAGAAGACTTACCTTCTCCCTCTCTGGTGCTACAACCCACTTTATATTTCCATTATCTGTGACCATGTCCCTTCCTGGAAGAACTCTTGGCCACATTAGTATTTCTGTTGCCTAAGCAAGGAAGCTAGCACAGAGTGGGGGCTCAGTAATGTCCGGATGAACAAACAAACTTGACAACCATTCCACGTAGTCCCCACATCGCTGTGCTGTTCACAGTTATCAAGTCTTGTGCACTTCTGGGGACGGCTGCAGTGTGAGTCGTCCAGGGAATCTTCCACTGAGTTGTGGCCCCTCCACAGCACAGGATTCTACAAGAGGAGGCTGTCTTCTTCCCTCTGCTTCAGGGTCTATGACAAGCCTGTGCCACAGACAGAAGATGCCACACTGTGGTTTAGAGGCTAAAAGCTGGGCTGCTTGCCTTGGAGTTGGCACCAAGTCATCACCCCCATCTCCAAGGGCCCTCTGTGGCCTCAAAAAAACAGTCGGCCGGAGATGCTGGCTCTGAGGGCCAGCCAAGGTCCTGTGGCTTGGCAGAAGAAGAGATCATTGTCCAAACAGGAAGTGGTCCTGGGGTCTCAGCTGACCCTAGATTTTCCCAGGCAGGGCTGGGGCTCATAGCAGCTGAACTGAAGGCTCCCCATAGACTCACAAACAATTCCACCCCTCCAGAGTGCTGTAGATCTCTCTCCCCAGCCAGGCTCCCTACCCCCATTAGCACTGTATGCCCAGGGTTGTTGACATGTTGACAGCAAACAGGTCAGGCTAGCTTCCCACCATTCACCCTGGATGGGGAGTGGGGGGATACCAGGAACTGAGAAACTCTGAGGAGCTGAGCTGCAGATATCATGGGGTACAGCCCAGGAGAAGGCTCAGCCGCTAAAGTCAGGAGGTTGAGAAGACCATGTCTTCTGTGTGCAGTGAAGTCATTGGCAACCCAGAAAAGCCACAAAATTTAACATGAGGCTGGGCCCTGGCCCAGCTTAGTGGATGATCTCAACTTGGACACAGACTTTTAGACAAAAGATGCACAGATCTCCCACCAGTTTTTCAGTAGTACTAGGAAAAGCACTTAAGAACTGTCACTTACAACGGCCCCCTGCAGGGATGGAAGCAAAATGGGGCTATTGGGAAGCCTGCAGCCCTGTCACTCAGCCTGAACTGCACAGAGAGCTTTGAGATTTAGGCTGAAGGTCACTGATCCCATGGATGGTTTGATGTATGAAGGGAGGTGGGATGATTTCTTTTTCCTAAGATGAAAAATGACTTGATGATCCTTAAGGTTAGGTCCTATAACCCTCCTTTCATTCCATCTTTCCCTGGGTAAGCTCACTGACACCCATGGCACGCTCATCACCTATACACTGATAATTCATGTATTGATCTTCCAACCCAATTGTTTCTTCTAAATCCCACACTCACAGGTCCAAATGCTTACTCAAAATGTCCTCCTGGTCTCCAAAGCACCTCAAGCTCAACATGTCCAAAACCCAATTCATGACCGACTTCTCAAATCTGGCCCTCTCCTAAATTCTCCATGTGGATGGAGAAAAACTCCGGACCATCCCTCTGCGCAAGGCAGAGGCAATGGTGACGCCCTCCAGCCAGTCCTCGCTCACACCCACCTATCTATAAATATTTCGAAATTTGCCTCCCCAACATCTCTTCATTCCTTCCACTTTTCTACATCCCCCACCTCCACCCTATCCCATTTTTATCTGGATGGTTGCAACCATCTCCTGGTTTCCAGACATCCACTCTGGTCCCCTCCAATCAGTACATCTCCTCAAGGAGTCCTTCCAGCCATTCTTCCCCTAAACTACTCCTACTCCGCCTTCAGATCTCAGCTCAGAACCACTTCCTCCAGGCAAATACCTCGTGACCTTTCTTAATAGAATATTAACTCCTTCCCCAAACGAGTCCTAGCTGCAGTTTTACATTTGGGCCCCGGGAGACCCTGAACTCCCTGAGCGTAAGACTGGGTCTTCCGTGTGTGTGTCTGTGTGTGCGCTACTACCACACCCCAAGACCAGACTCAGTGTCTCACACATGTTAAACACTGACGTTTAATACTTACTGAATGAATGTCATTTGTTTATACTCAGCCTCAACCCAGTTAAACTAATCATCACCACTGTCTTTTGGTCCACTGTTATCTCTTGGGCTTCCCTGGTGGCTCAGAGGGTAAAGCGTCTGCCTGCAATGCAGGAGACCTGGGTTTGATCCCTGGGTCAGGAAGATCCCCTGGAGAAGGAAATGGCAACCCACTCCAGTACTCTTGCCTGGAAAATCCCATGGACAGAGGAGCCTGGTAGGCTACAGTCCATGGGGTCGAAAAGAGTCGGACACAACTGATCGACTTCACTTTACTTTATCTCTTGCATGGATTATTGTTATGTCTGTCTGTCCAGAACACGCCCTCTTCCAGTATGTTTTCTACACTGCAGCCAGAATTATCATTTTAACAAGAAATGTCAATCACTTGTAATCCTTCATTACTCCCAGTAAAGTTCAAATTTGTAATGTGTAAACTGCTAGTTATCTACCCAATGATAACTGTCCTCTTGTTTCTTAGTAACATAACCCTGATTTTAACAGCTCCCCTACTAAAGGGGGGCTTCTGAGAGGTTTGACAGGAAGTATAGAAATCAGATACACTGGTAATTAAAACTTGAAGGGTTATTATCTTTCCAAAGGCCAAGATTTCCTTTCTTCTAGATAATGCTGTGTCCCTATAAAATACCTGTAAATGAAATATTACTCATGTTACCAAGTTCCGCCAATGAGATGAAAATGGATGCTACTGTTTAGAACTTCCAAATAAGGTTCTCAACGTGGGAAGAGACAGCGACCCATGCCTCTTTTGCCCATCCTTAATTTCTTCGCCTGCTTTCCACCAGTTTCAAGGACTGGGGACTCAACAGCCATTCTAGACATGAGGTATCAATGAGAATTCCAGCCATGTGCCTTAGATGACTGAGTAAAAAGAGCTGAAAAGGACGTTGGTGTCCAGTAACCGTAGAACTTTGGACTTCTTTTATGTGAGGAAACAAAATTTATATCTTAAATCACTGATATTTTCCTAGCAGTTAAACTGAAACTTGATACTGGCTTTAAAGTATTTCCTCATCTGACCTTTGTCAGATCTTAATCCTCCCTAATCTCCTACTCAAATTCAACAATTCAGCTATGCTGAATGTTTTTCAGTTCCTCAAGACTATTTCTCTCCATTTAAAGTTCTTCCAAGCTGCTCTTTCTGCCTGGATTACAGCGCCCCCCGCACCACACACACCCCCTCCAGCTAACTCCTTCTTATCCTTTGGATCCCAGCCTGAAAACCAGCTCTCCAGTGACCACATGAGCTAGATTAAGATGCCCCTCTTTTCTGCTAACAGAAGAGTTCCTCATCATGCTACTCATTACGCTCAGAACTGTGGTATTTTCTTGATTCTCTCCTCCCTAAAAGCAGGAAGCCTATCGTGTTCGAAACTGTATTCCAAATGTCCAGCTAATTCCAAATAACTCCTTCTAGAATAAACAGAGCAAGTGAATGATGGGAATATGGGCTTCCCTGGTGGCTCAGTCGGTAAAGAATCAGCCCACCAATGCAGGGGACCCAGTTCAATCCCTGGGTCGGGAAGGTCCGCTGGAGAAGGGAATGGCAACCCACTCCTGTATTCTGGCCTGGAAAGTCCCATGGACAGGGGAGCCTGGTGGGCTACAGTCCATGGGGTCGCAAAGAGTCAGACAAGACTTAGAAACTAAACCACCACCAGAGAGCTAAAGAAATATATTGGGTTTGATATCTGTCCGATGTGAAAGATGAATGGAATGGTTGGTATATTGTTATCTGTTTATTATTCACACCATGCCCTGTTCCAAAAAGGATGGAAGGAAGCAGGATGGCTGCAGGACCATCTCCCTGGGAGTGTTAAGGAGTTCACGTCCACTTAGAGACACTGGTTTAGGAGACTTGGACAGTCTGGAGGAGGGAAGAGTGCTAAGAAAAGCAGTGGCATCTTATCCTATCTCATCTTCCATCTCCTCACTCGTGGGCCCTACTTCAGGAGTAAGCCTAAACCATGGTATTTTCTTGATTTTTTTCTCCTCCATGAAGGCAGGGTGCCTGTCTTGTTCAAAACTATATTCCAAATGCCCAGCTAATTCCAAATATTCTAACGAATAGCGGAAGGATGCAGCAGGGGAAGGTTAGCAGTAAAGCAGGAGCGGGTTAATTCCCAGGAAGGCACACCATCCCACCCTCCTTTCCTCCCCCTGGTGCCTACTGCAGTAAAGAGTCTGGTCTTCTCTGAAGGGCTCTGGCCGGGCCTGGGGCCTCCAGTGGAGACGAGGCAGCTCACACAGTCTGTAGGTGGGGGCCCACTGCTAGCTGCAGGCTCCGGGCTCTGCCCCGCCATCATGGCCTCCATCCTCCTCCTCGTCAGACTGTGCCAGGGGCGTGTCTGCTCCGCCGTCACTGGCATCGGGGCTGTGCAGGTTGGTGGAGGAGTCGGAGGACGAGGAGGAAGTACGAGACGTCGTCCTGTCTGGCGTGGGCACCGGCAGGCTCGGCTCCTCAGGACAGTCGTCCGCCCCTGCCCAGGGAGAAGAGCCGGTCATGGCCACGAACAGGGGTTCAGAGGACTCTCGGAGAGGATGTGGCCGGGAGACACTGAGGCCCAGGGAGTTGGCCAGTCACCCCGCCAGTCTCCTGGCTCCCAGTTCCCCTCACTTCACTAAGCTCTAGAGTCGAATCAATCAAGTTGCAAGTTCAAGTTCTAGCTACGTCACTTCACTTCCATGCTACTGAGAAGCTTTAGGCGAGTCACTTCCCCTCTCAAGGACTCTGCTCCTCCTCTGTAAAAAAGGGGGCGCCAACATTCCAGAGGGGTTCTCAGGACAAAATGTGAGAATGTTTATAAAATATCTGGCACACACACACACACACACACACAAAATGTCTGGCACATAATATGCCATCAATAATAGCAGCACTTTTAAGTAAGACAGTATCCACTAATATCTTACAGGTTAAGCATGTGGGCTTTGCAGCTTTTCCACTTTCTGGCTCTATGACAATTTCTCTGAGTCTAAGATACTTCTTTCATATATATATATATATAATTATACATATATAGTATGACATGTGAGATCTTAGTTCCCCAACCAGGGTTCAAATCCATGCCCCCTGTGGTGGAACGCACAGAGTCTTAACCACTGGATCACCGGGGAAGTCCCTCTAATGGCTTTCTTTATAAGATGGGAATAATCCCACCAGCCCTAATAGGACACAGTAAGGATTGAGATAATACATGTAAAATTCGTTAGCACGGTATTAGAAACCTAATAAAGTGCTAAATAAATATTAAGATGACTAAAACTGCTTCAGTTGTCTAAAGATCATATTTTTACATTATTTATTATGTTAACTAATTACATTGATTTCACAAATAAAAAAAATTGACAAAGACTAAGGCAGTTGGGCCTTCTGAGAGGTTTGGATTAGGAATCTGTAACCCAGCTTCCCCCAAGGTCAGCTTCCCTAAAATCAGGACAAGCAGCTGCTTCGTGGGTGGAGGAGCCCACGCCCAGCCCCTCAGTGCAGACTCCCCCACCCAGCTTTGACATCCAGCTCTGACCAACCAGTGCCCACGGGCCCAAAGCAGAGGGGCATACCAGACGTCTGCGGGGTTGGTGGAGGGTCTTCACAAGGCAAGAACACGTCTGCTCCATCTTGATCCCCCAAGTCGATAAGCTCCACTTGCTCAAGTGTGTCCACATTCACCTCCATGGATGAGATACTACCTATGGGGGCTGCAGATCAAGAAGGGGGCAAGTTGGGAGGAGCCAGGCCAACACTGATCAGATGGTCAGAGACATCGGTCAGGTCTGGAGATAGATGTTTAAATGGCCCAGAAAACCATCAGGGAGGGACCAAGGTCCAGGACTATAGGACTTCCTCCCTGCCCCGCCCCAGTCCCTTTTCCCAGGACTCAGAACTCACGTCTGTGCGACTCAAGATGCAGGTGGGACAGGGGGAAGACAAACTCCGTCTCAGGCTGTAAAATGTCCTCGAAGAATTTCTGCCGCTCCCGAAGCCGGAGCTGCTGGCGCTCCAAGGCTGCCCGCGGATTTGGGTCCATGTCAGCTCCTAGAATAGCAAGGAGAGCTGTGAATCGGAGAGGGGACTCCGTAGGGGCCTGGGCTTGGGGAGCCCCCCTGCAGTCAGGATCCCAGCAGTGGGGCCTCTGGCTGCAGCCTGGACACTCCTGGACTTCACTCCCTCTTTCCCTTCCCTGAAACAAAATCCACTACCACAAAGTTCAAGTCTCACGCAGAGGCAGGGCTGACCCTAGCTCCACAAAGGGGATGTTAGTTCCAGGCACAGCAAGAGAGGCTCCTCTGTATTCAGGGAACACAGCCAATGGCCACGTCTCAGGATCATGCCCTTCGGAGAGGGGCTGGAGGGGCTGGCTCAGCTCAAATGGGGGAGGCATTTTTTCCACTTAATGGACCCAGCCTCTCCTTGGAAGGCGGGGAGAGAGGACAGAATAGAGATCTGAGAGAGGAAGGTCCCTTCTCTAGTGCAGCAACTCCGGTTCCCCTCCTCCCCCGCCATCCTTTAAAACCCAGACAAAAGCTAAAGCACCCCCCTCCTACTCTCTCTCTCTCTCTCTCTACACACACACACACACACACTATCTATCACCTGCATCCCCTCCAAACCCTGCTCTTAAGCCACAGACTTGACTTCTAGACTTGGCTCTGTCCTTAAGAAAGACATCTTTCTAGCCTCAGTCTGCGCATCTGAAAATGGCATCGTCCTCCTACCTGCCTCTAAACACAAGGCACAGCTCCTGAGGGTGTTGTGTAAAAACCTTCTGCGGTCCCCGAGCTATTTAGAGGACATCATCTCTTCTCTGCCTCCCACAGCTCTTTATTTGAGCTCCTCTCCTCTGACACATCTCACTGGCCGATCTCCCCACTAGTCAGGGAGTAGCAACTGGAAGGGTGCGATTCAGCCCAGGCCCTCTAGCCCCCCGTGCTGAGAGCTTTCCAGAACCCCCTTCACTCCGATTCGCTCCGCATCCCTTCCTGAGCCCATCACCGGAGGCAAGGCAGTATCTAGCTGGAGGACCAGATCGTCATCCTCCGCAGATTGCCTTCCCCGCCTCATCTGGACTCGGCATATCCGAGATCCTGGCCAGTCCACTGGGCGCTAAGGGTGGGCCACGAGCGATCCAAACCCCTAGAGGGGCCAGGCAGAGCCAAGGAAGTGGAGGGAGACCATGCGGCCAGAGCTGGCCGCGGAGGAGGGAGACACTGACGCTGATTCCTGGGAAAGGCTCTTAGAGCTGCCGCCCAGGTCACACCGCTAAAAATACCCAGGGCCCCTGGGGCTGTCTGCTCCGGCGGGGGGGAGGGGGGGGGCAAGGAAGGGCGAGCAAGAGGGTTGGGGAACTGGAGGGGACCACGGGCTCCGGGACGCCCCCCTCTCTTTCCCTCTCGCCCCCTCAATCCCCGGAGACTGGAGGGGGCTGCCCGCCCCGGGGCGCCGCGGAGCTTAGCGCCGGGGAAGGGAAGGGGGGTTGTTTACGTAACTGAAGGTGCAGGGGAGAGGAGTGGAGGGAGCTGAAAAGATTTGCGGGGTCGAAGGCGGCCAGGGGCCCGGCCCGTGGTGCAGAGAGCTCCCTCTCGGTCCTGCCCCACCCAAAGTGGAGTCAGAGCGAGCGAAAGAATTCCCTAAAAGGGGACACGCCGCGACCCTGGGGGAAGCGGGGAAGACGGAGGGGGGCCCCCGGGGGCTGCACTCACGCTCGCCTCCCCACCCCCCGACCCCCCGGCCTCTCGTGGCACCTGCGCCTGCCCGGCGGAGCCCCTACCTGCCGCGCCCGGCGCCCCCGCTGACTCAGGCTGTCCGCTCCGGAGCGGCGGCGGCGGCGGGGGCGTGGGAGCCGGCCGCGCCGGCCGGGGTGGGGCTGCGCCGCCGGGTCTCCCCGGGGACGGACGGGCCCCAGGAGCCGGGAACGAGGAAGCGGCGGCGGGCGGAAGTGGGGGAGGGGCGGCGGCGGGCACACGCGCTCCTTGCCGGGTGCCGGGCGGCCGCCGGGAGCCCCCACGGGCGCGGGCGCTCGCAGTTCCAGGGCGGGCAAAAAGTTCCAGGCACGCGTTCCGCCCCGCCACTCGCCGGGCCCCCTGGATGCTCCGCCCGGCTCCGCGCGCTCCCGGACACTTGCTGCGCCCCGCCGGCCCGCGGGGACACGGACCCCCGAACCCCGCCTCTCCCCGACCCCCCCGGGAGGCCCCGACGCAACCTCCGCTCGCCGGCACCCGGACTCCCCGCACCCTCGGCCATGCTCCGCACTTTGAGGCACGCACCCCTCGAGAAGGCGCTCGAGCGGCAAGAGGGTCTAGGGACCCGCGGCCGCCCATCAAGGCAGGTGCACAGCGGCGGGGGCCCCCTGCCCCTGGGACTCACCCCCACAGCCCACGGTTCCTGGCTCCGGGACGATCAGAGCCGCCGCCCAGCTTTCCAGAGCACTGGGCGGGGTGGGCTCCGGGACAGGGCGGGTCGGGGGTGGAGGGGTGGGCCACTGCGCCGCGCCCCCAGACGCCGGCGGGGAGCCAAGTCCTCCGGAGTGCCGAGAGGGGCGCTGCACGTCCCGGCCGGCGCGGGTGGAGGAGTGAGACGGAAACCGTGGGCCCAGAGGGGAAAGGCTTGCCCCTCTCGCGGTGCCTCCCGGCTCAGACTAGGGCCAGACGCTCCTCCTGGACCGAGGCTCTCTGTTCATTCTCGTTCTCCTCCTCCCTTCCACCCGGCGCCCGCATGTAGATCCAGAAACCTCCCGGTTCGGGGTGCGGGGCCGTCGGTCAGAGATGCTTCTGCCGTGGGGTTACTCGATCCTTCATTCAGCAAGCATCCACGAGCAAGCCAGAAACTAGGAGTCATCCCTGCCTTCTCCCTGTCCTTCGCTGCCCACATTAAAACATCTCGATTAACTTCGATTCTCTTTCCCAAATAATCTTGGCAATCCACCGTTCGCCTCCGTTTTCACCACCAACCCTCGCTTCTGGTGCTCTGGTCCGCTACGCTCCATCCCCCACAGCAGTCAGTCATCACTGTAGAGTCCAGAGCACTGACCAGTGACCCACATGGTCATTTCAACACGCAGGTCTGAGAGGGGTGAAATGGGGAGGGAGCGGGGAGTCAAGAGGGAGGGGACATATGTATACCTATGGCTGATTCATGTTGATGTTTGGCGGAAGCCAACACAACATCGTAAAGCAATTATCCTTCCATTTAAAATAAATAAACGTTTAAGAAACACACAGGTCTGCTGCGCCACCCTTTGTGAGAATGAAATCCGGGTGCTGATATCTAAGCTTAAATCCCTCCTTCGTTAGAACGAAATGCAGGTGCTGGTATCTGAGCTGAGTCTTAAATGAGTTCAACTGGCGGAGAAGAGGGGGAAGGGCATACAGTAGGCAGGAGCGGAGAGGTGGGGGTGGGGGGGCGGTGTGAAGAGTTGTGACCCATTCAGGCTTCTCTGTCAGGGGACCAGCAACTCTGTACAAATACCTAAAGTTCTGCCTCTCCTATTGTACTGAGATCTCCAAACCATCCTGGGAAATAAATACAGCAGGCAACTTTCCCATTATTTTACAAGCAAGGAAACTAGTTTGTGGCCAGCAAGAAGTGCAGGAGTCAGAAGCACAGGCCTGGGAACCAGGCCCTCTTGAGTTGTAAACCTAGCTCTGGTATCTAGCCAGCTGTGTAAACAATTTCTCTGATCCTTGCTTTCTTTGCCTATTAGGTAGGAATAATTAATCCCTACCTCCTGTGAGATAATTCATAAAAAATGCTAAGTGCAGGGCTCGGCACTCTGGAGATGCTCAGTAAACATTAGCTGTTTTGATTGTAATCGCTCCTGAGAAACGGAGGCAACTGCTTTCTTCCACGAATTTCTGAAATTATAGGAAGTATGCTCTAATCTTCTACAGAGCTTATTATGTGCCTGTCACTGTTCTAAGTGCTTTGCATGTATTAACTCTTTTAATCCTCTTAATAATCCTGTGAGGTAAATGCTGTTTTTCACTTCCATTTTACAGGTACAGAAACTGAGACATAGAAAGGTGAAGGGACTTGTCCAACTGAGTGATGGAGCAGGAATTTAAAGCCAGGGTGGCTCAGCAGTAAAGAATTCGTCTGCAGTGAAGGAGACCCAAGAGACATGAGTTCTAAATCCCCGGGGGAAGATCCCATGGAGGAGATGGTCACCTGCTCCAGTATCCGTGCCTGGGAAATCCCATGGACAGAGGAGTCTGGGGAGCTACAGTACACGGGGTTGCAAAGGGTCGAACACGACTCAGCACAGCACAGGGCTCCACAGCCTGTGCTTAAAACCACGACTCGCAGTCTGCTCCCCTTTGATCCTGTCGCAGTTTTCATCTTCCAAGAAATATTTTGGTCAGTTTCACTCATTAATGGATGGAGTAGATACTTGGTCCCAGTTTCGAGCACAGAGGAATGAGGGCAAGTCAAAAGTACAGTGGCTAAGAGCTCAGTTCCCCCTTTTCAGGCCTATCCTTGAGAACAGGAATGCATGGATTATTTTGAGGTGCCCCCAGCATGGTAACAGATCAGGAACCTCTCTGTCCCTTCTGTTTGCCAGGTATTTGCCACATAGAAGGGTGGAGGTGGGGGAAACATCCAGGTTAGAAATAATTTAGGGGCTAAGCTGGAAGGGCCTTTGCCAACAAAGGTCCAATCAGGTCCGACTAGTCAAAGCTATGGTTTTTCCAGCAATTATGTATGGATGTGAGAGTTGGACTAATAAAGAAAGCTGAGCGCTGAAGAACTGATGCTTTTGAACTGTGATGTTGGAGAAGACTCTTAAGAGTCCCTTGGACTGCAAGGAGATCAAACCAATCCATCCTAAAGGAAATCAGTCCTGAATATTCATTGGAAGGGCTGATGCTGAAGCTGAAACTCCAATACTCTGGCCACCTGATGCGAAGAACTGACTCGTTTGAAAAGACCCTGATGCTGGGAAAGACTGAAGGCAGGAGAAGGGGACGACAGAGGATGCGTTGGTTGGATGGCATCACTGACTCAATGGACATGAGTTTGAGTAAACTCTGGGAGTTGGTGATGGACAGGGAGGCCTGGCGTTGTGCGGTTCATGGGGTCACAAAGAGTTGGACACGACTGAGCAACTGAACTGAAGCTGGAAGGGTGTCAGTCACGAGGAAGGCCTAGGCAGCAGACCTAAGGGTGGACGGCAGGAGTTGAAAGGAGCAGTGAGAGAGTAGATGGCTTAGACTTCTGGCTTCCATCTAGGATGCTGAAAGCTGGGAAGAGCATCCTACCACACTAAAAACAATTTTTTTAATTGTTAGGTAATTTGTAAAATTATTAGTTTTGTTGACCCCATCAGTGAGCTGAGGTTGCCGAGCAACTGATTAGCCTGAATTATTCCAAAGAAGGGCAGTCGCCTCCAAGAAGTAGGATATAGGCACTGGCACACCTATGAAGTTGGAGAAAGGGAACAGGTAAACAGGTAAGAAGAGTTCAACTACAAGTTTTATTGCTAAAGGCCCGGTGACGCTATGAGAGGTATGAGAGGATAGAATCCATGGGAGTCACAGACACTAAAAGTAATCATAGAAACAAAACAAATCAAAACCAAATTTTGTTCAACTCCTGACAAGATTGACTCAATTCTTTACACTAACAGCCTAAGAAGAAGAGATATACAGATTTCCAAGCAAAAATAATACTGAGCTCAGTCTCTGCTGTTCTACACATTATGTTCAGAAATAAAAAAGTTACAACACACACATAAAAAGGAACATAACAAAAACAAAACAAAACAAAAACCCTATTTGTTAAGAGACAAAGTAATCAACAGAACCAGACTCCAGACTTAGATAACTCTCTGGAGTTATCTGCCAGAACATTTAAAACAACTATAACAGGATGTGAAAGACTGTGTTGGAAAATATGGACAACCTACAAAAACAGAAGGGGACTGTTAGCAGAGAGAAGAGGAGTATAAAAAGGAGTCATATGGAAAATTCTAGAAATTTTTAAAACAGGTAACAGAGACAAAGAATGCCCTTGTAGGCCTTATCAGTAAACTCAACACAGCTGAGGAAAGAATCAGTAAACTTTAAGATAGGTCAAGAGAGACTACCCAAGTGGAAACAGAAAAGAGTGAAACGAAAGAAACCCAAAAGAGGGACTTCCCAGTGGTCCAGTGGCTAAGACTCTGCACTCCCAATGTAGGGGGCCTGGGGTCAGTCCCTGGTCTGGGAACTAGATCCCACTTGCTGCAACTAAGAGTTTAAATGCTGCAACTAAAGATCTTGAATGCCACAATAAAGATCAAAGATCCTGAGTGCCACAAGTAAGACCTGGTGCAGGCAAATAAGTATTTTGAAAACCTGGAAGATTCAAAGCTAACACCAGCATAATTTGAATCACACACACACACACACACACACACACACACACACACACACTATTAATAGAAATAATGGTCAATAATTTTCCCAAAATAATGAAATGACCACAGAGCCAAGAAATGCACAGAATCAAAAAAAAAAATTAAATACCAGTAGAGAGGACTTCCCTGGTGGCGCAGAGGATAAGAACCCAGCTGCTAATGCAGGGCACACTAAAGTGCCAAGCCCTGGTGTGGGAAGAGTCCACATGCTACCGAGCACCGAAGTCCATGGGCCACAACTACCGAGACGCGTGCTGCAACTCCTGAAGCCCACCCACCTGGAGCCTGTGCTCCGAAGCAAGAAAAACCACTGCAGTGAGAAGCCTGCACAATGCAACAAGAGAAAGCCCGCTTGCAGCAACTAAAACCCAGCAGAGCCAAAAATAATAAATAAATAAATAAGTTTTAAAAAGCAGACTTCAAAAGGATTGTTACCAAGGATGAAGAGGAACATTACCTAATGATAAAAGGTTGCTCATTTCAGCAAGAAGACTTAGCAATCATAAATGTGTATGTGTACATCTAGTAACAGAGCTTCAAAAGCATGAGCTAAAAATAGACCTAAAATAAGAAAGAAAAATCCATAATACAGTTAGAGGATTCAAAGCTTCTCTCTCAGTAATCAATGAAACAAGTAGACAGAAAGAAAAAGTAAGAATACAGAAATCTGGAAGACTATTAACTAGCTGTTCTGATTGACATTTTTATAGCACTTTACCAGCAGAGTAAACATTCTTTTCAACTGCACAAAAACATTCACCAAGATACATCATCTTCTGGGCCATAAAACAAACCTCAACAAATTTAAAAATTTAAATCATAAAAAACATATTTTGTGACTATAAAAGAATGAAAATATAAGTAACAACAGAAAGAGATCTGGGAAACACCCCAATACTTGAAATAGAACACAAGACTTCCAAATAACCTTTAACGAGTCAAAGATAAAGTCCAAAAGGAAATTAGAAAAATATCTTGATTGAATAAAATTGAACTGTTGCAACCAGCCACCAAAAAAGCTCCCAATGTTCCTTGCCTTCTGTTTATTCATACTTTTGTATAGCTTTCTTCTGCACGCTATCAAAGTTATTCTATGTGACCAATAAAACATGGCAGATGGTACATCATGTCCATAAAAAATTTTTAAAGACCACAACTTCCATCATGGGTGTGTATTCTCTCTGTTGTTTGGATCACTCACTCTGGGGGAAGCCAACTATTATGTTTTCAACAGCCCTATTGAGAGGCCCACATGGCAAGAAACTGAAGTTCCAGCCAACAGCCAGTGAAGATCAGAGGCCAGCCAGCAATCCAGGAGTGATCATGGAAACTGACTCACTGACCCCAGTAGAGCCTTAAGATGACTGGAGCCTCGGCCAGTAGCTCGGCTGCAACTTCAGCAGTGACTGAGGCAGAACCACCCAGCTGGAGCAGTCCTGGATTCCTGATGCCAGAACCTTTGAGATGATAAATACTTCTTGTTTTGAACTGCTAAATTAACACATGTGGGGATTTGGGTATTGGGTAGGGTGCAGCTGTAACAGCACTCTGAAGTGTGGGATTAGCAGTGGACCGATCTAGACTCGGGAAGAGTGTACTGAAAGCTCAACATGCTTTGAAAAGGCTGCGAATAGAAGCCTCGAACCTGGGCCTCCTGCACTGGGAGGGCAAAGTCTTACCCACTGGACCATCAGGGAAGTCCCCATCCAGCATTTTTTTTTAATTAACTTATTTATTTTAATTGGAGGCTAATTACTTTACAATTTGTAGTGGTTTTTGCCATACCCCGACATGAATCAGCCATGGGTGTACATGTGTCCCCCATCCTGAACCCCCTTCCCACCTCCCTCCCCCTCCTATCCCTCAGGGTTATTCCAGTGCACCAGCCCTGAGCACCCTGTCTCGTGCATCGAAACTGGACTGGTGATCTATTTCACATATGATAACATACATGTTTCAATGCTCTTCTCTCAAATCATCCCACCCTCGCCTTCTCCCACAGAGTACAAAAGACTGTTCTTTACATCTGTGTCTCTTTTGCTGTCTCACATGTAGCCTGCCCAGCATTTTAAAGTGCATTTAGTGAGAGAGGTGGGGCTTCCCTGGTGGCTCAGTGGTAAAGTATCCACCTGCCAATGCAGGAGACCTGGGTTCCATCCCTGGGTCAGGAAGATCCCCTGGAGTTGGAAATGGCAACCCACTCCAGGATGCTGGCCTGGAGAATCCAAGGACACAGGTGCCTGGCAGGCTACAGTCCATGGGATTGCAAAGAGTCGGACATGACAGCATGTGCACACTCAATGGGGGGCGGGGGGCGGGGGGTGGAGAGGAATACATCTACTCCATCTTGTTCAGAACCAGAAATCCTCATTTTATGTTCTCTTTAACCCTATAAGTCCAAGTGAGAATACTTCTGGATATAGAATCCTTTTAAGCTCTTGTGGGTCACTGTGAGTCTTATTCAGGTCCATGCTATTAGACAAAAGCTATGCCTGCGATTCCTCTGAGATAAGCCTTTCTCTTTTAGGCTTCTGCTGAATTGGCTGACAGTCAACACCCTTGAGCTTTCTAGGATTCCTCTTGCTTGATTCAGAGGATCTGTGAGGCACACCCATCATTTCTTTTGAGGTCTTTTATCTGATTGAAGACTACTCTGCTGCATTGCCTGAAATCTTCCCAAGATGCACACAAAAGATTTGATAGTTACATTCTCACTTTCCTTTGGCCATGTTTTTCTGATGCTGCTGTGGATTTGAGCTTTGCTGGAAAACCATTCTTTAAAGTTACTATCATTTGCCAGGTAGAGGGGCTGAGAATTTTCGACCACAAAGTCCTGGCTCCTTCATGTTTAACAGTTCTTCCTTTTAGCTCAGGATTTCTCAACCTCAGCACTATTGACATCTCAGGCAGGATAATTCTTTTTATTTATTTATTGGTTATGCAGGGTCTTCATTGCTTCCTGCAGGCTTTCTCTAGTTGCAGTGAGTAGGGGATACTCTCCAGTTCAGTGCACAAGCTTCTCCTTGCCGTGGCTCCTCTTGTTTCGGAGCATGGGCTCTAGATGTGTGGGCTTCAGTAGCTGCAGCACACTGGCTCGAGAGCTCGGGCTCAGTAGTTGTGGTCCATGGGCTTAGTTGCTTCATGACATGCGGAATCTTCCCAGACCAGGGATGGAACTCATGTTCCCTGCATTGGTGGCACATTCTTGTCCACTGTACCACCAGGGAAGTCCCAGGAGGGAGGAGGTGGTGCTGAGAGGGGTTTGCCCATTATAGAACATTCAGCAGCATCCCCAGCCTCTACTAACTAGATGCCAGGGGCAACCTCTCCAGGTCTGACAACCAGAAATGTCTCCAGACATTGACAAAGGTCTCCCCAGGAGGCTCCATCACGCTCACTTGAGAACTGCTGCCATTTCCCTACCACCTCTTGTGTTTTACTATAAGCAGCCAAGAAGACAGCAAGTTGCACCTTTAACACGTGATTTGGAAATATCTTTAGCTGGATCCAGGCATGTTTTCTGCCTTCCACTTTACCCCGCGTGCCGCCAATAAAAGATCCCATGTGCCACAATGGAGAGCCAATAAAAGATCCCATGTGCCACAATGGAGAGCTGGCACAGTCAAATAAATACAAGAGAGGCGATCATTCCTAAGAGTTCTCATCACAAGGGGAAAACAGGTTTGTTTGTTTGTTTGTTTTTAAGTAAACAGATGTGGGAAGAAAATACCTGCAAATCACACATCTTACAAAGGGACTCATCTAGTCTGTATAAAGAACACTCAAAACTCAACAGTGAAAAAACAAACAATCCAGTTGAAAATGAGCAAAAGATTTGAACAGACATTTCACCACAGAGCATACAGAGATGGCAACACATTAAAATATGCTCCACATCAATAGCCAATAGGGAAATGCAAATTAAAAGCACTGTGCATCCATTTTATACCAGTTAATTAAAAGTTAGTGACCATACTAAAAGCAGGTCAGGATGCAGAGAAGCTAGACCATTCAAACCTTGCTGATGGGAATGTAAAATGATATAGTCCCTCTGGAAAATAGATCAGCGGTTCCTTAGAAAACCTAAACACATACTTACCATATGATCTAGCAATCATCCTCCTTGACACTTATTACAGAGAAATTAAACTATGTCCCTGTAAAACCTGTACATGAGTGCTCCTGCCAGTTTTATTTGTAACAGCCCTAAAAGAGAAACAACCCAAATGTTCTTCAGTGGATGAAAGGTTAAACAAATCATGGCACATTCCTACCGTGGAATAATACTCAGCCAAAAAGGAACAAATTATTGATACACACAACTGGATGGATATCAAGAGCGTTATTTTGAGTTGGGGGGGGGGGAGCACCAGGCTTGAAATGTTCCATATTGTATGATTCCATTTATATAGTATAATGCTGTTGAAATAACAAAAATATAGAAATGGAGATGGGTTGCCAGGGGTCAGGGGTCAGAGGAAAGAGGGTGTGGGCGTGGCTATAAACAGCATTTGTGAGCCTGGGATGATGGAACACCTCTGTATCTTGATTGTGGTGGGGGTTACATGGATCTATAAGTGGTTCTGACATTGGAATACAGTTATTCAAGATGTTACCCTTCATGGGTGGGGAATGAGAGGACGAGATACAGGACCTCTTATTATATTTTTTGGGAATTTCCTGTGAATCTATAATGTTTTTTTTTCTTTTTATAAAAGGAACTGTTACACCTGCAACAACTTGGATGAGTCTCCACAGCATTATCCTGAATGAAAAAAGTCCATCTCGAAAGGTTACATACTGTGGGATCCTACTCACATAACATTCTTGAAACAACAAAATTGCAGAAATGGAGAATGATCAGTGATTTCTAGGGATGAGGCATGAGATTGTGGGGAGAGGGGCAGATTAACACAAGAGAGATGTTCATGGTGATGGAACACACACACACAAATGAGCGCAGGTAAAACTGACAAAATCTGAGTTAGGTCTGTCTATTGTATTTACATCAATTTCCTGGCTGAAATATTGCACTGATATACCCAACATATGTAAATCTCAAATGCATTGTGTTAAGTGAATGAATTCTATTCAAAAGTCTATAAGCTATAGGATTCCATTTATATAATGTTCTGGAAAAGGTAAAGCTACAGGGACTGAAAATACATCCGTTGCTGCCAGGGTTGTGGGTGGGACAAGGAGTTAACTACAAATAGATTACACAAGAGAATTTAGGGAGGTTATGAAACCATTCTACACATTGACTGTGGTGTTTGTACAATAACATGCACTTACCATAGAACTGTACACTAAAAAGGGTGAATTTTACCATATATAGGTGCTTCCCTGGTGTCTCAGACAGAAAAGAATCTGCCTGCAATGCAGGAAATCTGGGTTTGATCCCTGGGTGGGGAAGATTCCCTTGAGAAGGGAATGGCTACCCACTCTAGTATTCTTGCCTGGAGAATTCCATGGACAGAGGAGCCTGGCAGGTTACAGTTCACGGGGTCGCAAAGAGTCAGATACAACTGAACAACTAACACACACTGTGAAACAAAACCACCACAAAAAAGACTAGATCCACAACCACTAGTACAGCTGTTGTAGAAAGAAAGAAAGAGAGAAGGAAAGACAGGGAGGGAGGAAGGAGGGAAGAAAAGAGGGAAAAAAGGAGGGAAGGAAGAATGAAAAATAACAACTCTTGGTGAGGATGTGGTGAAATTGAAATGTTGGTGGGAATGTAAAATAGTGCAGCCACTATAGAAAAAGTTATGGTGGGTCCACAAGAAATTAAAATTAGAATTACCATATGGTCCAGCAATTCTATTTGTGAGTTTATACTCAAAAGAATTTAAAGCAGGGTCTAGAAGAGAGATATCTGGACACCCACGTTCACAGCAGCATTATTCACGGAAGCCAAAAAGGTGGATGCAACCCAAGTGCCCACCAAGGGATGAGCAGATAAAATATGGTCTATACTTGCAAGAGGATAGTATCCAGCCCTAAAGGAAGGGAATTCTGGCACAAGCTGTAACATGATGAACCTTGAGGACATTATGCTGAATGAAATAGGCCATCACAGCAGGGCACACAGTGTGTGATTCCATTCACATGAGGTACCTGGAGCAAATTCATAGAGACAGAAAGTAGAATGGTGCTTGCCGGGGTGGAGGGGGCTAGGGAATGGAGAGCTGTTGTTTAACGAGTGTTGAATTTCCATTTTGTGGGATGAAAAGAGTCTGGGAGCCGGATGGTGGTGATAGTTGCATAATAATGTGAAAGTACTGGACCCTACTGAACTGCCCACTTAAAATGATTAATGGTCAATGTTATGTGTATTTTACCACAACTAAGAAAAAAGAAAGTGGTGGTTTCTCACTGAAGTGCCTTGGATGTGATCCAGAAGGCTGACCAGCTGCGTGTCCTTGGGTATCGCTCTGCCCATAAATGGTTTTTACCGAGTAAATAGAAGAGATGAACAAGACTGAATATGGGGTGCTGCTTTAGGAGACGTTGTTGGGGTATGACATCCGGTCACGGAGAAAAACTCCTGCCCCCCTGGGGATGCACCCCCAAGCTTCCAAAGGGAGGAAAGGGAGTGACGGTGAAAAGAACCGGCTGGAACAGAATGCAGAGGCAGCCGGGCCAGCCGCCAGGGCCCACTCGAGCCCCGTCGCCTGGGAACACTCCCAAGGCCCTGACCCTCAGGACCAGCGCCAAGCCTCCCAGCCCGTGATGGGGCCTGTGTCTGGCTCACTCCCCCATATTTGGCCACCGCCTCTCTTGGCTGCTACCTTCTATTCCAGCACATGCCCCGCTTCCTCGTTCCCTCCCACACCTGTAATTTGAAAATGCACGAGCCCCACAGCCTTTTGCCTGGCGACCCTATTCTTCCTTTGTCACCTGTCGCCATCTCTACGAAGACTTCCCTGGCCTCCCCACGCTGCTCCTTAGTGTTCCAGCAGCCCGCTCACCATCACCCTTATCAGGGAGAATGCCATTTATTTTCACTTTTTCACAAAATACTTAGTGGGTACCTCCTGTCAGCCAGGCACTCTTCTAAGGCCCTGGGGGGTTAGCAATAAAGAGAACAGCCCCAAACCGCTGCCCTTGAGGAGCCCATGTTCTGGAGGGACCGCTCCCCCTCAGTGGAGGGGGACAGCGGACAGTGGACAGCGCACAGCAGGGCCCCAGCTGATGGTGCCCAGGTGGCAGGTGCAGAGGATCCTGATGCGGCCCACCAGAGTCCACCAGAGTCCAGGAAGAGCTGAGATTGTGCTGACAGGGAGAGGGAAGCCCGAGCAGGCGGAGGAGCCAGGAGAGGACTGAGGCAGACAGAGGTGGGGTGGGGTGTTCGCCTTGCCTTCCCTCCAAAGTCGCCTCCTCGTGTCTTCTCTGGTCCACAGCATCTTTTTTTTTGTTTTTACCACCCACTCACTTCCACCCTAATAAGAAAGGGCATGGCCATATAAGAAGCTGGGCAGCTTTCTGCTTTCGGCTCAGAGGAGGCAAAGGTGCAACTTTCTTCAATTGTCCCGAATCCAAGTTCAGCAGCCGCCTTCACCATGCCGCCAAAGTTTGACCCCAACGAGATCAAAGTCGTGTACCTGAGGTGCACTGGTGGGGAAGTCAGTGCCACATCTGCCCTGGCCCCCAAGATTGGCCCCCTGGGTCTGTCTCCAAAAACGGCTGGTGATGACATCACCAAGGCAACTGGTGATTGGAAGGGTCTGAGTATTACAGTGAAACTGATTCAGAACAGACAGGCCCAGATTGAGGTGGTACCTTCTGCTTCTGCCCTGATCATCAAAGCCCTCAAGGAACCACCAAGAGACAGAAAGAAGCAGAAAAACATTAAGCACAGTGGAACCATCACTTTTGATGAGATCGTCAACACTGCCCAGCAGATGCGGCATCAGTATCTAGCTAGAGAACTCTCTGGAACCATTAAAGAGATCACCCAGTCTGTGGGCTGCAATGTTGATGGCTGCCACCCTCATGACATCATAGATGACATCAACAGTGATGCTGTGGAGTGCCCAGCTAGTTAAGAACTGCAAAGGAAAAAGAAAAATAAAGGATTATTTGACAACCGAAAAAAAAAAAAAAGAAGTTGTGCAGTAGTTCTGGTCTTGGTCCACCTCCCCTAAAAGGCAGAGGTGAGCACCCCACATGCACGTACACCCCTCCATCTGGGTATGCTGTGGATTTGGTTCCCACACTTGCTGGGTTTCAAACTGGCCAACTTAGCGGGTGGTGAGGGAGAAGCTGTACGTCACAGGCTCTTCCAATTATTCAGATGCAGGCAGGTGGGCAGATTACTCAGAGCAGCCTGAGCTGTTCAAATCTCCCACGATCTGTCCCAGCCCCTCCACCAGGACTTTCTCTGCCCTCACCTTCTGCCACTACCTCTCTCCACTTCCCTCACCTCCTTCGGGTCTCTCCTCACATCTCATCTTGTCAGTGCAAGGGTCCTATTCCATTCTTTAAAAAGCTATTTATTTTGTATTGCAGTATAGATGATTAGCAATGTTGTGACAGTTTCAGGTGAGCAGCAAAGGGACTCAGCCATACATACACATGTATCCATTCTCCGAACTCCCTCCCATTCAGGCTGCCACGTAACATTGAGCAGAATTCCCTGGGCTGTACAGGAGGACCTTGTTGGTTACCCATTTCAAATATAGCAGTGTTCATCCTTTTTTCTTTTTCCTTTCGGTTGTGTTGGGTCTTTGTTGCCGCACCGGCATTTCTCTAGTTGTGGCGAGTTTTCTACTTGTGGTGCACAAGCTTCTTATTGCAGTGGCTTCTTTTGTGGTGAAGCATGGGCTCTAGGGTGTACAGGCTTCAATAGTTGTGGCTCACAGGCTCCAGAGCACAGGTAAAAGAGTTGTGGTGCACGGGCTTAAATGCTCTGAGGCGCGTGGGATCTTCCCAGATCAGGGATCGAACCCGTGTCGCCAGCATTGGCTGGCAGATTCTTCACCACCGAACCACCAGGGAAGCCCCGTCCCTTTCAATACAGCAAACTTTCCACCTTTGTTCTCCATTTCCCGTCCACCTGTTTACTTCTTCTCACGCACTTCTTCCCATCTAACGCTCACAGGAGTGTGCTGGAGCTGACTCGTGAGGGCTCACAGAGGCATATGACGTTTTTAGGCACTCAGCTGGCTGGTCATTATGCAACATGATCATTACAACTTAAATCATACCAACTTCATGGAATTAATGATATTAAAAACAAAGATGGAAAGTGCTCACTCAACACTTCCTAATTTCTTACTACCTTTTGCTACTATCTATGATCTTGGGAATCTTTACAACTGTAGAAATATGGTAGAAATATGTAATATATAACAGAGGTGACTGCCTTTCTGTTCAAATCTGCATTCAGTGACATCACGCTGGTAGGCTGAAGTATTCATACCACAGAAATAAGTAAATGTAACAAATCAGGTTTTGGTTTATTATCCTATTGATTGTCTAGGCCAGGAGTTGGTCCTGGACCAAATCTGGCCCACTATTTTTGTAAGTAAATTTTATTGCCACACAGTCAGGCCCACTCATTTCATTATCTGTGGCTGCTTTCACATTCCAAGAGCAGTTGAGCAGTTATAACTACATGGCCTGCAAAATTTAACATATTCACTATCTTGCTTCTTAAAGAAGAAATTGCCAACCTCTGGTCTGGAACACCATGGAGGAAATGTTCACTGGTGGTGTTCAGTCACTAAGTCATGTCCGACTCTGCAACCCCACAGACTGCAGCACGCCAGGCTTCCCTGTCCTTCACTATCTCCCCGAGTTTGCTCAAACTCATGTCCACTGAGTTGGTGATGCCATCCAACCATCTATTCCTCTGTCACTTCCTTCTCCTCCTGCCTTCAATCTTTTCCCAGCATCAGGGTCATTTCCAGTGAGTTGACTTTGCACATGAGGTGGCCAAAGCACATGGAGGAAATGTTAATAATGTGGATTAAAGGTAAATGTGTCCTGTCTGTAGCTATTACAGGCAGATCTCACGTTATTTCACTCTACTGCACTTCACAGAGAGTGAGGTTGTTACAAACTGAAGGGATGTGGAAACCCTGTGTTCAGCAAGCCTGTCGGCACCATTTTTCCACCAGCATTTGCTCACCTCATGTCTCTGTGCCTCATTTTGGTAATTTTTGCAATGTTCCAAACCTTTTCACTATTCTACTTGTCATGGTGTTACTTTGGTGTTACTCCTACATCTCACTAAAGGCTCAGATGATGATAAGGGTTTTTTTTTATCAATTAAGTATTTTTAAATTAAGGTATGCACATTTTTTAGATATAGTGCTATTATTGTGCATTTAATAGCGTATAGTATAGTATAACTTTTATATACACTGGGAAACCAAAAGACTCTAGTAATTCACTTTATTGCAGTGGTCTAGAATTGAACTTGCCATATCTCTGAGGTATGCCTATACACTGTAAATAGCCACACACAACCAAAAAATGCTGAGCAAATATACTCCCAGTATTTGAAAACAGTGACAGTAAGCAAGTCGATCAGATCATTGAGAAATGGATTCCAACATCTTCGTTTTTCCACTTTTTCACTATCTTCTTACTCTTTAGTATTAATGAAAACATCAACATTCATATTGGAATGACATCTGTTCATCAATTACAACCATAGGTTGGCTGTGGATGCAAGAGTTAGGCAAAATTTGAGAAAAGTTTACTCTAAGAGTAAACTGGCCCTACAGGATTCACAATAGAGTATTTGTAGAATTTTATTATTTTAGATTTCTTTTGGTAAAAGTTATGATAAACACACATTCACACACACATATACATTGTTTCAGGCAGCCCATTATTGAATCTTTACAAGAACACATACTGTCTCTTCTGCACTAGAATGTAAGTTCCTTGATGGCAGAATTTTTTTTTTATTCCAGCACTTAGAACACACCGGACACACAGCAGATACACATGAACGAGCATGTATGACATGAATGAACAGATGAGCACAGTTGAGAACCAGGTTTCATGGGCTGATTGTCGGACCTTATGTTCCCAGTTCCACCATTCTCCAACTGTGTTGGCCTTGAGTAAATTATTTAATTTCTTTGAACCCTGATTTCTTCATTTAAAAAAGGTGGTGGGAGAATCTTCCTACCTTGCAGGGAGATGGTAACAGTATATGCCTCTGTCTGGCACCTACTAGGTATGTGCACAGACAGGAGTCACCTTCCCACCCTCCACCCCGCCACACACACACTCCTTGGAGACCCAGCCCCGCCACTGTCACACATTTCAGTGACGTCACAGCCCCCTCCCTGGGAGCACCAGCATGAGCACCCTGATGCCCACCTGAGTGTGGGCTGAGCTGGGGGCGGACAGGGCGCAGGTAGGGCCAGGCACCAGGCTCGCGCCGTCTGTCCAGGATGTGCCACAGCTCCAGCATGCATCTGAAGACAAAGAAGAGGCCCAAGAATAGGGTGGTTTCCAAGGTTGGACTTGGGACTGGATCTAGTGGAGGTCTCAACAAAGCATCCAACCACGCCCAGGGTGGGGGTCTTTCCGTCTAGGGGGAGGGGGAAAGGTGAAGGGGGCTCAGGAGAGTCAGAATGGGCTCCCCATTCCCACCCTAGACCAAGGTGACAAAAATCGCAGTCTAGCCAAGCCCAGTGGAGAGGCATTACTGGGCGTTCAGGGGGCTCATCCTGTGTTAGCATTTCCCCCCACCCCGCTCCTTCCCTCTCTCTGTCAGATGCAAGCTAAGGAACCACAGGACAAGATACATCAGCCTATCAGCAAAGTAATCGAGCGGAACCGACTTAAAATGGTGAGACACCCCATTTGGGTGCCCACTAAAGACAGCCTGAGCCCCCACACTGTGCTGCTCAGGGGCTGCCACGAGTGATCCGGAAGGACTCAACGGGCCTCGCCCTGAGCTGAGCTGAGCCAAACTCCAGGTGGGGGTTGGGAGGCTATCCCAAGAAAGCTGAAGCTTCCATGTTTGTTTGATTTTTTTTTTCTGGTTCTTCATCCCTGGCAGGTATTAAAACACTTGTCACTCTTGAAGCTGCTCAAAAGCTCGAATCCTCGGATCCAAGAACTGTATAACCTGGCCAGAAGGTGTTGGAATTCACTGCTCAGGGTTCCAAAGATCCTGGGGATCTCCTCTGGGTGAGCTTGGCCTGCCCATAGCCCCCATCATGGGCCCAATAGCTGTCTTTACTAGGAACAGGCACTGTGCTAAGGAGTTTAGAAACCCTCATTTTGACAAGGCTCTGGGAGAAAGGGAGTCGTTTAGTAGCCCTGTTTTAATGATGGGGAGTTGGGGCTCAAGAGATGCTATAACTTGTTCCATTAACTGAACTGCTAAGTGGCAGAGCTAGGATTTGAAACTGTTCCCAGCTGAAATCAGAGCTGTTGTCATAAGCATGGTCATAATCATCCAGTCATGGTACTACCACCTAGGGCTCTGAGCAAGCGGGCCCCCCCTCCCACCCCTCCCAAGTCATCACCACCCACAGAGTCACCCACAGACTAGTCATCCTGCTGAGGCCAAGATCCCTCCCACTTCACATCGATGCTAAGAAAGCTGACGTTTATAAGGCACCTGCTAAGGGTTTCCCTGATAGCTCAGTTGATACAGAATCTGCCTGCAAGGCAAGAGACCTGGATTTGATTCCTGGGTTGGGAAGATCCCCTGGAGAAGTGAAAGGCTACTCACTCCAGTATTCTGGCCTGGAGAATTCCATGGACTGTATAGACCATGGGGTCACAAAGAGTCGGACACGACTGGGCGACTTTCACTTTCACTCTTCAAGGGCCAGGTACCCTGCAGAGCATTTTCCCAGCTAATCTACTCTCCATAAAAACCCTATTAGGTAGACAGAAATATCTCAGTTTTCAGATGAGGGAACTAAGGCTCTGACAGGACACCTTTCTTGCCCCAAATGACACAGACAGTAAGAGGCAGAAGCAAGTCTGAACCGCAGTGTGTCTCCAAAGCCTGTGTTCTCCAAGCCGCCTTCTGCTTTGCAGGACTTGGTGAGGGTCCTGGGCCTGACACCGGGTGGGCCCCCGACCAGCGGTGGCTGTGACTCTCCTCAGTATTGTCTAACCTTGAGCGCGAGGCCTCTCCCTCCCCACATGCGCTCAGCTAGGACGGGGTGGCCACGGTCGCAGAGGACTTCAGTCTGTGACAGATACCCTTTTGGAAAGTCTAACACCTCTGGTGAACTCCCCACTCCGGTTTCCTCCCTCTAAGTTCCTCCCTCGATACAGGAGATCAGGAAACACCAAGCCCAAAGGGTCAGGATCATCTAGGCCCAGAGTTTTCCAACCCTTTTTACAGCAGCCAGCCCTAACTGGCCCCAAGCCCCAACTGTGTTGTTGAGAGGAAGCTATCCTGCCCCTCCAGAAGTGAGGTGGGATGGGGGGCGGGGGGGGGGGTCACTGGAGCTACTCTAAGATGTCTTGGAACAAGAAAACAATTAAAAAGAAAAAAAAAAACTAGACCAGTCCACTCTGTCAACTGAAATCCAGACAGGCAGAGCCCTAATCTAGGGGCCGATGCAGGTAAGACACGTTTCTAGTGTCCTAACTACTAGCCGTCACCAAAGGCTTTTCTAGCCTTTCACGTCCCTTCTGCCAGCGTTTGTCACTGCGTCCCCTGCCCCCAGGCAAAGGCCTCTGAGTGCTGGAGAAGCTTCTTTCCGGGTTCTCCGTGGCTTTCCTGACCAGCCCCCTGAGGCGGCGGCAGCGCAGCTGTCTCGGGGCTATCGGAGGACCAGAGCCTCGGTCCTATGCTGCTGACCACTGTTCCTCTCCCGGCCAGGTACGACAATGTCTGCGATGAAGTGGAACAAAATAACAAAGCGCTCCAGGAGGAGGCTGGGTGTTCCTACCAGAAACTGGACTCCACGAGCTTCAAGCCCACAGGGGAGCCTGAGGAGTCTGAGGAGTCTGAGGAGCCTGAGGAACGTGAGGAGCCTGAGGAACGTGAGGGGCCGAGGCCCAGGGCACAGGAAGCTACGCCCACACAGAAAGAGGAGCAGATGGAGCCTGAGGCCTCGACGGCATCGCAGGATCACGGCCTGACCACTGGTCCCGGAGCCCAGGCAGGGCAGCCACCCACTGGGGACCCCCGACTCATCTTCCGGAAGACCCCCAAGGACAGAACTCCCATGGAGGGTGCCAAACAGCCAGAAAGAGTGAAACAGCGGGTCTGGTTTGAGGGGCTGCCCACACGAGTCCACCTCCCAGGGCCCCGGGTGATGTGCAGATCCTCCGCCTTGCGCTGGGTCAAGCGCTGCTGCACCCGCTTATGCTCGGCGTCACTGGAGATGCCGATGGTCCATCTGTACAAGGTGTGACACCACCACCGCCAGGCCAGGGTGAAATGCTGGCCCCGAGCTGGGCCCAGAGTCTTGGGGGCTGTGGCTGCCGCTGCTGGGAGGCCCAACCTTCCGCCCAGAGAGGGAAGCCCAGAGAGGTGGAAGCCGTTGACCAAAGCCATGCAGCAGGGCAGTGGGCCTCTCAGGACCCAAGCAGGGACTCCGGGAAGGAGGACACTGGGAACATGGTCCTGAGGCGAGGCACCCGTTGCCTAGAGGCCTGGGAGGGACCAAACTGCTGTGGTTCAGAATCTCGCTGAGAAATGAGTCCAGGGATTTCCAAATGTGGGGGGAAGAGGGGAGAGGGAGAGGTCAAGTAGGGCTCTGCTGCGTCCCATCCCCTCTTCGATCTACACTCTATTGTATTTATTCATGCCTCAAATAACACTTGGACTTCCCTGGGAGCTCGACGGTAGAGTCCCCTGCCAATGCAGGAGACCTGGGTTCAATCCCTGTGTTGGGAGGATCCCCTGGAGGAGGAAATGGCAACCCACTTCAGTACTCTCGCCTGGGAAACATCATGGACAGAGGAGCCTGGTGGGCTATGGTCCATGAGGTCCTAAAGAGTCAGACACCACTTAGGGATTAAAGCACCACCAGCACCACCACCAACCACAAATAGGATTTACTCTGAACAAAAAGTTCCTTAACAAAAGAAATACTTCAGCCCCTTCGCTGAGTTTCCAAGAAAGAAAGAGGGTGAGGGGCCTGGGAGTCCAGCTGAAAGGAGGCCGCCCCATCAGCAAAGCCGGCATCTCCAACGGGCCGGCGCCGCAGCGCCCCGTCCCCGAGCCCTCTCCCTGGCCCGCAGCGCCCCGTCCCCGAGCCCTCTCCCTGGCCCGCCAGCGCCCCCTGGGGGCGGTCTAACTCCCGACTGACGCTGAGGTCTCTGCTCGCAGGTGTGACCTTGGACAGGAGCCCGGGAGCCCGAGGTGTGCGGAGAGCGCGGGAGATGGCACAATCATGGGCCGGGAGGGAAGGGCGGGAGAATTCATGAGTCTACAAATAAAATCTCCTATATGCCACTGGCTCTGCCTGTTTTTCTGGGGCTGGACAGGATGGAGGAAAGTCTCTCCGACAAGGTAAGGGCTGGGGGTGGGGGTGTGAATCACTACTTCAGGGTAATCTCAGTCTATCCCCAGGTCCCTGACGTCAGTGTAGAACCCCGAACAAAGAAGTCAGTGGGCTGTTCCCCTCCCCCACTCCACAAGCCGGCCTCCTGAGCTGGGCACTCCATGAAGTCATAGAAGGGGAACGTTTATTGTGTACTTCCTGGCTGCCCGGTGCCTCACAATGACCCTGCGAGGCTAGGAGAGGAGGAAACCACTCGGCTCGGAGATGGGACGGTCCTGGGAAATGGCACGGTAAGACCTCTAAACCAGGTCTCCCGGCTGCTCCCCATCCACCTCCCGAAGGGGAAAAGGTGCAACACAGCATCCAGCCCGTCAAACATGTGTGTTGTGCCCTGATTATCACGGAGCCGGATGTCAGTAGATGTCAGCTGGAAATGCCAACTGTGCCCCTCCTGGGTCACGGGAAGCACCAGTCAGGCTGGGAATTGGTTTTTTGTCTCACTGCTCCCATGCTACAGACACAGCACGTCCATCCTCCAACCCCACATCCGGTCGGGGTCACCCCCGCTGTCGGTAGGAGCCACAGGGCCCTGAATGTGCCATTAGGGAGAGGAAAACTGAGGGGGCCCAGGCTTTCTCTGGATGAAGACTGTCATCCTCTATCTGCCCCTGGAGGCAGGCAGGCGCCCTCGGGAAAGCAGCAGGGCCACCGAGGGGCACAGAGCCTCCAACCCCACCCCCAGGGAGTCAGGGCAGTGATGGAGACCCGCAGATTGGGAGGGAAGGGGAAGGACAGGAGAGGCTCCCACTGCATCCACAGGTTCACACCCCTCCTCCCCACCGGGGCCCAGCACCGTGACTGAGTATCCCTGGGGTGGGCATCAGCAGAAACCAAGCCACCGCAGACAGCCTGGCATGGGACCACTCTGTACCTCACTGCCCTCCACCTGTGGTCACCAGGTGCAGAGTTACCGTCCCGGGCATCCCGCCCCTCTCCCTCCACACACATTCCATTCCTGCAACCCCCACCTCAAGCTATACACCCACTCAGCCCGCAATCCAGCCTGACTCCTGGGTACTCCCCATTTCGACTCCCTTGCGCAGCATCATCAATCCCATCAACCTTCTACTCAACCTTTCCTCCCAAGTGCCTTCCATTCTGTCAAACTTCAAGTAACCTTCTGCCCAGTGGGCTATCAGCAAGCAATCAGAGCAACGCGCTCCCAAATCAACCAACCAACCCTGGGGGCAAGGGGGGCTATGCTCATCTTCATTCCAACCTTCCCCCAGGGAGCCCCACGTAGGGGATGAAAAGCCCTGAGCCTAGGGAAGATTGGCAACTCCTGCTCTGCCCAACTGGGAGCCAGAGCTGGGCCTGAGTGGCCCATGGGGAGGCCATGGAGTGAACAGACAGGAGCCTGTGTGCCCAGGCTGGCTGGGACCCAGTGTGGCCAGTGCACTGCAGGGGGAGGCAGGATGCAGGCCTCGTGCATGTGAGTAACTCCCAGCAGTTCGCTCCTTGGAGCCTTACCCCTTCTACCTGCTGGCACTTAGGCTCAGGCACCCCGCCTCCGCTGACCCCAAAACCAGGGTCTCCCCACTACCATTCTCCTTTTGCTTGATGACCTCAACCTGAGGCTCCTCTTCAGGGGTCAGTTAGATCCTGATTTGGGCAGGATGCTGCAAATGATCTCAGAGATAAACTGACTACAGGAGAAACGGCTACCCAACAGTTAACTAGGGAAAATTGTTAAGTGTCTGAATTTGTAACAAGTCACGTGATCTCTCAGAGCCTATTTCATCTGTTTATAAAAAGAGGGATACTAACAGCCATTCCAGAGGGCTCTGAGCAAATCAGGCTTGATGTAGCTGAAATTAGCTTGTGGAACGTTGAACGTTTGGCCTTTTTTCCATGCCTCCTTGCCATAATAAAGCCCCAAGGCCAGTACTGGCCCTGTTTCTCACTTATGGGCAGTTGGCTAACTGCCCACCTTTAGGGAACCAGCTGCTTGTTTAAAAAGCCAACCTTATGTTCAAGTTCACAACCTTTTGCTAAAATAGCATCTGGATCCTGGAGGCTGCCCCTCTCCCAATGTGGGCCATGAACTATTTAAACATGATTGGAATATGAAATGGGGACGAGGTTGCTGAGGCAGACAGGCCTGGCTTCTTATCAGCTGTTTGATGCTGAGGAAAAGCTATTTATTCCTAAGCCTCAGTTTCATTGTCTGCAAAATGGGGAAAACAATGGTGCCAACGTCACTGGATTAAGTTAGAAATGTGTCACTTTACGGCGCATGGCACATAGCAGCTCAATACTTTGTTGCTGTACTTACATTATGGGCACAGGCCTGTCCCCCATCTAACAGCCAAGGCTCCGAAGAAAGGGGTCTCCTCTGTAAAATGGGGAGGGGGTCGTGGTGCCTTAATCCTAACCGTTTAGATTCATGAATCACTTCTTACATATCAGGCACAGTGCTTTATATATGACATCTCACTGAACCCTCACAAAAACCCAGGAAGTTCAACCCAGGGAAGGTTAAGTAGCTTGTCCAAGGTCTCACAGCTAGCAATGGGACTCCAGGACTTAACTGGGCACTTCACGGCTGCTCTCTAAAATCTTCTAATATCAGGCCCCTAGAATTCTCCCTGGCTTGGTCAGGTAGGCAGGACAAGGATTAAAGCTCTCTCTCTCTACCCCCTGTCTCAGGGCTGTTTCATCACCCTTTGCTACTTTTCTACAGAAAACCTCAAGCAAGACAATAGCTTTTTAAAAAGTACATATGCACTTTTAATTTGGCCGAGCCACGTCTGTAGCAGCATGTGGGATCTAGTTCCTCCACCAGGGATCAAACCTATGCCCCCTGCCTTGGGAGCATGGAGTCTTAGCCACTGAAACACCAGGGAAGTCCCCCAAGGCAGCAGCTTTGAATTCCCCCTCCACAAGCCCCCTCTCTTTTGGGCCCAGAATTGGCCCCTAATCCCCTGGCCCCTAAGGCTCTCTGGTCCCTTGGCTACATGCTGACTGCCCTCTGGGGATGCCAGGAGGAAACTACCCTGATCCGGGGAGTCACTGAAGACAGTGTCAGACTCACCTTCCAGAGGAAGCTAACCTGTCTCAATTGTCCCTCTCATAGACTCAAGGGGACCTGGAGCTTCCCACCACCCCCCTCCCCCACCCCCACCCCCCACCCCCCGTGCCATTCTGGCCCCCATTTGGCTCTGATCTGGACAGGCCTACCCAGAATGAGGGGTTGGAGGTAGCCTCGGAGTCAGACATCCCTTTCTCCCTTACCACCCTTCTTTCGGGTCATAAACCAGTCTATGAGTACCACTATGTCCTACTTTCCACTTCTCTCTCCAAATAGCTGGAGTTGAGTAGTGAACGGGGAGAAGAATGGGGTGTCTAGCCATCACACCCTACAAAGTCAAGAGCTACACCAACTCAGTGGGGGTGGAGGTAACTTTCTGATCTAGGTATTCTTCTTTATCCTTTGGAAATAAAAACATTTCCGACATCCTCATGCTCACTTGAAAATCTGTGGCCATGTTTAATGTACTGCCTATTAGTTTTTCTTGGAAAACAAGTAATATTTACAATGCTTTTTACATCCTTAGTATTTACAACAATACAGTAGGATGAGAAAGTACAATTACAAAGTACAGATTGTTTAACCAATAAGAATGTAAACATTCTTGACTATTAATGTCTTCAGAATGAGTTTATTAATTAATACCGAAACCCAAATCCTGGTTGGCCAGCTCCTAACATAACCTTGGGCAAGTTCCTTAGTTTCCTCATCTGTAAGACACAGATGGTTTTTCCTACTTCTTCTTTTTTTGTCGGTCACACCAAGCAGCATATGGGACCCTAGTTCCCCAACCAGGGATCAAACCTGTGCCCTCTGCACTGAGAGTGCAGAGTCTTAACCACTGGACCGTCAGGGAAAGTCAGAATACTTCCTCCTTCTGAGGGTTGTTGGGGAGATTCAGTGAGCAAGGAGGCGTACAGCACTTAGTCTACTGTTGGACATCGCTTGTACTCAGGGGATGCTATTACTTCCTCTCTGGAACTTGCCTTGAGACACTGCTTTGTCACTTTAGAATTCATCAACATCTCAGTCAAGTTGCAGCTTAGTCATATATTATTTAAAAAAAAAAAAACAAAAACACATTGGCTCCCCTGACTTCGGGCAGTTTCCAAAAAAGATCCAACTGACACTCTGGGGGCAGAGACCCGTCATATGCGGCACGGCGTCACCAGCCCTTGTGGGAAAGTCCCAAAGATGTGTGCTGCCACAGCTGGGGCAGCCACCACAGCTGGCCACGTGATGTGAGGGCCCTGAGGCTTTCCGCTAAAGGGAGTCACCTGCCTGCAGTCTCTGGCGTCTGGGGGAACCTACCGACGCAGGGGAAGCCAGCTCAGCCCAGTCTCACTTCGTGGACTCCGCAGCCAGGATTAGAGGCCCACTAACAACCCGTTCCCTCCCCGCGTGGCCAGGGCGCCCTGTGCCTGAGGCGCTTCACCCAAGCCTTTGCCCAGCTTCTGCCCGGGCATGTTCACGCTTCAGCTTTCGTCCTGTCAGCCTCCACTTCCTATCCTGCAGGACTGGCAGCCAGGAGGCTGGAAAGGCTTCCGGGGGAGACAGCACAAGTTTCCATCTGCGTAGCCCTAAATCTGAAAGAGGAACTCCGTCAGCTCGCTCAGGGAGGCTGCGGAGGGCCCGCGGGTAGCAGCAGTGGTTTCCGTGAGGAAGTGGGTCTAGACCGGTGCGTTTCACTGGGCACAGTCAGAAATCACTGGCAAGTGGGAAAGGCATCCTGAGTCATGGCGGTTCACCAAGGTGAAGCGGAGAAGGCTACAGGTGGGGCTGGGACACAGGAGTTCCCAGCGCTCCATGTTTTAACCAACTGGAGGAACATTTGGGCTCAAGAAGGAAAAAAAAAAAGGTGGCCTAATAATTCTTTATAGCTCCTGGCTCTAATGAATGTCTGACTGTGCTGACCCCTCCCAGTCCCAAGCATGGCATAAAATAAAGCGCAGGCAGAACCGTGGAAAATACTGTATTTATGAACACAGGAAGGGCAGCTGCAAGCCCCCTCACAGAGGACACTCCACCTCAAAGAAACAGCTTGGTAGCAAATTCCTATCTTCTGTGGTACAATCAAGTACACCTCAAGCTGCAAGGCTGGGCTCCCTGGGTCTGGGCGCGCACGGTTCCCTCCCACTGTGGGATTCCAAATAAGGTGGGAAAACGGAAGTACCGCCAGAACGGAGGTCCTGTGGGAGCCGGAGTGCCCGGTCATTCCTAGAGAACAGGCTATGACGCCAGGTCAAACACGAGACAGGCAGCGATGCTGGGATTCTTCTCTGGGTCCTCCGGCCCACTATGTGGAAAGCCGGCAGCAGCGTGGGGACCCAGTAGAGAGAACCGGAAGACAGTCACGGGGTTCAGGGGTGTGCGCGCATGTGTGCAGCAGGACACCGGCTGTGCGTTTTTTGTTTTTTGTTTTTTTTTTTCCTGCTTGATGCCTCCACCTGCCATTCTCTGCTACTTACTGGGCACCTACATCTCTTTCTGTGGCTCTGGATCCAGAAACCAAGGGTTGTTCCAACTGAACAGCTGCAGTCAGGGCAACGTGGCAAAGGTATGTAATGGCTGTCCCAGGAGGTAAGACAGATGGCTAGAACAGTGGTTTGCTCCGATCAGATATCTTTGATTTTTTTTTTTCCTTTTTAAAATAACAGGCTGGTGACAGGTATGGTGGCTCAAGAGTGACATGGTTCCAATTCTGCTTTCTGACCCTGAAAGAGGTGCCCACGCTGACCTCCCAGACACCAAGGCTTCTGTGGACAGAGGTGTTCTTGCAGCTCTGATCCTGCCCACTACCCACCTTCTTGACGGGGGCCTCACTCTCTCCCCCACACAACCAAGACTTCACATTTCCCGGGTTCCTCTCAGGCCTGGGCTGGACCTCATCTGGTGGTCCGAGCAGCCCAAGGGGTTGGAAGGGTGGTCAAGTGCCCAGCAGGGTGTCCAAAGGACCCGACACTACACACTGGACTTCGGGGCTGAGTTGAGGGGGATCTCCTTGAGCTCCGACCGCATGCATAGGTACTCCCCGATGACAGCCATGAGCGCAATGCACACGGCCTGGACCAGCCACCAGGTCAGCGCCGAGGGGAAACGGGAGCTGTAGAGCCAGCAGCCCAGGAGGTGAAAGAAATGGACAGTGACCGTGAAATCCAGACACTGCTTCCCTCGCCGGATGAAGTACAGCAAGCCCAGGGCACTGTGGGGAGAGGACGGCAGTGAGCTGTCACTGGGTTGTCCTGGCCTTCGGTCAGCTTATCTGGGGGAGTGTGGGGACACAGGATGTCAGCACAGGGGTCAGGAGCAAGCGAGAGAAGTGCGAGGCAGGGGTTACATTGTCAGATGCCCAGAGGAACCCGGCGGGTAGTGCTGAGAGTGAGTCAGGTGGAGGAGGAGGAAGAAGAATGAGCGTGATGATCAGGGCAGCTGCCGCCCAAGGGGCTCCGAGAGACCGGGGAGGGCTGTGGCACCATGAAGCAGACATGTTCCATCTAAAGTGGGGCCCGCAGTGAGACAAACCGCCAGGCTAGAAGGCTGGCCTGGAATCAACTGATCATCCCATTTTCTTAAGAGACACCAGAAATCTAGGTTTTTAATATAAAATATCCTGATTTTCAATTAAGTGGAAAAAAAAATCTTAAACACCCTGCATGGGTTGACAACTGGGTAAGTCAAACAGAACATATCTGGGAGCCAAATCCAGGTCACAATCACCCCACCAGTTTTCAACCTCCAGCGAAAGGTCAAGAACAGCAACATGCAAGGCACTGTTTTAAGTACCTCCTGTGAATGAACTCGTGAAACCCTTACCATTATGAGGTGGGTAATATTATTAGCCTCATTTTACTGGCGAAAAAACTGGGGCTTAGACAGATTAACTTGTCCACAGTCACTAGACTAATGGTGGAGCTGAGAGTCAAAGCCAAGTGAGTCAGCCTCTAGAGCCTAAGCTCTTAATCACTTCACTTCACTTAAACTGCCTCTCAGTCCAAGTCCTCATCATACAAGTGAGGACCGGATGCCCAGAGAGAAGGGAAGGAACCTGGCTAATGGCACATGGGCCAAGAATAGAATCCAGTTCTCCTGACTCCCAGTCCAATCCTCCCCTCACCTCATTCCACATCAGGGAAGTGATCTGAGAGGGAAGCTGTCCCCGGGCAGCATGCACAGAGTGACATAAGAGCTTTCCAGCTAAGTCAGAACAGTGGTGGAAAAAGTCCTACGATGGAGCCAGTCCCAGAATTGGTCTCTGCCACCCACGTTAGTCCACCTCTACCCAGGAGCAAGTGCCAGCCTGTGTCAGGTCCAAATTTAGAAAGTTAGTTCCAGCGCTAAGACCCCAAAAGCTGGACAGGAAAACTGGTGATACTCACCAGGTGAGGGCGTTGAGGACGAAGGACATCGTGGAGAGCCGTCCTGGAGGGGTGGAAAAGCCCAGGATCTGAGGGGGAAATCACAAAGGGAAATATGCTGGAGGAGAAAACTAGCAGAGCCCCAGGCTCCAGGACCCCCCTGCCAGGAACAAACATCCTGCCGAGACCACAGAAGCCAACACACCCCTTCGTCTGTATGGTGGCCTATTTCTAATAAGCTGCTTTTACAGACATCCATCACTGTATCTCACCCGACCCCTCACAGTAGCCAGGAAAGGATCACCATCCTCATTTTACAAAGAAGGAATAAAAACCCAAAGAAGTAACTTGCCCAAAGTGATACAGTAAGTAAACGTAAAAGTTGGAACAGTGTTCAGCAAACTATGGCCCCAGGGGCCAGGCACTTATTTTTGTAAATAAAGTTTTATTGAAACAGTCACACCTATTCACTTCAGTATTGTCCACGGCTGCTTTTGTGCTATGATGGCAGAATTGAGTAGCTGTGACCTAAAATCTTTATCATCTTGCCCTTTACAAAAAGGTCTGTCAACTACTGGTCTAGAATTCAGGTAGTGTGTATGAGACAGCTCTTCAACAAAGCCTCAGATTTCCACATCTCCTCAGGAGGACAGAGGCTCCTGAGAGGATACTACTAGGCAACTGGTGGGTGTGCACCTTCCACCACTATTGTTACAGTACTGTCAAATACCGAACATCTACACTCTTTAAGCATGCAAGAGTGACGTTCATTATCTCATAGTATCCTCACAATAACCTCATACAATTATTATTATTGTTGTCATTACCTTTTTTGGATAATAACTCGCTTACTATTACCTCTTTTTGGATAATAAGTTGCCCAACGGCTACACGGAGGATAAGCAGGGGGAAAGATTCCATCCCAAATCTCCTGGTTCCAAGAACTGGGCTTACTACTACATACCACATCTGCCTCTGTGAAGCTTACACTTCTCTGCCCTCTGTTCCACTTTTGCAAAGCATTTTCTTATTCCCAGGCCCCTCTGGGTCTCATAACATTTTGCTGAGGATTATTTTATTCCGAAAGAGGAAACAGGCTCAGAAAGATGAAGCAACTTGCCCAAAGTCCCACAGCTGGTATGTTTCAGCCTCGGCTGGCCACTAAGCATTTCTGAATTCAAAGCCAGGCTCTGTGTACTGCAGTCCACGGCCTCCCTGCTAGCTGTCTCATGATTTTGCAGACAGGAAAAGTGATGTTCAGAGAGAGAACAATACTTGCCCCAGGTCACACAGCTAGTACGTGTAACTTAAACAGAGGCCTGACTACAAAGTCCGGGCAGTTCCCACCATACCTCCACGAATGTTCTTTTACCCATTCCCCTCGCCGCAATTTGGCACCCGAGATCCTGGGGCTTAGAGAAGTGAAGTCACTTCCTCAGTGTCAGGTGGTCCAGCCAGGTGTAGAGCCTGGTAGTGTCAGACCACCAGGTGAGACCGAAGCGCCGCCCGCGCCAGCCCGGTGATCCTACCTCGGCGTCGAACACCTGGTCCAGCGAGGGGCTGCTGTGCACCAGCCCGTCCACCAGCGCCAGCCACAGGCCCAGCGAGCCGTAATAGACGGTCTGCATGAGGACGATCTGCGACAGGATCAGCAACGGGTCCCACACGTAGCTGCGGAACTGGCCCGCCATGCCGGCCCCCGGGGCCCGGCCGCTGCCCGGGCCCGGGTCAGCGCCGCCGCCGCGCCATGGGCCCCGGGCCGCCCCTGCACCTGCGAGGACACACGCCTGGCCTCAGCCAGCCCGCCGTCACCATGACAACGTCGCCCCGCCCGGGAGGAGGGACTGGGATGGAGGCGGCGAGCCCATTCCGGGAGCGGGAGGGAGGACGGGGCGGACAGACCCATTCCCAGCGTGAGGGGAAACCCTGCCCGTTCCAGCTTGCTCGGGCCCCTCTCGTCCTCGAGCTCCTGTGGGGTTCACTCACCGTTTACGGTCTCGAGGATCCGAAGCGTCCGAGCGCGGCCCAGCCGCACTGACTGGCTACCGAAACGGTGCTGACAGTCAGGACCATGGAGGAGAGGCCCTACCGGCCTAGAGAGGCAAAGGTCCACCGGCTGCAGCTGCTGTAGCGGCTGCGTATGAAGGAAGCGTTTCCGGGGTGGAGGGGGCGGGGCTGAGATTGCGCAGGCGTCGTGCCAAACGAACGTAGGTCAGCCCGGAAATGAACTGCGCACATGCGCGCAAGAAAACAATGAAGGCGAACGGAAGTATGGCAACAGAATGTAGCGCTTGCTTGCCCTCTAGAGGAGAATGTTGAAAAATAGAAAAAAAAGGGCGGCGAAAACAGACGGTTGACTAGTGGCAGAGGGAGAGGGAAAGATGTTTGGGAGTTAACGAAATGATAACGTCCATTCCGTTTTCAGCCTAAACTCCCAACATCATCTTTCTCCTAGTTAAAGGCTAGAATAGCTTGAAATGAACCAGCCAGCAAGTCCACACATGATTTTGCCACTGTTTCTGGTTTATAGATAATTAAAACTAAGGGCCAGAGAAGGAAAGCAACATCACTGTCTCAAAGATATATTAGTGGCAGTTAGAATTCAGGTGAGGATTTCCCTGGTCATCCAGTGGTTAAAACTAGTTCACTGGCCCGGAAACTAAGATCCCATATGAAACATGAAATGGCCAAAATAAAACAAACAAACAAACAAAAAACCTGTTTTAAAATTCAGGTGCTTCCAATACCGCAGCACTGATTTCATGCCCTATTGAGTGTCAGGAAGATGTGTACATGTTAAAATGAGACTGTCCTTGTCCTCAGACCCAACTTAGCTATATTAGAGGACACAGTAGTGGGGGTTTTATAATGCAGATATTCAGTTATAGCTGTATATCCATTTATATTTACAATGGGTGGGGGTGGTGGGGGAGGCCGAGGTTCTGAAGTCATACCTGGAAGCAGATCCTGACGCTGTCTGCGGCCATAACTGTTTCCTCTATAACCTCTTCTGAGTCCAAACAGTGTGGACATTCAGTAAATATTTGCTGAATAAGTCAAGAATAGAGAAAGGGCAACAGCAAGTTTATGAGTCATTTCACTCCTGCCTCAGCCAACCAATCCCCCTTGATTTTCTTGATCGTAGGTTCTCCTCTGGAATGGAAAGAAGGGAAGTAACTGGTTCCAGGAAAAGAATTCAGGTTTTCTAGAGCTTGCCATACTAGCTGGGTGACTAGCAAGTCACGTCCTTCTTTAAACCTCAGCTTCCCTGTTTATGAAATGAGGAGTTAGACAAGATTAATGTTTTCCATCATTTAATCTACCCTCTGCTAATTATTTTCACGTTAAAAAAAAAAACTTTTCAAAGACCCATGTAACTTGCCAATCAGAATTTCTGAACAGCATGTGATAACCATGTTATCACCTTGAGTTGATCCACTTCCAGACAGAGGTAAAGAAACGTGAGACTCTATCAAAAGTAGACATGTGACTTCCCTTATCATTTGGAAATATTGTAAACAGTTCCCTTGGACTCCGGTTTGGAAGTCACTAAGGCTCAAAGATTTCTGAGGTGCTTTCCGGCTCAACTGTTCTTTTAAGCACCTTTTTCAGCTCAACAAATCTCTCTGGTCTATTAATGACTCACATGATCTAGTGCTTCTGAGAAAACATCTTCTGTTTATTAAGTATCCATATGATCTTGTGTTATCGTCATAATTAGAGAAGATATGGGAATTCCCTGGCAGTCCAATGGTTAGGACTCTGCACTTTGACTGCCAAGGGCCTGAGTTTAATCCCAGTTAGGGAACTCATATCCCACAATGGCCATAATAATAATAACAATAATAATATAATCAGAGAAGGTAGATATTATCTCCCACTTTAAAGGTGAGGAAATTGAGGTTCCGAGATGGGATGTGACTCTACCCAGGTCAGAGCTCATAAGAGGTTGAGCTGGGATTCAAATCCAGGACATCTGACTCCAAATACCAAGATACCATTCCAGACTTTAAAAAAAGAAAAAGAGAAAGAAAGGGGACTTCCTTTTTATTGGCACAGTGGATAAGAATCTTCCTGCCAACGCAGGGGACCGGGGTTTGATCCCTGGTCAGGGAAGATTCCACGTGTCTGAGAGCAACTAAGCCTGTGAACCACAACTAATGGCCGTAACTAGTGAGCCTGTGTGCCGCAAGACTGAAGCTGGCTAGCCCTAGAGCCTGTACTTCACAAGAGAAGCCACCATAAAAAGAAGCTTGCACACCTCAACGAAGAGTAGCCCACATTCACTGCAAGTAGAGGAAGCCCATGCACAGCTCCAAAGACCCAGTGCAACCAAAAATAAAGTGAAACAAATAAATAGATAAAAAGAGAAGAAGGAAGGAGACTGTGAAATATGTGATGGGATGGTAGGAAGGGGGAAAAGGAGCAGTGAATCCCTAGGCTTAAGTGGTTCTGGGGTGTGGGGTTAAGAAGAGATTGAAGCAGAGGTACCAGAAAAATGCTTGAGAGATTCAACTTGGTTTTGGTAGGCAGCTTCCTCTTTCTTCTGAGTGCTGGATGGTGTGGCTCTTCCTGAGTCGGGCCCCCTCAAGTGACAACTGGGCCTTCTCCACTCTGTCTCCTCCCATAGAGGGAAGGCCTTCCCTCCCCTTTCTCCTGAAATGGAAAATGAAGCTGGTGTCTGAGTCATCCTTGGGTCCTGGAGCTTACTATTGGGAAACCCCCGTGGACCTGCTGAACAGTCTCTTGCAGTTTTCTTTTCCCTGTAGAATCTCAACTCTTGAATCCCTCCCTCTCCAAGCCCCGGAAACGGGCACCTTCCCAAGTGGTAATTTGGGTATGAGAAGGAAACCAAGAGCTGGGGAAAACCACAGTCATACTATTGGCCAGGCTTCCTGGCTCATTTTGAGAATTTGACTATAGATGGCTTGGAAAAGGAGAATGAGCTTTGGGTTCAGACCACATAGCTTGTGCAAAGGCCCGGCTCACTTGCCACGTGACACTGGGCAAGTCCCATGCTGAGTCTTAGTATCCCAAACTGTCAAATCAAAGGGGGGTGTTGGACTCCAACTTCCAAACACAGTCCATGGCCCTGTGCCATCTGAGTCACCTGAGGGACACATACAGTCAGATCCCCAAGCCTTGCTGCCAACCGAAGTCTGAATCTCCAGAACCTCTAAGAGCTCCCCAGGTGATTCAGAGGTACACTCACATTTGATCATTACACAACGAGATGATCTGTCATTGACCTCAAACTAACTCTTCTGCTAACAGAAAATTATGCTGTGACCTTGCCTTATCCATGGCTCCCTTTGGGCCTCAGGGGTTTTTTTGTCCCCCCACTCCCTCCCCTTAAGTCTGTAATATGGACTAAAATAGCTGATCTCCAAGGACCTTTCCCACACTGCCAAGTTTGTAGTTTCCAAACTTATGAATGAAATGTTAAACTTTTCGGCCAGACGCAGAGTGACAAATAGCCACGAGCTGGAACAAACTGTCCTCTGGGCCCAGAGGAAGAGAGAGCCTCTGGTCACTTGGTCACTGATGTCACTCCCACACTGGGCCCCCACTGTGGGCACCCAAGGATGACTCCTGCTGGGGTCCACTTTCCAGCCCCACCTCTGTCAGTCCTTCGGGAAATGCTCTCCTAGAGGTCTGTGGACCTTGAAACTCTGGTAGTCTTTGAATACTAGGTCTCCTGCTGTCTAGCTGGGTGGCCTTGGGGAAGTTACGTTATCTCTCTGAGTCCCAGCGTCCTCCTCTGTGAAATGGGAGTCCGAATAGCGCTCACGGCTCACGTGCTGGGCTGTCCTTAGAATCAGATGTGTGCCAGGCAGTGTCCCGCTGCCGGATGCGTAGTCAGTGTTCTGTAAACATCAGCGATATTAATTATTGTTATTATTTCTTCCCTTGGAATGTGGAGTGGTAAAAGCTGTTCTCCCAGATTGATGGCAAAGATCTAAGTAGATAACAGACAGAGTGAGCCCCGAGGGAGCCCCGGTGCCTGGCATACAGTAGGAGCTCCGTAAATGTGATACCTTCTCTTTCTAATCCCACCCCACCCCAGACGTCTCCAAGCCCTTCCTTTTCTCCCTTCTTCCTCCCCAAGGCTGCCCTACAGCCCCCGAAGCATGTGATCTTTTTCAGGGAAGATTTGCGGGAAAACACTTCAGGGAGACAAGTGTCTCAGGTTATGCAACTCTGCGCTTGCATATTTTGGAAACTCCACGTGGGAGGCTAGTGTTTGCCTGTCTGTCCTCTGCCTCGGTGATCAACCTGGACTCTGGCCAGTGAGTCAGTCTCTTAGAAGAGAAACCAGAGAGGGCTCGTTCACCACCTGCTTGCTTCTTCTTCTGGATTTGAGAAAGCCTTGTTACCTCCAGGGTTTTAAGGGCTGCATGTGCCTCTGTTGCTGGGGAAGGATGTTTGCTGAGCGCCTACTGTATGCCAGACACTTATATTATCTCATTTAATCTTTGTTTGATTTCCAAAACAGGGCTGTGAACTGTAGAGACAATGAGTAGTCCTACTTAGCAGATGAAGAGCCTGAGGCTGAGAAAAAGGACCCTGTTTACCCAAGACCACACTGCCAGTGACAGTAGAACACAAACTCCAGCCCAGCTCAGCCTGACTCCACACACACCTGTTCCCAGTGCACAATAGAAAGTGCACAACATTGCAGTTTATGTAGAGCTTTCATTTTTATTTGTGTATTTATGGCCGCACCACACGGCATGCGGGATCTTAGTTCCCTGACCAGGGATCAAACCTGGGCCCCTTGCAATGGAAGTGCGTAGTCTTAACCACTAAGACCACGAGTCTTAACCACTGGACCAATAGAGCTTTCACTTACTTGATCTCATTATCCCAACAGCCATGGGGAGGTAGGTATACACATTTTCTCCATTTTACAGATGAGGAAGCCAAGGCTCAGAGAAGGAAGTGACACAACTCTGTACAGAGCTGGGATCTGGTTGGTCTTGTCAGTTGGAATGATCAGAGTAAAGAACCCTCTGGAGTGCTCACCTTTCCACTCCAGCCTTCCACTTCTTTACTTCAGAGGCAGTTGGGGAGCTGGTTTTCTGTGTTTCGTGCTCCGCAGTCAGTGCTTTGTACAGATCACCTCTCTGTGAAGGATGGACCATGTCAAGCATTCCAGTGGGTGACTGGGCCTCCAAGCAGAGGGTGTTGTTTCTCTTGAATCAAGAACTCTTTTCCAGGGCTTTCCCTGGTGGCTCAGTGTTAAAGAATCGGCCTGCCAATGTGGGAGACGTAGTTTCGATCCCTGGTCCAGGAAGATCCCACACACCACAGAGCAACTGAGTCCATACGCTGTAATTACTGTGCCCTGGAGCCGTGACATGGAGAAGGAAATGACAACCCACTCGTGTTCTTGCCTGGAGAATCCCAGGGATGGGGGAGCCTGGTGGGCTGCCGTCTATGGGATCACACAGAGTCGGACATGACTGGAGTGACTTAGCAGCAGTAGCATAGCTGTAACAAGAGAAGCTACTGCAATGAGAAGCTACCTCGAACAGAGAAACTAGAGAGTAGCCCATGCTCACTACAACCAGAGAAAAGCCTGAGCAACAATGAAGACCCAGTAAGTCAAAAATCAATCCATCAATAAAAAAAATTTTTTTTTAAAGAGCTCTTTTCCAGGGATTGGTTACCCAGGTCAAAGACACCCTGCAGAGAATTGAAATTTTCTGAAACAGTCACCCCAGCCCTTCAGGTTTTCTGACACCACCCTGTTCTATACTCTCTGCCCCTCCCTAGAAATTGCTCCTTGCTCTGACCTTGAAGGATTCAGGGCTTTAAGGACGAAAGATGTTTTTATTCAATAAAATTTCATTCAGCGTTTACTATGTGCAAAAAAATAAAATCTCTGAGTATACAGATAGAAATGATCAAAATGAGTAAGGAGAAGATCTGGGGGCTTCCCAGTGGCCTAGTGGTAAAGAATCCTCCTCCCAATGCAGGAGACACAGGTTCGATCCCTGATCCGGGAAGATCCCACGTGCTGCGGAGAAACTAAACCGGAGCACCACAGCTATTGAGCCTGTGCTCTAGAGCATGGGAGCCACAACTACGGAGCCCACGTTGCTGCCACTACTGCAGCCCGCGTGCCCTAGAGCCCGTGCTTCACAACAGGAGGAGCCAGCGCAGTGAGCAGCCCTTGCACGGCGACTGGAGAGTAGCTCCCAAGCACTGCAAAAAGCCCACCCAGCAACAAAGGCCCAGCACAGGCAAAACTAAATAAATTAATTAAATTACCCATTTAAAAAAAGAGAGAAGGTCTGTGACCTCCCAGAATTTATTTTCTTATGGAGGAGACAGACAATAAACAAATCAACCAACAATATAAAGTTTAACATCAAACAGTCAGAAGCACTTTAAAGAAAAATAGGGGTCAGGGGACAGAGATAGTGGAGGATGGAGGGTGAGAACAGTCGCTTCAGAAATGGCCGTCAGCAAAGCCCTCCCGAAAGAGGTGGCATTTATTTTTAAAATTAAAAAAAAAAATTGAATGAGACATCACAGTGAGTCAAGAACAGCAGTGAGATGGGGACAGGAGGAGGGAGACGGGGGAGGGGAAGGCAGGTCCAGGCGGGGTCCTCAGGGCAGACTGGCAATGTCTCTCTCTGGAGGGGGGCCAACTGGCTTGGGGCTTCTCTCATTGGTTTTTTCTTCAAGCGTCATGACAGTATCATGTTCACAAAGTCTCGGCAAGAGATGGTGTGGTCGACCCCACCTGTCACCTCTGAGGTCATCCTCTTCATCTCCAGGTGGGTCTTGGAGACCCCAAGCTTCTGCACCATCCATCCTCTTTAAAGACATCAGGTCAGTCTCGCCCTCATTGTTCAGGTCAGGCTCTGTGTATTTCTCTTTAAAGGCTGCAGGGTTTTCTGGCAGGGTCTCATCATCACTGTACTCCTGGTCACAGAGGAACTCCTTCAAACCTGTTGCTGAACTCGACTGCATGGTGCACACCAGGCTTCTGCCGGCTCCAAAGAGGTGCCATCTGAGCAGAGATCTGATGGAAGCGAAGGAGGAAGTCAACTGGGGAGAATATTCCAGATAGAGGGAACTCAAGCGCAAAGCACTGAAGCAGGAATGAGACTGGCATATTCACAGGAGAGCAAAGAGACCCGTGTAGCAGGATCGGAGTGGACAGAGGTGGGGACAGAGGTGACACCATCACCCTCACCCAAGGACTGCCGGCTTACAGTTTATTTTCACTTTACAACCCCCCAGGAGGCGAGCAGGTTTGCTTGGTGGAGGTAGGTGGGAAGAACGGGGAAAGGGGGACAGATTCACAAATATTGAGTGCTTGCTATGTTTCAGGCACTGTGCTAGCCTCTGGGTTTTTGTTTTTGTTTTGTTTTGTTTTGTTTTGGCTGTGGCATGTGGGATCTTAGTTTCCCAACCAGGGATTAAACTCACATCCTTTTGCCGTGGAAGTGCAGATTCTTAACCACTGGACCACCAGGGAAGTTCCAATTTCTAGGTATTTAAAACAGACATAGTTGGGTCTTCCCTTGTGGTCGAGTGGTTAAAATAGACAATCCCTCTCTTCAGGGAGCTTCTGATCTAGCAGGGGAGATACACAAGAAAGCAGGAAAATCAAGAAGTAATTGAATAGGGCTTCCCTGGTGGCTCATTGGTAAAGAATCTGCCTGCCAGTGCAGGAGACCAGGGTTCCATCCCTGATCAAGGAATATCCCGCATGCCGTGGAGCAAACCAAGCCCGTATGCCACAACTATTGAGTCTGTGCTCTAGAGCCTGTTCTCCACAACAAGAGAAGCCACGGCAATGAGAAGCACACACACCGAGACTAGAGAGTTGGCATCACCAACTCGATGGACATGAGTCTGAGTAAGCTCCAGGAGTTGGTGATGGACAGGGAGGCCTGGCGTGCTGCAGTCCATGGGGTCGCAAAGAGTCAGACGCGACTGAGTGACTGAACTGAACCGAACAACTGGTAACCCCCTGCTCTCTGCAACTAGAGAAAAGCCCACACAGCAACCAAGACCCAGCACAGCCAGAAATAAATAAATGAAATTATTTTTTCAAAGACATAATTGAATAAATATAAACTGCAGTGAATGCAATGAAGGAAGCCACTTAAAGAATTTGGGCAGGAACATAATTTGGCCTTGGGGGAAGGTCTGTTTGAGGAAGTAGTATGAAAGGAGTAGCCCTGAAAGATGAGTGGTGCTAGCCAGGACAAGGATGCATCAGCACATTTATTACAGCCCCTGTGTCATCACACGTTAATTCTCATTCACTGAAGGAGAAAGCAGACCTGAGACATGGGATGTAAAAATCGCCCATGTGATAAATCAAGTGGCCAAGCCAGGTTTCAACCAGAGTTCTTTACCTCACTGCCCTGTAACCTTCTGTTGCACCGACAGCGTTGGCTGTTTGCAAAGAGCAGATTCTGACTGCTGTGGCATCTAGGAAGTAATTGTGCTATCTCTGCCTTGAACAGATGTAGCTAGAGGCTTGGGGAAAGGACTGTATGGGAATAACAAAAGGTGGGAGAAAGTGGAAAGCTGAGCTGAATGATAGGTGAAGGGAAGTGATGGGCTAAGGTTGGAAGCACCCTGCTCCACTACACTCCAGCCCTCGGCGCTGTGGCGGGTGTGAATCACGTAGCACTGTGCCGACCACATCTAAGTGCCCAGAGGATGCTCTCTACCAAGGACTCAGAAGCAATAGGGTGTGATGGAAAAGAACCCAGGGCTAGAAACCAAAGGATCTGGGTTTCAGTGAAGCTCTGCAAGCTGGGCAACTCATCATCTCTTTGAGCGTTTGTTCTTATTTTAAATGGTTGTAATAACACCAGCCATTGGTGCCCTCTAGGACAGTTTGTGTTGTATAGATGCTCTCAAGTTGTGTCCGACTCTTTGAGACCCCATGGACTGTAGCCCACTAGGCTCCTCTGTCCATGGAATTTTTCAGGCAAGAATACTAGAGTGTGTTGCCATTTCCTTCTCCAGTGGATATTCCCAACCCAGGGATCGAATCCATGTCTCCTTCACTGCAGGCAGATTCTCTGTTGTCTGAGCCACCAGGGAAAGCCTATAGATGCATTGTGCTGTCCTGTGCTGTGCTTAGTCGCTCAGCGGTGTCTGACTCTTCGACCTCATGGACTGTAGCCTGCCAGGGTCCTCTGTCCATGGAATTCTCCAGGCAAGAATACTGGAGCGGGTTGCCATGCCCTCCTCTGGGGGATCTTTCCAACCCAGGTCTCCTGCATTGCAGGTGGATTCTTTACCAGCTGAGCTACCAGGGAAGCCCATAGATGCAATAACTAAGATGAAATCTCATTGAAGAACTACATAGCTTTTTGTGAATGTTGGAATTGTTAACATCTGTACTTTTCTTCAGCTGTCAGAGTGGGGGGAAAAGCACAAACTTATTATGCCGGAAATTCTCAGGGACCCATCTCCCAATCTCTTTCCCAGCATCTTCCCCTCTGCTCCTTTGAAGACAAGATACTTCAAAGATGATTTTGTGGGGAGAACAGGAATGAGAGCTGAAAACTCAGTGGGACAACACAGTGAGACGGAATCAAAGAAACCTGACTTCAATCCTGTATTAGTTAGCTGTTACTGCATAACAAACAACCACCAAATCTCAGGGGCAATCCATGATAGCATGTATTTCTTAATGCTGGATTTGCAGGTCAGCCAGGGCAGCTTTGCTACAGCTTTGATGTCATTTCTCCTCTCTAAGCCTGTCTTCTGTAAAATAGAAGTAATATTATTTTACAGGGTGAGGGTGAGGATGATGTTCTACCTCCCTTTTAACTAAACATACCCTTTGCTTAGGATATGATCGACGCTAGATGGTGTTCACCCTCTAGGCCAGTTAGTAATCCAAGAAGTGGTCTGACCTGAAGGAGACAATGAAAGCTACTGGCCAAGCCAATCAGACTGGCTGTCCCCCAAATGCAGCGCAGAAGACAGAGCCAGTAAGTCTGTAAAAGAGACAGCGGCATACCTCCAGGAAGAAGAGATACCCTCAAATAAATACTGGGCGGGATTCAAGAGCTGGAGATCAGTCTGCCAGCTCTTGGAATCATCTCAGCTTTTGATATCTTCCTTTCAGTTTTAGTCTTTAGCCCACCTATATCCTTCTAACAATCCCCAAGCCCTTTTTTTTTCTTAAGGAGTCCTGAGTAAGGTATTGTACTTTGCACTTCGAAGCATTGTGCTAACATCGAGAAGGTGCCTATAAAGTTGCCAGCCTTGAACTTGGCATACAGTAGGTTCTTAGCACCTGGTGACTACTGTTCACTAATCAGGGAGCTACTTAAGAGCAGGGATGGGATCTCTTTTTCAAAAGGCCTCTCACATGGAAGATGTTCATCAAATGTTTATTGGATAAATGACCAAATGAGTGAATTTGTATGCCTGAGCCCCTATGCAGAAACAGCCAAATGGCATCCATCATTTTATCCACACAGCAAAGAGTCATCAGACATCCACTTGTGCCAGATCCTGGGCGAGGGGCTAGGGTTCTCTCTGTGGACAAGACAACTGCCCTGCTCTCTTGAAGATTATATCTGGTGTTAAAGTGGATGATAAACAAGAAAAAGGATCAATGTATGATGTCCAGTAAGGGAAGTGTTATGACAAAAAATAAAGGAAGGCAAGGAGAAAGAGGGACTGAAAGAGGGGAGGGCTGTTTTGAGAAGTCTTTAAAATACCTTGTGAATGCTGACTCACTGTTTGGGCCTTGGTTCACCTGTCTCACGACGGGGATGCTGTTGGGATGAATGGACTGGGAGGGTCCTTCTGAACCCAGTGTTCCCAGTTTCTGTGGTTATGCAAGGCAGTGGCTGGACATTCCATACAGCCTCTGGAAATGCCAGGCCGTCATTATCGAGCTGAAGAGAGATTTGCATGGAGCAAAGGCCAGGAAGGTTGGTGCCATTCTGGGAGAGACAAGGCCCCAGGGCTCACTCTCTCAGATGGTCTGAGAATAATGACGTGACTCCCTGTTATTTACTGTGTGTTAAGTGCTGTTGGGGAGGGAACTTTTCAACTTGAGATTCTCAGAGGGAGACCTCTGTAGTCATAACAACAGGTAACATCTCTATGCAGGGTATGTGCTAAGAACCATACTCTCAACACTCCTGATACAAGAAACCATAAGGAAGTGCTCAGGGCTGGTGCGCTGGGAAGACCCAGAGGGATCGGGCGGAGAGGGAGGTGGGAGGGGGGACCGGGATGGGGAACACATGTAAATCCGTGGCTGATTCATGTCAATGTATGGCAAAACCCACTACAATATTGTAAAGTAATTAGCCTCCAACTAAGAAAAAAAAGAAACCATAAGGACTCCCAGATTACAAATGAGGAAACTGGGACAGAGAGAGGTAAAAGGCCTCGCCCCAGGTCACACAGCCAGGATTATAGCCCAGATCTTTCTGAGCCTGAAGCCTGGACTCTTAATTTCTAACTATAACATGATCGAGAAAGGGATGGCTGCTCAAGGAGAGAGACAGATGGACTACAAGACGTCTTAGGGGAAAGAGAGATGAGAGCTAGAAGGAAACAGTGAGGGATTTGAGAAGGCTTCCTGGAGGAGAAGGCATTTGAGGTGGGCCATTAATGACTGAATTGGTTGTAGTTTCTTGGGCTTGATGTCTCTGTCTAGAGGAGGGAATTGGGAACTTTGGTTCTACAAACCTTAAACTACTACATTTGGATTTATAGGAGCCAAGAAAAAAAAAGAAAACCTGTTAGAGCTTTTTAAAGGGGCTCAGGGCAAGTTGCTTTTAACTCTTTGAGGGTCAGGACTTCTTTGTGGATCTGAAGAGAAACTCTGAAATTACATGCCCCAGAAAACTTTACACAGAGACACATACTCAACAGAAGTAGGGACCATCCATGTACTTTTAGCCCCAGTCCAAGAAACACAAGTTAAAATCCTATAAATTCACAAATTACTACATTCACACATGTTGGATGCCTTCAGGGAGATTCTCAGAACTTGGGCAAGCAGAGATTAATTTCTTAATATCAGAAGGTTAGGGTAGATTTATAGAAGAGCTTCCATTAACTGTCTCAACTTAGTATGCCTCAGTCTCTTCTGCTAGTCACTTTCTAATGGAAAAGCTATGTACTTCCTGGCATATTTTTCAGTTGACAGCTAACCTTGTTCATCAAAAATTTGCATAGTTACAAAGGTTGTAATTTCCAACATGTTGTAAATTCATACCTTAAAAAAGAAATGCTTATATCATTCTTAAGTGTATGTATCCAGTTAAGTACCCTAGCAATTTGATAGCTACAACCATCTATTAAATATATATATACCAGACTTCCCAGCTGGTCCAGTGGCCAAGACTCCATGCTCCCAATGCAAGAGGTCTTGGTTTGATCCCTGGTCAAGGGACTAGATCCTGCATGATGCAACTAAAAATCCTGCATGCCACAACAAAGATCTAAGATCTGGAGTGCCACAACTAAGACACAGCACAGGCAAATTAAAAAAAAAAAACTGAACAAGCTTCTCTAACAGTGCAATTTTACATCATTCCTTTTTCTACTTGAACTCAAATTTTTATTTCATGTTCCCCCACAATATTTTACAACAGTGTATTTTTTATGTTTAAATGACATATGGATAATTTTATCATAATTCTCTGCACATATATACTTATATGTAAATTGGATCATTATTTACTTTCTGTGACTTTAACACTAGGCACTAATTTTTCTATTATTACAATTATCATATAAATGCAATTGATCAAAACAATATAAAGACTTCCCTGGTAGTCTAGTGGTTACACTTGGTGCTGGTGACATGTGTTTGATCTCTGGACAGGGAACTAAGGGCTTCCCAGGTGGCTCAGTGGGTAAAGAAATCCACCTGAAGTGCAGGAGATGCAGCCAGATGCCGGTTTGATCCCTGGGTTGGGAAGATCCCCTGGAGGTGGGCATGGCAACCTGCTCCAGTATTCTTGCCTGGAGGATCCCATGGGCAGAGGAGCCTGTTGGGCTATAGTCCATAGGGTCAGACATGACTGAAGTGACACACACACAGGGAACTAAGATCCCACATGCCGCCTGGCACAGCCAAAAAAAAAAAGTACATGTATTTCCATTTTTAAAAGTCAGAGGAGAAAATTTAACCCTTAATTGTGCTATAATTGACATAAAATAAATGACATATTTAAAGCACACAGTTTGACACATGTATACACTCATGAAACCACTCCTACAAACTTAGATAAATAATTATTTAACCGAAAAAATAAAAAAGGAAGGTTCCCCCCACCCCCGCCAGTGAGTCACATATTCCTGGATGAATGTTGCTTGCGCTAGAATGAGGTAGATTTTTTGCAATAATTCTATTCCCATGTTGTTTTGTTTTGTTTTGTTTTGCCGTCAAAGTGGTGTACTGAAGCCAGCTTGTACCAGTTCAGTTTGGGGGAATTTGTGAGTAGTTGTTTCACATAATGACTCCTAAAAACTAAATTATATGAACTTGCAATTAAATTATCTGTGTTCAAGACAAAGGAAATAAGCACTCAGCACACTCATCACTTACTAATTATTTCCCTACATTTTACTGTTATCTACGCTCTTGATATTATCTGCCTCTATTGTATTTGTGTGGTGGAAAGGCTGCTTATCTGTCACCAACTCGGTGATATCACCTTGGTTGCTTGAAATCAGCCCAAGGGGAGTATTTACACCATAGAAATTGGCAAATGGTGCAAGTTAGCACTTCCCACCTCCCCCAACGTATTGTTGCACGTTTACCAGCACAGGGCTGGCAGTAAGTGCTGAGAAACCTTCAACTTAATGAAGATGGTGGGAACAAAAGGAGTGTTGTTAGAGCAATGCGATGACAGGTAACTGAAATTGCATAGTGAAAAAATTATTTTTAATGATCTATCTACTGACAACTAGATTAGACCTTATCCTTCCATTCTGTGGAAATCAAGGATTGCAAAACCCATCTGACTTGCAAAAGGATTTCTTATTCCGACATAAAAGTCATTTATTTTCCTGGTCTATTTCCAAATCCTAAGGAAGAGTATTGAGAAGAGCTGAAAATAATTGCTGGCCTTTAAATCTGTAGAGAAAAACATGGTCTGCGTTGGAAGCTTACTTTACTGTCAAGACTCTCTGCTTCAAAAAGATTTTTCATCCTTTGGTAATAATTAAGGGATGGAAAAAAGGAAGTTATTCCTAACTCTCCACAAAGTATATGAATTCATTATACGCCAACAGAGGCCAAATACTCTGCTTCTGAAGCCATGCTTCAGTCTTGGAAAGATAGATATATATGTATTATATGTACATATATCATTATGATATATATATATGTGCCATAACGATATAAATATATGCCATAGGTGTGCCTGCCAAGTTGCTTTAGTCGTGTCCTACTCTTTGCGACCCTGTGGGATTCTCCAGGCAAGAATAATGGGATAGTTTGCCATGTCCTCCTCCAGGGGATCTTCCCCACCCAGGATCCAACCCGTGTATCTTATGTCTCTTACATTGGCAGGCAGGTTCTTTACCACTAGCGCCACCTGGGAAGTCCCATATGCCATATATATATGTGTATATACGTATACAAATATGTAGGTATGTGTATGTCACCCTTGGCACTTTGATTGTCGTATGATCCTTCCCCCTAATAATTCCAACAGTAAGTACTTGGGACCTCAGAGGATTTTACCAAACCCTTCCTCACACATACACACACACACACAGAAAGTAAGGAGGATATGCAGGGGGTAGTGTAAACATGAAACTGTCTTATACAAAAGGTGGGATCTGAGAATTAAGATAAACTTGCCAGAGACTCTCCTGGTGGTCCAGTGGCTAAGACTCCAAGCTCCCAATGCAGGGAGGCTGGATTTGATCCCTGGTCAGGAACTAGATCCCATACGCCTCAATTAAGTCCATAGCGTCCCAAAGAGCCGGACACAACTGAGCAGGTAGCACACAAGAGCTCACATGCCACAACTAAAGATTTTTCATGCCACAACTAAGACCTTGCACAGCCAAGCAAATAAATATTTTTTTAAAAAAGATGAACTTGCCAAACAGCTCTCAAAGAGATCAAACTTTTTAGGACGTTCAATATCAAGAAAACAAATCCCTTAAAACAGAGGTCAGCTACCCTAAGACCAACAAGCCCACCCCTAACTGGTTTATACTCAGCCCCCAAAGAATGCTTTTACAGGGACCTCCCTGGTGGTCCAGCAGCTAAGACTCTGAACTTCCAATGCAGGGGGCCTGGCTTCCATCCCTGGTCAGAGAACTAGATCCCACATGGTGCAGGTAAGAGTTTGCTTGTCACAACTAAAGCCGCAACCAAGACCCAGCGTGTGGAAATAAATAAATAAAAATAAACCTTTATTTATTTTTTTTAAAAGAATACTTTTACATATTTAAATGGTTGGGAAAGAAAAAAAAAATCAAAAGAAGAATCCTATCTCATGACACGTGAAAATTATATGAAATTCAAATTTCAGAGTCCAGTTTAATCAGGACACGGGAGCCACTCTCTTTCCTTTAAGTATCTAAGGTTGCCTTTGTGCTGCAAAGCTAGAGTTTGAGTAATTGTGACAGAGACCATCCCGGCCTAAAACATTTAGCTCTTTACAGAAAAGCGCCTGCTGACTCCAGTCTGAAAACAGCCGGCGATTGTTGCCCATTCTCGGAGGGGAATGTACCCATCTGGAAGGGCGCCGATCTAAATTCACGGCCCTGGGCAACTCCTTCCGGTCTGTGGGCCTCAGTTTCCCCAACTGTGAAATGGGTTTATGCACAGCGCTCTCGGGTCACCTACCTAGCAGGGAATCGGGGATCGGGGCTGCTAGAGGCCAGAGACTGGATGGACTGCGCGGCCCGCGCCCACGGGGCGGGTCCCTCGGGTTTCCAACGGGGCGGGGAGGAGCAGCACCCCGGAGGCCCAGCTTTCGCGGGGGAATTCCGGGCGGGGTGCGGGCAGTGGGGGCGGGCCGGGGCGGGGCCGGGGGCGGGGCCGATCACCGCCTATAAGAAGGGACGCGCGCCAGCCCTGGCCACCCGCCTGCGCGCCCTCTGCGGACCGCGGTATGATGGCCCCCAACCGCCTGCTCGCGCTGCTGCTGCTCCTCGTGGGCGTCCCCGCCGCTGCCGCCGAGTCGGTAGGTGCTTGGAGATCCCCGAGGTGGGCTGGGGGGCGGGAGGGCGGACCGGTATCTTCTTTGTTCTGGGATCCTGCGGTGGGGTCCAGGGGCGGGCAATCGGGGTAGTGCGCCGTCCCCAACTGGACCAGGGAAACATTTTTGGAAACTTTGCCCTGGGGTCCCAGGGAGGCTCCGGGGCGAGGAGGGGTGGGTGACCCCTCTGCGCACAGTGCGCCCCCAGCCTGTTGAGCTTCTCGCCTCCCCCTGGCCTCAGCCCCGCCGCGGGCTTCAGGCTCGGACGTGACTAAGTTGGTGTCACCTCGCCTCCCCTCACCCTCTCGCCCCTTCCCCGGTGATCTCAGGGCAGGCTCGCGCCCTGACCCCCCTCCGCGCCCTCCAGAATCCGAGATGGCCTCGACATGAAGGGGGGCTGCGTGTACTCGGAAGGGGGAAGGGTGCAGGGTTCTGAGGGGCCTTGTTTCACGCACCGGGGTAGAGGACTGAGCCCTGACCTCAGGTTTGGCCTCAGCCCTGCCACTGGCCTGTGACTTTGGGCAAGGTCCTGCCCTCTTCTGAGTCCCAAAGCGTCTGGAGGACTAGGATGGGAGGTGAGCAGTGCTTCTATAGGGTCCGTACAAAGTTGGGACTCTGATCTTTCCGGGGCAGACTGGAGGGACTGTGTAGGCTCCTAACTTTGCCAGGAGTTGAGCCTCTGCTTTCCGCCAGAAGCGCGTTTATTTCCACCGATCTGACCGCTGGGGAAACCCAAAGCACTCACCTTTGGGTGGGGTGAAGGGGGACTGGGGGAAGAGGTCTCCGTGAGCCTCGAGTAACCTCCTCACTGGTCCTTTACTGCACGTACTGGTCCCTGTCATAGTGTCCAAAGCCCTGGGCCCACCAGAAGCTCCATTCATCCCAGCGGTCAGTTGGGAAGGAGGGAGGCCGTCTCCTCTGGGAAACTGGCCCACAGGAATTTCTGAGAGAGGCTGTCTGACCCCCCCCGCCACAAGCTTGGCCTCTTTGGTACCCTTAAACCTCTGTTTTGGGAAGAGCAAGTGGCATTTAATCTTAATATCAGTTTTCAGTGGGGCTCCCATTTCTTTGGGATGACTTAGAATAAGTCCTTTCTGCCTGACAAGCTTCATTTGAGACCCTGAGCTATACCCACCCTCTCCCCCCGCCCCCCGCAGAACCCCCTTCCTCTTCACCCCCCAGATAACAGTTGCAGCCCTGAGTGATGACAGCAAGCCTTCAGTGCTTATGGAACTGTTCTAATAGCATTCTGATAGCTGTTCTAATGGCTCTATCAACTAGTTTAGTTCAGCCCTTGTGTTTACTGTTTTAAACTGGTCCTGAGGCTAGAGAGGTTAACCAACCTGCCCAAGGTCACACAGCTGATAAGGGGCTGAGTCAGATGCAAATTAGGCAGCCAGGCCTCCAATTCCCTTTCTTAAATCTTTTGCTCCGATCTTGATGTGTAGTCTGATGCTACTCTGAGTGGCTGCAGTGTGTGCCATCCTCAAAACTAGTTTATAGAAGATAAAGATCTGGGGCCAGCTAGCCACAGAGAATTCAGAGGGAGAAGGAAACCGAGGCCCCAAGTAAGGTGATGACCTCCCCAAACTAAGAAGGGCAAGCTTGTCAAAAGGTGAGTGGCTGAGTCAGGACTCGAACCCAAGCCTGCTGCTCCCCCATGCAGTGCTCTAAACTAGGCCCTGAAGGATGTGTTGGTGTCACAGTGGAGGTTTCCGAAGGAACGACGTGGCGTGTCCCACTGGCCTGGGCAGACTGGGGAAAAAGGAAAAGACCCTGGAGGTTGAAAGGTCACTGCATGGACAGTCACATGTCAGTCTTGGCTCTGGGGTTGCCAAGCCTGCAGGTGGTGGGGGGCTGGGGGTGTGGCGAGAGAGGCAGGCAGCTGTGCCCTGGGGGCGGTCAGAAGGATGTGGTTTTGGGGAGGGCCGGTGGTGACCCCAGAGCTGCAGGAGAAGTGAGCCCTGGGCAGCTGCTTCCTGAGAGAGGTGTCCGTCTCTCCCACCCTGACCTCAGCACTCCCTTCCTGGCTAATGTTACAAGGTCTTCCACCTCGAACTGGGTCACAGGGCTTCCCCTTTTATCTCCCCTCTCAGTCCCTTTCCTCCCAGGGCTGTAGATGAAAAAATCAGACCTAGTCACGGTTGGATTGGACCACAGAGATAATCTGGTGGTCAGCCCTTTCCTTTTTTGCAGAGAAAACTGAGGCCCAGGGAGAAGGGTGGGGCTGATAACAGTTGTCATTTATGGAGTGCTCTCTGTAGACCAAGTCCTGGTGCATTTTAGTCTCATAAAAGACCTAGCACGTGGGGATTATATTATGCCCACTTTACAAGTGGTAAAGTGGTACCGTATTGGGGTAGCAGAGAGCTCCCAGGCCATCAGAATCTCTGCCCTGTCGGCCCCCTCCAATAGTGCCGTTGGGACCACTTTGCAAATTTTGGGTCTGCCCCCGGCCACACACCATGTCCCCCTCTGTGCCACAGGTTTTGGGGAGGGAACCCAGCCCGAGCCACAGCCTCTTCAGTGTTTGGCGGGGCTTGCGGGCCTAAACCAGTTCTTCTTGTCCAGCTGGAAGCATTCCCCTGATCTACCTTCCTGCCACTCCCTCCCTGGCCAATTAAAGGCAGCCTTGTTTTGGGAGCTGCCAGGGGACCCCCGCCACCCGCCCCTTCCAGTGGTGTTGCTGCCCAGGGGCATAGACGTGGCACCTGGCCCAGTCAGTTCTGGAAGTGCCCCCCACCCATCCCATGTACTTTAGCTAAGAGACCTTTCTGGTCTTCTTGAGAGTTTTCTCCTTGATTGCACAGAAGTGGGTGTAGGAACGGAAGCCCAGGGGGGTCTAGGACCCTTGAGTGGCCAGAGAGAGCACTTTGGAATTCTTAGAAGCCCAGAGAGCTGTGATAGGAAAATATTTGAGCCTTACTTTGAAGGGTGTGAGATTGGGTCTCTTTCTCCCTCTGGGTTGACATCCCCCATCTGTAAAATGGAATTTGAACTGAATAGACAGCCTTTTCCAGCTTGGTAGTCTATTAATAATTAAGTACCTACTCTTTGAAAGGGTGGTGGGAACCATAAAGACATCTAAGGCATTCACTCCCTTGAAGAGGCTTATGGTTCACGAGGAGCATTAACATCCTCCATCAAATTCTGAGCCCTCATCCCCTCCCCCCTTCCACCCACGCACACAGGAACCCTGCTATGTGGATTTTCAGTGAAATACCTGGCCCGGAAATGTCTGTATGACTGAACAAATAAATGTATTCTTGTAACTTCATGCTAAAAGGCGCACTGAGGTTGTTTCTTACTGATACGGATGCCTCCCCGTGATACTGTGAGGTAGGTATCATTAGCTTCACTTTGACAGGAAAGTGATGCTCAGAGGAATGGAGGGGCCTGCCAAGGTCTGAACCAGGTCTTTCAGGTCACACGGGCTGTCTGATTTGCAGGTCCTCGGAGAACATTGCACATGAGGAAGTTGGCTGGCTTTGAAGGCAGATGCCTTGGGTCCCTCCTTCTGAATCGCTGGTTGACCTTGAGCACCCATGCCCTCTGGGTCTCGGTGTCCCCAACTCTGGAAGGAGGAGGTTGGACCAAAACCCTCTTGTGGGTCCTTTTTGGTGGGGAACAGGAAACGCTTTCTCAGCCTCCTTGGTAAAGAGCCTGTGGGAGAAGCGACATTGGGGAGGCGGGTGGTGGATACATTCAGCTCCTGCCATCGCCAGCTCCTGGAAACAGAAGGCTTTTCCAAGGACTTGGAGTGCTGAGCCGGCCTGAATGAGGGGCTGGGGGAGCCAGGCTGGGCTTCATGCCCCAGTTCCCTCTAAGGAGGAGTTGGCTCCTAGCTCTCCTAGGCCTTCCGGACTGGTGGGTGTGATTTTCAAGTGACTACTAAAAATTGGGGGAAGGGGCTGGACAGGGCTCTGCGAGTCACCGGAGGAGAGCCGTAGCTGGCCTGCCTGAGTCACCCCCATTTCCTTTCGGCCTCCTGGGAATGTTGGAATTGGCACCCCCTTTAAGGGCTATTAAGGATAGTCAAGCCAGCGTCCAGGGCCTTGAAGAGACATACAGGAAATACGAGCCCTAGGCCCCAGACCCTCACGGGGCCTGGCCCAGCTGTGGACTTTGACAGGGTGGAGTTCAGCCAGTTCTCCAAACTGTCCTCTGCAAGACTTGTGGTTGCCAAGGTGGAAAGAGGGAGGGGGAAGGGATGGATTGGAAATTTGGGGTTAGCAGGTGCAAACTGTCACACATAGAATGAATGAATGGTAAGGGCCTCCTGTATGGCACAGGGAACTGTATTCAACATCCTGTGATAAATCATAATGGAAAAGAACATTAAAATATTATATATATATATATGTTTAACTAAATCACTTTTCTGTACAGCAGAAATTAATACACTGTAAATCAACTATACTCCAATTTTTAAAAAATTACTTAAAAGAATATATATATATAGAGAGAGAGAGACCTCTGCAGAGAGTGTAGTGCTCTGCCCCCCAGCCTTAAAGCAAAACTGAGGTTGCAGTTGGTCTGAGTTTATGGAACAAAGTAGAGTCCAGACTTGACTTGACCCCAGGATTCTCTGATGCCCTCTTGCTTCTTGGGATTGGCTGCTGGCCAGAGGGTTTTAGAACACCGATTTGGAGTTAAGCAGACCTGACTCCAGAGCTGTGAAGGCCCCCCCCTTACTAGCTCCTTGGTTTGGGACCTCAGCTCTCTGGTCTGTAAGAACGGGATTGTAGAGAGCCTTGTTGAAGATGACAAGGCTGCAACTGAAGCTCTTAGGATCTGGCCTGGTAAACGGGAGGCTTTCTTAGCGACGGTTCCCAGCTTTGCCCTGGCCGCCTTGATGCCAGATGGCCCTTTCCTTTTGAGGATCCCACCCCCAGAGGCCCCCTGGAAAGCTCTCTCCCCTCCCCCCAACAGCTGCCAGGTGGGTGGGGAGGAGTCTAGGGTGGAGCTGGCTGACAAGAGCCCAAATCTCCTATTTGTTTGTCTTAGAAGTGGGCCCTTTGCTAATTACTGGATGGGTTGATATTTAAACAAGAACCAGTTCCTGATTGCCCCACCCCTTCTGCCGGGCTCTGTGGGAACCCCCTGTTGAGCAATTTTCTACCAGGAGGGAGAAGGGCCAGGGGTCTGGGAACTTCCAGAGTAGTCCTCTGTCCTGGCAGAGCCTTGTGCTGTAAGAGGAGGGCCGGAGTCGTTTCCAGTCCGGAGGCCAAGGGAATTGCAAAAAAACAGCGTTTGTGGGGGGAGGGGGTGCGATGGTGGATAGAAAAGGTACAGTGTTCTGGAAAGCCAGTTTTCAGATGTTTTCACCGCATGATGCCCAGGGAGCGCAGAGAAGGCGTGTGTCAACAGTTTGGAGCCTAATTTAACCCTGAGTTCAATAAACCTGACTTCTTGGGCGGGTTTGTTATTAACTCACGGGTGACCTTTGGGCGCGTCCCCTCCGGGCCCTGTCCCCGGGAGGCCCTGGGAGGCAAGATGACTGGAAAATGGGTACGTTTCACAGTCAGAAACCCAGCTCTGCGGCTCAGCCCGCGACACACAAGTTAGTTAATAAGTCACTGGGCCGGTGTGAGCCCCGGCGTCCTCTAGAAAACACGTGTGTCACTCCCGGGCCATCACTGGCGTTAGGCAAACTTCTGTGTAAAGATCGGGCTTAAGTTTAGTTTATTATTAGCGGCTAGACGAGGGTTCTTAACCTGGGCGGCTTGGGGAGGCGGTGTCTGGGTGCAGGTTGAAAAAGGAGAACCCAGTGGTTGTGGTTCTTAGGGTTCAGAACTTTTCCTCCCTCTCCTAGGACTCCAGGCATCCCCAGAAGATCTCTCTGTGATCTGATCAGATCTTTCCAGCCTCAGCCTTCCGTGGGCCCGCCCCGGGTCAGCACCCCCTCCCCGCTGCCTCACTCTGCACCTCCCCGCCCCCAGCTTCGGGCCGAGCTCGGCTGCCCCAGTTTTGTCTGGCACGGCGGCTGGGGTTGCTAGTCAGGTGACACCTGGGGTAATGGAAAGGGGAGGCAGGGATCGGCTGGTATGTGTGGAAAGAGTGACTCGGTGGGGCCCGGCCTGTGGGGACTGGCTGTACCGCTCCACCCCGGGGCATGGGGGCAGAGGTGGCCAACGGCTGGGACACTCCGGGCCCTGGGGAAGCCTGGCCAGGAGTTGTCTGTGGGACCGGCTGACCCGATGGGAGCAGTGGCTTCCCTGAGAGGCGGTGGGGAGGCTGGGAAGGGGCAGGAAGTCAGCACCCAGGGCGGACCTAATTGGCCGAGACGAGGAGATGTCGGCTCGGCTCTAGAGAACACGAGAGGCTATGTTTACGGGGTCGCCCTCCGATCCAGCGGGGACCTGGGATCCGCTGCTAGATTACAAGCCCAGCCTCAATGCACCTCTGTCTCTTCGGCCCCTGAGGGAGCCAGCCCCCTCCCGGCTGTCTCCACCGGTAATCGGAACAGTGCCCAGCTTGGTTACGAGGCCTGCAGACAGAGGAAGGCTTGTCTCTTTGAGAACGGTCTTGGGGAAACCGAGGACCCGAGAGGGAATCTCCCAAGATCATCCGGCTGTTAGTGACAGGGATGCCACGACATCAGCCTCTGGCAGGGAGATGTCCAGAGGCTCTAGAAACTTCCCTGACCCTTACCCTTCCCACCTGCAGCTGGTGTCCCTCAGTCCTGGAGCCCTGGCTCTGGGAATGGGCTGCCCTGGGAGTGAGGGGGAGGGGGCATTGGTGAAAAAGCCGCTGGCAGTGCCAGGCCTGGCTTTTCTCCTGAGCGATTGTGTTTGGAGTAACCCGACCTTGGAGCGGGCAGGGCAGACATTCGAGCCCCCGCCCCACCCCCACCCCCATCCCCAGACCTGGCTTAACCCTTCCTGGACCAGCACACCAGATCCTGTATTGGTGGTGGGTGGTATCTTCGAATCTCCTAGATACTTTTTTCATCCTCAAGGCAGGTCAGGAAATACTCTGGGGACTCAGAGGCTCAGTTGAGTTTCAAGTGTCTCTGGTCACTGCCATTTTCTCTTTTGGAAAAGTACAATGTTCTCTCTGCCTCTCTCTGCTTAGCGCAGGTGCTTCAAGCTGTGGGAGCTTGCACAGATCTCTGCCTGTATCTGGACCTTTCTCTCTTCCACATTCTCAAGGGGACTGATTGGTTGTTGATAAGTCTCTGGTCTCAGAAGCACAAGAAATATGTGTTATAGAGCATGTCCCTTCACAGTTTGCAAGGCACCTCCCTGTCCACCCACCACCCTCTTTCTACAACTTCACTCAAGTCTCTGACCCTTTGAGCGCTAATCCCCTCAGCTGGAAGGAAGGCAGATGGGGGTTAATAATAGCTGCTACTCATTGAGCACCTGCTGTGTACCAGGCCATGTGCTGGGTCGCTTGCATACCCCTAGTGCATTTCACTTCATCTCATTCTCCTGCAAGGTGGTACTTACTAGCTTTGGTGACAGAAAGAGGAAACTGAGGCTTCAAGATGTGAAATAAACGCCCAGGCTCGTATAGTGAGGGGCTGTGGTTTGCTATTGGAGCTGCTTTTACAGGTCCCCAGGCTGGGACTTCCCTGGTGGCTTAGATGGTAAAACATCTGCCTACAATGCGGGAGACCCGGGTTTGATCCCTAGGTTTGGAAGATCTCCTGGAGATGGAAATGGCAACCCACTCCAGTACTCTTGCCTGGAAAATTCCATGGATGGAGGAGCCTGGTAGGCTACAGTCCATGGGGTCACAAAGAGTTGGACATGACTGAATGACTTCAATGTCAATGTCAGGCTGGTGGTGGATCTTCCCATTTCTGCCAGGATGCTGAGTCCAGATTGAGGCAGCCAGGTTTTGCTCATTCTGGGGGACATCTAACCGTTCTGAAGGAGGGTGGGAGAGGACCACCGTGCCTTATCAGTGGCCCCTTCTGGGGCCTGCCAGGACCCCTCCCTGCATTCAGCAGTTAGGGCCCAGAGTCCTCAGCATTCCTACTTCCAGAATTTAACTTGCCCAGCTGTCCTTCTCATATCACCCCTCCCCGCCCCCACCCTGGAAGAAGCGTGTCCCTGACCCCTGGGGGTGACTTCCTTCCCTGGGGAAGACAGGCAGGAGGAGACTCGCCTCTTCGCCTCCCACCAGTTCACAGTTAAGCAAGCTCTGACCCTGAACTTCTCCCCAGTACCCCAGCCAAAGTCTCTCTTTTGTGTGAGCAGTATCACTTTTACCTTTGTTGACTCCCTGGGCAAGGGAAGGGGTGCCCTGGAGCCCTGGCCTGGCAGCGGGTGCTGTGGATGGTGGCGATGGGGTAGAGAGGGGTAGCGTGGGTGGCAGTGAGAAGTCTGGCTCTGGCTCGATCTCGAGAGATCTGTTTGAATCCCAGCTTTGTTGCTTTCTAGCTGAGTGCCTTCGCACAAGTGACTCAAGGGGAAGTCACTTTCCGGCCACACGGGTAGAGCACCTCACCAGGCTGTTGTGCCAATCAAATGAGCTTGGACGGAGGAAACCCAGCGTGGTGCCCAGCGTGTCGAGGATACTGCGGTCACCCCAGCCCCTGTGCTTTTCCCGGGGGACTGACGCTGCAAGACTTTGCAATAGGGTTGGCGACTTTCCTAGCTTCATGCCCCTCACCTCAGGACTGGATGGGGGTTACAGCTGGAGTGGCAGCAGCTGCCCATGGATTTGTTAAGACCTCTGCGTACGTGATTAGTCACTTCAGTTGTGTCAGACTCTTTGTGACCCCATGGACTATAGCCCACCAGGCTCCTCTGTCCATGGGATTCTTCAGGCAAGAATACTGGAGTGGGTTGCCATGCCCTGAAACCTCTAGCGGAAAGCATCCAGCCCCAACCCCAGGTGCCTACCAGGGCCTGCTTATTCAGATGTTGATTTCCGTTGTGCGTCCAGACTAGGACTTCTAGGGAAGACCTAGAAGTGGGAAAGGAAGACAAATCCAGCCTAGAAGCCCAGAGACCTAGGTTCTTTTAACTTTTTTTAAAGAGACCTAGGTTCTAAGTCCAGTTCTGCTTCGGTGACCTTGGCAAGGGTGCTTATCTTTTAATCTGTTTGCTGTGTAATAAAATGAGGTGGTTGGGCTAGGGAGGGCCTCAGCTACCTTCTGTTGGTAGGCGTAAGTCTCAATAGCACAAAATACACCTACCCTTTTTTTTGTTTATTTGGCTGCACCCGCTCTTCACTGTGGCATGTGGGATCTTCAATCTTTGCTGTGTCCTGCGGGATCTTTAGTTGTGGCATGCCAACTCTGAGTTGTGACGTAAAGTTCCATGACCAGGGGTTGAACCTGAGCCCCCTGCATTGGGAGCTCGGAGTCTTAGCCATTGGACCACCAGGGAAATCCCTATCCTTCTTCTTTTCTGTGGAGAGTCTAAGGAAGCATCCAGGGTCTGCTTACTCGGTTCTTGACTGCTGTTGTGTGTGCACAAGTAGGACAAAGATACAGAGAGACCTGAGGGCCCAGAGAGGGTGCCTGTGCGTGCACACACATGTGGACACCTGCTCCCCAGGTAACGATGGGGTGAGCTAAGAGCAGGGTGGGGTCCCTCTCTGGTCAGGGTGGGGCCTGGCTGCTGGGTGGCCTGGTTCTTCAAAGTCACCCCAGACTGAATGGGCCTAGTCTGAAAAGAGGGTGGGGGGAAGGGAGGGCTGTTGGCACCTGGCCTCCACACACACTCACATGCACACACATACACACTCACATAAAGGGATGCTTGCCCACAATCCCAGGGAGCATGGTTCTGCCTTGCTGGCGTAGTCTTAGGACTTCTGCCCTCTTGGGAATTTCTCTCTTGTCGGGAGTCTTGGGCAGAGCAAGACCACTTCTAGAGTTGGAGAAGGATTGGATTTTATTTATTAGCGAGCCACGAGGCACGCAGGACCTTTCTTCCTGACCAAGGATCAAACCGGTGCCCCCTCCAGTGGAAGCAGTGGACCACCGGGGAGGTCCCAAGCCCTGTGCCTTTAGAGCCAAGATGGGTACCCGATAGGATCTAATCCTTGTGTGATCTGAACCATTCCTGGCGTGACCTTAAGTCATTTATGCTCTCCAGGAACCTGGTATAAAAATGAAGGGTTGTAATTGGGGAGGGGAGGGAGGCTCAAGAGGGAGAAGATATATGTATAATTATGGCTGATTCGCATTGTTGGATGGCAGAAACCAGCACAACATTGTGAAGCAATTTTCCTCCAATTAAAGAACAGATTTAAAATAATGAAGCCTTAGGGATGACCCGGTGACTCCCAAGATGGCTGAACTGGGAATCGATCTAGGTTTCAGTTTTGTTGGACTTGGTCTTCATTTCCTGATGTAAAACAGAGGTAGCCACTACCAGCAATCAACGTGCTAATCCCAGGGGTGGTTTTGAAACACTCCTCAGTACTTTCCCCCACTAAGAGAAACGCAGGATCCATAAATAATCAGCCGTGGCTCTCGGGGATGAGGAGGTAGGGGAAGGGCCCAGCCTGAAACAGCCCAGTGTCCGGACCCCAGCCCCCATCTTGAGAACATGGAGCTCTAACTGGCCTCCAGGCTCCATATGCAAGTGGCCAAACTACCTTCTTTTCCTCCTGGGCTGAGTTTGACTGCCACTTGACAAGGCTCCATCCTGGGTGAGGTAGGCGGACACCCCGTGTACCCGTGTGTTTATGGGTGTGTTGATCTGTATGTGGCTAAAGGCTCGGGTGACCTATGCCTGGGTTCCTATCCAGAGTGGCCACTTTCTGCCTGGGTGATCTTGAGCGAGTGACTTCAATTTTCTGAGCATCCCCCCAACCCCATCCCCCTCCCCAGTGTTTCAGCAAATAAGAGCTTTGAGGAGGACCTACTTCAAGCTAAGTGCTTAGTTTGGTAAACTGCCTGGATCCTGCCGTTTCCGATTCTTCACCACCATCACCCGCCCGCCGCCCCCTCACCCCCGACCGCCGCCCCTGGGGGAATTTGCGGCAGGAGATGCGGATGGGAGCACAGGGACCCCGCCCTAGGTGCAGGCAGCTTGCGCAACCTCAGAGGAGCCATCTTCTGGAGCTGCCAAACTAAAGCCACAGGCACGGGCTGTGCGGGGGCTGGAATTCCAGCGCCAACAGCTCCCCAGCTCCTGATTCCCGAGTCATGAAGTCATCCCTCACCAGGGTTTAACCCCTTCTCGCTCCCCACCCCCATGTGTACCAAGCGTTCAGCGGAGATTCTCCCTTCTGTGGTGGGAGGGGAGAAATCTCGCTCCCAGCCTGACCTCCCTCCCGGGAATCCAGCTGCCCCACACAGACACACAGACAGGGTGGAAGGAGACCCGAAGGTCTGGTTCCACCCACCTCTCCCCGGAAGCCTGGGCCTCTCCCACAGAGGGTGACCTTGTCTTAGGGATGGATGTTCCTTTCCAGGCCCGCTCTGTCACTAGCAGATCTCCGCTGGGTGGAGGACAGCGTGGGGCAGTCAGACACGGAGCCTGGCCTCTTTCCTCTCTGAGTGTGTAAGCTGACTCACCGTGTGACCTTAGGCAAGTCGCTGTAGGAGGGCCTAGATTCTTTCCCTTTCTGTGAAATGAGAGGGCAGGACCTCCCTGGCCTCCAGCTGGTGTTGCGCCGTTCTGAGCAGACCCCGCCCCCCTCCACACCTCCTGCAGTTAGGGGGTTGGGGGAAGAAGAATGTTTGGGGCTAGGGGTTCGTTTTGACCTTATTCGCCACCCTGACTCTTCCGGGAAATGGTAGTCACTTGAATATTTGAGTTCATTAGTGAAAGAATGAACTTTGCCCCAGGGCTGCTGTTCTTGTGGGCAGACAAAGCCTCAGCCCAGAAGCTAGCTGGGAGGGTGGTGCAAATCCCAAGTATTTCTGACTCTCTAGAAGGAGCTTTGTTTTCCCTCAGCTTAATTTGCGGGTTTGGGAGCAGGGTGGCTGATGTTCTGCAGGTTCTGGGGCAAGCTCTCTGCCTTCCTGGATCTTTCATACTTTCCTTGTGAAAGCTTCTCAGTGGCGGTGGACCTGAGATTCTAGCTGGGGACGGCCGGGGCCCCCATCCGTGGCAGCGGAGGGGTACTTAGGGGTGCTGGAGCAGGTAGTCCGTGAGAGCAGGGACGGGGCTCCGCACCACGCGGCTGCAGAATGGCTCCGTAGGAGATGTTTGGAAGGCTGAAGACACGAGTGTGCTCACGTACGCTTGACTCACCAGGTTCCGGGCAGCGCCCTGACCCGAGGCTGTCCTAGGACGTGAGTGAGCCAGCCCTGCCTGTCCCAGCCTGGTCTGACTCAGCTGGGAAAGATGTTGGGGTCGGGGCAAGACCAGAGCCAGCAGCCCTTTCCCAGCCGTGGGTGAATCAGCAGTGACAGCATCAGAGCACCCCGGAGCGTGGACGGGGAACGCTGGCTCTGAAGTCAGTCGTCACTCCATCTGCTCCCACGAGTCACCCAAAGAAAATGACTTAATGTCTTCAGGGCCCAGTTTTCCTCGGTTGTAAAACGGAGGTGAAGACTGGTCTTTAGAGTTATTAAGAGCAGGTCCTGGCCTATAGCAAGTGCTCAGTATAGGGTACCTGGCATATTTATATTCTGATTATGCCACCTTCATTTTTTTTATTAGCCCAGGATGCGAAAGGGTTTTGTCTAAGGTCACACAGCAAGTTAAGAATCCAGCTTTCCAGGCTCTGGCCTGATACCCTTCCAGCACCCCAACTGCCCTTCCTGAACACTCACTTCACTGCCTTGCAGGGTTCGGGGGCTGCTAAAGAGCACTGGGGGGGCTACTGGTTGATGTGTCTTCTGTTTTCACCCTAGATCCGAGAAACTGAGGTCATCGACCCTCAAGACCTCCTAGAAGGCCGATACTTTTCCGGAGACTTACCAGACGACGAGGACGTCGGGGGGCCCGGGCAGGAATCCGATGACTTTGAGCTGTCTGGCTCTGGAGATCTAGGTACGGAGAAAGTAGGGGGCCGGCCCGGGGCTCAAGGCTGTAGGGAACCTGTCTTTTACAAGGGTGACCCCACTTTGGGGCTTGAATTTTCCTATTATGCCCCTCCCTGTTAAAAAACGGAGGGGGGGAACAAAAGTAACTGGATCAACCCATCCCTGAGACCCTTTCCGGGTGAGTTGTTTGTTGCTCCGAGTCCATTTGTAGTAGAAAACCAGTCCGAACCTGTCCGCCTTTGGACAGGATTGGGTGGGAGTGGGCGTTGGGAGGGGAACTGAACTGTGGCCTGTTTTCCTTCCTTTGAAAAGCAAAGAGCCTGGGGGCAGGGTGGGGAGAGCCGGTGGGAACCGAGAACCAAGCCCTGCTTCTGCAAGGATGGGATTGGGAGTCAGTGAACGGGCCTCCTGGGGCAGGGCCAGGGGCCCGTGTCTTTCTTGGTCACTTCTTGGCCCTGGCTGCCAGGCTAGACAGAGCTACTGGGAAGCCTCCCTCCTCTGTGTGGGGTGGTGTAACGATTTAAAGTTTGAGTTCTGGAGTCACATAATCCTGAGTTCAAACTGCCGCTCTGTGACCTCTGAGCCTCGGTGTCCTAATCTGTAACATGGGAACAGAAATGACCGTTGTGGAGATTAGACTGAGTTAAAAGCCCTGGGCACTTACCACATTCTCAGTAAATACATTCATATTGGAATTTCTAATATTTACTGTTGCAATCTAGAGTCTTCTCAAATGAATCCTCTGGGGATCCAGTTAAAATCCAGATTTTGATTTGGTGGCCCCTGAAATTCTGCATTTCTAACCCCTCCTGGGTGATGTTCTTGGTCCTGGGATCTATAAAGAGCAAGGGTTTGGAGCTGACAGAACATCTGCCCAGTGACCAACTCAGCATTCCCATGAAAGAACCAGGGAGGCAGGTCTCAGGAGCTCCATTTTACAGATGAGATGATCGAGACTGGTGTGGGAATGATCACCTGCCGGACATATGCCAGACAAATGCTCATCACCTGTTGAGCATTTGGGGGCCGATTGTGAATTAGAACTCCCACCAGCCATGGCTGTAAGGGTCATCGACCTGGGGGTGACCGACCTCACATTCACACGGCCTTTCTGACCTTACAGATGACTCAGAGGACACCCGGATCTTCCCAGAAGTGATGCACCCCTTGGTAAGTAGCCCCGCACTTTGGCCTCTCCAGCTCTCAGCACCTGTTGAGACAAGCAGAATAAATTTGGGTCTGACCTCATTCTGCGAGAAGGCTTTTATCTGTGGCCCTGAACTCTTGGGACAGGCACAGCTAAGGGTCACAGGTAGACCTTCCTCTCTGTAGGGATAATCGCTCAGTGATAAACACTTGGATGTGTTGCCAGTCTCTTTTGCTTTTTTAATTTTTACTTCATTTATTTATCTGACTGCACTGGATCCCGGTTGTGGCCCTTGGGACCCTGTGAGGTCTTTAGCTGCGGTAGGTGGGATCTAGCTCCCTGACCAGGGATCACACTCGGGGGCCCCCTGCCTTGGAAGCTCGGAATCTTAACCACTGGCCCACCAAGGCAGTCCTGCCAGCCTCATTTTTGTCTGCATTTCTAGGCATTTCCCAACATTAATATCAAGTTACACATACGGTTCTGTGTACTGTATTTTTCACTTACAGTGATCATGAGTATTTCCCCATGTAACTCACTGTTTCTCCTATTCATTTTTATAACCTTCATTTTATAACCTTCGCAGAGTTCACCCAGTTGCCCTATGGGAAAGTGTTTTATGATTTTTTGACATCCTACAACAACAGTATAACAAGCATCTTTTACACAATTCTCTGATTAGCTCCTTAGGACAGAGTCCCAGAGGCAAACTGCTGCATTGAAGGGCAAACTGTTTCTACAGTTTTGCCAAACTACCCTCCAGGGTATTACTCTAGAACACCTGCTTCCCTGTGCCCTTGGTCACATTATTCATTCCCCACTGTGGATAGATTTACTGGAAAAGTTGGGCTTCCCTGGTGATTCAGATTGTAAAGCATCTGCCTGCAATGCAGGAAACCCAGGTTCAATCCCTGGGTCGGGAAGATCCCCTAGAGAAGGGAATGGCAATCCACTCCAGTATTCTTGCCTGGTGAATTCCATGGACAGAAGAGCCTGGTGGGCTACAGTCCATGGGGTCGCAAAGAGTCAGACACAACTGAGCAATTAACACACATAAGAAAAGTTGAGGGTAAGGATTTGACAGCATGATTGTTGAGGGGTGGTTGCTGATGTCTGCTCTAGGACCACATGGTTTGGCCAGCAAGAGGCAGAACCCATTCCCCACCTGGCTGAATGTCCCTACCCTCTGCCTTGGATCCCCCTCCCCACAAACCACACTGAGTGTTGGTCTCTTCTTTGCACCATCCAGGTCCCTATAGATAACTACATCCCTGAGAAGACAGGGAGCCGAGTTCCCACCGAACCCAAGGAACTGGAGGAGAATGAAGTTATCCCCAAGAGGTCGTCCCCTTTTGATGGGGACGAGGATGTGTCCAACAAGGTGTCCATGTCCAGCACAGCCCAGGGCGGCAACATCTTTGAGAGGACAGAGGTGCTGGCAGGTAAGGTCCCAGGCTTCCCACAAGATACCTCAAAGGGGGAGAGGGCTTGGGCAGGGATAGTGCTGCAGGCAAGGATGCCTCTGGCCCAGTGATCCCTGACCTTTTTGGCACCAGGGACCAGTTTCATGGAAGACAGTTTCTCCACGGATGGGATGGGGTAGGGGTGATGATGGTTCAGATGGTAATGCTAGTGATGGGGACAGGCAGATGAAACTTTGCTTGCTCACCTGCTGCTCGCCTCCTGCTATGCAGCTGGGTTCCTAGTAGGCCACTGACCAGTACCAGCCCAGGGGTTGGGAACCCCTGCTCTAGCCCATTAGGTGATTTGGTACCCCTTCCTTGCAGCCACTGGGTGTCCTGGGGCCTTGAAGGATGACCCTTCCCCTTAGAGGTGGCTCTGACTGTGTGTGCAGCCTGGCGGACCGAAAGCAAGAATTGCATATCAGAGGCTAAGAAAATAATAGATGTTGAGTCGTTCACTTGCTGTAAATCCTTTTCTATTTACAAAGCACTTTCCCAGCCTGGGTTTGGCACCTGGGATGTTAATTATTAAAAGTTAAACTTCCCGTGAAAACTTCCCCTTTAAACCCAGAGGCTCCTTTGAGTTGGGCTGGCTTCCCCTCCGCCTGCTGTCGCTTGGCAGCCTGGTGACCTTGGCTGAGATGCTGTCCAGCCTCAGTTTTCATATCTGCAAACGGGCACCGTGCTACTTCCTTGGGTTGGTGTAATAACTTTTTGTGAAAAATAGAATCTAAAATAACTTGGCGAGGACTGCAAAATGTTCGTTTGCACAGTTCCCAGTGGTAGATGGTGTGTGTGTTAGTCCTTCAGTCATGTTCAACCCTTTGCAACCCCATAGACCGTAACCAGCCAGTCTCCTCTGTTCATGGAATTTCTCAGGCCAGAATACTGGAGTGGGTAGCCATTCCTTTCTCCAGGGGAATCTTCCTCACCCAGGGATCGAAGCCAGGTCTTCTGCATTGCAAGCGGATTCTTTACCAGCTGAGCCACAAAGCAAGCCCAAGAATACTGGAGTGGGTGGCCTATCCCTTCTCCAGGGGATCTGCCTGACCCAGGAATCAAACTGGGGTCTCCTGTATTGCAGGCAGATTCTTTACCAACTAAGCTACCAGGAAGCCCCATAGTATGTAGTATAGTATAGTATATGGCATAGCATAGCAAATAGTAGGTGGCCTGCAGGGAAACATTCTGTGCCAGGTTAAGAAACCAACACTTAGAGTACGTTTGGCCTCAAGTGGGAGCCACAGGCTTCCTGACTAATGTGCCATGTGGGGAAAGATGTGTCCCAGGGTGAGACTTCAAGGATGGCTCTGTCTAGCCTGACTATGGGGACTTCGGCTGGGGTGGTAACTGGCTCTTTCTCTTCTTCCCTGGCAGCTTTGGGGGTCTCCAAAATTGGGTTGGGGACTTTCTCAGAGGGGACTCCCTTTCTAGCCAGATTTTTACAGGTCAAGGGCCAGTCTGGATGAACCAGCCTAGTGAGGGGGGCACCGTGGTGCAGGCTGGCTTACTCCTGTCTCCTGGCAACCAGCTGGGCCAGCAGCTTTGAGGCTGTAGGTGCAAAGAAAGAGCCCTGGGTCCTGCCTCCCTCCGGGACAGCTAAAGGATCTTGCCTGCATCTTGCAGGTTGTAACCCCCGGTGGGCCCGGCTCAGCCCTGACTCTGACTTCCAGGTCCCTGAGTCAGTGTTCTTTTAACTTTCTGTGTGATGTGGGCGGGGTAGGGAAACTAGAGGGCCCTTGGAGACGGTTTAGTCATGTAAGTTTCAAACTATTTGGTGGAAGTCTTGGAGGTAAAACCCAGCCCATCTTTCTTCACCCACAGAGTTTCACTTTTAGTTGGTGGATGTGGGATTAGCATAAGGTTTTGCTTTCACCAAACAATGGTTCTGCTGCTTTTAAAGAAAAATGTAAAAACCACTGATGTAGTCCAAGTAACTGTTTCTTATAACATGGGCGATTCAGGCCCGGAGAAAGCAAGCCACTTGCTTTAGGTCACATAGCAAGTGAGAACCGGTCATCTCTTAATACTTCCAGTGGCGAATGACACATGTGTAAGATCTTCATTTGAAAAGTTACATTGTTGAGATAGCTGGGATGAGCTCCTCCATTCCGGTAGCTTTTAAACAGTACCTGGTGGGGCGGGGGGTGGGGGGTGGAATTCCCTGGTGGTCCAGCGGTTAAGACTCTGCACTTCCACTGTAGGGGACATGGGTGCTATCGTTGGTGGGAGATCTAAGATCCTATAAGCTGCACAGCACAGACCAAAAAAACCCACCCTGGAACCCGGGAGTTTATCAAGTGCTTGCCATGTGCCATATGATTCACACGCCCCCTCACTGAGTCCCCACAACGCCCCAATCCAACACGTATGGTTATCTGTGCTCTTACAAATGAGGAAAATGAGGCTCCAGGAAGCCTTATCTCTTATCCAAAGGCACAAGACCAGACAAATGGTGAACCTGGCATTGGAACCTAGGACCACAGTTGCTTCTAAGACTGTCCTTGAGCCTTGAGCTTCTGGGGACTCCCAGCACAGACCAAAGTTCTAACAGAACAGACATCAGAGGGAGAGGCGATAGAAATGGGAAGGGGGTCTGATACCTGATGGTCCGTGTCTTTTCTCTGGTATTTCCTGGGGGCACTGTGTTGCTGCTTTTTCATCTTTTCAGCCAAGAGAGGACCTTCCTTGGCTCCCCTGCCACCCCGTCCCCATTCTGTGCATAGATTTGGAGTGTGTGCAGGGGCGGAAAATTAATCTTCTTAGGCTAAGACCGAATTAGGGGACTCAATCTGTCACAGGGAGGATTCTAGGAGACATCTCTGCCCCCTCAACAAACAGGAGTGAGCCCTCCAGCCTGCCTGGGGTCATACAGAGAGCATACGTTCACCCGAAGTGAGAAACCCGCGTCTGCTCTTGGCCAGTGCTCCTCTCTGAGCCAAACGGAGTCATTTATTAAGCACCCACTGTTGTGCCAGAACAGTCAGGTTGGCAGGGACACAGATACAAACCACAGAAAGTCACAACTAATGAATATTGAGCATATGCTATACATTGTTCTGAGCTCTCTTAAGGGGATTCATTTATTTCAATCTAGGGACAAACCTATAAGAAAGGTACTATTGTTTCCATTTTACAATGAGAGAGATGAAGGAACTTGATTATTTAGATCCCATTGCTAGTAAGTGGCAGAGACAGGAATAGAATGTAAGCGTTAAGCACAGAGCTTCGTATGTGGGGATATAAACCACGTGTATAATTTTTTTTTTTTTTCTGCTGCACCACACTGGAGAAGGAAATGGCAACCCACTCCAGTATTCTTGCCTGGAGAATCCCATGGACAGAGGAGCCTGGTGGGCTACATTAGTCCATGGGGTTGCAAAGAGTCCGACACGACTGAGCAACTTCACTTTCATTTTCACATGGCATGTGGGATCTTAATTCCCTGACCAGGGATCAAACCTGTGCCCCTTGCGTTGGAAGCACGGAGTCTTAACCACAAGACCATCAGAAAGTCCCAAACCACATGTGTAATTCTTTATAGCATAGGAGTGTGGACACATGCACATGTTATAACTGTGTATAGTAGCATATACCCACGTGTGTACAGAGTGTGTCCACCCAATCGGTATAAGTGTAGGTCTGCACAGGGATGTGTCCTACAAGGTCAGCTAGAGAGCTCCCCGTGCTAAGGACTGTGGGGTAAGTAGGTCTAAGGGGATTTCCACAGCCTGCGATTTTTCTGCTTCCTGGCTCAGGGCTGAGCTGTTGCTGGGGAGTTGGCCTCGTGTTGGGAAAGAACCTGGCTTTGGACTCCAGCAATGTGGGTTGGAAGGATGCCTTTGTCACTCCGGTTCTGTGGTTTTTTTAGTGTTTTACAGTGACTGCCTTCTCATGAATGAGGTGGTGAGTGAGGATCAAATTCAGTAAGGCATCAGCAGGGTATGCCCCTGGGGGTGATGGTGAGGGTGTCCAGGGGTCAGAGAACCGACCGAGCAGAAGTGGCCCGTGTACCCTGAGGGCCCGACGCGCAGCCAGCTCTCACCTCGCTGCTCCCCTCTCTCTTCTGCAGCTCTGATCGTGGGCGGTGTCGTGGGCATCCTCTTTGCCGTCTTCCTCATCCTGCTGCTCGTGTACCGCATGAAGAAGAAGGATGAGGGAAGCTACGACCTGGGCAAGAAACCCATCTACAAAAAGGCCCCCACCAATGAGTTCTATGCCTGAAGTTTCCCCTGGAGCACCTACTTGGACTTTAGGGGGATGGGACACTGAAGGATTTTGAAGGGTGTTCGGGGAGGGGGAGGGCAACCCAGTCCTGATCTATCAGCCTCTCCCGCTCCGATTACAGTTTCAGTGTCAGAAGAGACATCACCTTCTACTGTTCCTGCTTGCCTCTTGATTCTCTGGGCCTCCACTGTCCCAGCAGAAAAACGGGGTTAAACTTGGCCTTTCTCAAGGCAAGTCTGGGGTTGGATCTGTTTCTTCATCTTCCCATTTAGAATCTAGGTAGGCCCAGCTTAGAGCCTGTACTGAACAGGTCCGATCCAGAGTCTTTCTAAGCTATTGTACGCGTCTTGCTGGAGGTCAGCCCCCCACCTGCCAGCCTTCCCCTCCTGTCCCCCTTCCACAGCCTGGCCCCTCGGCCAGGAGCTGGGAGAAGGAACCAGAACCATCTATCTGCACCTTGAGATGTGTCCATCAAAGGCATCTGCAACCACACTGTGGGAGTCTCTGGTACACCCTGGGACATTCTAGGCTCTTCCAAGTGACTTTTGGAAGTCAACCTTTTTTATCTGGGGGGGAGGAGCTGAAAGTTCATCCTGAATCAGATTTGTAGAATATTCTTAAGTCTATTTTTAGTGGGGTATTTTTTTTAATAGTTCATTCCTTTGTACAGAGCCTCTCTCCGTGGGCAAGAGTACACACAGAAGCTAAGGCTTTCTCTGCCCTCTTGCACCTTTCCACAGTACCTGCTAAGTTTGTATTTAATGGTGTTTTTGTTTTTGTTACTCGAAAATAAGAGAAGAGTTGGAGATATAATTTTTATTAATTTTTTTACTACTATTTATAGCTTCAGACAGGGCCTTTCTTTCCCTCTTTTGCCTCTTCTTTTTTCCCCATGTGTTTTTTTTTTTTTTTTTAATTCTTCCTACTTCCCTGCTCATGACCTTGGCCCTTTCTGAAGCTGCTTCCTCTAAGAAGCTTTTGCTGAAATAGTTTTTTTTTTTTTTAGCAGATCCCAAACTATAACGTAGGGGATGGTGGGATATTTGTGTCTCTTTCATATAATATATTATTATTCTTCCTTGGTTCTAGAAAAATAGATAAATATATTTTTTCAGGAAATAGTGTGATATATTCCTGTGTGAAGTTGGCTGGGTGGTTGAGTGAGTGAATGTTTGCGGGGCTGAGTGGATTTTTGCCTCTTTTTCTGGTCCTGTTTCTTGGTGCCTTCTCCCGACTGGGCTGGAAACCTCTCAAGCTTTTGCTCTGAGCCCAGCTGGGGTACCTTCATTGGCGATCTCCAAATTTAACAGAAGATCAGAGAGCTGTGCTATCCAACATGGCAAGTGCAGGCCATACTGAAATCAGTTAAAATGACAGGAAGTTAAAGTTCATTCCTCAGTTATACTGATCCACATTTCAAGTGCTCAGCGGCCACGTGGGGCCGGTGGCTGGTGTACCAGACAGACAAGTAGATCCCACTAGCATCTGTTAACAGCACAGCTCAAGAACTAAACTGATTTAATAAGTCACAGGCTCAGCCTGGTTAGGATGACCTTTGTCCCTCTAAAGGGGGACGGGGAGGGCTGATCAGGGCCTGGCTCTGGGGCTTATCCTCTCCAGAGAGGAGAGGCCTAGTGGCTCAGGCTGGCCAGGCCACATCTCCTGACCCCATGGGGAGACTGGGGGGAGTTACCCTTGCTTCCCTCCCCTTCTGTGACCCCAGGGTCCCAGCTGGCTGGGTCCTCTTCCTCCCCCCATGTCCCTTTTCCTCTGGCCGTGTTGGGAGTGAGCACCTCACATTGTTGTCTGTTACTGATTTTTTGATAAAAAGATAATAAAACCTGGTACTTTCTAGATCGCCTGCCTTCATCATTTCAAAGCTCATCAGACGTCATCCTTTCCCTTGATCTCAGCGGATCCTGAGATAATTGCTGCCAGACCCCGGAAGGCAGAGATATATAAGAAGCCAAGAAAGGGCCGGGAAAGGAGGAAAGATGTCCTGCCTACCTCGGAGATTTGTTTAGGCGGCCCCATGTTTAAAAAACAAACACAGAAATCCTTGGATTCCTTGCCAACTATGGAAGTGAAGATGTTTCCCATAAAAATCCAGATTCCCTGTTTTTCTTGTGGGGGGGTAAGAAATCAAGAATTGGCAACTCAAGTAACCATGGGGAGTTGCATATGGGCGGGTCCCCACTTAGATGCAGGCTCCCTCCTTTGCCAGTCTGTCCATCTGTTTTATCCACGTCACCTCCTTGGCCTCTGGGCATCATAGCTGGTGGTCTCTGGACAGATCGCATTGACACCTCCCTTAATCCTCATAACAACCCTCTGAGGTGGGTGAAAAGGGAAGTGTTAGTTGCTCAGTCGCGTCCTACTCTTTGCCACCCCGTGGACTGTAGCCTGCCAGGCTCCTCTGTCCATGGAATCTTCCAGTCAAGAATACTGGAGTGGGTTACCATCCCCTTCTCCAGGGGATCTTCCCAACACAGGGATCAAACCCAGGTCTCCCGCATTGCAGGCAGATTCTTAACCATCTGAGCCACCAGGGAAGCCCCTTTTGAGGTGGGTAAGATCCTTTTTACCAAGAGGGCAACCCAAACTTTGCTTGTCTGTGCAGACGTAAACCTTCATGCCGGGACTTGCACTTGAGTCCAAGTCCATGTCACGCTTGAATTTTGGTGGTCTTCCTTTGGTGCTTCATGGCCCAGTGGTTCACTGGGGTCAAGGAAAGGATGCAAAGAAGAATTGGTAGTAGAAGGAAACCCTCACATCACAAACGTGCGTGCCAGGAACCCATTCTGTCCTCTATACCTGCACCCGTTCAATCTTCACAATAATTCAACAAAGTAGGTGCCATTAGTAGTTCCTTCTTATAGATAGGGAAACTGCAGCTAAGAAGTTAAATAACTTGCCCAAAGAGACACAGCTTACCAACAGTACAGGCGGGATTTGAACCCTTGCAGTCAAGATCTGGAGTTTCTCATCACTGCCCATCAGAGAGTTTATGTCACCCAGGGCCTCTTCAGGCTGCACTCCCTTTGAAGTAGGGAGTCTGGTTTCAGATCCCTCCTGAGGCCCAGGAAGCTTGAGTGGGTCTCCGCACTTGCAACTGGAATCTATTGTTTGTTTTTTGACTGCACTGTGTGGTATGCGGACCTTCCCTGACCAGGGATCAAATCCATGAGCTTTCTCCTGCGGTGAAAGCTCAGAGTCTGGACTACCAGGGAAGTCTGCAACTGGAATCCTGCAGGAAGCCCTCCCATCTGTTTTATCTGTGTTATCCAATCCAGTGGTCATTTGTCACATGCAACTATTTAAGTTAAAATTAATTAAAATTCAGTTCCTCAATGGCACCAGCCACATTTCAAGTACTCAAGAGCCACATGTAGCTGATGGCTATATCTATCTATACAGTAGATATAGAACATGTCAAGTGTGGCAGGGCTAGGTTGGATAGTGTGAGATTGGGTCAGACCCCCCCCCAGGACTTGGATTTCAGCTTCATTAGCCATTGTCTTGGTCTCCAGCATCCTCTGGGGTGGTAGGTCAGAATCTGGTCCCTAGGAAGCGCTCCATAAGTGGCACTTTATTCTCATTACAAGCACTTCTTTTGGGTTAGGTAGGTTCTAGGTTCTAGAGACCCTGTATCTTTTATTGCTGTGTTAAATTGCCCCAAAACTAGGAGTTTATGGCAACATAAATATCTCACAGAGTTCCCACATTGGGCTTCCCTGGTGGCTCAGAGCTAAAGAATTCGCCTGCCAACGTAGGAGATGTGGCTCCCATCCCTGGGTGGGAAAGAGCCTCTGGGGAAGGAAACGGCAGCCCACTCCAGTATGCTTGCCTGAAAAATCCCGTGGACAGAGGAGCCTGGCAGGCTACAGTCCACAGAGTCACAAAGAGTTGGACACAACTGAGCGAGTAAACAACAAAAAATAGTTCCCGTGGATCCGGAGTGAGCTAGGTGGCTCTGGGGTCTCAGGATTGTAGTCAAATTGCTGGCCAGAGTGGCGGTCTTCTGAAAGCTTGACTGGGTTGGAGGATCCATTTCCAAGATGGTGCACGTGCATGTCTGGCAAGTTGGTGTTGGCTGTTGATTAAGAGTCCCTTGCCATGATGACCCCCAGAGGGCTGATTTGAGCATCCGCTTGTCAGAGCAGGTGGCTTTTCCCAGAGAGTCATCTAAGAGAGCCAGGTGGAAGCTCAGAAGTTACACACTTTCATTTCTACTAAATCTCATTGGTCACAGGAGTCAACCTTATTATTCACTGTGAGAGGTGACTGCAGGACGGTAGGAATACCAGGAGGCAAGACTACTCAGACACCATCTTAAAGGCTGGTTCTTATAGTACCACTCCACAGGGTCAACTCCACAGGGGTTAATTTACCTGGAATGCTAACCTGGAGTGGAAACTGGTATATTATTTCTGAGAATTGGGCTGGGGATTGATTCAAAGCAGTGTTGGACAACATTGGGCCAGCTTTGTTCATGATCCTGCCAGTCTTCTGAGGCAGAGGAAGCGCTGACCCCTGGACGAGGAAGTTCCTTTCTGGGGTGTGGGGAGGCCTTCAGGCCAAACAGATTTCTCCTTGCCAATAATCTGTTATGTGGTTTGGGAGAGTCAGGATTCCAAGATGGCCCCCAATATTTCTACCTCTCTAGTATATATGACCAGTCTATTCCCTCCCCTTGAGTGTGGGCATGATCTCCAAAAATGATGGATGGGAAGGTCACATTGGGCAGCACAGGCGAAGGGGTTCTGCAGATGTAATAAAGGTTCGAAATTAGCTTTTGAGTGAGTAAAAAGGGACATTATCATGGAAAAGGAAATGGTTAACCCACTCCAGTATTCTTGCCTGGGAATTCTCATGGACAGAGGAGCCTGGCAGGCTACAGTTCATGGCATCACAAAAAGCTGGACATAACTTCACAACTGAACAACAACCACCACAACCAGGCAGATTTTGATTCAGGGAAATACTTCTTGATGGAAATGTGGCATAAAATGCAGAGTGAAGTGACCTACCAATATGCAATATAGAGTTTTGTAAGAAATTAAATTTGTGTATAGAATAATAGTTGCAAATATTCAGACAATAAAGTCCGTGGCTAAAGGAAAACAGTTGAAGATATGTCAAAGAGGGTCTGGAAGCTTCCTGAAGAGAGTGATGCTCTCTTGTTGGCCCTGAACAAGCAACATGAGGTCTACAGCTACGAGGTCATGGACTCTTCCAGCAGCCACGTGCCTCGGAGAGACTGCAGCCCTGACTGACACCTGATGACAGCCTTGGGAGTCCTTTTGGACTCCTGACCCATGGAAACTGTGGGACAATAAAAAGTGTGGTTACAGCCTGCTATGTTTGTGGTAATTAGTTATGTAACAGAGAAAACAAATACAGGAAGTTCACTTACCTCCTCTGTTATCCAGGCTAGAATATGGAGTGGGTAGCCATTCCCTTCTCCAGGGATCTTCCCAAACCAAGGACCGAACCCTGGTCTCCTGCACTGCAGGAAGATTCTTTACTATCAGAGCCTCCAGGGAAGCCCCTCTCACTTACTCCTCTGGACCATCAAATTCCTCATCTGTACACTGGAGGAAGCATGCAGTGTTTGAATCGTCTCTAAAAGTGCTTCTGGGGAATTCCTTGGTGATCCAGTGGCTAAAACTCCATGTTCCCACTGCAGGGGGCCCAGTTTCCATTCCTGATTAGGGAACTAGATCGCATATGCCGCAACAAAAGCTCCGGCATGCCACAAATAAGAGCTTATATAGACAAATAAAAATAAATATTTGAAATTTTTTAAATGTGCTTCTGAAATAACAATGGCAACGACTAGTCCGTATAAACTGGTTCACTTATTTCTCACGACATCTTATGAAACCATCCTATTTTCCCCATTTACAGAAGAGAAAGCTGAGGCACAAAGGGGTTAAGTGCCTTGAACCAGACAAAGTCACGCAACTAGTGTTCACACTTCTTGGCCATTGTCTGAAAAGTCGCTGTCAGCTCTTCATTCCTTCATTTTAAGGTGACCCCTCTGAAAATACATACACATAATTAGTGTGAGGAGAAGGGAAGGTATGCATATACACATTGTGTATGTACATACACATCTTTCTTGACCTACAATGGGGCTATGTCCCAATAAATCCATCATAAGTTGAAAATAATTGAAGCTGAAAATTTATTTCACCTAACCTAAGGAGCGAAAGTCACTCAGTCTTGCCCGACTCTTTGCAACCCCATGAACTATATAGTCCATGGAATTCTCCAGGCCAGAATACTGGAGTGGGGAGCTTTTTCCTTCTCTGGGGGATTTTTCCAACCCAGGGATGGAATCCAGGTCTCCCGCATCGCAAGCGGATTCTTTACCAGCTGAACCACAAGGAAAACATACTAGCTTAGCCTTTGTTGTTCAGTTACTAAGTCAGGTCCGACTCTTTGCAATCTCATGGACTACAGCATGCCAGGTTCCTCTGACGTCCACTGTCCCCTGGAGTTTGCTCAAATTCATGTCCATTGAGTCGGTGATGCAATCCTGTGTGCATGCATGCTAAGTCACTTCAGTTGTGTCCGATTCTGCGACCCTACAGACGGTAGCCTACCAGGCTCCTCTGTCCATGGGATTCTTCAGGCAAGAACACTGGAATGGGTTGCCATTTCCTCCTCCAGGGTTCGAACCTGCGTCTCTTATGTCTGTCTCCTGCATTGGTAGGTGATTCTTTACTAGTGCCAGCTGGGAAGTCCTGATGCTATTCTGCTGCTGCTAAGTCACATCAGTCATGTCCGACTCTGTACGACCCCATAGACAGCAGCCCACTAGGCTCCGCCATCCCTGGGATTCTCCAGGCAAGAACACTAGAGTGGGTTGCCATTTCCTTCTCCAAAGCATGAAAGTGAAAAGTGAAGTCGCTCAGTCATGTCCGACTCTTTGCGACCCCATGGACTGCAGCCGACCAGGCTCCTCCATCCATGGGATTTTCCAGGCAAGAGTACTGGAGTGGGGTGCCATTGCCTTCTCCGATGCCATTCTAGCCCACCTTAAATGTACTCAGAACACTTACATTAGCCTAGAGTTGGTCAAAATCATCTAACACAAGGCCTATTTAATAATAAAGTGCTGAATCTCTCATGTAATTTATTAATTCTGTAATGAAAGTGACAAACAGAATCGTTTTCAGTTTATCAGCTGCTCACCCTCACAGTCACCTGGTGGACTGAAAACCGAGGCTCATTGCCGTGGCCCTAGCATCAGGAGAGAAGACCAGACCGCCTATCACACCAGCCCAGAAAAAGATCAGAATTTGAAGTACGTTTTCTACTGAATGCGTACTGCTTTCTCACTGGGTAAAGCGAAAACAATCATAATTGGAACCGTGGTAAATCAGGAAACACAAAACCAGCTGAGTCCAGGATACTCCCACCCAGGATGGGGTGCTAGGGGTATGTATTTATAGACACCAGCCAGGGTGGGGAAGGGATGCTTAGAACCTGATAGGGGCTTGGGATGAACTTGGCAGAGTGGGTCCCACTTTAAGATTCTAGCACCAGTGAGTCCATAAAGAACTTGGTCCCAAGGCTCTGCCCTAACCCCACCCTCACCCCTGAACTTTACCTGCTACTACCCCACCCCAGGGAGCAAGCAACCAGTTTTAACAGGTGTTCACCGATTTACCACTGAAATCATTGTTGTGGCTCGGCCGTCCAACCTCCCGTTGTCCCTTGGGGTCTGGAACAGAGCCAGGTCTGAACCTTTTTGGGTGAATATGGTCAGGGCTGATGTTGCAAATCTCAGGAGACATCACCCTGCTGGTTTTATTCCCCTTAAAGCCACTTCCTCTCTCCTCTGCCATCTTCATGGTCTGTGCCCACAGCTGTCGGCATCCTCCCCAGGGAGGAAGGTGTCTGAGAATATTACCCACACTGTGGTCATGATGACTTTCTATTTAAAGAAACTCAACTTCAAAGAAACAGAAGAGAGAGAGAAACTCAAAGTTCAATGTTCCCAGAAGACTTAAACTGAAAGACTTGCTTTTTTTTTCCCCCCAGTGGGCTCTCAGGCAGAATGAGAGGTGGTAAATTGGGAGATATGGGGAACGGAGATTTTGACCTTATTCACGGCAAAGAATACACTATGTATCCCATCAACTCCCTACCCTCAATCCCACCCTTTGTAACACACACATATGCTACCTACACATAGCAGGGAACTAAGAGTATTAAAGACTATTAAGTAGAAAATTAGAATCTCAGAGCCCCAGAGTTTTCATCAAAAGCATAGGATTCAAATCAGACGCTGCCATCAGCCCTGTTTCCTGGGTCTTCTTTCTCAGAGCCTCGGTTTCCCCATCTGTAAAATGAGGATGAAATATGGAGGACAGCAATGACTCTCAACTCTGTTCTGATCATGAGAAAAGGAAAAAGTGATTAAGGATCTATACTGTTTAAATAAATGCAGACTCATGCTCGGGAGGACAACAGTGCCACCTGCTGGATTCACATTGCACTTGCAAAATCCAAATTTAATACTGCCAATACAGTTGTGAGAGTTGGACTATAAAGAAAGCTGAGCACCAAAGAATTGATGCTTTTGAACTGTGGTGTTGGAGAAGACTCTTGAGAGTCCCTTGGACTGCAAGGAGATCCAACCAGTCCATCCTAAAGGAGATCAGTCCTGGGTGTTCCTTGGAAGGACTGATATTGAAGCCGAAACTCCAATACTTTGGCCACCTGATGCGAAGAGCTGACTCATTTGAAAAGACCCCGATGCTGGGAAAGATTGAGGGCAGGAGGAGAAGGGGACGACAGAGAATGAGAGGGGTGGATGGCATCACCGACTCGATGGACATGGGTTTGGGTGGACTCCAGGAGCTGGTGATGGACAGCGAGGCCTGGCGTGCTGCGGTTCATGGGGTCTCAAAGAGTGGGTCACGACTGAGTGACTGAAATGAACTGAATACAATCCCATGCTCTTTGGTATTCATGGAGCACTTATTCAGTGTCCAAGAGTTGCAATGCACCTCCTAGGCCACACCAGGATGAGCTCCTTCCCACGTGAAGCTCACAGTCTAGAGGGGACAACTGACCCGTACATAAAGCCCTTTGATCCAAGGTGGGCAGTACATGGTTCTAGTGGGACTCTATGGGAAAACGAGATGGAAAGCCTGGGGCCAGAGCCAGCTTCATGGGCTTGCGACCTTGACAGGCATACAAGACCCTGTGCTTGGCAGGGCCCTGCCTTGATTTCAAGTTCTGCTATCGCTGTCTTGAAAGTCTTAATAATTTTTGAACAAAGTGTTCTATATTTTCATTTTGCCCTGGGCCTTCAAATTATGTAGTCTTGCCTTGGGGAAATCTTTTTTTTTTTTACATATAGCATTATATTAGTTTCTGTGTACAACATAATGATGCAATATTTGAATATAGTGTGAAACAATCACCATATTAAGTCTAATTAAGGAATTTTTTTTGGCTGCGCTGGGTCTTCATTGCTGCTGCATGTGGGCTTTCTCTAGTTGCGGTGTGCGGGCTTCTCACTGCGGTGGCTTCTCTCGTTGCAGAGCAACGGCTCTAGAGTGCAGGCTCAGTAGTTGTGGCACACAGGTTTAGCTGCTCTGCGGCATGTGGGATCTTCCTGGACCAGGGATCGAACCCCTGTTCTCTGCATTGGCAGATGGATTCTTACCCACTGGACCACCAGGGAAGTCCTGAATTAGGGAAATCTCGAAGAAGGGACTGTCTGAGTTTGGAGAACCGAGCGGTAGTGGAGCAGAGGAGGAAGCCTCTTCTAGCAAGGGAGATGGAGAGGGAGCAGAGTTTGATGTTAGACAGATTCAGGCTTGGGGGAGAGAAGACCTCCCAGGACAGTCCAGCAGCTGAAACTCAGAAGACAGGCCAGGGTTGGAGCTCTGAGGGCACAGACTTTCATAGGTGGGACCAAGGGTCCGGGAGTGTTCTGCTGCTGCTGCTGCTGCTGCTGCTAAGTTGCTTCAGTTGTGTCCAACTCTGTGTGACCCCACAGACAGCAGCCCACCAGGCTTCCCCATCCCTGGGATTCTCCAGGCAAGAACACTGGAGTGGGTTGCCATTTCCTTCTCCAATGCATGAAACTGAAAAGTGAAAGTGAAATCACTCAGTCGTGTCTGACTCGTCACAACCCCATGGATTGTAGCCCACCAGGCTCCTCCATCCATGGGATTTTCCAGGCAAGAGTACTGGAGCGGGGTCCCATTGCCTTCTCCGGGCAGTGTCCTGAGGGCAAGGCAAAAAATAGAGCTGCATGGCTGGGCTTTCAGGCCAACCTAGGTCCTTGGCCTCCGGGACTCCTGCCTGGTGGAGTGGTGGAGGAAGTTCTTGAGGGCAGAACTGGAAAGGCCCTTGAGCCCCAACACCCCATGTGATATGTTTTGAAACCTCTTAGGCTCTTTACAAGTGACTTCCTGCTTCAATCTCACAGGGCAGTGAGCTCAAACTCTCCTGGGACAGGCCCTCATGTGGAGGACATTTTCCATCCTTTTGTTCCCTGGGTTCCTTAGCCAGGATCCACTCTCAGGGGCCATGGCAGACTCTTTCCCATCATTGTGGGTTTCAGCCTGCTGATGGCAGAGAACAGAACCTAGCCAAGACTTTGAGGATTCTAAGAGCAAAGCCCATTTTGCCTTCTTGGGAAATATCAGCTTCTTCTTCTTCACAGGGGGTTTCCATGTTCTTGGGAAAGCATCTCAGGAAATGAACTTAGAACTTAAAGAAAGGCCCAGGGGGTGAGAGCCCTTGACCCATATTTCAGACCAGTTCTACCCTTTCGGTACCCCCAGGGGCTGGTACAAGTAGCTGGCACCTATGATATCTGTGTCAAAGTTTCCACAGCCCGAGTCAGGACCCTCCCTGTGGGGCACACATTTGGCAGAGGGTGAAGAGTCTGGGCGGTGATAAATTGCAATTTTATCCCTGGGCTCCATCCAAAGAAGTTATTCTTGCGACTTGATTATTGCCCAGCAGATCCCAGGAGTTCTGCCTAGAGTTGTCCTGGGCAAGTTTGTGGTGGCCCCTAGGCCTGCCCAGAGGCAGCAGGTGGTACCCAGAGCAGGGACAGGGGCTCAGGGATGCTGGCTACCTCTGAACCCCCGTTGCTCCTCCAGGAATTATCACAAATGTGAGTTATCTGCTCCACCACACATGTGGTCCTCTGCTCTGCGCATATGTGGGGGGAAGCACACTGGGGCACCTCCCTCTGGGGGCAGGTGGGTCATACAGATCAAACTCTGCCCTGGTTGGGAGTTGATGCCAACACAGCAGAGCAATCTCCAACCCTTAGGACTGACTGCATCTTACTGGTCCTGCGAAAGAGATGCCTGGGTAAATAATTAAGATGGCAAGACCTGACCACTGCCCCAGGGACCTGCCCAGCCACCAAAGTTGTGGACCAGAGGGCAAACATCTGCATGGGTACTGTGCCTGGCTCCAGCCAGAAGAAGACTAAGGAGAGGACTGAGCTTTGTACTGCAGGATGGAAGTCAGCACTTCAGGATAGGTTCCCCATGCTCCAGAAGGGACTTGGTGCTTGGAGTGGGACCCAGTATTCAAGGAAGGGCCTGGTGCTTCAGGGCCAGCAGGGCAAGCATGAGCCCATGCCCCATGCCCCTGTGTGGGGAAGACACAGCTGCCTGGAGGGTCAATGCTCTAGGCTAGGCTTTTCACAGTGTGTGAAACTGTATGCCAGACCCAGAAAGAGCTGGATAGACACAAAGATGCAGGCACAGGGATGCAGAGAAGAGAGATCTACAGGGAACTCCCTGGCTGTCCAGGGGCTAAGACTCTGCACTTCCACCGCACGGAGGGCGGGTTCCATTCCTGGTCTGGGAATTAAGATCCCACAGGCCATGTGGCATGGCCCAAAAAAAAAAAGCAAAACTATAGTTACTGCGGCAGAGACTGTGTGGGAGTGAAAAAGATGATGACAGAGAAAGGCACGCTCCTGACCCGATACAAAGGGAGCTTCACTCAGGCGGAGTCTTCCTAGGCGGAAGAGGACGAGGGAGTAACCGGTGAAAGACCCGCAGGGCCAGGTTTCTAGGGCGAGAGCTTTCTGCAAGTCGGCCTGCAGCCTTCACTTGCGCAGCACCGAGGCGGAGGGCAGGGCTCAGGATTCAGAAAACCGGCTCCGGGCCAGGTCTCAGCGTCCAGGCCGCTCCTGCTAAGTCTGGATGAAGAGATGGAAGTTGGTGCGCGTGAACTCGTGATGGATGCTCTCCAGGAGCGCGTCGGCGTCAGCGGCGGGCGCCGCTGGGGCGCCCGGGGCGCCCGGGGCCCCCGGCCGCGCACTGTACTCGGGCGTGTAGGTGAAGGAGAAGGCGCTGGGGTAGAAAAGACCGTCGGTGCGCACGAGGCTCACGGGCACTGTGATGGGTGTGCGCAGCCAGCGCCAGTCGCTGCCGAAAACGGCTAAGTCGGGTACCACACAAACCAGGGACCGCGGGCTCCTGGGGGTCGGGCAACGAGGTGAGGGCAGCAGTGATGCTGATGGCAGGCACCCCCTCCCCACCAGCTCCGTTCTCTGGGAGACAGGGAACTTCGCCCCCCCCCCCCCCCGCCCCATACCTGTACATGGTTTCGGCCTCCACGTCCCCGAACCACACCTTGAGCCCCGCGTGGAAGTTCTCACCGTGGAGCTCCAGGGTGGCCACGTCGCCCCCGCCACTCAGCTGGGGGAGAGTGAGACCAAGGGGTGTGGGAGAAGCGGTGGGACGGGGGGGGGGGGGGGGGGTTGCTGCCCTCCCTCACCTACACTCCCACCCCGCCCAGAGCAGTCAGGATCCACGCCCGCCAGCGCCCCGCTGCGCCCGGATTCACCTCGAGGGTGCTGATGAGCGGCACGGGAGTGACAGGCTCCCGGGTACACGCCAGGCTGGTGCTGAAGGAGAATTCCACCGACTCGGTGCCGATGATGGTCCAGCAAGAGTTGTCGTTGAGCAGCGCTCTGTTGGCCTCCTTGGGGCAGGGGGAGGCCTGAGGGGAGACCCGAGGGGATGGAGAAGAAGATGCGGGCACGGGCGGCCATCAGCGCAGCCAGCCGGCGCAATGCCGGTGCGGCCGCATTCCTAACGTTCCAGTGCTGGGTTCTGCGGTTAACCTGCCCTGCGAGCTTGGACCAACATTTAATTTCTCTATTTAGAGCTACCTCAGCTCGCTGGACTAGCTAGTTTCTAAAGATCTATGTTCTTAGAACTCTAGAATTCCATTAAAAAAAAGAAAGAAAGAAAAATATTATGCAATCCTGTGCCCTAAACATTCCAACACTTTAAAATGCTTTTGGAAGGATTATTGCTCAATAATAATGTGATTTTCTACACATTATGATTTTATCTCAACATTCCATGATAATGTTCTTTGTATTGCTTAATAATAATAGCAATTTTTCATATTTGACAATCCTATGTCTTAACATTACATGATTCATCTTTGCTCAGTAATACTCAAACCTACTATTTATTACTGATTTTTATCTACATTCTACAATTTTTTTTCTTAGCCCCGTGCCTCCGGGCTTGTGGGATCTTAGCTCTCAGACCAGGAATGGAACCCCAGCCCCCTGCGGTAGAAGTGCCAAGTGGTAGCCACTGGACCACCGGGGAATTCCCCTACAATTCTATCACAACATTCTATGGCTTTACTAGCCTTTGGGAAGGAGCATTGCTCAATGCTACTATTACTATTTTTTTCTACATTCTCTGATTCTATCCTGATAGTCTTCATGTCTAACATTCCATAGGAGGCAGTGTTGCTTGGTGAGTAGCAACCACGATGGTGATGATAATGGTGATCTTATATCCTACTGTTCTTTGCCGTTCTGATTTTCTGGGATGCTTGGTGCTGAGAGTCTCTGCTTCTCACCTGAAACTGCACCACCTTCTCTGTAGCGAGACATAAGTAGGTGCCGCCTCCTCCTGGAGGATCACCGGTAAACTGGAATGCACACTTGTGGAGTTGGGAGATGGGCTCATCCACGTCGAGAAGGGCACACTGTTTGGCTACTTTGCGGATGATCTACGGCAGAAGTGTGGGGAAGGTGTGGCAGCAGGGTGCCTGGGTGCCCACAGGCTGCCCTCCCAGCCAGCTCTCTGCTGCCCCGATAGCCATGCGGAATGCTGGCATATTGCTGGCATATCCGCCCCCCTACCATGACAGCCCTTGACCTCCACACAGTCCCACAAACGCTGAGTGTCCCCAGTGAGGATAGGGGTCATCATGCTTTGGGTGCTCACCCTCAGCCCTTCCCTTGTGGATGGATCTGGGGTGACCCGTCCAGCTGTGCCCTCCCTTCCCATACCATCGGAGGTAGGGTGATGCCCGTGACCGTACAGACGAGCTGCACCAGGGAGCCGTAGCGGACGTAGCCCTCTCGAGGTGGGAAGTCCCCCTGGGAACAGTCTTCATCAGCTGAGGAATAAACAGAAGGCAGGAGGGCTTCAGGGGTCCTAAGCTTCTGTCCCAAATCCTGTTGCCTCTGGCTGCGCCTCGCGTCACACGTGGGTCTTATGGGCGGGGGAGGGGGGGTTCTCAGCCTGGAGAAACCCCTTGTGGCCCATCCTTGAGAATGCCTGTGCCCTGGGGGCAGGGGCTGAGTCAGGGGGAAGGGCTGGGTTCAGTTACTGACTCACTAGGACTTTTGACAAGTCTTTTGGTGTCTGTGAGCCTCGGTTCCACGGGGCAACATTTACTTCCCTGGGCGAGTTGTGGTGAAGATTAAATAAGTGAATGCATGTGAAGTGCCCAGCTCCGGGCCTGCTGGTGGGATTACCCAGGTGGAGAGTGAAGGCAGCCCACTGGCGTGCGCTGGCCACAAAATCCCCATCCTCCACAGAGAGGTAGCGCGTGGAGACTGTCTGGGAGCGCAGGCGGTTGAAGAGGGAGACCTTCGAGCCCGAGGATATACACACTGTGAGGGGAAGAAGTACAGTCAGTGCCCAGGCCTGGCTTGGCCCCTTGGAATTGCCAGTGAAGCTCCCACCCTCTGTCCCCTGAGCCAATCTGGCTCAAATTTCCAGACACACTAGCCATTTATTGTCTCACGGCTACTTATCTAGCACCCGCTATAACACTGCTTCTATACCTCGGTCTGGTCCTTTTCACTGCCTGGGCACGAAAAACAGAATTTTATCAAGTAGTTACTAAATGCCTGCTTGGTGGCCTGCCCTACGCTGGGTGCCAGGCACCAATGGGTGAATTAGACTTACTTTTGCTCTGGAGGAGTTCACAGTCTTAGAGTGGGGACAGGAAATAAATAAAAACTTTCAGTAGGATGTAGTAAGGGCTGGCTGGGTTCCTGAAGGCTTCCTGGAGGAGGTTATACTCTCAGCTGGGGAGGACGAGGTAGGTAGGAGGTGCTCAGGAGACTGTATAAGCAAAAGGCATGTGGTGTGAAATAGCAGTGATTTGTACGGTTTAATACTGAACTCTTTCGGCCTTTAGCACAGATTCAGAGCCACCATTCTTCTTTCTGACTGGATTTTGAGCAACTGGGGAGAAAGAACTGGGTCATCACCCATTCTTCCCTCACAGTGCTAGGCATACTGTAGGTGTTCAATGTATACTTAACCCAAGTTCCCATCCACTATCATAATGATGATAGCTAACGTTTATTGTAGGGGACTGGAATGCAAAAGTAGGAAGTCAAGAAACACCTGGAGTAACAGGCAAATTTGACCTTAGAGTACAGAATGAAGCAGGGCAAAGGCTCATAGAGTTTTGCCAAGAGAACGCACTGGTCATAGCAAACACCCTCTTCCAACAACACAAGAGAAGACTCTACACATGGACATCACCAGATGGTCAAACCGAAATCAGGTTGATTATATTCTTTGCAGCCAAAGACAGAGAAGCTCTATACAGTCAGCAAAAACAAGACCGGGAGCTGACTGTGGCTCAGATCATGAACTCCTTATTGCCAAATTCAGACTTAAATTGAAGAAAGTAGGGAAAACCAATAGACCATTCAGGTATGACCTAAATCAAATCCCTTAGGATTATACAGTGGAAGTGAGAAATAGATTTAAGGGACTAGATCTGATAGACAGAGTGCCTGATGAACTATGGACGGAGGTTCGTGACATTGTACAGGAAACAGGGATTAAGACCATCCCCATGGGAAAAAAAGTGTAAAAAAGCAAAATGGCTGTCTGAAGAGGCCTTACAAATAGCTGTGAAAAGAAGAGAAGTGAAAAGAAAAGGAGAAAAGGAAAGATATTCCCATCTGAATGGAGAGTTCCAAAGAATATCAAGGAGAAATAAGAAAACCTTCCTCAGCGATCAATGCAAAGAAATAGAGGGAAATAACAGAATGGGAAAGGCTAGAGATCTCTTCAAGAAAATTAGAGATACCAAGGCAACATTACATGCAAAGATGGGCTCAATAAAGGACAGAAACGGTATGGACTTAACAGAAGCAGAAGATATTAAGAAGAGGTGGCAAGAATACACAGAAGAACTTTACAAAAAAGATCTTCATGACCCAGATAATCACGATGGTGTGATCACTCAGCTAGAGCCAGACATCCTGGAATGTGAAGTCAAATGGGCTTAGAAAGCATCACTACGAACAAAGCTAGTGGAGGTGATGGAATTCCGGTTGAGCTATTTCAAATCCTGAAAGATGATGCTGTGAAAGTGCTGCACTCAATATGCCAGCAAATTTGGAAAACTCAACAGTGGCCACAGGACTGGAAAAGGTGAGCTTTCATTCCAATCCCAAAGAAAGGCAATGCCAAAGAATGCTCGAACTACTGCACAATTGCGCTCATCTCACATGCTAGAAAAGTAATGCTCAAAATTCTTCAAGCCAGGCTTCAGCAATACATGAACTGTGAACTTCCAGATGTTCAAGCTGGTTTTAGAAAAGGCACAGGAACCAGAGATCAAATTGCCAACATCTGCTGGATCACAGAAAAAGCAAGAGAGTTCCAGAAAAATATCTATTTCTGCTTTATTGACTATGCCAAAGCCTTTGACTGTGTGGATCACAATAAACTGTAGAAAATTCTGAAAGAGATGGGAGTACCAGACCACCTGACCTGCCTCTTGAGATACCTGTATGCAGGTCAGGAAGCAACAGTTAGAACTGGACATGGAACAACAGACTGGTTCCAAATAGGAAAAGGAGTACGCCAAGGCTGTATATTGTCACCCTGCTTATTTAACTTATATGCAGAGTACATCATGAGAAACACTGGGCTGGAAGAAGCACAAGCTGGAATCAAGATTGCTGGGAGAAATATCAACAACCTCAGATATGCAGACAACACCACCCTTATGGCAGAAAGTGAAAAGGAACTAAAAAGCCTCTTGATGAAAGTGAAGGAGGAGAGTGAAAAAGTTGGCTTAAAGCTCAACATTCAGAAAACTAAGATCATGGCATCTGGTCCCATCACTTCATGGGAAGTAGGTGCAGAAACAGTCGAAATAGTGTCAGACTTTATGTTTTTGGGCTCCAAATCACTGCAGATGGTGATTGCAGCCATGAAATTAAAAGATGCTTACTGCTTGGAAGGAAAGTTATGACCAACCTAGACAGCATATTAAAAAGCAGAGACATTACTTTGCCAACAAAGGTCCGTCTAGTCAAGACTATGGTTTTTCCAGTAGTCATGTATGGACGTGAGAGTTGGACGGTGAAGAAAGCTGAGCACCGAAGAATTGATGCTTTTGAACTGTGGTGTTGGAGAAGACTCTTGAGCGTCCCTTGGACTTCAAGAAGATTCAACCAGTCCATCCTAAAGGAGATCAGTCCTGGGTGTTCACTGGAAGGACTGATGTTGAAGCTGAAACTCCAATACTTTGGCCACCTCATGTGAAGAGTTGACTCATTGGAAAAGACCCTAATGCTGGGAAGGATTGGGGGCAGGAGGAGAAGGGGAAGACAGAGGGTGAGATGGCTGGATGGCATCACCAACTCGATGGACATGGGTTTAGGTAGATTCCGGGAGTTGGTGATGGACAGGGAGGCCTGGTGTACTGCAGTTCATGGGGTCGCAAATAGTCGGACATGACTGAGCAACTGAACTGAACTGAACTGAATGTTTATTGTTTTTCAGGTACTGTTTTAAATGCTGAACATGAGTTAGCTCTTTTGCTTCTCAACAACCCTCTGCAGTAGATAATATTATCTTTACTCAAGAGAACAACTCCCTCACGATCACACAGCTAGCCAGCGGCAGAGCCAGAATTCAAACCCAGGCCACCTCCTTCCAGAATCTGCACTTAAACCCGTCACATTGTATCACCTTACCATTCCCTGGCCCTGTCCTCACACCAGCGGCCAGCCAGAGCACTACCTGAATCTTAGACATCCTTCAGCGTTTTTAACAGAAAGTAAATAAGGTGCAGGGTGGGAGTGGGCTTGAGTCACATCAACTCAAGTTCAAATGCTGGCTGGACCACTTTTCTAGCTGGGCAAGCCTAAGCAAGTCATTTGGAAGGTGATGGGCCCCAATATTTCTTTTTTTTTTTTTTTTCATTTTTCTTTTCCTTTTTCCTGGTCTCCCTAAGTGGCATACAGGATCTTAGGGTTCACCAACCAGGGATCAAGCCTGAGTCCCCTACAGTGGAACCACAGAGTCTTAACCACTGGGTTGCCAGGGAAGTCCAAGGCCCGAACATTTCTTAAACAAATGGATGGATGTTCTGCATCTCATTTTCCTCACTTACCACTCACCTTACAAGGATGAGCATCAAACAGGGTGATGAATGTACATGCCCGCCAAGAAAGGCCCCGTTTCCCCAGCTTCTCCCTTCCATCTTCCAGGGAGGGTGATGGTGTTATTGTCATTCAGGCTTTTTTCCCCCCTGCATTTTCAAACCATTAGCCAAGGGGTTTATCACTTGGCATCCAGGGCAGTACTTATCTCCAACTGTCTCTTTGATCAGCTATGTGTGTCTCTCCCCTGCTAGGCTAGGCTGTTCCTCCAGAACAGACACTTGCAATGCACATCAGGCACTGAACAAATATTTTTAACTGAATTTCCTCTGCCCTTTTATTACTATATTTTGTCTTTAGTTCAGCACCTGCCAGCTATTTTGGGGACCCCCAACCTCACTCATCCCGACCCGGCCCCGCTTTCGGCTCAGACTCCCAGGCCTCTCTCCCTCCCCCTTCCCAAATCAAGCCGCTTGCAGACCTCGGGCACCTCCCCAAGCCCGCCCGGCGGCGAGGCCCCGCCCCCGCTCACGGTCGGTGTTTTTCAGCGATTGTTTCTTCTGCGAGGGCTTGGAGATGACTTTGATGAGGCGGCTGTGGAAGGTGCCCAGCTCCCGGCCGCCGCGGAGCATGAGCCGCAACACCAGTCGGAAGTGCTTCCTCTTGTCTGCGTCCGAGATGTACAGAGTCTTGGCGCAACTGAATTCCTACCGGGTTCGCGGGGACGGCGTCGTCTCATCGCAGCCCTAAGTCACGGGATGAACCCACCTCCCCCAGTTATCTGACGCCCGCCCCGTCGGACGTGACATGACACGTCCAAGTTCTTGGGCTCAGCCTCAAGGCAGAAACCCGGTCTCTCCGCATCCCCACCTATCTTTTGGCTCCTGCAGGGGGAGTGACGGAGTCCCCTCTCCTCCCCGGTCCCCTCCAAGGGAGAGGTGAGGCTGGGAGAAGGAATCGCAGCTCACCCACCCCCACCGCCCCCCTCCCGCCCCCCTCCTGCCATGCGCTCTCACCCTGGAGTCCGGCTGCTCTTCGAAATTCAACTTCTGCGTCTCGGCGGCGCTGCCGGACGCGCCGTCTAGTCCCATGTAACCGCAGACCAGGGGCCCAGTCTCCCCTGACTGGTGGGCTGCAAAGGGATGCGAGCCGGCTCTCGCGGCACTCAGGTGTCAGCCAGGCAAGCTTAGTTCTCGCCGCCAGAGGGCGCGGCGAGACTGCGCCTGAGAACCGCCCCGCTCCCGGGCCCTACAGAGTGGCTGGTCCCCTTGTAAACGGAGCCGCCCGGCCGCCCTGGAGTCCGCCCTCACCTTGGCCCGGCACTGGCTTCACCCTCCAGCCGGGACCTGCGAGGTAGACACAGGGCGGCGGGCAGAAAAACCTGCAGAGAAATGTAAGCGCCGGACTTGTATATCCATCTCCATTTGAGTGTCCTGTCTTTGAGGCATCACAAAGATAGCAGAAAGCCAACGGAATCCTTGATTCCTCCTCCATCTCCCCAGGTTTCTCCATTAATACCCGAATCTTTCTTTTCTTTTTTTCACATTCCTCACTCAATCCATCAGTAAGTCCTATCCACCACCTTTAAAACATATTTAGAATCCATTGACTTCTGACCACTCCATCTTTGTTCCGACCACTCCGTCTTTGTCCCAACTGCCATCAATTTGCCTGGACCACTGCATCAGCCTCCCATTGGTATCTCTGCTTCCGCTCTACCCCACTTCGACCTGTTTTTCACACAGCAGCCAAATTGTTTTTTTTTTTTTTTTTCTTTTTTTAGAGTATGTTGCTTATCTTAATCCTCCAGTGGTTTAAATTCAAAGTGCTTACATGATCTGGCCCCTGCTTACTTCTCCAACTTCACTTCCTATGATGATCCCTCTCCTTCTCTAATTCCAGCCAGTCTGACTTCTTTTGGCCTCCAACAGGCCAAGTTAGTACCGAGTCTAGGTCTTTGCATTTTTCATTGCTTCTAATTAAAACATGCTTCCCCCAGACTTTCTGACATCCCGCTCCATTTTCACATTCAAGTCTTAGTTCGAATGTCACCTCCTTAAAAGGCCTTCCTACCACCTTGACCTTGCTAGCTAAATACACCCCTGCCCTTCAGTTTCTCTCACCTTGCCCCATTTGGTTTCCCTTCTAGCTCTCATCACCATCTGAGAGCATCTTCTTCACTTATCTGTAAGGTGTTTATTGTCTGTCTCTCTCACACTAGAGCAAAGATGCCACAAAGGCAGTGATCGTATCTGTCTTGTCCAGCTGTGTGCTGGGTGCCCAGCAGTGCCAGAGAGCCTGATGCATGATAAGCACTCACTAGGCAGTTGTGGAATGAAAGAATGAATGAATGGGTGAATGAGTGAATGGGGACTGTAGATTCACAGACTTTGATCAACAAAGCGGGGATGATGGTGACTGAGGGAAAAGGCCGCTGATTTGCTAAGAACCGGAGCCCTGAGTCCTCTCCAGGTTCTGTGTGTGGTCCTTCGTGCATATGGGTGCTCAGTCATGTCTGACTCTGTTTGACCCCATAGACTGTAACCCGCCAGGCTCCTCTGTCCATGGAATTTTCTAGACAAAAAAATACTGGAGTGAGTTGCCATTTCCTTCTTCAGGGGATCTTCCCGACCCAGGGATTGAACCCATGTCTCTGTGTCTCCTGTTTTAACAGGTGGACTCTTTACCACCTGCACCACCGGGGAAGCGAAAACACTCTAAACAGGGAGGGGGACCACAGGGCTAAAGGCGGGTCCTGGGGACCTTGGGGGGCCACCGAAGGACCTACCTCTTCTCATTTCCGTATGATTTCTGGGCCACCTTGGCGTGCAGGATCCGAACCGTCTGCTCGCACTGCTGTTGCAGGCAGCGGCGCACGCCTTCCCTCAGGACCGCGCTGGGCTCCGGGGCTGACCTGGGGCTGGGTGGGGGCGGGCCGGGCACCCGCAGCAGGGAGCTTAGAGACCCAAGCGGGCAGATTGAGTGAAGTGAATGGGAGGAAGGGGACCTCCCAGTTCCGCCCCCTCGGGGTCAAAGGGAAGAAACCTCAGGCAGGAGAGGCGACTCGAGTGTAAGCTGTGGGCGAACCCTTTGGGTGGCGGGGAGCTCAGTGAGGTCTTCATGGCGACCACCGGGACCGCCCAGGCGCCACTCCGCAGGTCTGGCTCCGCGCCCACCGCAGCCTGGAGCACTGGGGTGAGGCCCCGGCGCCACAAAGGCCTCGCTTGTGCCGGCCTCGAGGCGGAGGCTGAGTTTGTGAGGGCACGTGGCTTCCCAGCACCCTGAAGGGACCCACCCCGGGGCAGTCCTGATGCGGATGGGGCGGAGGCGCGGAGAGAGAGGAGGGGAGAGTGGTTGCTGGACCCCGGACCGGAAGAGTGCTCTCTGGCCCGCCCGCTGATGCCTGAAAAAAACGGACGGGCCCCCCAAACTGTGTGCCTGGGATCTTGGAATATTTTCGTATTTTTCGGGTTAAAGCAACACTCCCAACCCCCTATCTCCCAAGAGAAGGCTGTCTCAGCTGTCTCAGCTTTCCTTCCCCTGAACACAGGGCCTCCATCGGCCCTGTGGAGGGGGCCAGTCAGGGCCTAGGGGCCTGGGGGCGTCTCCGCCAGAGTGTTTTGATGGGCGAGGATGGCTGGGCCCAGGACCTCAGTAATTCCAGAGAACGTGGAAAGGCGTCCGTGAGGGCAGGATCCGAGGCACCACCAGGTGGGGCCTGGGGAGAGCCACGAAGCCTCAGGCTGCCCTTCTGAACCCTTTATCCCTCTTTGCAGGACCAGAGTCCGGGGCCTCTCGCCACCCCTGGAAGGGGTGGCGGGGGTCAAGAGCCGGGCCGCGCCCTCGGAAGCAGGGCCAAGAAGCCGGCGGCCGAGCCAGGCCCCGCTCCGCCCCTTGGGGCTCTCCCCGGGGAAGGGCCTCGGAGGCTTCCAACGCATTCCGGCTGCGGAGAGCGTAGCCGCCCAGCCTCCCGCGGGAGCCCGACTCCCGCCCCGCAGCTCGCGTCTGCGGCTCCAGGAGTGGCGGGAGCAGGGGGGCGTCGCGCTGGCCCCGCCCCAGCCCTCGGAGGAAGAGGGGGTCGCTCCCTGTCAGTGGGAGGGGTCGCGGCCCGCGTTCCCCCTCCCCACCCACCGGCCCCCGGGTTAAATGCGGCCGCCGCCTCCGCCCGCTCCAGCTGCCTGGCCGTCCCCACCTCGGGCACACTGCCCGTGCCGGTACCTGGTCCAACTGCGCGGGAGGCTCCGCCCGTCGGCTCCGCTCTGCGGCCGCGCCTCTGAGCTGTCCGGCAGGCTCAGGTGAGTCAAAGGGCCCGGGGGCGCCGAGGGGTCTGCGGGGAGCAGGCATCCAGCCAGACCAGGCGCCCGTATTTAGCCGCGGCTGCACCGCCTACAGTGCCCCGTCTGACCTGCAGCGCCCTTCCTCACCTCTGCAGAACCCTCTCCAAATAGAGTCCCCACGAGCACGGCCGCCAAAACGGAGAAGGGGGACCTTATCCCCAATCTCCTCCCTCTAAGAACCCCCGGCACGCCTCCCCTCCCCCGCCACCCGTTCCCCGGAATATCCTCTAAGTGTTTATTCTTTAACCAACTCTTGAGGAATTACTCACAAACCTCTCCTCCCTCGAAAATCCACTTTCTCCATCCTAAGGGCATTTCTTAACGCAAGGATTAACCCCCTCGAGGAGCTCCGGGTTCTGGGGTCAGCCCTGTCACCTTGCCACGTTGCTGTGTGACCTGGGCAAGACATTACTGTCTCTGGTCTTGACTCCTTCCTCTTTAGAATGAGGAGTTGGAAGGATGATGAACTTGGACGCAAGCCCTATTTTGACTTTCTAGGATTGGGTGGAGGTGGGGTGCCAAGCGAGATGTTGGATCAGGCCAAGAGCAGGAGAAGGGGAAACAAGATTTAAGGGGCCCAGAGGCTTCTGCAGACAGGAACGGATGGGAGGGGCCAAGGCGCCCTGTGCCTGTACGCCCGGGCTGCCCAGGGGGGCTCGCCTGCTGGGCTGTGGCCCACGCTGGAGGAGGCATTCCACACCCTCCCACCTCCAGGAGCGGCTGGCACGTCTGGCTTAGCCGCCTTCCCACGACAGGTTCTGCCAGAGGGGTATTTGTTCCTTTACCAGGCCTGAAAGGCGAAGGAGGTGAGGATCCGCGACAGGGAGGGCGCCTAAAGGGAGCGACAGGCACCCGGCCTTTCTCAGAATAAAACCATTCACGGAATTGGGGAGGGGGCGGGGCTGCGGTTGGATTAGGGGCAGCTGGCCCCCTCTGCCAAGAAACAGAAACAGAAAAATGGCTAGCACAGCTTCAGCAAGGGGCGAGGGGATGGGGGTGGAGTAGGGACCCCAGGGAGAGAATGGAAGAAAAAGAGGTGACGCCTAAGGACCAGGTTGCCAGGTCGCTCAGAAGGAAGAACGGGAGCCAGGAGTCCTAGGTTTCTTTGCAGCTCGGCGGGCCACCTTCTTGAGCCTCACTTTTCGCATCTGTACAATGGGAGTCCTTAGTGATTCTCAACGGGCGTCGCCAAGGGCCAAGAGAGAGTGAGCGCTCACCTGCCCCCACGGGGTCCATGGCCGAGTCCGGGGGCGTCCAATGCCACTGTCCCCGGAGCCCTGCGTGCGCACTTCTGCTCCTCGGCTCTAGCGCCGGATATATTCTACCCCAGCCTTATCTCCAAGGCCCTGGGGCTCCTGGCTCCCTGTTTGCTTTGGGCAGGAGCACCTGCTGGGCAGATGTGGGCTTCCCACGGCCACCTAGCAACACGGCTAGACCCAAGAGGGCGCCCCCTGGAGACCTCTCCTGAGAGCAGGAGGGAAGGGGCGGCACCACGTCACAAGTTCATCCGCGTGGTGGGTTTCGGCCAAGGCGACAGCAGGCCTGCACTGGGGCCCTGCCTGTTTGAGGCGAAGGGTGGGGTGGTGGTGGTGGGTGGGAGCACAGTCACACAGAGCTGCCTGTGTGCAAAGGGGAGGGGGCGAGGTGGGGGATGGCTTCCCTCTGCAAAGAGTCACGCGGCTGCTCCTTGGAACCCCATAGGCCTAGGATTATATCCTGGAGGAGTCACTTTCTTGCCACGCGACTTCGGGTACACGCAGTGAAGTTTCTAGGCCTCTTTCCTCATCTATACTCTGGGGACAGCAACAGCCTTGGACTCACAGAATTGTTGAGAGGACTCAACAAATGCCACAGTGCATGAAAAGCATTTATCATCGTTCCTGGCACTGAGGAAAGGCCTTTCCTTTTGAAATTTTGTATATTTTCAAATCTACTTTCTATTTATTTACTGTTCTGCAGTTCTGAAAAGCAGAATTCCCTGTGTTTCCAGCAAACTCACTGTGATGAATTTTTTTATAATGAAAATTTTCACCATGCACGAAACTAGAGAGATTAGTAAAATAAACCATGACCCTTCTCCCCCTCCAAATGCCCATCACCTAGAATAAGAGCTCTGTAAACACTTTTGCTCTGATATTTTCCTTCCTCTTCAGGCTCCGACACCTCCGTTCTGTTGGCTGAGCGCCATGAGGCGGCTTCTATATTCGCTGCTGCCCCTGTTGCTGCTCCTTCTCCAGCCTTGGGAAACCCAACTGCAGTTCGCAGGTGAGCCAGGGTCCACCCTCACCAGCAGGCGGGGAAGGGAGCAAAAGCGGGTTCTCCATCTGCAGCCAACTGCACACCAGGGAGAGAAAAGGAAGAGCTTTGGAACTCTAAGGGGTTGGGTTCGAGTTCACAGCTTCGTTTCTGTGGGCCTCAGGTTCCCCAGTCTGTATGAGGTGGCTTGGAGGCAGCTACGTTGGGCTCAGGCAGAACTGCCCAGTTGGCGTTTCATTTTTAAAAGTTAACTGAAGAGAAAAAAAAAAAAACTTAGGCGATTTCACACTTAAAAAAACCAATTTGGGGCTTCTCATGAAAAGACTAAAGATCTGCTAACATGGGGTCCTCACGACTGCAAGGCAACATTTGGTTGGGGCTGCCCACTTCAGGAACCATACGGGCTCTCTGAATGTCCACCGTCCTAACCCCAATACATTCCCTCCTTTATTTACGTTGCCTGCCTGTCTCCTAGAGACATTTGAGTTTGCTACATCCCTTTGTCCCCCTTCCGAATGGATAATACCCCCTCAGAGATATTAGCCCTCAGAGCTGCAGGGTAGGGATTGGGTGGAGTCTCCCTCCTCAGCCCCTCAGCAAATACTGTTCGAGTGGGTGGATCTAACCTGCATTTGCAAGGTTAATTCTGCGCTGGGCGCTGTTCCGCCGGACAGCAGTGTTCTGCTCTGGGTTTCCGTGGGGGTTCTCCCGGGACTTGAGGCTTTGTTCACCTAGGAGAGCCTTTCCTCATCTCCTCGCAGGTCCCAGGTGCAGTACTGGGCCCCTGGATTTGGTGTTCGTGATTGACAGCTCGCGCAGCGTGCGCCCCTTCGAGTTCGAGACTATGCGGCACTTCCTGGTAGGCCTTCTCCGCAGCTTGGACGTGGGGCCTAACGCCACTCGCGTCGGCGTGATCCAGTATTCGAGTCAAGTGCAGAGCGTCTTCCCGCTCCGAGCCTTCTCGCGCCGCGAGGATATGGAGCGCGCCATCCGCGCTCTAGTGCCGCTGGCGCAGGGCACCATGACCGGGCTGGCGATCCAGTACGCCATGAATGTGGCCTTCAGCGTGGCCGAGGGCGCGCGCCCGCCGGAGGCGCGCGTGCCTCGCGTGGCCGTCATCGTGACCGACGGGCGGCCCCAGGATCGCGTGGCAGAGGTGGCCGCTCAGGCGCGCGCCCGCGGCATCGAGATCTACGCCGTGGGGGTGCAGCGCGCCGACGTGGGCTCCCTGCGCGCCATGGCGTCCCCCCCGCTGAACGAGCACGTCTTCCTCGTCGAGTCCTTCGACCTTATCCAGGAGTTCGGCCGGCAGTTCCAGGGCCGGCTGTGTCGTGAGTGAGGGGAGCGCTGGACGGAGTCTCCAACTCTCGCACCGCTCCCAGTCCGGTTCTCCCCCGCAGTGAAATCCCATCCCCTCCATAGTAGCCCCGCCCACTCGCCTTTAGCCCCGCCCACCAGGCCGGCGTTGCCCTGGCAACTGCGGTTCGGTCCAGTAGCTCAGTCTTGTCCGACTCTTTGCGACCCGATGGACTGCAGCACGCCAGGCCTCCCTGTCCATCACCAACTCCCAAAGCTTACTCAAACTCGTGTCCATCGAGTCGGTGATGCATCCAACCATCTCATCCTCTGTCGTCCCCTTCTCCCGCCTTCAATCTTTCTCAGCATCAGGGTCTTTTCCAATGAGTCAGTGGCCCACTGCGGGCTGTGTCAAATTCCAGCTCTGCCCAGTTTTGCTTAAGGCTTCCCCGCAACAAGGAGCGGCGTTTATCGTGCCCATCCATCTTGAAGAGCCATGGTGGTTTCCACGGGCTTCATGTCTAACTCCAAAACCTCCCCTTTACACAAGAAGCACCAGCCCTGACGGTTGAGCGCCATCGCCCTCCTAGATGAGCCAAGCCCCGTCCCCCTGGACAGGACCCACCCACTCTTGTTCTAGCTCCTCCCACAATGCTGCCAGATACGTTCCTGTCACACCTGGTCCTTTGCTGCCCTCGCTGTGGCTCAGGTGGTAAAGAATCCGACTGCAATGCGGGAGATCTGGGTTTGAGCCCTGGGTTGGGAAGACCCCTTGGAGAAGGGAAAGGCTACCCACTCCAGTATTCTGGCCTGGAGAATTCCATGGACCCAGTCCATGGGGTCGCAAAGAGTAGGACACGACTTTCAGTTTCAGTTGATCTCTTGACTTCCTCTACTTAACTCCGCAGAGTCCTTCCTTGTCCCCCTGACCCATCTGGCTAGGTGCCCTGGTTTTCAGAGCCTACTCACGGGGGCCATTCAGGCCATATATTTTCCCTAAGCCCTCCCCTGGATTGGCCCCTCTCAAACGAGTCATATTTCATTTAAAGACATCCTGGAGCATGGGGCCTGCCTTTGACCCCATCCAGCTCTCTCTTGCTGGAGTGTTCTCCCAGTCTGTTCGCTGATGATTCTACTCTTGTACGTCCTCAGGAAAGGACCTGTGTGCTCAGGGGGGACACGGCTGCCAGCACCAATGTGTCAGCGCCCCGGGCACCTTCCACTGTGCCTGCAACCCTGGCTATCAGCTAGCAGCAGATAACAAGAGCTGTGTGGGTGAGAACTACCCCCATCCTGCACTCTCCCTGCTTCTGAACCTTCTCTGGCTCCCTATTGACCCAGCATCAGTCCAGTGAGTCTGGCAGGGCCTCTGGAAGTCAAACTCCAGCTCCCTCACTTTTCAGGTCTAGGAAAGAAAAGGTATCGCTTGGGGTCACACAACCCCATGGTGGGACAAGGGCTAGAAGTCTTGACCCCACGGTTAAGTGGAATTTCTGCAATCTTCTCTCCTGCCTCATTCAGGCACACCTCTTAGCTGGCTCCAAAACACCTCCCAAACCTGTCTTTTCAGAGGTGCATCTTTACTGTTTCTGTTATTTAGACACTATTGGAATTTCCATGCATACATCCCCTATATTCCGCACCCATGCTGCTCATTTCTGCTTCTGCATCTCAGTTCTTTCCCAGCTTCTCACCTGGGCTGCTCTTGCTGCGCCTCTCTGCACCCTCAGTCTCTCAAAGCCTGGTTCTTCATTTTTGCCTTCTGAAAAGCGATGACACACAATACCTTGCTTATGCATTTGGGATTTCCCCCCTCCATGTACTGAATATATGTGTGTCCTGTCCTTTGATTGTAATGGCAGCTACCATTTACTGGAATGGATTAGTGACAGACTTTATTTTCTTGGGTTCCAAAATCACTGCAGATGGTGACTGCAGCCATGACATTAAAAGATGCTTGGTTCTTGGAAGAAAACCTATGACAAACCTAGACAGCATAGTAAAAAGCAGAGAAATTACTTTGCCAACAAAGGTCCGCCTCGTCCAAGCTATGGTTATCCCAGTAGTCATATATGGATGTGAGAGTTGAACCATAAGGAAAGCTGAGCACCAAAGAATTAATGCTTTTAAACTGGGGTGTTGGAGAAGACACTTGAGAGTCCCTTGGACTGCAAGGAGATCCAACCAGTCACTCCTAAAGGAAATCAGTCCTGAATATTTTTTGGAAGGACTGATGCTGAAGCTCCAATACTTTGGCCGCCTGATTCGAAGAACTGACTCATTGGAAAAGACCCTGATGCTGGGAAAGATTGAAGGCAGGAGGAGAAGGGGATGACAGAGGATGAGATGGTTGGATGGCACCACCAACTCAATGGACACAAGTTTGAGTAAACTCCGGGAGATGGTGATGGACAGGGGAGCCTGGTGTGCTGCTGTTGATGGGATCGCAGAGTCAGACATGATTGAGCAACTGAACTGAATCAAACCATTTACTGAATGTCAAGTTAGCATCAGATATTGAACTAAGAGTGTTACATATGTCATCTGTCAACCTCACAATATTATGGAAAAAGAAGTCCTGTGTTTCCAATAACCCAGATGTCAGCTGGGGTCTTCTTGTTTTGGGGGCTTAGAAAAGCCTGGCTTGAATCCCTATTTGAAGACCTGGGAACATTCAAAACCTTCCTCAAGATCTCTGGGAATTCCAAGTGTTCACATTCTCTGGTCCCCTCTCACTCTGAGCTTCTGCTGAATTCACTTGATTTATAGATCCTCTCTCAATTTCTCAGTCCATGCATGCTATGCATGTAAATCAGCCTCTTCACTGGTTTACACACTTGTGCACACAAGGGCATGTGTGTATGTGCCCTTGTCTATGTTGTGCATATGTCTATTTTACTAAATAATGGGGATGGACAGAGGTGTGACTTACATCTAAGTGAAATCAAACATACACACAGAAAACAAAACATCCTTTATTTATAAATGAATATTAGGCACCCTTGACTCTGAAAGTGCTTAGTCACCCCTCTATAGGGAATTCATATAGGGATCAACCCATGTTACTCATCTCCATACCATCGCTCTTGTTCTTTTGTTCCCTCTCTCCACTCCCATCTCTTTTCTAGGAACCCCACATTCTCACCCTTTTATACAGAGCAGCCCATCTTTCTCTAGTCCCTATTCCCCAGCTCAGCTCTAGGCCATATCTGTACATTGAAATCATCAAGATACTCAGCAGGGCAGTAGTTCACCCTCTTCAGAAGGTGGGTGTAAATAGCAATTGTTCTCTCCCATTAGGGCTTCCCGGGTGGTGCTAGTGGTAAAGAATCTGCCTGCCAGTGCAGGAGATGTAAGAGATATGGGTTCAATTTCTGGGTTGGGAAGATCCCCTGGAGAAGGGCATGACAACCCACTCCAGTATTCTGGCCTGGAGAATCCCACGAACAGAGGAGTCTGGCGGGCTAAAGTCCATAGAATTGCAAAGAGTTGGACATGACAGAGTGACTTAGCATGCACACCCGCTCTTCCATTGATTGTATTTCCGTTTTGCAGAGGGGGAAATGGAGGCTCAGACAGATTAAATGGCAGAGCCTGGTCCTCCCCTGTGAATTAGTGAGCATCTTGAAGACAGAAGTCCTGTCTCAGCTGTGGAGTCCCATTCTTATGCCTGGCTTAGTAGTGGGCATGCTGGGGCTTGAGCTGGGAGGGCTGCTTGGCTCAGTAGGAAGGAGGCCTCTACTTGGCAAATCACAGATGCCTGGATGCCACCCTAGACTGAGTCAGGATCTTTGGGGATTGGGGTCCAGGCATAAGTATTTTTATTTACTTGTGTTTTTTGGCCATGCCCCGTGTCGTGTGGGATCTTAAATCCTCAACCGGGATTGAACCCAGGCCCCGTGCATTGGGAGTGTGGAGTCTTAACCACTGGACCACTAGGGAAGTCCCAGGCATAGGTGTTTGTAAAAAGCCCCCGAGCAGGTGTGCTGTCAGGGCTGAGAAGTGCAGCGCCCGGGCCCAGGCTGACCTCACTCTTTCCTCAGCCCTTGACCTCTGCACCAAAAGGGACCATAGCTGTGGGCATCACTGCTTCAGCATCCCTGGCTCCTATTTCTGTCGGTGCCGAGCTGGCTTTGTACTCCAGCAGGACCAGAGGAGCTGCAGGGGTGAGCCAGCCCCCCAGCTGGTACCCTGTGCCGAGGTCTCTGATGACTCCAATCAGAACCGATGTATGTCTTTGTCTCTTCCTTCCCACCAGCCATTGACCACTGCAGCTTTGGGAACCACAGCTGCCAGCATGACTGTGTTAGCACTTTTGGTGGGCCACAGTGCCACTGCAGAGAGGGCTATGACTTGCTGCCTGATGGGAGGAGCTGTCAGGGTAAGGAGGGGTCTTCTCCATTTGTGCAGAGGGGCGAGGGATCTCAGCTGGTGGAGTCCACCCTGAATCATCCTGACTTGTCTCTTTCAGCCCGGGATCTTTGCAATGGCGTGGACCATGGATGTGAGTTCCAGTGTGTGAGTGAGGGCTTCTCCTACCGCTGCATGTGTCCTGAGGGGCGGCAGCTCCAGGCAGATGGCAAGAGCTGCAGCCGTGAGTTACAGGTGGAAGGGGGGTGATTCTGCCTGCCTCTGCCTCCCTGCCTCATTCTGAGCATCCTTCACTCTTTCTTTGCTGTGACCCATGAGTGTGGTGTAAATGTGTATGTGTTGGTGGTGGTGGAGTTGGAGGGTCTGCCATGCCCTGCCTCTACCTCTTTGTCTTTTTCTACCCTGTTGCCAAAGTTAATTTCAAAAACACTATTTGATCACATTTCTCCCTTGCTCGAAAGCCTTCTGTGGCTCACCAGTGCTTACAAAATAAAGATCAAATGCCTTACCTCTGAGTTTTTCAAATGGTGGGTGTAACCATAGTGAATTACACAAGTGGTGGGTGTAACTATAGTGGATAACAAAATCAAATTAGTGGGTTACAAGTCAGAATTCTTTTTTAAAAAGAGAGAGAAAATAGAGTTTACTGTGTGTATGTAGAAAGAATAAGTATTATTTCATGAAACTCAGCTTTAATTGTACGTGAGTATAAGGGCATCATGGGCTTACCAGGTGGCGCTAGTGATAACCCACCTGCCAATGCAGGGGATATAAGAAACACAGGTTTGATCCTTGGGTTTGAGACGATCCCCTGGGGAAGGGAATGGCAGCCCACTCCAGTATTCTTGCTGGAGAATCCCCGTGGACAGAGGAGCCTGGCGGGCTACAGTTGATAGGGTCGCAAAGAGTCAGACACAACCGAAGCAACTTAGCATGGCATTGCATGGCACATAACTGCATCATAATGCATTATTATTATTTTACTGTGAGTTGTGGCCAAAATTTTGAAACCACTGCCTTAGGTCATTAAAATATTGCTTCAGCTAACCCTTTCATCCTGTCTCCTGCCATAAACATTTAATCCATACTGGCCTGCCCATTCCCAAACGTGCCGAGGGCTCCTGGCTTCCATGCCTCTACACACATTGCCCCCACCACCTAGAATGTCCCTTCCTGCCTTGGAGAACTCCTGCTCATCCCTGAAGACCAAATCACTTGTCATCACCTCCACGCGGCCTTCCTCACCAACTCTTGGAAGAATCCTACCTTGCTCCCTGCCTGCCCCTCTATTCAAACACTTCCCTTGATGGTCACTGATGGCATATGTGACCACTCTGCTTCATCCCTGTTTCCTTATGGATCAGGATTATGTTTCATTTATTGTCGAATCTCCCTTGGGGCCTAGCAAGGTCTCTGGCTGAGAACAGGGGAGGCAAAGTGCTCAGAATTCTGTTGGTTAACACAGTAGATGATCATAAACAGTAGCTACTGTGATTATGATGATGAAAAAGATGCCTTTAGCAGGTTGCCTGGCTGTGCTAAACATTTGCTTGCTAAGCCGCTTCAGTCGTGTCCCATTCTTTGTGACCCTGTGGACTGTAGCCCACTAGCCTCCTCTGTCCATGGGATTTCCAGGCAAGAATATTGGAGTGGGATTTCCAGACAAGAGTACTGGAGTGGGTTGCCATGCCTTCCTCCAGGGGATCTTCCCCACCCAGGGATCAAACCGGAGTCTTGCGGCTCCTGCATTGGAGGCAGATTCTTTACCACTGAGCTACTAGGGAAGCCCCATGCTAAGCACTTAATAAATGGTAAAGATAATAAGGATGCCAATGATAATGATGTGATGATTAGTTTTTATTATTTTAGCACAGTACCTGGCATAGGAAGAACTTCACACATAGTATCTGTTATATAATAAATGTTTGCAAATGAATGAATGAATGAGCAAGTGGCTGCTGCCCGCCCTCACTCCCAGCTCTTCTCCTCCGGTGAGGTGTAGGGTGCCGGGAAGGCCACGTGGACCTGGTTCTGCTCGTTGATGGCTCCAAGAGCGTGCGCCCGCAGAACTTCGAGCTGGTGAAACGCTTCGTGAACCAGATCGTGGACTTCCTGGACGTGTCCCCCGAGGGCACGCGCGTGGGGCTAGTGCAGTTCTCCAGCCGCGTGCGCACCGAGTTCCCGCTGGGCCGCTACGGCACGGCGGCCGAGGTGAAGCAGGCGGTCCTGGCCGTGGAGTACATGGAGCGCGGCACCATGACCGGGCTGGCCCTGCGCCATATGGTGGAGCACAGCTTCTCCGAGGCGCAGGGCGCGCGGCCCCGGGCGCTCAACGTGCCCCGCGTGGGCTTGGTCTTCACCGACGGCCGCTCCCAGGATAACATCTCCGTGTGGGCGGCGCGCGCCAAGGAGGAAGGTGGGCTTGGCGAGGGCCGGGCTGACCTGAGGTTGGGTTTGACGAGGGGAGGAAGCTTTCCTGAAGCCCAGGGCGCCCCCTCTGTTCCCCCGACCCCGCAGGCATCGTCATGTACGCCGTGGGCGTGGGCAAGGCGGTGGAGGAAGAACTGCGAGAGATCGCCTCGGAGCCAGCCGAGCTGCACGTGTCCTACTCCCCGGACTTCAGCACCATGACGCACCTGCTGGAGAACCTCAAAGGCAGCATCTGCCCGGGTGAGCGCAGCCGTCTCGGGACCCCGCCCCTTCTCTCACCGCGCATGCTCCGAGACCTCCGGGTCCTATTCGCTCCCGCCCCCTTCGCTGAGTGACAGCCGGGAAATGGGCTGGCTGGACAGAGCCTCCTTACTCAAGTGTGGTCCCTGGACCGTCGGCAGGGCTGTCGCCTGGTAATCTGTTAAGACTGCAGCGTTTTCAGCGCTCTCCAGACCTACTGAATCCAATGTTGCACTCTGACAAGATCCTCAGGGAATTAGTACTAAGTTTAAGAAGCACAATTCTAAGCGATCTGTTGCCCAAATTAGCTGGGAGTTCAGAATAATTTGGGGGGTGGAGTTTTTCAAAGGCACGCCCAGTTCAGCATTCGTAAGGGGAACCACATCATAAGTCCCTTTATCTTGCTGGAATTCAGCTTCACAGACCTGGGAAAGGGGCAGGACTGGGCGTGTCTCAAGTACACAAAGATGTGTATTAAATATATGTGTGCTTAGTCGCTCAGTCGTGTCCAACTCTTTGTAACCCTATAGACTATAACCTGCCAGGCTCTTCGGTCCATGCGATTGTCGGGGCAAGAATACTGGAATGGGTTGCCATTTCCTCCTCTAGGGGATCTTGCCGGCCCAGGGATGGAACCCACATCTCTTGCTGTCTCTTGCATTGGCAGGCGGATTCTTTACCACCAGCACCATCTGGGAGGCCCCATATTAAATGTATATATCCCATAAATTCAATCCATCTGCTTCATCTGGTGCTCAGCTAAGGAAAAGGGGACTAATTCTATTTGTGGAGAGAGGATGGGCTTGAACTTTGTGTACAAGTACCTTTATAGGTAATACAGGGAATTTCTCAGGGTTTTGTTTTGTTTTTTTAACCATAGAGTCTTTAGACTGTAACCCAGGCCTACAGTGTGACACTTATTTCAGATAAACAGGCCCCACTCCAGAGCTAGGTTCAGTAGGGCTATGCTGGGCCTGGAGAATATATGTTTAAAATCTCTCTCTATATATGTATATATACATATATATGTATGTATATGCACACACACACACACACACACACACACACACACATTTCTTCCTCTCCCTCTCTCCAGGCTAATTCTAATAATTAGCGAGGATATTATGGAAACACTGGATTAACTTCTCCTTCAGGGCCCTTCCTGTCCTCTTTTATTCATTTATTTATTTGGCTGTGCTGAGTCTTAGTTGCAGCATGCAGGATCTTTAATTGCAGCATGGGAACTCTTAGTTGTTGCCTGTGGGATCTAATTCCCTGACCAGGGATCAAACCCAGGTCCCCTGCATTGGGAGCATGGAGCCTTAGCAACTGGACCATCAGGGAAGTCCCTAACTCTTATGTCCCCTGCAGCGTGTCTTTGGGCAAGTCACTTAACCCCCACCTCTCCCTTACCTTTCCTCTTTCGTGATAGGGCAGGGTGCTGGCTGCCCCAGGTTGCCTCTAGTTCTAGAATTCTAACAGACATCTGGCCTCTGTGATTGAGGATCTTCACCAACCAATGAAGGATAACCTTGGGTAGATCCTCCTCTCTCTCTCTGGCCCTTGGTTTCTCCACCTGCAAAGTTAGGAGCCATTCTGGGGCTGTTATCAATACCACTGATGACATGACATACAACAGTTTGCTAAGGGTACATACAAGACTAAGATATAATTTTTAAATCATAATAGCAACTCTGTATTGAAAGCCAAGTGCCAGGCATTGTGCCGTAGTATTCAAAATGGCACACATTTACAAAATTTAGTGAATCTTAGACACCATCCATTGTAAGATTCACTATTATTTTCTATACTGCTAAGAAAAAAAAAAGATGCCGGATTTAACTGTAAGGCACCTATTTTGATTTCAGAGATGTTGAAATGTGTGAGGAGATAGACTTGAATCAGTGGTCCTTAAACATTAGTGTGCATCAGATGCACCTGGAGGGTTTGTTAAAAGACAGATTGTTGTCTCCAACCCCAGAGTTTCTGATGCAGTAGGTCTGCAGTGGAATCTGATCATTTGCATTTCTAATAACTTCCTAGGTGATGCTAATGCTGCTGGTCCAGAGAACCACTGATTCCTAAAACATCAGTGTTCATTCTTGCCATCTCCTTTTTGGCCACTTCCAATTTACCTTGACTCGTGGACCTAGGGAACCATTGGCCTAGTTGAAATCCAGTATAAAGTGTTTACTTGTGTCAGTTCCAGCGTTTCACCCTCCAATAAACTAGCCACTAGCAACATATTCCCATTTAACTTAAACTAAATAATTCACTTCCTCAATCACACTAACCACATTTCAAGTGTTAAATGGCCATCTGTGTGCTATCACACTGACAGATGCTACTGTCACCGCATAAAGTTTCATTTGGACCATGTTTCTGTCGACTCTTGCTACTCAAAAGTGTGGTCCAGGGACCAGCAGCATCAGTACCACTTGGGAGCTTACTAGAAATACAGCATCTCTGCTCCTTTCCCGTTAAGAATAAGAGTCTATCTATCTATCATCTATCTATCTATATCTCTGTCTCTTTATCTATCTGTATTTTGGTTTTTGGCTGTGCTGGTTTTGTTTTTGCTGCATCCAGTCTTTCTCCAGTTGTGGAAAGCAGAGGCTACTGTCCAGTCGCCACGCGCAGGCCTCTCATTGCAGTGGTTTCTCTTGATGCAGAGCACAGGCTCTAGGCGCTCAGGCTTCGGTAGTTCTTGCAGCACGTCGGCTCAGTAGTTGCAGCTTGCTGGCTCTAGGGTGCACCGGCTTCAGTAGTTGTGGCACAAAGACGCGTTAATTGTGTTCACAGGCTTAGTTGCTCCGGGGCATGTAGAATCTTCCTGGACCAGGGATTGGACCCGAGTCCCCTGCATCGGCAGGCAGATTGTTATCCACTGTACCACCAGGGTAGTTCAAGAATCTATATTTTAACAAGATCTCCTAGTGAGTCCAATGAGCACCAAAGTTTGGGAAACCTTCTGCGATGGGTACCCACATAAGACACACATGAAAATCATGGAGTCCTCCGCACCGCCCAAGGAATAGGTTTTCTCATTGTATCCATTCTGATAGACAATGAATCCACGGCTTAGAAAGGTTGAATGGGTTTTCCAGTATCTCACAGCTATCTAGCTGGGACTCATCCCAGGTCTGTCTGGATCTCAAACCGGTGCACTCAGCCGCAGGCGGGGTGGAGGGATATCAGGGGGCCTCGGCCAGGGCCAGCTGGTCCTCCTGCAGCTTCTCACTCCCCCGACTCTCTGTGCCCCTCTGGCAGAGGAGGGCATCGGCGCGGGGACAGAGCTTCGGAGCCCCTGCGAATGCGAAAGCCTCGTGGAGTTCCAGGGCCGCACGCTGGGGGCGCTCGAGAGTCTGTCGCAGAAGCATATCCTTTGGGTCCCGGGGCGCGGGCCGGCGGGGAGACGTAGGGAACCCCGAGAGCCCCGGAGGCTTCCTTAACCTCTCACTGGCCCAGCTGACCGCACGCCTGGAGGATCTGGAGAACCAGCTGGCTACCCAGAAGTGAGGGCCGCTGGTGGCCCGGACCCGGGCAAGGAACGCGGCCCCGCGGACAGCCCCAGCCCTCTACCCCCGCTCCGGGGGCGCCGTGGGGCGCCGGGCCCGGAGAGAACCTGGGTCCTCCCAGGCCTGGCTGTCGCGGGGGAGGCGCTGGCGGGCTCCCAGCGCGGCGCTTGAGCTGGGCTCGCCGGGACCAGAAGTCGGACTGCGGGGAGGGGTCGGGGGAGGGGATGTGGAAGACGCGTGCTGCGCTCAGTTCTTTGTAGGATTTCTTTTTTTGTTTTCTTTTTCTTAAAAAAAGAAGAAAAAAATCTGGTTTCCACGGGGTCGGTGTGTGTGTCTTGCTGTGCCGCCAGGGGGAGGGGAGGCCAGACGGAGCGCGCTCCGGCGGCGCCCGGGCGGCGTCTCCTCGGAGAAAGGCGCATTGTGCGGGGGTCGGGCCGGGGGGCAGGGGACTGCGAGCTGCTTCCCTCCGCTGGTTCATTCAGCCGAGAACAGATGGCTCCTTATGCAGACGGTGGGAAGGGGGCTCCACGGGTACCCCTGGGGTCTGGGCGAGTCTGCCCTCCATCTCTCAGCGGTCAGGCACCTGGCTCTCTGGCTGTGTCTCCTCGCGTCCCCCCGAGTCTGGCTTAAGGGCTATTAGAACTGGGCGGAGTTGGGGGGTGAGTGATGAAGCGGGAGGCAGTAACCGGACCTCCTGAAGGGATGGGTTGTGGGGGGAGGAGGGCGCATTGCTGAGTTTCACTCGGATTTTATCTCCCTGCACCAAGTAGGAAGAGGTATGTGGGGTTTTTTTTTTGGGGGGGGGGGGCGGGCAGCCAGGACCTCTGGCCCAGAGTGGCCTGCACAGCCTCTGCTTCACCCTCCGCTCACCTCCAAAAATAAATAATAATAATAAAAATAAAAACTAATCCTCTGTAGGTAAAGAGCACAAACCGGTACAGTCTCCCAAGTGCATGTGAGAAACTGCGAGGACGAAAATGCTTCCAGTCCTAGAGTGATGACAGGCAAATTACTCTGGGTTTTTTTCCTTATGTGTAAAATGGGGATTGAAATAGTCACTCCCAAGGGTGGTAGTGAGAATGGAGGAAATTATTCTAAGGCATCTGACCCTGTGCCTGGTACCTATTAGGCAGCAATGAATAGCTAACATGCTTAGTCTCTGGCACTATTCACAGTGACTTACAAGTATTTTCATTTTATCGTCACAATAACCTTGTGAGGTAGGAATTTTTGCCTTTATCACTATCACGAGAAAACTGAGTCAAAGAGAGGTTAAGTTGCCCAGAGTCACATGACGGGTAAGAAGCTGAGCCAGTGTATTTTCATTTCCTGCAGCTGCGGTAGCATCACCACAAACTCAGTGGCTTAATCATCACAGACGTTCTTGGGGTCAGAAGTCTCAAAAGGGTTGGCAGGGCTGGAGACTTGCTTCCTTGCCCTTTCCAGCTTCTCGAAGCCACCTGAATTCCTTCATCACCTCAATCTCTGCTTCTGCATCATACCTCCTTCTCTAACTTTGACCTTCCTGCCTCCACTGTATAAGGACACTTGTGATGACCCAGATAATCCATGATAACCTCCCCCTCTGAAGTTCTTTATCATCTGCAAACTCTCTTCTTAAAATTTTTTAAAAACTTATTTATTTGGCTGCTGCCAGTTTTAGTTGCAGCATGTGGGAACTAGTTCCCTGACCAGCAATCGAACCCGGGTCCCCTGCATTGGAAGCACAGAGTATCAGCCACTGGACCCCCAGGGAAGTCCCTGCAAACTCTCTTTGCCATGTAAAGTAACATATTCTCAGGTTCCAGAGATTAGGACGTGGACATCTTTGGGGTGGGGACATTATTCTGTCTACAACACAGGGCTTGAAGTCAGGAGGACCAAACTCAGAGCAGGCATTGTGAATCACACCTATGTCTGGCCCCTCACTGGGCCTGGTGAGGAGGGAGAAAGATGATTGAGAAAAGCCCCCAGGTTGGGGGAGCCTCAGGCTGGAGTGGGTGAGGTCCACCTGACTATACCTGTGGCAGCAAGAGGACCCTTCAGGTGAAGGGATGGAGCAAAGGGCAGCTAAGCAGGGAGAAATCCTGGAGGAGGTGACTTTCAGCTAAGCCTTGACCTACAGCTGGAATTTCCACAGGTGTCCATGGGGATCTCACAGGTGAATAAAGCCACAGATACGGGTGGTCAGGAGTGACTGGAGTGAGGGGCGACAAGATGATTGAGATCTTACCTGGTCATGAGGGTCAGATGAGCAAAAGTGCTAAGTACTGCGCCTAGCCTGTGCCCTGCCCAACCTCTATGTTTTATGGCAGGGGAAGTGGTCAAACAGGAGGTGGCAAGAGTGAACATTGACATTTTAGGAATCAGTGAACTAAAATGGACTGGAATGGATGAATTTAACTCAGATGGCCATTATATCTACAACTGTGGGCAAGAATCCCTTAGAAGAAATGGAGTAGACGTCATAGCACAAAAGGGTCCAAAATGCAGTACTTGGATGCAGTCTCAAAAATGACAGAATGATCTCTGTTCGTTTCCAAGGCAAACCATTCAGTATCATGGTAATCCAAGTCTATGCCTCGACCAGTAATGCTGAAGAAGGTGAAGTTGAATGGTTCTATGAAGACCTACAAGACCTTCTAGAGCTAACATCCTAAAAGGGTGTCTTCTTCATTAGAGCGGACTAGAATGCAAAAGAGCTACCTGGAGTAACAGGCAAATTTGGCCTTGGAGTACAAAACAAAGCAGGTCAAAGGCTAACAGAGTTTTGCCAAGAGAACACACTGGTCAGAGCAAAAACGCTCCTCCAACAACACAAGAGAAGACTCTACATGTGGACGTCACCAGGTGGTCAACACCGAAATCAGATAGATGATATTCTTTGCAGCCAAAGATGGATGGACAAGTGCTATACAGTCACCAAAAACAAGACTGGGAGCTGACTGTGGCTCAGACCGTGAACTCCTTATTGCCAAATTCAGACTTAAATTGAAGAAAGTAGGGGAAACCACTAGATCATTCAGGTATTACCTAAATCAAATCCCTTATCTTATACAGTGGAAGTGACAAATAGATTCAAGGGATTAGATCTGATAGAGTGTCTGAAGGACTATGGATGGAGGTTCATGACATTGTATCCATCCTCAAGAAAAAGAAATGCAAAAAGCAAAATGGCTGTCTGAGGAGGCTTTACAAATAGCTGTGAAAAGAAGAGAAGTGAAAAGAAAAGGAGAAAAGGAAAGATATTCCCATCTGAATGCAGAGTTCCAAAGAATAGCAAGGAGAGATAAGAAAGGCTTCCTCAGTGATCAGTGCAATGAACTAGAGGAAAACAGTAGAATGGGAAAAACTAGAGATCTCTTCAAGAAAATTAGAGATACCAAGGCAACATTTTATGCAAAGATGGGCACAATAAAGGACAGAAATGGTATGGACTTAACAGAAGCAGAAGATATTAAGAAGAGGTGGCAAGAATACACAGAAGAACTATACAAAAAAGATCTTCATGACCCAGATAATCACGATGGTGTGATCACTCACCTAGAGTCAGACATCCTGGAGTGCAAAGTCAAGTGGGCCTTAGGAAGCATCACTATGAAAAAAGCTAATGGAGGTGATGGAATTCTAGTTGAGCTATTTCAAATCCTAAAAGATGATGCTGTGAAAGTGCTGCACTCAATATGCCAGCAAATTTGGAAGACTCGGCAGTGGCCACAGGACTGGAAAAGGTCAGCTTTCTTTCCAATCTCAAAAAAAGGCAATGCCAAAGAATGTTCAAACTACTGCACAGTTGCACTCATCCCACTCGCTAGCAGAATAATGCTCAAAATTCTCCAAGCCAGGCTTCAACAGTACATGAACTGTGAACTTCCAGATGTTCAAGCTGGATTTAAAAAAGGCAGAGGAACCAGAGATCAAATTGCCAACATCTGCTGGATCATAGAAAAAGCAAGAATTCCAGAAAAACATCTACTTCTACTTTATTGACTATGCCAAAGCCTTTATTGACTGTGTGAATCACAACAAACTGTGGAAAATTCTTCAAGAGATGGGAATTACCTGCCTCCTGAGAAATCTGTATGCAGGTCAGGAAGCAACAGTTAGAACTGGACATGGAACAACAGATTGATTACAAATCAGGAAAGGAGTATGTCAAGGCTATAAATTGTCACCCTGCTTATTTAATTTACATGCAGACTACATCATGCAAAATGCCATGCTGGATGAAGCACAAGCTGGAATCAAGATTGCTGGGAGAAATATCAATAACCTCAGATACGCAGATGACACCACCTTTATGGCAGAAAGCAAAAAGGAACTAAAGAGCCTCTTGATGAAAGTGAAAGAGGAGAGCGAAAAAGTTGGCTTAAAACTCAACACTGAGAAAACTAAGATCATGGTATCTGGTTCCATCACTTCACGACAAATAGATGGGGAAACAATGGAAACAGTGAGAGACTTTATTTTTTTGGACTCTGAAATCACTGCAGATGGTGACCGCAGCCATGAAATGAAAAGATGCTCCTTGGAAGAAAAGCTATGACCAACCTAGACAGCATATTAAAAAGCAGAGACATTACTTTACCAACAAAGGTCCATCTAGTCAAGGCTATGGTTCTTTCAATAGTCGTGTATGGATGTGAGAGTTGGACTATAAAGAAAGCTGAGCACCAAACAATTGATGCTTTTGAACTGTGGTGTTGGAGAAGACTCTTGAGAGTCCCTTGGACTGCAAGGAGATCCAACCAGTCCATCCTAAAGGAAATCAGTCCTGAACATTCAGTGGAAGGACTGATGCTGAAGCTGAAACTCCAATACTTTGGCCACCTGATGGGAAAAACTGACTCATTTGAAAAGACCCTGATGCTGGGAAAGATTGAAGGCAGGAGGAGAAGGGGCCAACAGAGGATGAAATGGTTGGATGGTATCACCGATGTGATAGACATGAGTTTGAGTAGTCTCTGGGAGTTGGTGATGGACGGGGAGGCCTGGCCTGCTGCAGTCAGTGGGGTTGCAGAGTCGGACACGACTGAGCAACTGAACTGAACTGAATCCGGGCCTAGAGGGCTGAGTTGTCTGTCTGTCCAAGATCACAGTGAGAGAACCGCAGCTGAGCCAGGCAGTAACCTAGGCGACGGGGGTGTGTGTCCTGATTGGAACCGGGGCCTCAAGGATGGAGGTGGCAATGAGGCAAAGCCTCAGCCCCCTCCCTGGCCCTGGCCGGGACCGCCTTCTGAGGGTTGTTTTTACCTTCTCGCCTGTACTTCTCATGCAATCTCTGCAGCGGCCACTAGATGGCGCCTGGAGCTCTGATTCGGAGTTGGGCGCCAGCGCCTTTGGGCTTCCCAGCTTGCTCAGTGGAAAAGAATCTGCCTGCCAGTGCGGGAGACGAGGGTTGGATCTCTGGGTCAGGAAGATCCCCTGGAGAAAGAAATGGCAACCCTCTCCAGTATTCTTGTCTGGAGAATCCCAGGGGCAGAGGAATCTGGCAGGCCACAGTCCATGGGGTCACAAAGAGCTGGACATGACTTAGCGACTGAGCACACACGCCGGGAGACTTGATAGGCTTTAGCATCTGGCACTTGGACTGAGCCAGGCCGGCCCATTTCAGAAAGACCCTCCTCTGTCTCACACCCCTCCCCCTACTCTGGCGGACCCTACCACCCCAGCCTAGAAGCTGCTTCATTCCCCTTGAGGATAACCACCCACTCCTGGATTTGAAGACCAGCCCTGCTGCTTACTGTGTGCAGGTGTTGACAAAGACTAGTTCCCCTGTCCATCTCCTGATTCTCTTTTGGGGAGACTACAGGAGCCAGAACTCCTTTACCCACTCTTTGGAAGCTGGAATGTGGGCCTGATGGCACAGTGCGCAGCTGTTAAGAGCACAGACATGGGAGCCAGACTGCACATTCGAATCCCAGCTCTGCCATGAGCTGTGTGACCTTAGGCAGGTTTCTGAACTTCTCTGTGCTTCTGTCCAAGGGCGCCCAGTTTTCTCATCTGTAAAATGGAGATGATACTATACTTTATGCTACTGGGTTATTTGAGGATTGAATGAGACAAGCCATTTCATATTGTTAGAATTCTGCCTGGGACATAGGATGTACAAATGCAAAAAAACCCCACAAAATGCTTGGCTGAGGTTTAATAAATTCTCTACTTCCTCCTTGGGCTATGAATCTTGAGGAGATAAGACAAAGGCTCAGGAACAGTTGGGAAGTCATTCATGACAGTGCAGTGACAGTACTGAGAATCCGCAGGAGGAATCCTAACCAGGTGATCCTAGCTGGTGAATTTGGCTGAAATTTTTTAAAATATTTTTATTGATTGATTGATTTGGCTGTGCTGGGTTTTAGTTTCAGCATGTGGGATCTTAGTTCTCTGGTCAGGGATGGAATCTGGGCTCCCTGCATTGGGAGCACAGGGTCTTAGCCACTGGACCACCACGGAAATCCCTTGGCTGACTTTCTTGGTTTCTGAATTTCATTTCAGTGACCCACCTGATATCCTGGCAAGGCTTCCAAGTTGCACAGTTTCAAAAGTCTTGGTGGGAGGGAGGCATATACAGGGAACAGTGCGAATAGTGCCCCACTAGCGTTGTGAAATGGTCTTCCCAAAATCCTTCCAATAAAGCCCTTCCTGCTTAGTGATCCAGAATTGGTGTGTCTGTTGCTTGCATCCAAGGCCTTTGTCCGTGCTCTGGTTCATCCTTTGTAAGGGCTGCATAGTATTCCACTCTATGTATGCCTCATGTTTCATCTCAGCACCCCTTAGTGGATGTTACCTGGGTAATTTACAGCTATTTTACATTCCACAGATAGACACAATGACGTGCTTCTTAGAACCTATTTTCCAGTCCTTATAACCTTATCTCTGACTCTCCCCACCCCCCATAGGCACATAGTTGGGTAGAGAGTGACCTCATCCATAGTCCCACACTGTGGCAGGTGTGATTCTCTGCCTGCTTGATCAAGGACGTGTGTGCATGGGTGCTCAGTCGCTCAGTTGTGTCTGATGCTTTTTGACCCCATAAACTGTAACCCAACAGGCTCCTCTGTCCATGGGGTTCTCTAGGCAAGAATACTGGAGTGGCTTGCCATTTCCTTCTCCAGGAGACCTTCCCAGCCCAGGGATTTAACCCCTATCTCTTAAGTCTCTTGCATTAGCTGGCAGATTCTTTACCACCGAGCCACCTTGATCCAGGGCTGACTGGCCAAACGTTGAGGATAATAGAGAAAGAGCTCAGTGGGCCAGGGAGGAAATGGCAGATGATTCTGGGAAGGGGGCTCTGTTTGGGCAGCCAGCCAGGGCCCCTCATGCCCAGATCCCTCCTCTCCCAGTGTTGGACTGTGTCATCTCAGCTCTGTGTGGGAGGAAATACCTGCACAGCCTCTGATGATTTGAGGGACCAGTGCCTTGCATGACCCCCTCCCAGTGGCATCTGCACTTCAAAAGAAGCCTGGAAGGAAGGGAGCAAGGTTGACCCAAAGGGAACGCCATTCGTGGTGGGATTTCAGACAGCCAAGGCCACACATCTGTACAGAGACCATCCTGTGCTCCAGGGACAACAATGGGCTCTTTATCTTACATGACCCCATGTAATTCTATGGCGACACTCTGAGGCTGCTATCTCCAGTTCCATTTCACAGATGAGGCAACTGAGGCCAGAGAGGGGAAGAGATGTTCCCAAAACCATTCCGGGAGCCTGTCTATGTCCGGGGCTCTTTCCACTCTATCGGTAATGGGGAGAAAGTTTGGGGTGAAAGTGGGAGGCTATCCCTTGACTTAGTACCAGCTGCCCAAAGGCAGAGGTCTGGGAGGAACGAGGGAATTCGGGAAGGGTTTGGGAGAGTGCTGGGGAGCCCTTTAGCTGGCAATTCAGCTGACTTCCAGAAGGTTACAAGTCCACAGCATTTACTGAAAATGTTAGAAAAGACCCTGATGGTGGGAAAGATTGAAGGCAGGAGGAGAAGGGTATGACAGAGGATGAGATGGTTGGATGGCATTACCAACTCAATGGACATGAGTTTGAGCAAGTTCTGGGAGATGGTGAAGGACAGGGAAGCCTGGCATGCTACAGTCCATGGGGCTGCAAACAGTCAAACATGACTAAGTAATTGAACAACAGCAGACCAGAAGCTAAGTTACAGGCTGTATTGACAGGGGAAGTCCAATACTGGCCAACAGCTGGGTTGCTCATGCCTGAAGGCAATCCTCGGGTTCTATTGCACCTCCAGGAGTAGCTGGGAGGAAGCATAATGATGAAGGTGACCAATGGCCTTGTGCTTCCCTGTTGTGATGAAAACTTAGAAGTATCCGGAGGCCAGTATGTGATGCTCAAACTTCCACACAATTGCAAGGGTGTGCATTTTCCATATAACCCCATTGCAGAAGATCAGAGGAGGGTAAACTCATGCAAAACCCACTGTGAACACAAGCTCTGGTGCCCTGGTCCATGGATAAGAGATGACCTGCCCATTCAGCCCTTAGGGGGAACATCTACCTGGCATTTGCAACTTCAACACTTTCTTCCATCACTTTAACAATTTTTGCAAGGCAACTGTGCTGTAAGATTTCAAATTAAGCCAATATGATGCCTTGACATATGGTATGATAGGAGGAGACCAAGAATGTCCTAACCTCAGGGTCCCCTCTCCACTCTGCTCCCATTGGTAAGGTCTTCTAGTTACAGAAAAGTGAAAAGGAAAATGTTAGCCGCTCAGTCGTGTCCAGTTCTTTGCGACCCTGTGGACTGTAGCCCACCAGGGTCCTCTGTTCATGGAATTCGCCAGGCAAGAGTACTGGAGTGGGTACCCATTTCCTTCTCCAGGGGATCTTCCTCACCCAGGGATCAAACCCTCGTCTCGCACATTGCGAGCAGACTCTTCGCCATCTGAGCCACCAGGGAAGCCCTTGACAGTCTGGAGAAGGAGGCTGTAAACTGAGTTTCTGGATAAATTTTCTCCCTCAAGTCATGTTGCCTTGGCCACAGTTCTGCCATGATCTGTGCCCTGTGTTTTGCTTCCCTCCAGACTAAGTCCTGGTTGGAAACTTTAGATAGTGCATTGGACTGGTGAAACTCGAATCGCACCAAGAACCCCAGCTCTGGGGGTGGAGGGCTGGCGTCAGAAATGCAACTTCTGGGACTTCCCTGGTGGCCCAGTGGTTGACCTCACTTTCCAATTCAGGGGTTGTGGGTTTGATCCCTTGTTGGGGAATTAAGATCCCACATGCCAAGTGGGCATAAAACCAAAAACATGAAAAAGCAGAAGCAACATTGTACAGATTCAATAAAAACTTTTTAAATGGTTCACATCAAAAAAATATTAAAAAAAAAAAAAAAAGAAATATACCTTTTAACCTTCCGGCCTCTTGGCAATAAAGAGATACAGGAACAAGGTTGAAATGGATGTGGAGGGAGTCGATCCATAGATTCCGCTCTAGCCTCTGCTCTCCATCTCTGAAATGGTTTGCTGGGATTCTCCCAGTTTGCTGGATCTCTGGGTGGGCTAGAAATGGGTGTACTGTTGCCTAAAGTCAAGTTCAAATTTGCATCACAGTCAGAGGCCCTGTGGGGGCCTCATTTATCATTTATCTAGATAAATGATTTTCAACCCTATAGATTCTGATGTCTTTTTTTTTGTAACAAATCTTTTGTTATATCCCCTTTACTAATCTGAAATGAAATTAATATCTAATATAACTTTGCTGAGAAATGTTGGGCTGGAAGAAGCACAAGCTGGAATCAAGATTGCCAGGAGAAATATCAATAACCTCAGATATGCAGATGACACCACCCTTATGGCAGAAAGTGAAAAGGAACTAAAGAGCCTCTTGATGAAAGTGAAAGAGGAGAGTAAAAAAGTTGGCTTAAAGCTCAACATCCAGAAAACTAAGATCATGGCATCTGGTCCCATCACTTCATGGGAAATAGATGGGAAGACAGTGAAAACAGTGTCAGACTTTATTTTTTGGGGGGCTCCAAAATCACTGCAGATGGTGATTGCAGCCATGATATTAAAAGACGCTTACTCCTTGGAAGGAAAGTTATGACCAACCTAGATAGCATATTAAAAAGCAGAGACATTACTTTGCCAACAAAGGTCCGTCTAGTCAAGGCTATGGTTTTTCCAGTGGTCATGTATGGATGTGAGAGTTGGACTGTGAAGAAAGTGGAGTGCCGAAGAATTGATGCTTTTGAACTGTGGTGTTGGAGAAGACTCTTGAGAGTCCTTTGGACTGCAAGGAGATCCAACCAGTCCATCCTAAAGGAGATCAGTCCTGGGTGTTCATTGGAAGGACTGATGCTGAAGCTGAAACTCCAATACTTTGGCCACCTCATGTGAAGAGTTGACTCATTTGAAAAGACCCTGATGCTGGGAGGGATCAGGGGCAGGAGGAGAAGGGGACGACAGTGGATGAGATAGCTGGATGGCATCACCGACTCGATGGGCATGAGTTTGGGTGGACTCCGGGAGTTGGTGATGGACAGGGAGGCCTAGTGTGCTGCAATTCATGGGGTCGCAAAGAGTCGAACACGACTGAATGACTGAATTGAACTGAACTGATAACTTTGCTACATATATGAAATTAAAAAAATCACATCCTAACTATAATTATAGAAGTGAAGTAACAGTAAAGTAAAATTTATAGGAAAATAGTATGTACCCCAATATTTAAATGCTCCATTAAGGCTGCTATAAAATGTAATCAAGCTATTTATAGGAAATATAAATGAAGTACTTGTGTATAAAGGAGCGTGATGTATACAACTTACTCTCAATGGTCAGAATAAACTATTATCTCTCACACACACACGGAAGAAAGAGAATGATAAATGTGGCCAAAGGTTAACATTTAATGGACCTGGGTGAAAGAAAAATGATAGCTCTTTGTACTATTCTTCCAATTTTTTTTCTACACACCTGACATTATTTCAAAGTGACAAGTATAATACATGTTAGGATATAGAATTTCTCAGTATGCTAAAATTGTAAATAATTAAGGTACATCCCAGGAGTTTAAGGTTAGTTCAAGAACAGGAAATTATCAATGTGATTAAATAAATTAATAGTTTACAGAAAAAAAGTCCAAATGAATCTTTAAATTGACTCATAAAAATTATTCCATATTTTTCTATGATCATTCATGATTAAAAAAACACAGTATACTAGCAACCAAAGTGAACATTCTTCACCTGATAAATATTATTACAAATACTTACAGCAAGTATTATACTCAACGATGAAACTCTAAGAGCGGCACCCTTAAAGACAGTAAAGGCCAGGATTCCCTCTGTCACTGTGTCGTGTCCAACTCTTGCAACCCCACGAACTGTAGCCCACCAGGCATCTCTGTCCATGGAATTCTCCAGGAAAGAATACTGGAGTGGATTGCCATTCCCTTCTTCAGAGGATCTTCCCAACGCAGGGGTCAAACCCTGGTTCCCTCTATCTGGACCTGGGTTCGATCCCTGGGTTGGGAAGATCTCCTGGGGAAGGGAAAGGCTACCCACTCCAGTATTCTGGCCTAGAGTTGCAAGAGTAAAACACAACTAAGTGATTTTCGCTCACTTTCCCTCAGTCGTTACTCTGATTCAATATCAAATTACTGACTGTAGGCCAATGCAGTAGAATTGGACATAAAAATAAAGAGGTACAGGAGTGGGAAAGGAAAAGATAGAATGATCAGTGCTTACAGATGATATGAATGTCTTCAGATGAAATCCAAGAGAGTCATGAGTAACCTATTAAAATTCATGAGAAAACATACCGAGTTTGCAATGATGGAAGTCAACATACAAAAGACTAATTGCATGCTTACACACCAAAAACTATCAAATAAATTAAAGAGGGAAAAATCCTATTCACAGTAGTCATGAAATTTGTTGCTAAAAATAAATCAAGGAAATGTTTGCAAGTTTTATGAAAAAAACTTTATTAAATTATTTGAAGAGGACTTGAATAGAGTGATGCTCATGTTATATAGATATCTATATATATCTAAATATGAAGACTTAACATGGTAAATGTTTTTGCTCCTCTCAGTAGTATATAGCTCTGATGCAATTTTTTAAGGATCTTGAGAAATTGACCCTGAAATGTATGTGGTAGAGTAAAAAGGCAACAATAGCCAAAACAATTCTGAGTAAGTAAAACAGAAAAGACTTGTGCTGTAAAGCACCAAAATTTTTAAAACATAGATGTTCATTAACAGAGCACCAGGGACTTCCCTGGTGGTCCAGTGGCTAAAGCTCGGTACTCTGAGTTTTAGGTGGCCTGGGTTGGGTCTCTGGTCTGGGAACTAGATCACATGTGCTGCAACTAAAAAGAACCTACATCCCTCAAGGAAGATCAAAGATGCTGCATGCCTCGAGTAAGACCTGGCACAACCAAAGAAATAAATTTTTTTTTTTTAAGAGCATCAAGGAAGACTGATTTGATAATAGACAAATTGAGTAAGACTAGAGCCCAGAAATACATCCATCTATATATGAAAACTTGGGACAAAATAGATGTAGTTTATAAATTAATAGGGGATCAATGATATGCACTCCATAATAGGAAAAAATGGAACTAAGATCCCTACTTCAAACTTTTCATGAAAAATAAATTCCAAATGAATTAATGACTTAAGTGTGGAAGACAAAATTCATAAAAAGATTTAAAGAAAATGGAAGGGATTGTGTAAGGAGAATTTGACATAAACGGTACAATCCATAGAGGGAGAGATGGGTAAAACTGACTCCATCACAAGTAAAATATATATATTATTTCCTTTTTTCTTGGCCACATTCGTGGATTGCAGGGTCTTAACACCTTAGTTCTGAATTGAACCCGGGCCACAGCTGTGAAAGTGTTGAGTACTAACCGCTGGACTGCCAGGGATTTGCCTATTCTTTTTAAAAGATGACATCACCTTTTTAAAAAAAGCTCATGCTAATTGATATTTCTCTCTGGGGCTCGTTTACAGTCTGTACATCAGGCACATGAATTGCACAAACTATAGAAGTGATCCTCACAGGGGTTCTCTCCTCTGACCCCAACTTTGGGCTCAGGCTACCACTTGGGTGCTTTCAGGTCTGGGCAAGCAGCATCCGGTCAGGCAGTCCCCAGTGACATGCACCTGACCTGACCTCCTGTGCCTTGTATGCAAGGCGGACTCTGAGCCTTATTTTTGCTATTTAGAAAACTGGATAATTTTTACACCTACTTAACATATGGTCATGATGTTTAAAAGTGATAAATCATGCAATGGACTCAGCACTGAGCCTGGAACATAGCAAATGCTCAGTCCTGATTAATTACGTAAAGGGACATTTATTAAGTGGGAGAGTCAGGATTTGAAACAAGCTCTGTGTAATTCCAAAGTCTGTGATCTTTTAATGACACGTTTTCTCTCTCAAAGAAACCATAGTGTCGTGTGTGTTACTCTCTCAGTCATGTCTGACCCTTTGCGACCCCAAGGACTATAGCCTGCCAGGCTCTATCCTGGAATTCTCCAGGCAAGAATACTGGAGTGAGTAGCCATTCCCTTCTCCAGGGGATCTTCCCAACCCAGGGATTGAACCCAGGTCTCCCGAATTGCAGGCAGATTCTTTACCAGCTGAGCCACCGGGGAGGACACAGTGTCGTGTGGAGACAAACAAATCAATTGGCAAAGAGGCGGGTAAACTGAGGCACAGAGAAGAGCATCTGACATAAAGGATGTCAGAGACCCACTGCTCTCCTCTCCCCCAATACCAGCGAATGGCAGGGCAGATGGTACTTGAGAGAAAGAGGGAAAGACAAGTCAGACAGGCATGGCCGTGAGTCTCACAGTCTTCAGAAGGAACAGTCCTGGCGCCTCTCCCCACCCTAGGTCTTCAGAGGCCAGCTGGTGAGCGTGGCCGAGAGTGCCTCCAAGAACAGGCGAGCCCGCCAGCCGAGTCCTTAGTGCGCGTTGGGGTGCTGAGTCATGGCAACCTCAGTTCTAGACGAGCCCTTCACCTCCTAGTTCAACCTTCTCATTATACAGATGGGGAGACCGAGGCTCACAGAGTTGCAGTGTCCTAACCAGGGTCACACAGTGTCAGAGGGCTCCGGGCAAAGTGGAAGTGGGGGGGGGGGCTCTCTTCAAAACCAGGGGAAAAGTAGGACTTCCCTGGTGGTTCAGCAGTTAAGACTCAGCTTCCAGTACTTCGGGGTGATGTTCGATCCCTGGTCAAGAAACTAAGATCCACGTGCCGTGTGGCAACAAAAAAAGAGAGAAAAGTCAGGAAAAAAGTGCTGTTAAAGACACTAAAAAACAAAAACCCAAGCAAACTTCTTCCCCTTCTTTTGCAATCTGTCAAGGTTTGGGGGGTTTTCTCTTTTGGCCTCACTATGCGCCCTACGAGATTGCAGTTCTCCGATCAGGGTTTGAACCGTGGGTCCCAGCGGGGAAAGCACGGAGTCCTAACCACTGGATCACCAGGGAATCCCCTTGGTATTTTTGACTTGTCATTTGACTTTGCTTCCCACAGGCGCGGGGATACTCACAGGGAGAGTGCAGCATCCCATGGGTGCTCTGGGTCCCGTCCCACTTCTCAGCATGGACAGTAGCGACCGGCTGCCACACCACCTTCCTGCTAGCTGCATTTGTGATAAAACAGGAACAACTTCTGAAACAGTCACTGGACGCTCGTACTGAGGGCTGGCGTAGTGGATGATACAGCCTTGTGGGCAATACGTAAATGAATAGTATTGGAAACTGCAGAGGATGGAAAGGTGTATTGATTAAGGTTCTCGAGACGAAGAGAACTTTTTATATGATACCTATATATCTATATATCAGTATCTATGCCTGTGTGCTGTGCTGTGCTTAGTCGCTCGGTCGTGCCCAACTCTCTGGGACCCCTTGGACTGTAGCCCGCCAGGCTCCTCTGTCCATGGGATTCTCCAGGCAAGAATACTGGGGTGGATTGTCATGCCCTCCTTGTGGGTGATTGTCCCACCTCAGGAATCGAACCCAGGTCTCCCACATAGCAGATAGATTCTTTACCATCTGAGCCACAGGGTATCTATATCTATATCTATATCTATATGTGGGCTTCCATATATATATACATATTATATATGGGCTTCCCTGGTAGCTCAGGCAGTAGAGTCAGCCTGCAATACGGGAGACCTGCGTTCTATCCCTGGATCAGGAAGATCCCCTGGAAAAGGAAATGGCTACCCACTCCAGCATTCTTGCCTGGAGAATTTCATGGACGGAGGAGTCTGGGGGGCTACAGTCCATGGGGTTGCAGGGTCTGACATGACTGAGCGACTGACACTTTCACTTTCATACACACATATATATACATGATACCTAGATGATAGATACATAGATGGATAAACAGTGAGAGGATTAAAGAGTGAGAGAAAACCAAAGACAGTATCTTTTTTTAATATTGGCTCTTGCATTCCCGGCATTTGGTAAGTATGAAATTCATAGGGCAGGCTGAAAATTTGGGTAAGAATGTTGCATTCTTGTGCCCGAATTCTGCAGGATAGCAGGTTGGAAAGTCAGGCAGAGTTTCTAAATTTCACCCTTCTCCTTCAAGAAACCTCTGTTTTGTTAAGTATTTTTATTTATTTGTTTAGGCCATACTGTACGGCTTGTGGGATCTTAGTTCCCTGACCAGGGATTGAACCTGCGCCCCTCGCATTGGAAGCATGGAGTCTTAACCACTGGGCCACCAAGGAAGTCCCTCTCTACAATTATTTCAAACCTTCGTGGATAAACCATGATACCTCACATGGGCCTGTGAATTTTGTAATATATTTTAAAATCAAATTGTTTATATAGATAGAGGGCACGCCCCGCCTGCACACATGCCCTAAGAACAACTCTGTTTCAAAGGCTCAGTCAGGCATTTAATGGGGCTGAGCAAGAAGGATCCAGACCCAAGGACCCAAGGACCTGACAGCCCTGTGTACCTAACGTCCAGTGTACCTGACTGTCATAAGAAAAATGTCCACCACTCTGAGGGGACTGGACTCTGTGCTGAGTGCTTGTCAAATACTCCTTACCACAATCACATGACAGGAGAGACCAACACCCCCACCTTAGAGCTGAGGAAACAGCCTCAGAGAGGGTCAGTGATTTTCTTCCAAACTAGATATCTCAGACCTTAAGCTTAGGTTCTTTTTTTTTTTAAACTTAATTTTTTTGATCTGTGGCATGTGGGATCTTAGTTCCCCAACCAGGGATTGAACCTGTGACCCTGCAGTGGAAGAGTGGAATCTTTACCACTAGACCACCAAGGAAGTCCCAAGGTTCTTTTTTTTTTAATTTATATTTTACTGAAGTATAGTTGATCTATAATTTTTTATTTTATTTATTCTATTGAAGTATAGTTGATTTACACTTTAAAATATTTATTTTATTGAAGTATAATTGATTTATAATGTTGTGAAGTTTAAGTTCTTAGCAACCACATGGTATTGACTGTGTGTATCTTCTTGATTGCAGCCTGAGAGCCCGGCACGCAGTAAGAATTCATTAAATGATTTTTGCGTGAATGAACTGAATGAATGAATGAATGAGTCTATAGTATTTATAGAAGACTATAGAGGGTGTGGGCTTCCCTGGTGGCTCAGAGGTTAAAGCGTCTGCCTGCAATGTGGGAGACCTGGGTTCAATCCCTCGGTCGGGAAGATCCCCTAAAGAAGGAAATGGCTACCCACTCCAGTATTCTTGCCTGGAGAATCCCATGGACAGAGGAGCCTGGTGGGCTACAGTCCACAGGGTCGCAAAGAGTCAGACACGACTGAGTGATTTCACTTCACTTATAGAGGGTGTGAGAGGTAGGCTCAGTGAATCAATCTTGGGTTGAGATTGGGCTTGCGGGAATGAGTGTCCACCCATTATCATTACCAAATAGGTTCCGGGGATCAGCATGGGAGTAACCAGTTTTAGAAACACTCAATCTGGTGTCATGTAATTCACTCATTATGCAGCTTCAGGCTTGCGCCTTCTCTTGAGGGCCTCAGTCTCCTGTTCCCAGTGGGAGATTGGGTCTGGATCAGGAGGCAGCAAACATATTCTGTGAAGGACTGAGAGTAAACATTGGCTTTGTCTAAAGACTAATTTGAGTCTGCCACAACTACACAACCCTCCCACTGTAGTGAGAAAGTAGCTTCAGACAATACATAGATGCGTGTGTGTCTGTGTTCCAATAAAAAGTCATTTAGAAAAATAAGCAGCTGTCTGGATTTAGTCTCTAGGCTACAGCTTGCTGAGCACTGGTCTATATGACCTTTGAATCCCTTTTAATCTTAACAGTCCATGATATATATATATATATGCCACTCTGTATGGTTTCTAGAATCTTATTTCCCCAAACTGTAATCAAACCCTCAGTCCCTGCAGCGAGAGCACGGAGTCCTAACCACCAAACCACCAGGGAATTCCCAACAGTCTATGATTTAAACACTTTAGAACCACACGTACAAAGGACAGAAATGATCAGACAATGTTGTAACCCTCACATAGTGTCCATGGCAGACATTGCTAATTGATCACAGAACTCTTCTGATGAGAAAGGAGCTGGCTTTTTATAATCAATCACAGAGAACTCTAGCCGGAGCATTCCCTCTTTCACTCTTTCTCTCTCATTCTGGCCATGCTGTGCAGCTTATGAGTCTTAATTCCCTGACCATTGTACTAGAAGCTCAGTTTCTTAACCCCTGGACCACCAGGGAAGTGCCTCTCTTTCACGCTTTATGAGGCAAATATTTAGAAAACTGCAGATACTCTCTTGAGTGTGACACTGAGTTAAAAAGGAAGAAACAGAATGGGAAGTCTGGCCAATTCTGTCATTCTTGTCCCGGAGTAAGAAGAATCAAATCGTCCCCAGGGTGGTTTAAGTGAGAACCTGAGTCCTGAACCTAAGCCAGGCTGTTTGACCCGACCGTGGTATTACCCACCAATGGAAGTCAGATGCTCCATCTCTCACTTGCCCTACTGAGTGCGCCAGCTAGGAGTGAAAGCCCCCACATAGTAGCTCTCTGGTGCATTTTTACTTTCTTTTTTCTTTTCCCACCATTTTCCTTTAAACTGCACTGGGTCTTCATCCCCTACATTAAAAGGTGGATTTTTAACCACTGGACCACCAGGGAAGTCCCCCACCAAAATTTAAATCATCGAGTGACTTCTGCATAGAGGGATCAACTGCCTGTCTAGTCAGGATATTTTACAAATTATTTCATGTGGAGCTTGGCAATGCAAGACTCCTGTGTCTATCTGAATTTCCACAAACTGTTACTTTGAAGAGTGAAAGGGGAACTTCCAAGCATCAAGAGGTTACATGATAATGAGGCAAGGGTTTGGGTTTTGCAGTGAGACAAATTTGACTTGGGTTCTAGACAGAATGATCACACCCTTGATAATTAGAAGTCATCTATTCAGGGCTTCCCTGGTGGCTCCGTGCTAAAGAATCCGCCTAAAATGCAGGAGACATGGGTTCAATCCCTGATCTGGGAAGATCACACACGCAAAAGAGCAACTAAGCCCACACACCACAGCTACCTAGCCTGTGCTCCAGGGCCCAGGAGCCACAACCACTGAGCCCGTGTGCCGCACTACTGAAGGCCGTTCACCCCAGAGCTGGTGCTCCGCAGCAAGAGAACTCACTGCAGTGAGAAGCCCATGCACCACAGACAGCAGCACCTGCTTGCTGCAACTAGAGAAAAGCCCATGCAGCAGCGAAGACCCAGCACAACCAAAAATGAATAAATAAACATGTCTAAAACAATTTTTTAAAGAAGCAATCTATTCAGAAAGGGTAGCACACAGAATAGGCTTTGCCAGTTGAAGCCATCATTTTTTGTTGTGGCATGAAATTTGTAGGGGATTTGGGGGTAGGAAGTATTCCTCTAACATCTCAAATTATGCAGTATAACTAAGTGTTGATTATAGTGACTGGTGAGCTGCTTCGGCCCTTTAGCTCAGATTGAGTTCTGTTCAGTCATAAGGGAAACAATTCATTTATTCTTTTCAGAGTCCTTCCACACCCATAACCTCACAACTCTCTGAGAAGCCTGATTTGTTAGAATCATCCCATTTCACAGTCAGGAAAACTGAGCTCCAAACAGATTTGTTAGAAGCAGAGCTCTTTCTTCTTTATCTTTTATGTGACAACTGTTTATGAGCACCTTCCATGTCCAGACATGGAATAGGCATTGAAGACATAATTGTATAAATATTGGGCCGGGGCGGGGGCGGCGTGGAGATCATTATCTGTTAGCTGAAGGATTTGTTGTGACCCACCTGGGTTCTTGGAATATTTTAATCGATGGAAATCGATAAGAGGTCAGACAAGATTTCTTAACTCAGGTAAGGCATTACTGGGACACCAGGGAGCTAAAAACAAGTAACAGTTTCCCTTGCTCACTTGCTTGGTGGGCCGGCCAGTGGTCCTTTATGTGGAGTGAGGGTGGAGGTGAGTCCAGGGGGCTGGAGGGGTGGCTTGAGTGGTCTGCCCGCCTCCTTGCTGGTGCTGTGTGCAGACTGCATGTGTAGTACCCTGTTTGTGCTCCCATATCTCAGAAGTGGCAGTTAGGTTTTTGAACTTTTTGTATCTTGTTGTTCATGATTTGCCCCAACTGCGTATGCGTGCAATTATTTTTAGTCCCTTATAGATTTTTTGTATTCTGTTGCTCAGGAGCCGTTAGTCCAGGGGCAAGCACTGAGAAACGGGTCCCAGTTCCCAGATCCCAGCTTGTCTCAATGTTATCTGAAATTTGAGAAAGAAACTGCATTGAGCAATCAGTAGAGAGTTTCACAATTTCTTGGGAGTCCAGGAGTGGGAGAACTAGGGGTGCATTTCCCAACATCTTAGCTGAGAATCCAGGACTAAATAGCATCCTTGCAGTTGACCTTTTAAACACATCTCCACTAACAAGGCTAAGGGACCTGGGGCCCCCACAATGTTCAGAGTTCAGATGGACACCTGAGAGTTTCCTCATAAGTCTGCCGACATCTCCCAGGCCAGCCTCTCCTCTGTTTCTTCCCTGGCAGTTATTCCGGTGGCCTTGAAGTCTTGCCTGGGATAGGAATGAGCCACTGTCTCTCTGGTATCAAGCTTCCTGTTTATGCCATGGAAGCGGGGAGGGGCCAAGGAAATGCTGGTGAGGCCACACCCACTAGTGAAGGTATAAATTGGGAGGTCTGGCCGTCAGCATCGCCCCTGCCCTCACCATGAAGCTCAGTGGCCTCTTCCCCTTCGTGCTTCTTGCCCTGGGAACCCTGGCACTTTGGGCTGTGGAAGGTGCTGAAAATGGTGAGTTGGAGATACCCTGGTACCATCTTGGCTGCAGCGTCAGAGGTGGTGTGGGGATGTCCACTTCTCTAGACTGTGAACTCAGCTTAGCTTCAGGAGATGTCCCTGGGAGTGTGTTCATGTCCACCTGGGCTGCAGGGTCTCTGTGCAGGCTTCTGAGCATCTGAAAATTCTTCTTTTACTTTGCCATCTGTCAGCCCAGGTCTCACTCCATTCCTGTTCTTATTCCTCTCTCTCTCTCTCCCCCTTATTTCCCAGTCTCTGGTTCTCCAGTCATCAGTCTGACTCTTGCTGATTCTTTCCATTAATCTGTTTTCCTGCCTCTGGCTCTAGCTCTCCTGCCCTGTCAGTTCCATTTATCTCTGTTTAGTTCCCTCCATCTCCATTCCCCTCATCCTTGCTTACTCCATGTGTAGCCTTTGCTTTTGTCTGAAGCCAGAAACCTTGGCTGGGAGCCCTATGCCTTTCTCCTGACCATGGGTGTGATTTCATCAAGCTTGTCCAGACGGGGACTTCCCTTCGGACTTTGTGGACAGTCACCTGGGCGAGGGTCACTGCTGGAGAGCGGTGCTTTGTCCAGGAGCTGTGAGGGCCTACACAACACCCAGCCTCCTCCCAAACTCTTGAACTTATTCTCTTCAAAAGCTTCGAAAGCTGGGGCCTGCCCTTCTAGAAAACCTGCCCAGTGCCTTGGAGATGAGAAACCCAAGTGCAGTAGTGACTGGCAGTGTCCACACAAGAAGAAATGCTGCCTCGACACTTGCGGAACCAAATGTCTGGACCCTGTCAATGTCACACACCCAGGTGAGAAGGTGGAGGAGCTGGTGGGAAGGAGTGGAACGAAGGACACAGCCTTGGGGAGATGGGGGGCGGGTCCTGCCAGGCCTCCTCCTTGCCAAGAATTGTTGAGCCAAGTTTGTCAGGAAGTCATCCAGCCCCAGACAGGAAGTTACCCACTTGGCTGGTAAAGCAGCCAGTCTGCCAAGAGGTCAGTTTTGCAGGTAAAAGTCCTCTGGTCATTCAGATAACCAGGCAGTGGGCAGCCACCCAACCTCTCAGCACTGGACAACTGGCCACCTGCGTTGACTGAGGGTTTAATGTCAGAGGAGAACCAGATCCTATGTTCAGGAGGTATTTCCTGGCCTCAGAAAGAACATGGAGGTCATGGAGATGGGGGGGATTCTCTCTGCTCAGGCTAGGGCAGGGGCTGGGGCCCAGAAGTAGCGGGGGTGATGTGGAAGGCCTAAGCCTTCTAATCCATGACTCTACTCTCTCCAGTTAAGAAGAAGCCTGGGACGTGTCCAATGGTCCATGGCCAATGTCTGATGTTAATCCCCCTCAATCACTGTGAGACAGACGACCAGTGTGTAGGTACATTAAAGTGCTGCAGGGCCATGTGTGGGAAAGTCTGCCTTTCCCCTGTGAAAGGTAAGGAGGGGGTGGGGCAGGCTGACCTCCCTCCCTCCAACTTTCTCTGTCTCAACCCTCTGAAGTTCCCAGCATATGAACAGGGGACTCCTGATCCCAAGCCCAAGAAGAGTTTCTGCCAGACTCCGTGGTCTTCAAGAGCCCTCTCTCCCATGAGGCAAGAATTTCCACAGGATGGCTCATGGCTTTGATTCTATCCCAGCCCTTCTGAGTAAGGGCCCCGGGCAAGTAACTGAGTCTCAGCTTCCTTATATGTAAAATGGATATAATGCACTTGAAAGTGCATTGCCAAAAGTACTATGCACTCAGTATGTGTTATTAAGGTTATTTCCAGGATGTTGTTTAGGATAAAAGCCCAAGGGACCAGTGGATTTTGAGGATAATCCAGCTCAAGGCTCTGACTTTATAGAGTTTTCTAGGAAAATAGAGGCTTGTACTCAGCCTCCTGATACCAAGACTCATTCAACTCTATCAGTACCTTGCTATTTTCTCTATCTCAAGGGATTTCTTGGGGGACAGAATGTGAAGATGACTCAGCTGGTTCCGATATTGAAGCCCTGATCTCATTTTCTCTCCCAGCCTGATTCCTGCCATTTGGGAGAGTCTCTGGATTCCTATTCTGTGTGGTGTGGGAATTCCATTTCTACGCCCAGGCTTGGATCACTCCATGGTGAAGACTTGGTTCTAACACCAATATCTTCTTTGCAGAAGAAGCCAACAAATGCCTGTTGACTTGTCAATAAATAAATGAGCATGTTTCTCTCTACATCCTGCTTCTGTGGTACATTGGGGAGGATGAGTTGGGTGGGTGCTGATGAGGAAATATCTGGATGAGAGGCTTCCCTCCTACAGATATGGAGTGGAAGAAAGAGGCTTAGGAGCTAGACAGTCATGACTTCACATCATAGTTCTGAAAAGATTCAACTCTGTGATTTGGGACAAACAACTTTATCTCTAACATCTTAATCTCTTAACTTGCAAAATGGTGATAAAAATCAGTTTCTCACAGTGTATAGAGCATTGGGATGTGCAATGCAAAATGAATAGCAATGTTACAGGGCCAGTGCAGGCTCTCAAAAAATGGTGTATACTTGCCTTCTGCAGTGATCTTGAGCCTCTTTCATTTCTTCTCTCTCCCAAGACATGGCTTCTTCTGTCTTAAAATAAGTGTTGATCAGAATGACATGAACTGATTGTCAGTCCTGCAGGAGGACTCCAAACACTTCTGTCTGTCCATTGTATTGGGTTGACCAAAACATTTTGTTCGCATCTTTCCATAACATCCACCAAAAAAAAAAAAAAAAAAACCCATTTTTTTTTTTTTTTTTTTTTGCCAACCCAATATATTGGTATCAGAGTCTCCAAGGAAAGCAAAAACATAATCAAGCATTGGGTGAAACAATGCTTCAACCCCATAAGACACTTCCACAGTGGAGTTTGATCTCCCATGGCCAGGGAGTCTCTCCTGGCAGCTGACGCTGGTCAATTTACCTACATGGGCTCCTCTCATGTCACAGTAAAGGGACTCCACCCCGTTCTTTCCCTGTTGAGGACAGATACAGCTGTGGGGTTGACCAGATGCCCAAGGGCACACACTGACACAAAATGAAGGAACATGTGTTGAGGTTGAAACAAGGGAAGATATTTCTACACATGGCAGTAAGTCTGGCACAGGCTATGTGGACTCTTTATCTCTTGGTAAGCAAGTATCATATTTCAGGTCCAAGGCCCCTTCTTCTGCAGTGGGGGATGCATGCTTGAGACTGCCTTCCCGAACAATAGGAATATTGTCATGGTAGTTCACAAGGAGGATACATTCTTGGCCAGAAACACAGGAGGGTGATATTGCTCTCGATTCAGTGGAGCGGAAAGTAATAACAGCTGGAATTCCTAGAGCTAGGGCCAAGTAGGGAACTTTGCTACACATTTTTCTGTTCTCTATGGATTCTAAAGTAAACGGAGAGCTTAATTAGATAATGATTTTTTTACAAAGATAAAACCAAATTGTAAGTCAATCCTCTCCTGAAAAATGTCACAGTTCGAAGAAAATAGTCCATACTATTTGAACCAATATGCTAAGAGCAACAACTGCATGTATTAAATTTACCATTTCAGAGATGAGGGAAAAGGAGAAGAGCCACTGAATTCATTTTATGAGCCATTCATTTCATGTTAATTTCATATATTTTATTTTATTCATTTTAGCCACCCTCCAACTTGACTTCCAATGATCCTCACCTCTTGGTATTCACACCCTAGTGTGGTCCCCTCCCACATTTTTGCACAGTTGGTTTGTGTGACAAATAAAGCGTTTCAGAGTAATAAATCATTATGTCCTTATGAGATTAGATCATTAAAAGAGATTAGTTTCCATTTTGGGAGACTGTGCTCTCCTCAATCATCTACTGAGGCAGAACTCGGCTGGCACGCCATGAGGACATTCAGCCATCTGTGGAGTGGTCCCAAAGGAACTAATGCCTCTGGTCAACAGCCTCCATGGAAACAAGGTCTGCTGTCATGTGAGCAACTTAGAAGTAGATTTTTTGGTCTCCATCTAGTCTTGTTTCAAACTGGCAAACTGTTTGATTATAACCTGTGAGAGACCCCAGGCCAGAACCATCTGGCCAAGATGATCCTGGATGCTTTTTTCTGTTACCAAATATTTTATTGTTATCATCAGTTATCCACAACATTAAACAAGGTGGGAGATTACAATGCTGGTTAATGTTAATGTTGGTGGTGGGTTAACACTTCATCACTTACACATCATTTTGCATACTCAAAACCACTCAGTTTTATTAATTAACATATAATAAATTTGCACAAAGTCTAAATAAAGCCTTCCAAAAATCCACTGTATAATCCTTGGTCAAAATATTAATTACAAGCATTCAGACTTTCTTGTTCTTTTGATAATATGATCTGAGAAATGTGATTTTTATAGTTTACAAAACAGACAGTAATTATTTATGGTTTACAAAATGGATGGATATACCTTAATTATATGACCTTTCAGGGAAGGGTTACACATACTTTCCTTGGCTATCTATGAAGATTTCCTTATTTCAACCATGTCAGCATATATTCATGACTTTTATCTATTGCTTTCAAGAAGACACATGAGGATTTCAGTTCAGTTCAGTCGCTCAGTCGTGTTCGACTCTTTGCAAGCCCATGAATTGCAGCACGCCAGGCCTCCCTGTCCATCACAAACTCCCGGAGGATTTCAATAAACCTTAATTCTCAGACTGTGAGATGATGTTAATGGTTTTAAGATGCTGTTTTGGGACAATTTGTTATGTAGTCATAAATGACAAATTTGCTGAGGTTAGTAAAAATTTGATACTACAACCAAATACTCTGACCTGGAGAAGAAAAAATAATTATGTGCCAATTTTGTCTGCTCTGAACAAAGATGGAAACATCTTAAATAAAATGCTCAACAGAATTCAGTAAATTTTAAACAGCTCTCCTAAAACTGAAATGTGAATTCTTCGATAAAATTAGGAATGGAAATGGGGATTCCCCTTGGCGGGCCAGTGGTTAAGACTCTGAGCTCCCAGCGCAAAGAGCGTAGGCTCAATCCCTGGTCCAGTGACTAAGATGCCACGTGCTGCACAGCACAGTCAAAATATTTTTTTTTAAGAAGGAAATGAAAGGATAGAAATTAATCCAAAAAAGGGAAAAAAAAGACAAACTTTGTAGCAAAGCTTACATTAAGTTGAATTTTCAGAGGTATTGTCATTAAAGTCATAAATAGAATGAGTCACCACTATTTTTTAACAGTGTATGAGATATACAAAACTATGCAATGAGATAAAGGAATAAAATGTGTAAGAATGAGAGAAAGCTTATTGTTATTATTGGCAGACAATATCATTTCCTACATAACAATTTAAGACTTTCAATATAATGGATGACATTATGTTTCATTGGAATTGTGCAGTATAAAGTCTATGCAAAATTCTATGGCATTTCTCCACATTACCCAAAACCAGTAGAAATAATAAAAGTAGACATAAATAATCCCAAGGAGCAAACCCTACAATATTCCTAGGAACAAATCTAAAAATTGTGTCAGAACATCATGGATTAAAAAGAAAAAAAAAAGAATTTTATTGAAGGTTTAAAATAAGAACTGAATAAATGGAGAATTTGTGTTTGGAAAGACTCAATAAGGTAAAGATTGCAACTCTTTAAAAACACATTTATAAATTCAATAAAACTGCAATAAAAACCCCAATATGGTCTTTAAAAACAACTTGGCAAAGTTATCCTATAGCTCATATATTAGTATAAAGGTAACATTTTAAAAAAGTATAAGAATGGAGGCTAGCCAGATCACATATCACAATATTATTACCCTTCCCTCGTGAACCTCCCGCCCACCTCCCACCCCACCCCACCCCTCTAGGTTGTCACAGACCACCACGTTTGAGTTCCCCACCTCATACAGCAAATTCCCACTGGCTATCTGTTTTACACACAGTAATGTATAGGTTTCAATGTTACTCTCTCAATTCTTCCCTCCTTCTCTTTCCCTCACTGTGTCCACAGCCTGTTGTTTATGCCTGTGTCTCCATTGCTGTCCTGCAAGTAGATTCATCAGTAGCAATTTTTGCTTTTAAGTCCACACTGACAACTTTCACTGAGTTTAATAGTAATTTTTAACATGGAGTACTAGGCTTCTCGCTTCCCAGGTGGTTCAGTGGTAAAGAATCCACCTGGACAAAGGACTCAGTCCAGGAGGGTTACAGGACATGGGGTCGCAAAAGAGTTGGACATGACTGCGCAACTGAACGACATTAGGGTTCTACCCTGAAGGAAATAGAACCGGTAGGACCAATAGGAGATATATATATATATATATATATATATATATATATATATATATATATATATATATCAGTTCTGTTCAGTCACTCAGTCGTGTCCGACTCTTTGCGACCCCATGAACCGCAGCACGCCAGGCCTCCCTGTCCATCACCAACTCCCGGAGTCTACCCAAACCCATGCCCATGAGTCGGTGATGCCATCCAACCATCTCATCCTCTGTCATCTCCTTCTCCTCCTGCCCTCAATCTTTCCCATCATCAGGGTCTTTTCCAGTGAGTCAGCTCTTTGCATCAGATGGCCAAAGTATTGGCGTTTCAGCTTCAACATCAGTCCCTCCAATGAACACCCAGGACTGATCTCTTTTAGGATGGACTAGTTGTATCTCCTTGCAGTCCAAGGGGCTCTCAAGAGTCTTCTCCAACACCACAGTTCAAGAGCATCAATTCTTCGGCAATCCGCTTTCTTCACAGTCCAACTCTCACATCCATACATGACCACTGGAGAAACCATAGCCTTGACTAGACGGACCTTTGTTGGCAAAGTAATGTCTCTGCTTTTTAATATGCTGTCTGGGTTGGTCATAACTTTCCTTCCAAGGAGTAAGTATTTTTTAATTTCATGGCTGCAATCACCATCTGCAGTGATTTTAGAGCCCAGAAAAATAAAGTCAGCCACTGTTTCCCCATCTATTTGCCATGAAGTGATGGGACTGGATGCCATGATATTCATAGCAATATATACATGTGTGTATTTATTTATTGTTATGACACATTAGCGCATGCAGTTACGGAGGCTAAGTCCTATAATCTGCCATCTGTAAAATGAAGACCCAAGAAAATCAGTGGTATAATGCAGTTTAGGTCTGAAGACCTAAGAGCTGATGGTGTAAATTTTACTCAAGGGCAGGAGACATAGAGGTGAGATGTCCCATCTCATGCAGCTACTGCTGCTGCTAAGTCGCTTCAGTCATGTCAAACTCTGTGTGACCCCCATAGACGGCAGCCCACCAGGCTCCCCCATCCCTGGGATTCTCCAAGCAAGGACACTGGAGTGGGTTGCCATTTCCTTCTCCAATTCATGAAAGTGAAAAGTGAAAGTGAAGTCGCTCAGTCATGTCCGACTCTTAGCGACCCCATGGACTGCAGCCCACCAGGCTCCTCCATCCATGGGATTTTCCAGGCGAGAGGACTGGAGTGGGGTGCCCTTGCCTTCTCCCATCTCATGCAGAGAGTCAGGGAAAAGGTATAAATTCCTCCTCCCTTCACCTTTTGTCCTACTGGACCCTCAACAGTTTGGATGAGGCCCACACACACTGAGGAGAGCAATTCACTTTACTGAGTGCACAGATTCAAATGTTAATCTAATCTGGATACAATGCCGCAGACATAGCTAGAAATAATGCTTAACCTGTGCATTTCATGGTCAGTCAAGTTGACACATAAAATTAACCATTACAAGTCGACTGAGCATCCATACAGATCTCCTTAAATCATACTTAATCTTCAAGTAATGATAATGACAGGATCATAATCCTGCCAGAAAGGATACAATTATCCTGTATAGAACCCAAAACACACTAACTCCTTCCCCAGAAGAGGAAGTAAAGCCCTTGAGTGATATTTACTTTCCTCTTTCATATCCAGTAACTTAAACACTATGATGTTAAAATTAACAATACATAAGTACTACAGTCAAGTCATCTTATGTTACATGATAAGGTAACGAGAGGAAGGAAAGAAAAGAAAGACAATACGCACACATGGGTTCATAGCAAAATAAGGTGGAAATGTCAAGACTACTACAGGCCTCACACCTGTAACTGGTCACATAGTTGGAGCCGGTATTTACAGTAACTTTCTTCCACTGTCCTTCTATAGTCCTTTGTCTTCATCAATCAATGACTTAATTGCAGAGTAAAATATATAATATTACCAAGTCTCTATGGGATCGCCTGTATTCCAGACATACCCTTCCACACCTTCCGTGTGGGGCAGTAGTCCAGTTTTCCCTGGTAATCATGATCAGCAACTCCAGCCAACACCATACCTCTCTTCTCTCCCTGTTGTTCTAGAGACATGAGGAACCCAAAGTAGTCAGATGGTAGTTTTACTTTATTTATTATGATTTTTGAAATTTTTGGTTGCCCTGGGTCTTCATTGCTGTCAGGCTTTTCTCTAGCTGCAGCAAGCTTCATTGTGGGACACGGGCTTCTCACTGCCGTGCTTCTCTTGTTGCAGAGCGCAGGCCCTGGGCCCAGGGGCTTCAGTAGCTGTGTCTCACTCTCTGGAGTGTGGACTCAGTAGTTGCCGGTACACGGGCTTAGTTGCTCCCCAGCATGTGGAATCCTCCCAGATCAGGGATCGAACCCATATCCTCCACACTGGCAGGAGGATTCTTAACCACTGTGCCACCAGGGAAGTCCTATTTTATTTATTTATTTAGGCCACACCCGGATGGTAGTTTTAATTTTCAGTTCAGTGGGATCACTGCTGTGTCACCTAGCGGAAATGTTCCTCCCTCCAGAACCAACACCTCTAGGCCAACAGTGCACAGAGCCAAGGGGACGAGAAGGTAACATTTGCTAGTGGCTCCCTAGGAGTCACAGTGGGACGTGCCCCTCCATCTCTACCTCTTGCTTTCTGAACCCATGAGTCCTGATAACGGGAGAAACAGTAAGATGTGTTGGACACTGATTTAGAACACGGACAGCCTTCTAGAGAACCTTGCCCAGCCCTCAGGGTATTATCTGGCTGGCACTCCAGCTGAGTTTTCAAAAGGCTGTTTCACTGTTCTATCAAGTCAGCTGTTTTAGAATGATGGTGAATTCCACGAGCATGGGCCCACTGCCACACTTCTTTTGCTGTGAACTGAGTTCGTTGATCAGAGCATTATTGTAAGGCAAGGTGGATAAGGCTTTCTGTAAGTACATGTCTGATAGTTTTGCATACAGGGAAACACTGCATACAGGGAAGGCAAATTCATATCCAAAGTGTCTATTCCCTGATGTCCCTTCCATGATGCAAGTGGCCTGATGTAATCAACCTGCTACCAGGTAGCTGGCTGATCACCCCAGGGAATGGTTCTGTACTGGGCATGGATGTTGGTCTCTGATTCTGGCAGTAAAAAACTAATTATATTTCTATATCCCAGAAACAATTAAAGATGGACTTTTTACAGTTGCATAAAAAATCAAATAAGATTAAGAAAAGATGTGCAAAATCTTTATGGAGAAAATGATAACATTTTTTTCAAGAGAAATTAAAGAATACCTAAATAGAAAGAAAGAGATACTATATTCATAAGTTACAAACCTTAATATCATAAAGCTGTACTTTCCCCCAATATATTTATAGATTCAGTACCATCCTGGATAAAAATTCCTTTAGGTTATTGTTGCTTTGTTTGTTCGCATGCGTATGTATCTTGCAGAAGCTATTGAAGAAATGTATTTGGAAAAGCAAAGAGACAAGAATAGCAAAAAACATAAGTGAAGAATATAAGAACAAGACAGGGACATCCCTGGTGGTCCAGTGGTTAAGACTTGGCCTTCCAAACCGGGGAACTCCAGTTTGATCCCTGTTCAGGGAACAAAGATCCCACATGCCATGCAATGTGGCCATAAAAACAGGAAGAAAGCAGGAAAACTTATTCTACAAATTATTAGGATTTATCATAAATTAAAGAAAATAAAGTATTGTGATATTGGCAAAGGATAGACTCACAGACCAATAGTATACAAACATTGAATGAGAAGACAGAAAAAACTCAGCAATGTGAGCTGGGCAGGTTTAATGTGAAACTTATAACGAAAAAGGGAAAAAAGAAAGCTCTAGGACTAAGGGAGAATAAGTAGTCAAGGAAAGAACAAACTTGCCGGAGAGTGAATTCTCTCCAAGGTTAAAATTCAGACTTATGAGAAAGGATGTGGTGGCAGTCCGTTGGTTGGCTGAGTTTTCCCAAACCAGAGCTGGTCCACAGTCCCAGGGCAGAGGCCAGCTGGGGGTGCTGGAGGGATGCTCTGGGAAGCTGCCTGCTGGGGGTGCTATTGAACTAACTGGGAAACCGTGACCAGGAAGCAGCAGCCTGCTGGATTGTCCTGGGATCTCTTCTGACAGCTGACTAGGCGGGGCTCCACTGAACATACCTGCTGGGTGAGCTCCACTGGTGGGCATCACACACCGGGGTAGTGGCACCAGAAAAAGGGAAAGGAATGCACATTAGAATCCGGAAAAGAAGCCGCTTTCTCCTCCCTCCTGTGTCCGTCCTGTGCCCACTACTGATAAAGATTTACATCAAGTCTCCTGTGCTGTGCTGAGTTGCTCAGTCGTGTCCAACTCTCTGCGACCCCATGGACTGTAGCCCACCAGGCTCCTCTGTCCATGGGGATTTTCCAGGCCAGAATACTGGAGTGGGTTGCCATGCCCTCCTCCAGGGGATCTTCCCAACCCGGGGATCGAACCCAGATCTCCCTAGTTGAAGGCAGTTTCTTTACTGTCTGAGCCACAAGGGAAGTCCAAGAATACTGGAGTGGATAGCCTAGCCCTTCTCCAGGGGATCTTCCTGCCCCAGGAATCAAGCCAGGGTTTCCTGTTTTGCAGGTGGATTCTTTACCAGCTGAGCTACGGGGGAAGCCCTCATGTTGGCTAACAAGGGAGAATGTTCCCATATTACAAGCCAGCAATGAAGGATGGATTTGGAGCTGAGAGGCAATAAATTTGAAGCTCACACAAACTAATTAGAATAAAGAGCCCCGGGAGTGCACCGAGTGTCGCGGGAGCAGCACCTTGGTCCCCTGCTCCGAGACATGGCCTTCAACTTTGGCACTCTGTCTGGCACTTCAGGTACCACTGCAGCCACCGCGGCTCCCGCGGGTGGGTTTGGAGGATTTGGGACAACGTCTACCACAGCGGGTTCTGCATTCAGCTTTTCTACTCCAGCTAACACAGGCACTACTGCATTAGGTGGTCTTCAGTCAGCCTGCACAAGCTCCTGCCCAGTCCAACCAGCTGATAAATACTGCAAGTGCCCTTTCTGCTCTAACACTACTGGGAGATGAGAGAGATGCTATTTTGGCAAGATGGAATCAACTACAAGCCTTTTGGGGAACAGGAAAAGGATATTTCAACAATAACATTCCACCCGTGGAATTCACACTAGAAAATCCCTTTTGCCAGTTTAAGGCTGTAGGTTATAGTTGCATGCCCAATAATAAAGATGAAGATGGGCTAGTGGTTTTAGTTTTCAACAAAAAAGAAACAGATATTCGAAGCCAGCAGCAGCAATTGGTAGAATCATTGCATAAAGTTTTGGGAGGAAACCAGACCCTTACTGTAAATGTAGAGGGTATTAAAACATTGCCAGATGATCAGACAGAAATTGTCATTTATGTTGTTGAGCGTTCTCCAAATGGTACTTCAAGAAGAGTTCCAGCTACAACACTATATGCCCATTTTGAACAAACCAATATTAAAACACAATTGCAGCAACTTGGTGTAACCCTTTCTATGACTAGAACAGAGCTTTCTCCTGCACAGATCAAACAGCTTTTACAGAATCCTCCTGCTGGTGTTGATCCTATTATCTGGGAACAAGCCAAGGTGGATAACCCTGATTCTGAAAAGTTAATTCCTGTACCAATGGTGGGTTTCAAAGAACTTCTTCGAAGACTGAAGGTTCAAGATCAGATGACTAAGCAACATCAGACCAGATTAGATATAATATCTGAAGATATTGGTGAATTACAGAAGAATCAAACTACAACCATGGCCTAAATTGCACAATACAAGAGGAAACTTATGGACCTTTCCCACAGAACTTCACAGGTCCTAATCAAACAGGAAATTCAGAGGAAGAGTGGGTATGCCATCCAAGCTGATGAAGAGCAGTTGCGAGTTCAGCTAGATACAATTCAGGGTGAACTAAATGCCCCTACTCAGTTTAAGGGCCAACTAAATGAACTGATGTCCCACATCAGGATGCAGAATCACTTTGGAGCAGTCAAATCTGAAGAAAGATATTACATAGATGCGGATCTGTTACGAGAAATCAAGCAGCATTTGAAACAACAACAGGAAGGCCTTAGCCACTTGATTAGCATCATAAAAGATGACTTAGAAGATATCAAGTTGGTAGAACACGGATTGAATGAAACCATCCATATCAGAGGTGGTGTCTTCAGTTGACAGCTCACAAACTTGTGTTAAAAGTTTGTAAAATACATCTTCCTGTTACATCAGGCCTTCTTTAAAAATGAAACTGACCACATGGAGGGGTAAAAAAACAATCCTCTCTCCTGACTTGGATTTTGAGAAGGTTACTGAAAATTATTCATCAAATCTGAAATAACAGTCACTTCACTGCTCTTCAGAGACAGTCTTTGAAAGATTTATATCTAAAAGCTGTAATTACTTTAAAAGAGAAATACATAATTACCAAAAATATTTACTATTGTACATTTTTACAACAGCATTGTTCTTAAAAATAATCAGTGTTTAATGATTATTCTCCATTGAGCCTGTACTCTGCTTTCCATAGCAAGTAAATATGAAATGTATACTTTGCACATAACAAAATAAACTGTATAATTACTTGGCTGCTGGAGATTTGTACTTCAGAATGTAAATGTCAGTTTTTATATTTGTGAATTCATCTGTGGGAGGAGTAAAGAAAATCCAAGAGTATTTAATGATTAATGTGGTTTTCTTTTCATTCTATAAAGATTTGAAGATATATTTTTATATTATTTTACTTATTTGGAATTTACAGAACACACGTAAGCAATTAGGATATAACAGAAGAATTACATTTTATCATTTTTGCACCTTTTTTTGTTTTTTAAACCTCTTTATTTCTAAAAAATATGAAAACATAAATAAATTCTTGATTATAATTACTTTTTATATAAAAAAAAAATAAAGAGCCCCCAAACAATCCCCTTCACATGCAGGAATTTGATTTATGTCACAAGTTGACTGGCAAACCAGTAGGCAAAAGAGAGTGTTTTTAATAAGTGACACTGGGGTAAATGGCCACCTCCCTATGCATATTTTCAGAAAAGAAGGAGAAAGAAGAGAAACTTGATCACAACCTTTCATAGCATGCAAACAGTTCCAATAGATAATACAACAGGCAAAACCGTAAAACTTTTAGAATGTGATACAGGATAATGTTTTCATGACCTCGTGAAAAGGTCAGAGAAAGATTCTTTAAAGAGGACACAAAAGTACTAATCATAAAGAGATTGGTAAGTTTGACTACAATAACATTTAAAATTCTGTTTAACAAAAGATACTGTTAGGAAAAGGACAAGGTGAACGAGGTTCACCGATTGCTCCCTGCTTTTCTGACCCTGGGGCCTCTAGGAAGCTGGGGGCAGATGAGGGAGGTTGCTGCTATTTAGAGGCATGGTCCTGGGGAAGTGAAGGCTTCCAGGTACCTTAAAAGTCTAGATTGGACAGTTGAGGACCCAAGCCCCGTTTCATGGGAATAGCACTTAATTTCAGAGAGAGAATGTCCAGGCTGTCCTGTCCTGTCCTGTCCGTTTCTGTTCCAACCCATCCTAGCACTACCCTCACACTCCCAGATCATAACTTTTCTTAGGTTCTGGGCCCCATAGATTGGGAGAAGCTAAGATCCCTTTTCTTAGGATCTGCTAAGAGATCAAATTTTCCCATGGAGCATAAGTCCATGCCCCTAGAGATCCATCTCCTGTTACCTAGTGATTTTTGAGAAATCACAAATTCATGTGCACATGAAATTCATGAAGGTTTTCAGTTATGCCTGCATGTGTGTTTCTACAAGCCTGTTGTGTCTTTGGCATACCTGCTTGTGACTCAGAGTGTGGTCCATAGACCAGCAGTATACTTATTTGGGAGCGGGAGAAGTATAGCATCTCTGGCCCCATCCTAGATTTACTGCATCAGGATATGTGTTTTATGGTTCTCACACACATTTAAGTTTGATAAGCCTGGCATAGCTGTTTGCAGCTGCCCAGGAGAGCTTATACTTTTTTTAGGAGAAAGGGTCAGTATTCAGAGGCTGGATGCATTGGATTACATCTGCATGTTTACGGGCACACTTGTGTGTCTGTCTACATGTGTGTTGTGTATCTTTTTCAAAAGAGAAGAGCGCTTCCTGAGGGCTGATTATATGCCAGGCACCCTGTAAAGTCTTTTTTTTTTTTTTTAAACTGTAGAGTACCTGTATATAGGTTCACAGGGATTTAATTTATTATTTATTTTGGCCACACTGCAAGCCATGCAGAATCTTAGTTCCCTGATCAGGGATCGAACCAGCATCCCCTGAAGTGGAAACATATAGTCTCAACCACTGGACCACCAGGGAAGTGCCCACACTGTAAAATTCTTAACACCATCATTTGTATCCTCTGCCTCGTTTGAGTTTCTTGAAGGCCTTGGGGAAAGCAGAGAGTAGGGATGATTGGTGTTGAAAGCCTTAAAAAATATCCAAATGCTTTGACTTAGTACATTCAACCTCTAGGTATCTGACCTCAGAGAAATCAGAATTAAAGAAAACATGACTCATGCAGAAGGATTTACACCTACACATAATCTTTAATAGAAACCAAGAACTGGACACAACTGGTTTGTCCAGTGGAGTTACAGAAATGACCACAAAGCCTTGAAGAGGACAACAATATGGTCATTAACTGAGGTTAGATAAATAATAGTTTCCTGAGTGGACTTTCCAAGCCAAGTGCATGTTGTACCTGAGAGCTGATGGACGTGGCTCCACTCGGATGAAGGTCAAGATATTGATGAAGTTTGTATGACATCAGGAAATTGTGTTATAACATAGACCAGAAAAGAAGACATGAAATATACAGTGTAATCACAGTCAAGGGAAAAAAAGCGCTAGAAACAGAAAGAGCAAGTCACAACTTCCTTCTAGATGAAGGGTGTGGAGGAGGCAAGAGACCTGCCTGAGACCTTGGACAAGAAGCCTGGGCATGTGGTCCTGTGAAAGCTTTGGCTTGTCTTCTTTATAAACTGTTTCTTAATCCCCATAGATTGCGAGAGTCACAATTCCAAGGAAACAAAAGGGCTGCTTTGTGAAATAAGGTCAATGCTTGGTGGGGAGGATGGCTTCGCAAATTACAGGCAGGTTTAGGAAAATGTTTCTTTTTGTGTAGATTTAGACTACGCAATCTGACAAATGTTTATTCTTCAGCCTGTCATCTCATCCACCCAGTATTCACTGGACATGTGCACAAATAAAGATTATCTGTAATTGACAGCAGGCAAACTGTGTTGGGTCAGTGCCCACTCTGGATAATTTTGGGAAACATGGAATGCCAAAGACCTCACCAGATCATCCCGCTACACCCTTCCCTTATCTCCAGCGAGGGTTATTCCAGACTGAGGACCTCAGGCTCAGGGAAATACAGTCCAGCCCATGTATCATCTTGCAGCAGGGGGAAGAGGCCAAGCCCTGAAAGGAAATAAACTCCTGGGTTACACACACACTGAAGAAGCAGTGGTACTTCTCCAGTTTTTTGACAATGATCACTTTTTTCAAATGAAACTCTCATCAATGAATTTAAAAATATTTGTGTCCAGAAATTCCTTCTGCTTCCCTAATTCTTTTTTTTTTTTTAAAGACTTAACATTTTTAGAGTACTTTCAGGTTCATAGCAAAATTCAGAAGGTACCAGGTTTCCCTGGTGATCCAATGGTTAGGAGTCGGCCTTGTAATGCAGGGGACACAGGTTTGATCCCTGGTCTGGGAAGATCTCACTTGCTGTGCGGCAACTAAGTCCGGGCACCACAGCTACCGAAGCCCAAGTGCCTAGAGCCCCTGCTCCACAACAAGAGAGGCCACAGCTGGAGAGGAGCACCCGCCTGCTGCGGCTAGAGAAAGCCCGCGGGCAGCAACAAAGACCAGTGCAGTCAAAACAAACAAGTAAATATTAAAAAGAGGGTACAGAGATTTCCCATACACCCCATGCCCCTATATACATGTATAGCCTCCGTTATTGTCAACATCCCTCATCAGAGTGGCGCATTTGTTACGATCAGTGAACCTACATCCACACGTCACCATCACCCAAAGTCCATCATTTACAGTGAGACTCTCTCTTGGTGTTACACATTCTATGGGTTTGCACAAATGTATATCAGTCATTATAATATCATACAGAGTATTCTCCATGCCTTAAAAATCCTCTGTGGTCTGCCTATTTATCTCCCCTTTCCCAATCTCTGGCAACCACTGATCTTTTTACTGTCTCTATAGTTTTGCCTTTTCCAAAATGTCACAATGATCATTTTGCCTAACCTCCCTTAGGTCAGGTTTCCTGGAAAATGGTCTCAGGGGCAGATGCTTATGTGCAGGAGGTTTGCTGGGAGTATTCTGAGCAGCAGCATCTGTGAGAAGTAAGAGAAGCAGGGCCGGGGAGAAGCGGAATTGTGATGCACGGCAGCAAAGGCTCGGCCAATCCCCTGGAGAGCGCTGAGTGGATTGGAGGGGAGGGTCCTTCAGAGGTGCCCCGAATCAAACTGTGGAGCTAGACCTTTGTACCCCAACATCAACCAGTCAGTGGATACAGATTATCCCTGGGAATGGGGTGTAACTTTGGATGAAACAGCTCACTGTGGCCCAGGGAAATTCCCAAGGAGGGACTCAGCTGTGAGCATCAGCAACACCCCAGCAACAGAGAGAATGAGTGTCTTCATCCCAAGGGGATCCGACAGCCCACTACTGTATCCACTATATAATCTGAAAAAAAAATAAACTCGAAATAAAGAAAAAGAATAGGAGGCTTGGAGATAAAGATACTGAGATCCACCAGTGACTTACTCTATGATCTTGGACATATCTTTTCTTTGGGTCTAGGTTTTCCCATCTCTACACCGAGGCAGGGTTAGTGGACTCACTGGGACACTCCTAAGGCACAAGCACCAGGTGAGCAGGTGCCCTGGAAGCTGACTACAGGAGCTGGAGAAGATGGGCCCGAGATGAGGCTGGGAGGTGAAGAAGGGAGCCTGTCATCACAGGGAGTTCATCAGACCTGATGAGGGGGCCCATCCCTCTGGGACTTTCCCTCCAAGGTGCTTCTATGAATCATTAGTTGGTAAAATAGCAGAACAAAGTGGAGCCTTAAAGGTCAAGTGGCTCATCCCTTTTTTATACGAGGAGTCGAGGAACATGGTCAGTATCACAGACTGAGTCAGCAGCAAGCTGGGACTCAACCTCTGTTCCCGAAACCTGGTACATTTATTGGTACATTTATTTATTCACTGGTTTCTTGTCCACATTGCCTTTTCCTTGAGAGACTGAGTCAAAGCTTGTTTTGGTTCAAAGAGAGATATCCCTTGAGCTAACTTCCCTGAAAGGAGAGCTATGTGAAAAGAGTTGGGATGAAAGAAAATCTGCCCACCCTCCAAGCTTCTCGAAAAAGGAAGAAACCAAGGGACTAGTGATTTGAGCACAAAATTCTGTCAGTCCGTGAAGGGCAGATTCAAAACTGACCAAGAGGATTGGAAGGGCGGACATTCTTTTAAAACAGCAAGGCAGAAAAAATTAGCCTTGTGGTCCAAATGTTTGATTTTAGATAAGCTTGTTGACAGTTCTAGCCAGAGTAGAAGGCCGCTGGGTGACCTCACTATTTGCAAAAGCTTTTTGAGTCCTCCCTTTTTCAGAGCCATGTCTTTCTTCCCCATGCCAGGAATGGCTGAGCCCAGGGTTCCTACCTTTCAATTGCTGCAGAAACAAGAGCCTCCAACTTCTTTAGGAGATGCCTGAGTTACAGGCATAATTAGACCTAGACCTGGGAATCTAATTGTTCTTTGTACACATATTTTTTTCTTTTAAGTTTTTTAAATTATTAAGTTATAAGAATTACTATCAGATACATGATTTGTAAACATTTTCTCCCATTCTGTGTGGAGTATCTTTCACTTTATTGATGCTGTCTTTTGAAGCACCAAAGTTTTAAATTTTAATGAAGTTAAATTTATCTCTTTTTTCCTTTCAGTGATTATGCTTTGGATGTCTTATTTAAGAATTATTTGCCAAAATTTACCTCTATGTTTTATCCTAAGAAGTTTATAGTTTCATTTTAAATTTTATTTATTTTTAACTCAAGGATAATTACTTTATAATTTGTACAGGTATTGAACAGCACCCTCTCCACTATTGAAAAAAAATCGTTCCAACTGTTAATTTCAGAGCCTTTAAAGCATTCTACAGGGCTTCTCATAAATATCTCCTACTGCAAACCCTTAGCTTTCACCTTTCTCCAATTTGAAATTTTTATTTCCAGTTCCATATTGTAGCCACTGGATAGAAATGATTTCTAGTTTCACACAAGATGGTTTTTGAGTGTCTGTTTCTTACTCTCCATGTTAGGTGTTAGATGTCTTTTGGAAGGAAAAAAAAGATAAGTTGTTTTTTTTTTTTAAGAAAGATTTGTTTTGTCCTAACATTGGATCCTAGAAGTACCTAGAGTGGTAGCAATATATATTCATTTTATTTTCAAGCAGTAAATCTTTTTAGTTAATTTTTGAGTTGGAGAATGGTTGACCTACAATGTTGTGTTAGTTTGTGCCATACAGTAAAGTGAGCCAGTTATGCACACACACGTACCCACTCGTTTTAGCTTCTATTTCCACACAGGTGATTAGAGTATTGAACCGAGTTCTTTGTGCTGTGCAGTGATTTCCTATTAGCTATCTATTTTATGTCCAGTAGTGTGTACATGTCCACCTCAGCCTCCTGACTTATCCCTCCCCAGCTTTCTCCCTTCATAGCCATGTTTGTTTTCTGTGATCCAATTTCTGTTTTGCACATAGGTTCATTTGTACTATTTTTTTTAGATTCCACATGTAAGTGATGTCATATGATATTTGTCTTTCTCTGTCTGACTTACTTCACTCAGTATGACAATCTCTAGGTCCATCCATGTTGCTACAAATGGCATTATTTTCATTGAAGTATTAAATATTGAAGATAAATAACCAGTTTGTATAGTCAGCACTACCAGTCTCATTTTTAATTCCTCTTCGACAAAAGATGGCATCTTCCTGCATTTGGTGTATATTCTTTGGTATATACTCATAACCAGCTTGATATTTTGTGTGCAACTTTTAAAAAACATATTTGTTTATTTGGTTATGCCAGGTTTCAGCTGCAGTCCTGGGATCTTTAACTGAGACATGCAAACTCTTAGTTGTGGCATGTGGGATATAGTTTCCTGACCAGGGATCAAGCCCAGCCCCATGCATTGGGAGCATGGAGGCAACTACAGGGAAGTCCCTTTATGTGTAATTTTTAAACATATATGACTATTTCATTCTATACATTGTATCACCGATCTTATTTTCCTGATAAGTTTTCTGGGATACGTCTCCATATTGATTCATATAAATTTATTTTTATTTTTCTATAGCATAGCAAGCATATCAAAGCATGAAATTTAACTATTTCACAAATGCAGGCCAACTTGACTGGTATCAGTTTCTGACTCTTTGGAACAATCTTGTAATAAACATCTTAATACATGTGTTAGGTTCCCGTTGACAAATATTTTGTCTTTCCTGTGTTTCTGAAAGGAAAGTTGCTAAATGATATGTGTAACTTCTCAGTTGTATTAGGCATAACCAGATCACTCTTCCAAGTGGTTGTACCAATTTACATTTCCATCAGCAAACTATTAAGAGTCTCTGAGTGTTTGTATTGTAGCCTTTTTTTTTTAAGATTATTTATCTGTTTATTTTATTTTTTTTTGGCTGTACTGGGTCTTTGTTGCTGTGTGGACTTTCTCGAGTTGCAGCAAGTGAAGTCTACTCCCTGTGGCTCGTGAGTTCTCATTGCAGTGGCTTCTCTTATTGCAGGACACAAGCTCTAAGCACACCGGCTTCAGTGGTTGCTCCACAGCACGTGGGATATTCTTGCACCAGAGATCAAATCCTGCATTGGCAGGTGGATTCTTAACCAGTGGATCGCCAGGGAAGACCTACATTGTAGAGTTTTCATTCTTGCCATTCTGATAAATAAAAAATGGTGTCTGGTTGTTTTAATTGGTTTTGTCTTGTAACTAGTGACATTGAAGCTCCTATATATCTATATACAATCTGCTATAATAATCTCTTATTTGATTGTCTATTCTATTCATAGTTCATTTTTTTCTAAGAGGTTGGCTGTTTTTCTTACTGATTTGTAGAAATTCTATTTCTATTTCTTTGTCTGTGATAACCATTCCAAGTATTTACTTCTAAGCTCTCATTTATCGTTCAACTTTTTGTGTTTGTCAGTTTTGCTCCTGATGTTGTCACACGTGATCATTTTTTAAAACTCTTTGCACTTTGCTTACCCTGAGGTAAGTCTAATGTTTGTTGAGCATCTACTATATGACAGTCAGTGAGCTAGTCCTTTCACATGTTATCACTCTAATCCTGATAATGAAATTGTCATTGCTGTTATCATTTCCATGTTACAGATGACAAGACTAAGGCTCCGTGGGACAAAGTCATTGCCCAAATCTACAGAACCTGTAATCTATGAATGTAAAGATTTAAACCTGTATCTGCTTGGAACTGAAACACTCTCTCCTTTCGATTGATATTTTATGGGTTTTTGGAGAAACCCCGCACATTCAGACATTTTATTCTTCATCTCACTCCTCATACCTTAGACCACACTCAAAAGAGTCAAGGAAGATGGAAATGCAGAGAAAACCTGGTACATTTATTTATTCACTGATCAATAGGCATTTCCTGTCATGTGCCAAGCTTCACATTGGATGCTGAGAATACATAGATAAAACAGGCCAGATCTCGTCCCCAAAGGATTATTGGTCACAAAACCACATCCTGACCAAGGTGCTTTCATTGTTTTCCAGACTTGCAGGGTGGGGAGGGGGGAAATCCCCAGAGCACACAGACCAGGAAGTCCTAATGTTTTTGACCTGGAAAGGATGAATCTGTAGAAAGAAAATAAAATGGAGCCTCAGCACAAGAACTATTTAAGTGACCCCTATATCTTTCCCACCAAGATGGTCCTTTCACCACCACATCCTAGGTCCCTTGGGATAAGTAGAGAGCATGATGCTGGAATAGTTGAAATAGTGCTGGCCTTTGATGTAGGAATCAAGACAAAATCCAGGCTTTTCACAGACTCTTCTCTGCTGCCCTCTGGTAAAATCAGAGCATTGAGCCAGATTGACACCTATGCATCTTACTAGAGTTTCCTGTGGTTCCAGATAACTCAGCTAATCAGGGTCATAACCATAGCAACATTCTCTGAATACAAACAGTACTTCAAGTCTTAAAAAGCACTTTTACATTTAGTATCGCCATGGATATAATTGCATCCATTTTATAGATGGGAACACTGAGGTCAAGGATGATATAGTCAGTTGCTCATAGTCACACAGTCAGTCAGAGGCAGAGATGATATTAAAAGATAGAACTTTTGCCCCTTGTATCACGCTCCTTCCTCCTGCCTTATTCCAAGAAGCTTTCCTTCCCAGGACCCAGCACAGCCTGTCATAGGTACCTCCTGGGACTTGGCTAGAGAACTCTAAGGGGTGAAGTTCACTGAAGGGAAGAGGATCTGCTTGGGGATTGGGGACGTACTGGCAGATGTCAAGCAACCTTTTTCACATACAAAGGTACCATTAGACTGAGAGCATACTAGGGTCCAGGGGGACATGGAGCTTGCTAGATCTTCTCCACACCTTTCACCGGCAGTACGCATGAATTCCCACACAGACCCCTGCAGCACTTGAAACCATTCAGGCAGTGACTGTCATTCTGGCAGTCGTTTACAGGGTTGGGCCTCTCACAGCGGCCGGTGACCACTGGACACTTACCGGGAGTGACTTTAACTGATGAAAACAGAGTCACAATTCAGAGGCTTCACCCCCTGGGACATCACCCAAATTCCCAACTCCACCTTCACAGCATACATGGAAATTGGCTCTTGCCCAACTTCAGGATCCAATCTGAGGCTGGTGCATGTCCTAAAGGAGACTCCCTCCCACCAGCAGGGCCCCAACCAGTGTCTGACATACGTGTGTCTGATGGACAGACTGATTCATGAACTGACTGGCCTGCTGGCTGACTGATTCACCAACTGGCCTACTGTCTACCTGAGAAAAGAGAGCTGGTACAGGGGGCGGAGGAGCCCTGACTCTATCCCATCCTCCAGCCCAGTTCAGACGAGCCCCTTCCATTTGCCCAAGAAGCATGTCCTCAAGCTCGGACCTCCCTGACCCCCCTTCCAGGACTGGACTTCCTCACCTGGCTTTGACGTGCCTACAGGATCCATGCATTTGATGCCACAAACATCCTGGCAGCATTTCTGCCTCTGCGGACACTGCCAGTCACTGTGGCATTCAGGGGGTTCATATACAAGGCACATCGCAGGGCGTATGAAAGGACAGACTCCAGGTTTACCTATTTCTGAAGGGTAAGAACAAAGGAGGAAGAAGAAGCTGGCACTGAGTCATGATCACAATCCTGCAGAAGGAACCAGGCGAGGAGAGCAAACCTAACCCAAGTAGCTGACCCCAAAGGAATGAAGGGAGCCATTAGGATTCCAGTTTCAAGGCACGCGTGGGACAGCGCCAAGCTCAGCCAAACCCTCAACCAGGAGGGAGTCAATGGGAAAGGAGGTATAGATGGTGGGGTGCCACTAGATCTTTCAAGAGGGAGACTTTGTGGAGTTTGCCAATTTCCCTGGTGTCAATATTCCCACTATTCCTTATTTCAAGCTACCAATGTGACATCAACTACCTCACAGAAGTCTTGAAGATTTCACAATCAGCTATTGCATGTCTGTATAAGTCAGCTCTAGGGAGTGCTGAACAGAGTTCATGGTCAGGTATCCCTGGCCCAGGGCTGGCTGGGAGGCAGAAAGAGAGTGACAGCAAGAGACGCCACTCATTTGAGATTAAACAAAAGAGAACAGATCAACTGAGAAGCAAATAGAAAAAGAGAGTGACCTTAAACAAACAAACAAGCAAAAAAATAAACATTAAGAGAAACAGAGAACAATTTGGAAAATTAAAACAGATAGTGACCAAAATGTGACAGAGAAAAAAAACAACAACAGTAAAGAAGGAGCTATAAAGAAAGAAAAATAAGACATATAGGGGCTTATTTCTGGATGCCCAGAAACTCTCTGAGTTGATGTCGTCAGTGACGTGCTTGAAATTAAGGGCCATAAGCCATTGGAAAGAGGGCTTCAAGGCCAGCCCCTGGGCTAAAAAGAAGAGGTTATTCCCAAGCTGAGCCATTACTGACTCTGGCACCTGGGTATGGCCTGAGAGAGTCCAACTCACTTTTGGGAGCCCCTTCCACAGTCCAGGGCATCAGGAATCCGAAGGCAAATATCACCAGGAAGACGATAAGGCTGCCGGACTTCATCTCGAGGGCAGGTGGGGCGGTGGTGACCAGTGTCAGCTTCACCCTTTATACCCGCCCCAATGGGTGTGCTCTCACCAGCACTGCCCTGAGTTCTCTCAGCTGCTATTTCCTAAGCAGGAAATTCAGGTGAGGACAGTGACCACGCCATCCAGAGTATTGCTGGCTCCTTCCTGCCCTTAGGCAAGAGCATGAGGACCAGAAAGGGGAATGAAGGACTTGGAGGGGGTGGTGTCAGAAAGCCACTCGGGAACACGTGATGGGACCCTGAATCACCCTCCTTTGGGGAGGAGTAGGCGAGGGGCAAAGAGGGCCAAGCAGGACATTACAAAGGAACTTGTGAGAAATCCGGAACCGTCAGCGAGCTGCGGCCTCTCAAAGTGCCATGACTTTCTCACACTCTGGGGCTCTGGAGGATTGCCACATTTGTTACCACATTCCCCAGGGTCACTCCCTTCCCTAAAGGGCAGGTGACATTTCTTTGTTACCACATTCCCCAGGGTCACTCCCTTCCCTAAAGGGCAGGTGACATTTCTCTGGTTCTCTCCTGACTTATTTCCATGTAATATTGCAGTGCCAGTCACACAGAGAATCTTTGCTGAATGACAGGTGGGGGGGTGGGGCGCAGCAAGAAAACCTCTTCGGGGCTTCAGCTTTCCCAGTTGTGAAATGGGGATAACAGTAAGGGACTAGATCATGGAGGGGGAACTTGAGTTGAAAAGGGTGGAAGGAAGTCGAAGGGTGAACACACTACCTCTTAGCAGGATGGAAGTGAGACTGATGCAAAGTCAATCACGTTGGAGCCCTGTTTCCTGAGATGAACCGATGGAGCTCTTCTTAGCAGTCAGTTGAAGAGACAGTAGAAACAGGTGTGTCATTTCATATGCTCAAAAAATCCTCTCACACCCCAGAGCCATCCTCACTGCTCTTGCACGATCATCATGGACATTTATTGTACACTGGCTACATGATGAGAAGTTAAAACGATCCTAATTAGCAAAAGAGAGCCTCTTAAGGTGAAACCAAGGGGAAAAAATGCATGAAATACAGAAAATAGAATGTAGGAGAGGAAACGAAGAGAGTCCCCATGAAGATGGTGACAGAAGATCCCAGAGGGAGAGCCGACTGCCAGAGGGCCCCAGAAAATTCATCTTCTGGAAGCTGAAATTAATAGAGAACATCTGGCACTGATGAACACATGGAGAGGAGATTGGGCAACCGGTGAAGAGGATGTGGTTGAAGAGATGCTCTCTCAACTCATACGTGCTCAGTTGTGTTCAACTCTTGTGGCCGCATGGACTGTAGCCCACCAGGCTCTTCATTTCAGTCCATGGGATTTTCCAGGCAAGATTACTGAAGGGGGTTGCCATTTCCTCCTCCGGAGGATCTTCCCGATCCCAGGATCGAACCCTCATCTCCTGTGTCTCCTGCTTGGTAGGCAGATTCTTTACCACTGAGCCACCTGGAAAGCCCAATGTACATGGGAAATGTAGCAAACACAAAATCAGACAATTTTTTCACCTCAGAAAAAATAAAAAAGCCCCGTCAGAAGGGAAAAGGTGTTTGGTTTACAACAGAGTTCAACTATAACATGTTAACATAATCATGATAATGTAAACAATAGTGAGGATCTAATCACAAGGAGCATATAGTGTTGATGGGAAGGGGGGTGGTGGGAGGGTAAGCCTAGATGCCAGAGGTGTAGGGAGCAAGGAGGTGGACAGAAATCTCCTTTTCAGTCATGGGAAGTCAATGGACTAGATCTAAAACTGAAAAGTCGAGATGCAGCATTATTTTGTCAAGGTGTAATATGAATATTACTTAGAAATGGAGATACAAATGCCAAGATGATGAACTAGAAATGGTTTCCTCTTGGGGGACGCTGATGGTAAGCAACCGATACTCTTCACAACATACTTTGTAAAAGCATGTGACTTCTTAGTCTATCTTCATGTATGAGTGAGTGATAGTCACTCAGTCCTGTCTGACTCTTTGCGACCTGTAGCTTCCAGGCTCCTCTGTCCATGGGATTTTCCAGGCAAGAATACTGGAGTGGGTTGCCATTCCCTTCTCCAGGGGATCTTCCCAACTCAGGGATCAAACCCGGGTCTCCCACATTTCAGGCAGATTCTTTACCATCTGAACCATTAGGGAAGGTCTTACCTACATGTATAACTTCAACAAAAATAAAGAAAATTATTTTTAAAAGAAAGCCTATTTTCTCACACAGTCCCCACGTACAATCACCCAGCATTATTCGTTTCAATATATGGCTCTCTCTCTTTTTTTAATACTGACTTAGCTGCATTGGGTCTTAGTTGTGGCACACAGTCCTCTCTCTAACTACGGTGTGGGAGCTTAGTTGCCCCCAAGGTATGTGGGATCTTAGTTCTCCAACCAGGGACTGAACCCACGTCCCCTCCATTGGAAGGCAGAATCTTAACCATACTCCATCACCAGAGAAGTCCCACGATAGGGTTCTTCAAAACGTAAGACTTTCTTTCTGAATTGGGAGTCCTTGGTGGCCTGTCTTTTCATTTTCTTAAGAGTGATTTTTCAAAGAGCAGAAGTTTTTAATTTTGATGACATTGCATTCATTAGTATTTTCTTCATCAGGCTTTTGATTTTGTACCTGAGAAATCATTGCATGACCTAAGGTCACAGAGGTTTTCTCCTTATGTTTTCTGCTATAGGTTCCATAGTTTTAATTTTTGCATTTATGTTTATGATCCATTTTGAGTGAGTTCTTGCAAATGATATGAAGTATGGTTCAAGGTTCATATTTCTGTATATGGATGTCCAACTGTTCTGGCATCATTTGTTGAAAAGACTATTCTTTCTCTGATGAATTCCCTTTGCACTTTTGTCAACTGTCAATTGACTACTTGCATGTGAATTCACTTCTGCACTGTCCATTGATCTGTGTGTGTATCCTTTTGTCAATACCACGGTGCATTTATTACTATAGTGTTGTGTCTGAAAACAGTCAGACCACAAACATTTTGTGTTCCCTCAAAATTCCTATGTTGAAGCCCCAACACCCAATGTGGTAATATTAGGAACTGGGGCTTTTGGGAGGTGATTAGGTGCTGAGGGTGGAGCCTTCAATAATGGGATTAGTGTCTTTATAAGAAGAGGAATGAGAGAAATGATCTTTCTCTCTCTGGCAGGATACAACAAGAAGGTGGTGTATCTACAAACCAGGAAGGGGGACCTCACCAGACACGAAATATTCCAGAGCCTTGAATTTGAACTTTACAGACTTCAGAACAGTGAGAGATAAATTTCTGTAGTTTAATTCACGCAGTTCATGGTATTTTGTTATAGCAGTCTAAGTAGATTAAGACATGTAGCTCTGTGGGACTTCCCTGGTGGTCCAGTTGTTAAGACCCCAAGCTTCCAGTGCAGGTGGCGTGAGTTTGACACCTGGTTGGGGAACTAAGATCCCACATGCTGTGGGAGTGGCCAAATATATAAATTAAATTAAATTTAAAAGACATGTAGTTTTATAATAAGTGTTCATTTCAGCCAAAATTTTCAGCGACCCCTTCTGGTGCCCTGTCCATAGTCCCAGGGCACGCTCCACTCCATTGCATGCCAGTGGCATCTACTATAAGCCTGTGATTCTCTGCCTGAGGGGTTTCAGGGAGCAGCCCTTACCCAACCACAGATAGGAGTTGGAGGATAAATACCTCCTCTTTCTCATCCAGAGCGGGAAATTCCAAGGCAGGCTCTATAAAATCTCCCAGAGTTTTCCAGCAGGACACGCCCCCGGTGCCCACAGCAGTAAACTCCTCAGCCCTGCCACCTTTATGGCTTCCTTCCACTCGCCGCCTCACAAGCCCATTCTCTGAAAAATGCTTCCTGGATCACTTCCCATGTAAATTATTTGTCCTCAAGTTACTGCCTTAGGGTCTGCTTCAAGGAGAACTCAACCAAAAATACATCCCAGCATCTAGCTCAGTAACTGACACATGTAGACCCCGATTGTCATCAGAAAGATGGCATCTGCGTAGTTTGGCACACGGGCACGTAGAATGTGTTGAATGAATGATTCCTTGAGGGAACCAGTGAAGGAAGCCAGGAAGTGCTCTCAGCCACACTCCCATCTCTCCCTCCCTAGTCCTGGGAGACACTCATCCATGTCCTGGTATGTACAGTATTATTTTCACATCTGGAAAAGTTTCTCTGAAAAATTTCAGTAATCTCTAAGGGGATTGGAGGGCCCCTTCACCATGAGGCAGGCTGCCTGAGATCGTGGTCTTGTGCCAACAAGTTGGTGGTGGGCGGCAGGTAGAAACCTGCTGAATTTGACAGAAAGATAGATATTGGGAAACCTGGTGAAAACAAGGGAAGGTCACTCCAAGCATACTCCCTCTCTCCAGTCATTTAAGGGATGACAGCTGTGGCCGTCAGATCTCCTCCCATCATAAACTCGCTTCACGGTTGAATCCTTTCGGCAGGGGTTTTCCGGCTCCAGCTCTTTCCACATGGATCTTTTGAAATTTATGTAAGGTTGGAATGTCCTCACAAACATCCCCACGATGAGCCCAGGGCCTTTGGAGGCATCTGGGAGAAAGCACTGTCCCTGGTAACTGGTTGCGAATCTTTGCCTGGGGCAAGAGTGATGTTAATTTCAGGGAGGCCTTGCACAAGCTTTGCCAGAAATAACTAAGGAGGCAGCCCCTCCCCATGGGTCTGGGGTACTGAGGCCAACTAGATGGAAGAACTTTGATCAGAGTTTGGACATCCTCTTTCCCTTCTGCGAGGTAAATGCATTGCTTTCCTACACAGGACCTCACGATGTTTACACACACTTCTGCACTGGCTGTTGTTGACATTTATCACCGTAGGAGGACCTTCTGCTATGGTTTTGTACCACCAGAAGCCTTCCAACCTTCCCAACTAGACAGAGCAGGGCTCCATGTTATAGTCTGGGCACTACCTCCTGACCCATCAAAGCTACTCTCTCTTCCACGGCTCATACCAAAGCCGTCTGTGATGGGAGCACTGCTGTGGGTAACTGGTTACATTGAACACTGTTGCTTCCATGCCCAGGTGCCTTCAATACCTTTGATTGTCTCTGTATGGCTAGGACCCCAATTAGTGTTTTATGCTCACATCTTACTCTGAGGCACATCTTTGAGCTATTGCAGTCCCTTTGTCCAGAGGAAGAACCAGAAATGCCTGGGACATCCTGTGATCTCCCTTCAGCTCCTAGGCAATCTTTGACCACTATGGGAGTACAAAACCCCTCTATTGGTGTGCTTTTTTTTTTAATTAAAAAAATATTTTTTTTTTTGGCTGTGCTGCGCAGCATGTGGAATCTTAGTTCCCCAATCAAGGATTGAACTCATGCGCCCTGCTTTGGAAGGGCAGAATCTTAACCACTGGACCTTCAGGGAAGTCCCGCAAATCCCTCTTTTTAATGGTTCAAAGATCCCTCTGGGATCAGGCTGCATCTGGGACATCCTCTGAAATGGCACCACCGCTAGGCTTCTTTCCCTCAGCTCCTTACCAGTTTCTCCTGGGTGCCCTTGAGCCCTTGGCACTGGAGAAATGGGTAACGGGAGAACCCCCTGAGATGATGACTCCATGGGACTCCTGTTGAAGGACTGGGAGTGTGGATGATACTGAAGGACAGGAAGCCTGGCAGAGGGAACAAGGCAGAGAGCCCCTTTCTGCGGGTCTGGACGAAGTGAAAGATGGATTGGGACACTGAAATAAGCCTGGACCTCCTCTTTAGCTTTCATGAAGGGGCACACATGTGCCCACACCTGCCCTCATGGCCCTTGAGGTTATTACCCTAGCCATCCTGCTTACATTGATGCAGCAGGTAGAGACTCCCATCCTTGCCAGAATCTCCTTGGCATCTCCCAGGCTTTGCTTTAACTGGACAAGACAAAGGTGCAGGTTACAGGATACCTCTGGACGCCTCCTGCACGCTGCAAATCCCAGCCCAGTTCTGAACGTTAGTAAAGAAACAACCTCTCCCATATCTCCGGACCATGTCTCCCATATCTGAGATCCAAACACCTCCTGAAAGAGCGATTGATTCCTTCAGGGAGCCCTCTGGCAGTGCCTGTAGCTCGTGGCATGTAGCACTGGCGGGCTAACTGACTGGGTCACCAGCTGACCAACCCCCAAAGGAAACGGACACCTGCATACAGTGGGACCACTTTTCCCGGGCAGGACCTTCGCGTTGGAGTCCGAGGAGCCTGTGGAATTCCCGTATGTGATTCAACAGAGGCTCGGCTGTGTCCTTTCTGCCTGGGCACTACCATCATATGGCATCATGGGGGCTGAGTCCCCTAGCATGAAAGAGTGGTTTTGAGGGGAAGAATACAGCTTTCTCATCCTTCCCACATGCTCTTCGAAGGGGATGGGTTCCCCAATGCAATAAGGAGGTGACAGAATTCAACCTGTAGGGGAGAAGTTGTGATGGGAGGGGGGGTTGAGGGGGTAGTAGTTGGGTTATCCCATCAAGAAAAGGTCACTGGCTTAGGAGGAAAGTTGTAGACCTCATGATCAGGTACTCCTGTTTCAGGGAAAGACAAAGACACCCAGAGACAAAGAAAGTCAGAAATGGGGGTGGGGTGGAGATAAAGGCAAACAGATGGAAGCAACTTGATGGAGACTTGAGAGATAGAGGCAGAGACAGGCAGACAGAGGAGAGAGTAAGGAACACACACAAAAAGTAAAAGACAAAGAAGGTAAATCAGATTAAAAGGAATCCAGACAGAGACAGAAATAGAGGCATAAAGAGAAAGACAGTGAGGAGGTATAGAGAATAAGGAACAGGATGAAAATAAGAGAAAGAGACAGAGATGTTTAGGCAAAGAAGATCGTGTTGACCTTAAAAAACAAAAACAAAAACAGCCAGTTATTTCTCCAGCAAAAACATCAACGATCAGCAAAGAATTGCAATTTGGGGTTTGCAACCATAGTAGACCAAGTGAAAGTCCCTGCCCAGCAAGGGAAAAAGAATGCTTTATAGAGAGGAAAAGGAAGTGGTGGGGGGCTTCCCAAGTGGCGCTAGTGGTAAAGAACCCAACTGCCCGTGCAGGAGATGTAAGAGACGAAGGTTCCATCCCTGGGTTGGGAAGATCCCCTGGAGAAGGAAATGGCAACTCACTCCAATACTCTTGCCTGGAAAATCCCATGGGCAGAGGATAGACTCACAAAGAGTCGGACACAGCTGAACAACTTAGCATGCACTCACACAGGCACGGAAGTCGGGAGGACTCTAGGAAACAAAAGATCTGTGGCTTTTCTTTGCCTGAGTCTTTGCTAGGGAAGAGAAGTGTTCTTCCTGCTGGGCTCTGCTATGGTCAGAGGGTGTGAGAGCGCCCCCTTCTGGCCTCCCAACTCTAATTGCGGTTTCTGTTACAACCTCTATACTCTTCCCATCCAAGTATATCACAATTTTGGTGAAATCTGTATTCAAGGATGACGTTTTGCAACTCAGTAAAAATGTCACTACTGAGTCGAGTTGTGTACCATGATCACAGTTCATTCTTTATACAACCACATCTAACTTTTCTGTACTTTGTTTTATTGTGCTTCACAGATGTTGCAGTTTTTACAGAGTGAAGGTTTGTGGCCATCCTGTGTGAGCAAGTCTGTGGGTGCCATTTCTCCAACAGCATGTGCTTACTTTGTGTCTCTGTGTCATGTTTTGGTAATTCTTGCAATATTCTAAACTTTTTCACTGTGATCACATTTGTTATAGGGACTTATGATCTGTGACTTTTGATGTTACCGCCACAATTCACTGAAGGTTCAGACGATGATCAGAATTTTTTAGCAATAAAGTATTTTTAAATTAAGGTATGCACATTTTTTAGACCTAATTCTCTTGCCCACAATAGACTACAGTATAGTGTAGACATATATATTCAGTAAATGTATATAGTATACACATATACATTATAGTACAAACATAACTTTTAGATGCACTCAGTTCAATTCAGTTCAGTCACTCAGTTGTGTCCAACTCTTTGCGACCCCATGGACTGTAGCACGCCAGGCTTCCCTGTCCATCACCATCTCCCGGAGTTTGCTCAAACTCATGCCCATTGAGTCAGTGATGCCATCCAACCATCTCATCCTCTGTCATCCCCTTCTCCTCCTGCCTTCAATCTTTCCCAGCATCAGGGTCTTGCAGTGAGTCAGTTCTTCGCAACAGGTGGCCAAAGTATTGGAGTTTCAGCTTCAGCATCAGTCCTTCCCCTGAATCTTCATGGTTGATTTCCTTTAGGATTGACTGGTTTGATCTTGCAGTCCAAGGGACTCTCAAGACTCTTCTCCAACACCACAGTTCAAAAGCATCAATTCTTCAGCACTCAGCATTCTTTATGGTCCAGCTCTCACATAAATATGTGATGACTGGAAAAACCAAAGCTTTGACTATGTGGACTTTTGTCAGCAATGTAATGTCTCTGCTTTTTAATATGCTGTCTGGGTTAGTCGCACAGTAGGACACGACTGAGTGACTGAACTGACTAACTGAGGTTAGTCGTAGCTTTTCTTCCAAGGAGCAAGCGTCTTTTAATTTCATGGCTGCAGTCACTATCTGCAGTGATTTTGGAGCCCAAGAAAATAAAGTCTGTCGCTGTTTCCATTGCTTCCCCATCTATTTGCCATGAAGTGATGGGAGCGGATACCATGATCTTAGTTTTCTGAATGTTGAGTTTTAAGCCAGTTTTTTCACTCTCCTCTTTCACTTTCATCAAGAGGCTCTTTAGTTCCTTTATGCTTTCTGCCATAAGAGTTGTGTGATATGCGTATCTGAGGTTATTGATATTTCTCCCAGTGATCTTGATTCCGGCTTGTGCTTCATCCAGTTCTTTGGAACTCTGCATTCAGATGGGTATCAGTTCAATTCAGTCGATCACTCGTGTCTGACTCTTTGCGACCCTATGGACTGCAGCACGCCAGGCTTCCCTGTCCATCACCAACTCCCAGAGTTTACTCAACTCACGTCCATTGCATCGGTGATGCCATCCAACCATCTCATCCTCTGGCGTCCCCTTCTCCTCCCACCTTCAATTTTTCCCAGCAACAGGGTCTTTTCCAATGAGTTGGTTCTTTGCATCAGTTGGCCAAAGTATTGGAGTTTCAGCTTCAACATCAGTCCTTCCAAAGAATATTCAGGACTGATTTCCTTTAGGATTGACTGGCTGGATCTCCTTGCAGTCCAAGGGACTCTCAAGAGTCTTCTCCAACACCACAGTTGAAAAGCATCAATTCCTTGGTACTCAGTTTTCTTTATAGTACACCTCTCACATCCATACATGACTACTGGAAAAACCATAGCTTTGACGAAACGGACCCTTGTTGGCAAAGTAATGTTTCAGCTTTTTATTATGCTGTTTAGGTTGGTCATAGCTTTCCTTCCAAGGAGCAAGCATCTTTTCGTTTCATGGCTGCAGTCACCATCTGCAGTGATTTTAGAGCCCAGAAAAATAAAGTCAGCCACTGTTTCCATTATTTCCCCATCTATTTGCCATGAAATGATGGGACCAGATACCATGATCTTAGTTTTCTGTATGTTGAGTTTTAAGCCAGCTTTTTCACTCTCCTCTTTCACTTTCATCAAGAAAGAGGCTCTTTAGTTCTTCTTCCCTTTCTGCCATAAGGGTGGTGTCATCTGCATATCTGAGGTTACTGATATTTCTCCCAGTGATCTTGATTCCAGCTTGGGCTCACTCAGCCCAGCATTTCCCATGATGTACTCTGCATATAAATTAAATAAGCAGGGTGACAATATACAGCCTTGACATACTCCTTTCCTGATTTGGAACCAGTCTGTTGTTCCACGTCCAGTTCTAACTGTTGCTTCTTGACCTGCATACAGATTTCTCAGGAGGCAGATCGGGTGGTCTGGTATTTCCATCTATTTCAGAATTTTCCAGTTTGTTGTGATCCACACAGTCAACGGCTTTGGCATAGTCAATAAAGCGGAAAGAGATGTTTTTCTGGAACTCTCATGCTTTTCCAATGATCCAATGGATGTTGGGAATTTGATCTCTGGTTCCTCTGTTTTTTCTAAATCCAGCTTGAACATCTGGAAGTTCATGGTTCACGTACTGTTGAAGTCTGGCTTGGAGAATTTTGAGCATTACTTTGGATATTTTTCCTTTGCCTTTAGCTTTTCTTCTCTTCTCAGCTATTTGTAAGGCCTCCTCAGGCAACCATTTAGCCTTTTTGCATTTCTTTTTCTTGGGCGTGGTCTTGATCACTGCCTCCTGTACAATGTCATGAACCTCTGTTCATAGTTCTTCAGGCACTCTGTCTATCAGATCTAATACCATGAATCTATTTGTCACTTCCAGTGTCTAATCCTAAGGGATTTGATTTAGGTCATACCTGAATGGTTTAGTGGTTTTCCCTACTTTCTTCAATTTAAGTCTGAATTTTGCAATAAGGAGTTCATAATCTGAGCCACAGTCAGCTCCTGGTCTTGTTTTTGCTGACTGTATAGAGCTTCTCCATCTCTGGCTGCAAAGAATATCATCAATCTGATTTTGGTATTGACCATCTGGTGATGTCCATGTGTAGAGTCATCTCTTGTGCTGTTGGAAGAGGCTGTTTGCTATGACCAATGCATTCTTTTGGCAAAACTGCTGGCTTCTGCACTGCTTCATTCCAAGGCCAAACTTACCTGTTACTCCAGATACCTCTTGACTTCCTACTTTTGCATTCCAGTCCCCTATGATGAAAAGAACATCTTTTTTTGTTGTTGTTAGTTCTAGGAGGTCTTGTAGGTCTTCATAGAGCCATTCAGCTTCTTCAACATTAGTGGTTGGGGCATAGACTTGGATTACTGTGATACTGAAATGGTTTGCCTTGGAAATGAACAGAGATTATTCTGTCATTAGATGCACTAGGCAACCAAAAAGTTTGTGTGAACTTGCTTTATTGTGGTGGTCTGGAACTGACCCCACATTATCTTCAAGGTATGCCTGTACAATTTAGGTCTTTCCTGTAATGAATTGACTTATTCTTTCAATTTTCTTCCCTTAAAAAAAAAGAAATTAGTTAAGTCGTCCATAACTCCCTGACAGTTCTGTAAAATGCCTCTGTACCAAATTTTTATGTGGTCAAAACTATCAGTCAATCTATTGTGTTAGATTCTTATGACTGCTTTAACAAATTGGCATCAACTTATTGATTTAAAACAGCACAAATTTATGCTTTTACATAAAAGTTCTGGAGGCTGAAAGTCCAAAGCAGTTTCACTGGACTGAAACCAAAGTGTCAGGAGGGCCATGCTCTCGCAGATGTTTTTGGGGAGGACCATTACCTGCTACGCTTATTTCTTCCAAGACACAAAATTCCAATACTGCTTAAATGATTCCAAAGTGTAAAAAAGATAATTTTCTAACTCTGTTTCTGAAGTAGATACAAAGTTGACATCCAAACTTGGCAAAACTACATAAAAAAGGAGACCATTGATCAATTTCACTAATGAATATTAATTCCAAAATCCAAAATAAAATTTAGCAAGGAGAATACAAAGTATATTTTAAAAAATAATTCATTATGCTCAAATACAAGATGGTTAAGTATAGGAAATCTTTAATATAATTTATTATATAAATGTATCTAAGGAGAAAAAATGACATGTCAGCAAATTTGGAAAACTCAGCAGTGGCCACAGAACTGGAAAAGGTCACTTTTCATTACAATCCCAAAGAAAGGCAATGCCAAAGAATGCTCAAACTACCACACAAATGCACTCATCTCACACGCTAGTAAAGTAATGCTCAAAATTCTCCAAGCCAGGCTTCAGTGATATGTAAACGGTGAACTTCCAGATGTTCAAGCTGGTTTTAGAAAAGGCAGAGGAATCAGAGATCAAATTCCAAACATCCGCTGGATCATTGAAAAAGCAAGAGAGTTCTTAAAAAAAAATCTATTTCTGCTTTATTGACTATGCCAAAGCTTTGGACTATGTGGATCACAATAAACTGTGGAAAATTCTGAAAGAGATGGGAATACCAGAACACCTGACCTGCCTCTTGAGAAACCTGTATGCAGGTCAGGAAGCAACAGTTAGAACTGGACATGGAACAACAGACTGGTTCCAAATAGGAAAAGGAGTACATCAAGGCTGTATATTGTCACCCTGCTTATTTAACTTATTTGCAGAGTACATCATGAGAAATGCCATGCTGGATGAATCACAAGCTGGAATCAAGATTGCTGGGAGAAATATCAGTAACCTCAGATATGCAGATGACATCACCCTTATGGCAGAAAAGGAAGAAGAACTAAAGAGCCTCTTGATGAAAGTGAAAGAGGAGAGTGAAAAAGCTGGCTTAAAACTCAACATTCAGAAAACTAAGATCATGGCATCTGGTCCCATCATTTCATGGCAAATAGATGGGGAAATAATGGAAACGGTGGCTGACTTTATTTTTCTGGGCTCCAAAATCACTGTGGATAGTGATTGCAGCCATGAAATTAAAAGACGCTTACTCCTTGGAAGGAAAGTTATGACCAACCTAGACAGCATATTAAAAAGCAGAGACATTACTTTGCCAACAAAGGTCTGTCCGGTCAAGGCCATGGTTTTTCCAGTGGTCATGTAGGGATGTGAGAGTTGGACTATAAAGAAAGCTAAGTGCAGAAGAATTGATGCTTTTCAACTGTGGTGTTGGAGAAGACTCTTGAGAGTCCCTTGGACTGCAAGGAGATCTAGCCAGTCTATCCTAAAGGAGATCAGTCCTGGGTGTTCATTGGAGGGACTGATGCTGAAGCTGAAACTCCAATACATTGACAAACTGATGCAAAGAGCTGACTCATTTGAAACGACCCTGATGCTGGGAGGGACTGAGGGCAGGAGGAGAGGGGATGACAGAGGATGAGATGGTTGGATGACATCACTGACACAATGGACATGGATTTGGGTGGACTCCGGGAGCAGGTGATGGACAGGGAGGCCTGGCATGCTGCAGTTCATGGGGTCGCAAAGAGTCAGACATGACTGAGTCACTGAACTGAACTGATTCTCATAAATGTTGAAAAGAACTTCAGAAAAATAAACACTCATTTACTATTTTTAAAAGCTATATGCACATAAACTAAAAAATGGACTAATACCTCTTTAACAGAGAAACACAAAGACTTTTCCATTAAGATTAAGAAGAAGGTGAGCATGTCCACTAAGTTCAATACTATTTCATATTGTATTGGAAGAAATAGCTAAGGTATTGCACAGGATTTTAAAAATTAGATCCACAAAAAATTAGAAATAAGAAATACCATTGTAGATAACATGATTGTGTATCTGTAGAAGCCAGAAAATTCCATGTTAAATTTAAAGTGTATAAATGATGAAAGCATTCAATAATATTTATATTAGCATCAAAAATCACTGATATTGTTACATATGAAAAAGTTTAAAGATTTAATGTAAGATTATGCATTTAATGCAACAAAACATTTAAACACTAGAAATAAATGCCTTAGGGAATTATAGAAATTTTAAAACATTTGTCAAAGATTCAAAAGTATGCTTAAATAGGAACATCCCTTGTCCTTGGATGGAATGATTACAACATAATAAAAATGTCAAATTTCTTCATTAGTATAATTTCAATAAAGTACCAATAAATTTTAAGAAGTTGATTCTAAACTTCATATAAAAAGTAAACAGGCAAGAACACTAAGAAGCCCCTAAAAGAGAAAAGCATCAAAAAAGGCCAGCCTTACCATATGTTAAAATACACTATAATGCCCCTATAGTTAAAGCATTGTGGTTTAGGTATGTGAATAGAAAACTACACATTGAAACTATACTGTTTCCTGTCTGCCAAACTGGCAGAAATTCAAAAGCTTGACAGCAAACTCCGTTACTGAGACTATGAAGAACCAGTCTTTCTCAGACATAGCTGGTAGGAATCCAAAATAATGCAGTTCCTGGGGATAGGAATCAAGCAGTGTTTAACAAAATGACATGTTTTTAGCCTGTCAACAGTCTAACTTCTAGGAATCTACTCTGAAGACATGTGTCAACAACCATGTTAGCATAATTTGTAAGATCATTTCTAATAGCAAAGGACTGCTTATCTGTGCAGGATGAGAAAAATGGGATGAATAAACTGTGATATATCAACACAATAAAATATTTGGACAATATTTTAAAAAATAGAATGAGGAAGGTCTCTATGAGCTGAGATGGAGAGTTGTCAGTTATATTGTTTAACAAAAACAGTGTATAAAGTAAACTATCCTTCATGTTAGAAATAAATGCAAATAAATAGTAATTTTTTAGATGTTCTAGATAGTGGTTTTATCTCCTTTGTATATATACCCAGAAGTGAGATTGCTGGATTATGGTAGCTCTATTTTTAATTTTTTGAAGAACCACCATATTGGGTTTTTTTTTCATTTATTTTTATTAGTTGGAGGCTAATTACTTTACTTTACAATATTGTAGTGGTTTTTGCCATACATTGACATGAATCAGCCATGGATTTACATGTGTTCCCCATCCTGAACCCCCCTCCTGCCTCCCTCTCCATCCCATCCCTCTGGGTCATCCCAGTGCACCAGCCCTGAGCACTTGTCTCATGCATCCAACCTGGACTGATGATCTGTTTCACCCTTGATAATATACATGTTTCAATGCTATTCTGTCAGCTCATCCCACCCTCGCCTTCTCCCACAGAGTCCAAAAGTCTGTTCTATACATCTGTGTCTCTTTTTCTGTCCTGCATATAGGGTTATCGTTACCATCTTTCTAAATTCCATATATATGCATTAGTATACTGTAATGGTCTTTATCTTTCTGGCTTACTTCACTCTGTTTAATGGGCTCCAGTTTCATCCATCTCATTAGAACTGATTCAAATGTATTCTTTTTAATGGCTGAGTACTATTCCATGGTGTATATGTACCACAGCTTCCTTATCCATTCGTCTGCTGATGGGCATCTAGGTTGCTTCCATGTCCTGGCTATTATAAACAGTGCTGCGATGAACACTGGGGTGCACGTGTCTCTTTCAGATCTGGTTTCCTCGGTGTGTATGCCCAGGAGTGGGATTGCTGGTTCATATGGCAGTTCTATTTCCAGTTTTTTAAGGGATCTCCACACTGTTCTCCGCAGTGGCTGTACTGGTTTGCATTCCCACCCATATTGTTTTTCACAGTGCTCTACCAATTTATGTACCAGCCAACAGTACGTGAAGGTTCTCTTTTCTCCACACCCTCAACAACACTTTACTTCTTTTCTTTTTGATGATAGCCATTCTAATAGATGTGGGGCAATATCTCATTGTGGTTTTGATTTGCTATTTCCACGATGATTAGTAATGTTGAGTTCCTCTTCATGCACTTGTCAGCCATTTGTATGTCTTCTTTGGGAAAAAGTCTATTCAAGTCCTCTGCCCATTTTTTTTTTTTACTGGGAGGTCTGTTTTTATTTCTGCTATTGATTATATGAATTATTTATTTTGGATTTTGGATATTAACCTCCTTATCAGATATATGATTTGAAAATATTTTCTTCCATCCCTTAGGTTACTTTTTCATTTTGTCAGTTGTTGATATTGCTGCACAGCTTTTTAGCTTGATGTAGTTCCACTTACTGATTTTTGCTTTTGTTGCTTGTAATTTTGATGTTGTAGCCAAAAAAATCATGCCAAGACTGATGTCAAAGAGTGTTTTCCCTTTGTTCAGTTCAGTCAGTTCAGTCGCTCATCCTGTCCAACTCTTTGTGACCCCATGGATTGCAGCACACCAGGCTTCCCTGTCCATCACCGGCTCCCAGAGCCTATTCAAACTCAGGTCCATCGAGTCGGTGATGCCATCCAACCATTTCATCCTCTGTCATCTCCTCGTAATTTAATGGTTTCAGGTCTTATGTGTAAGTCCTTACTCTATTCCAAACTAATTTCTGTAACTGGTGTAGGTGGGGTCCTATGCCCTTCTTTTGCATGAGGATATCCAGTTTTCCCAGCACCATTTATTGCAAAGACTCTCCTCTCCCCACTGAGCATACCTGGCTCCTAGGTCAAACATTGGGGACCATATCATGTTTAAGGTCCATTTCTGGGCTTTCATTCAACTGTGTCAGACAGGCCCTGTCACCTGCCCAAGGCAATAAGTTGGTCAGGCAAAGCTGACATTCAGACCTCAGTCTCATGAACCCTAAGTCAGGGCTGCTTCTCCAAGCTTCTCCAGACCATCTCCCACCTGGGGCTCAGGTGAGAGGTCAGGCATAGAGGCCCTGCAATGAGATCCTCTGCGGTTTTGCGTCCAGAAGACAGCAGGAGATGTTGTGGAAGGGCCAACGTTCTGCTGAGGCAGCCCCCCGTCAGAGAGCACAGACCTCGAGGGGACTTAGGTCAGGCTGAGGGAGACTGATGACAGCTGAGTCAGAGATCTGAGCCTGGACCGACTTCTTAAGTTCCTCGGGGACGATGCACCACTTTCTACACTTGCCCCCATGTCAACGCCGAGCAGCTTCCAAGTGTCTCTCACCACTGAACACTTCCCAGGCTTCACCTGAATTGGAGAGAGCAGGTCCAGAGCTTGAAACCCTCCCACTGCCCAAGACTACAGACCAGTCTTACCTTCCTCCATGGAAGCTAACTGCTGCAGTCCCCAAACTGAGGCCTCATGACAGCAGACCTCATTCCTTTAACCCAGGGCACCCCCTGCTGGGCTGACTGGTGGCTGATCTCAAGTCAGGCTGAAGGTAGGTTTCACTAACTGATCAAGCCATCAAGAAGATTCACAAAGTGGGCAATGGCAGAGACTGGACTAGCCCTTGTCCCCAGCCACCTTCAGCAGATAGATGGGGAAACAATGGAAACAGTGAGAGACTTTATTTTGGTGGGCTCCAAAATCACTGCAGATGGTGACAGCAGCCATGAAATTAAGACACTTGCTCCTTGGAAGAAAAGCCATGACCAACCTAGACAGCATAATAAAAAGCAGAGACATTACTTTACCAAAGAAGGTCCATCCAGTCAAAGCTATGGTTTTTCCAGTAGTCATGTATGGATGTGAGAGTTGGACTATAAAAAAGCTGAGCACCAAAGAATTGATGCTTTTGAACTGGGTGTTGGAGAAGACCCTTGGACTGCAAGGAGATCTAACGAGTCAGTCCTAAAGGAAATCAGTCCTGAATATTCATTGGAAGGACTGATGTTGAAACTGAAACTCCAATACTTTGGCCACCTGATGCGAAAAACTGACTCATTGGAAAAGACCCTGAAGCTGGGAAAGATTGAAGGCGGGAGGAGTAGGGGATGACAGAGGATGAGATGGTTGAATGGCATCACTAACGTGATGGACTTGAGTTTGAGTAGGTTCTGGGAGTTGGTGATGGACAGGGAAGTCTGGCATGCTGCAGTCCATGGGGTTGCAAAGTGTCAGACATGACTGAGCGAATAAACAGAACTGAACACCAGCATCCCAAGACCCTCTGCCCTCCGTCTCAATCATTGCCCCTCTCATGGGTTCAGAGCAGCTGGAGGATCCCTGCCTTTCATCCAACCAATACGAGGCCAGCATTGCTTCTTCTCTGAACACTGCTGGCCATCCTAGCACCCATCGGGGGGCAGGGGCAGGGGCAGGGGCTGGCTGGAAGCCCCACCCCAATAGGGAGATTTGGGCAGGGGAGAGTCTTCAGCTTTCTCTTCCTCAAGAGATACAACATAGACAAAGAAGGGAAGTGGATTTAAGGGCTCAGAGACCATCTTCCCAGGAAGATGAAAGGATTCCCCAGAATCCAGATGGAAGGTGGTGGGGAAGCGGACACGACCCAGAGGTGGGCAAGGGGAGAGTGCTAAGGACAGCCTGACAAGGGGCCGTGACATGTCGCTGACTCCTGAGGGAATGTGCCAGCTTCCCACACAGGTGTCCCTGGCCCAGGGAAAGATAACAGGCACACAGAACAAAGCGGGACAGAGAGAGAGAGAGGAGAAAATAAAGCACACACATGAACACACTGGATGAAAACTGAGATGGAAGGACGAGCAAGATGGGAAAGGAGAGAAAGACAGTAATAAGATGAACCGAAAATGAAAAGAAGGATACAGAGCGGACAGAAGATGAAGAGCAAGAGAACAAAGGAGATGCAGAGAATGAGAGGAGGAGAGGGACGGAGGGAGGAAGCGGCTGAGAGACACACACAGAGGATGTGGCCGACCTCGCTGTCTGCGCAAGGGATCATTTCCGGTGGTCCAGGCATTCTCCCAGATGAAGCCCTCTCGAGAACTTGGTTTCTGTTTGTCAGGGTTTCCTTTCCGGGGATGCCCAGTGGAAGGACTGGGTTGAACCCCTGCCCTAGGAAAGAAAGAGGAGCTCCCCCCCACCCCGAGCTAGCCAGGCACCCCTCCACCCCTGCCCATTCTGAGATACCCCCAGTAGGTGACTGTGATTCAAACCCTCCCCTTCAGCCAGGCCAACACTTTTTACTGTTACACTCTATTCTAAGACTCTTCCTCCTCAGCCTTCCATCTTTCCCTCCTTCGCCAGGAGTCAACCCTGCATCTAGTCTGATGGCTATCCTCATCCCTCGTCACCCATTTACCCCGACAAGCCTTTTCCCCAGGAAACCCTTGGTGATCTACTCTTACCCTGACATCTGCCGTCCAGGGGACCTTAAGCTCAGTCACTCACCTGTTTGCTTTTGGTTTGAATTGTTCAAGCAATGAAGGGAAAGGAAGCGAGGAGGCAGAAGAAGATTAGAAAAAGAAAAATTTTTTTTTTCTCATAAACATTACTCTCAAATGAAGAGGGCGGTTAAATTCCACCCTCTTAGAAACCATGAAAAAGAGTGAGGTGCTCATTTTATTTAAATGACAATATTCATCATGTACCAAAAAATGTATCACTTGCTATGATATAAATTATGATGAAAAAATACATATCAACTTAAAACATTCTAGGAAATAAGCAGTTCTTAAAATTTAAGATGTACATGTCAAAGATAAACATATTTTTAAAACATTTCTACCATTTATTTTCAGCAATTTACCATGCATTTTTTCTTTTTTTCTCTCCTATTCTTTAACTAGAACATCATCCTTGGACACCTGGACAATTTCTAAGTAAGACAGGGAATACAAAACATTAGTCACCAATAAAATATACTTTTAAGTATATTTATATATTGTAGATTGAGCATCAATTAACATGTTTAGTAGAATGTTCCTATGCTCTTGGTGACATTAGTGTTTACTGAAGTACTTGGTACATTAGCACTTAAGTCACCTGCCTTCTGGCTTTCTGTGAGAGAACAGAAAGTTATTGTTGTGATTAAAGGTTATAACTAGATGGATAATTAAGACTATACTATATATAGTATAAGACTATACTACATATATATTTCAAATTTTCATAAATTTGAAAATTGATATTTGTCTATTTATCAAAGGAATTTTTACAGTTCATGAAGATAGAAAAGAACAACACATTTTTTGAAGAACACTCTCTAAGACCTGAAATCCCTCTGTGATCCCAAATCAAGACAGAATCACAAAGCAGAAAGAGAGGAAACGCATGGCTAAATAACACTTCATTATTAGGTAGATTAGGGTCTTAGACCCCTTAAATTAAGATTCAAGGTTGCTAAGCAGAATTTCCTTTTCTAAATTTATGAAGGCCTAGATTTTAGACCCTAAAGTAGCTTAGAACTAAGGCCATGTTCCACGCCATTTCCGACCCTGAAGTCCCAAGTCTAGTCCTCCATCATACAACTCCCCCAAGTGGAAAGGCCACCAGTAGCCGGACCAGAGACAATGCAGTGAAGAGACTTGCTCCCCCACCTCAGGATAAGAATGTACATCTTTCATAGCATCCAAACACAGAAACTCTGACTCAAAAATACCCTGGGAATGTAACGAACAGAGAGCCTGAGTGTCAGGAGGCATTAAAAAAAAACTTATCAGAAAAACAGAAGTGCTGGCACTTGCCAAGACTAAACGTGAAACAGTAATCCCATCCTTTTATACAATCACTGAAGGATCCCCCACAAAAGGCTGAAGACAGGGAAGGGGGGCAGGGGAGAGAGAGAGAGACTCGGTAGTCATAGATTCTCCTGCAGTTTTAAATAGATAACACTTTATTTCTTTGTGGCATTTTCATATCGAGAGGCATTCAACTCTTGATAAAAAGAAGTCTTGTGGAATGAGGCATGCAGGGAAGCACTGGAGATGAGTTATCCAAGTCTGAGCCTGGACTCCCCTACGCCTTCTCAAGAAACCTCTAAAGAGAGGTTTCTACCTGGGGAGAGAAGAGAAAGAAGCAGAGACATGGGATGATGCAAACCCTGCGGGGAACACGGACTGGATCCCACGAGTCTGCACTCTGCATACTCCTCCCGAGGACTTCCAAGAAATCAGGGTTCGGGAATTCTAGGCGAGCCATTCTAAAGAATTATAATCTCAGAACCCCTTACCTTACTGTTTAAATGTATAGAGGAAAGTGCTTCCTTATTATGAGCTATTATAAAAAAAAATAGCCAGGGGCTTTCCTGGTAGTCGAGTGGCTAAGACTCTGCACTCCCAATGCGAGGGGCCGGGGTTCCATCCCTGGTCAGGGAACTGGATCCCACAAGCTTCAGCGAAGATCAAAGATCCTGAGTGCGGCAACTAAGGCCCAGTGCAGCCAAATAAACAAATACTTGAAAAAAAAAAAAAAAACGGCCCTGGAAAACAGTTATGATAAAAATTCAGTAACAGTTCAGACGCTTAGAGATAATCTCATCCTAACTTCCTTGTCATTTCACCAAACAATGATGCCTAAAACACAAATGGTGCGTTTTCTGAAGCAGGTTTGAAGGGCCTCTCTCTTCACTGTCTTTGAGGCGAGTTTTGGGGCAGACAGACCGGACCTTAATCCCCAGTCGGGGACCCAACCAGGGACCCCTACAGTGGAAACGCTGTGTCTCAACCACGGAACCGCCAGAGAAGTCCCGGACCAGATCTCAATTTAAAAGCTCTTATCTCCATGAAATCTAAGGTCACTGACAGTCCTCCACTCCCTCTGGGAGACATGGTTCTTCTGGAAAGTTCCAGGGGCAAAGTGGAGGGGGCGGGGCGGGGGGCAGACGTAGGGCTTCTCACCTCACTCCAACGACATCCAGGGCTCCATACACTGACGCCGACAGTTATAGAAACAACACTTCTTGGGCCCCTTGCACCCTCTGTCGCGCTGGCACGTAGGTAAAAGGACGAATGGGCAGGAAAGAAAAAATTCTGGGCAATGTCCAGGTTTCTGGATGGCTGGGAAAAAAATGCCACAGGGTGAGGTGGGGGCCCCAGGGCATCAGCGCCAGCGTGTCCCATCGGCTTCTCGGAGAAAGCGTGCCCCCACCCCCACCACACCGAGGACCGCCGCGCCCTCCACGCACCCTTGTGGGGTCCCGGCTGTGCTGTGTGGAAGAAGAGCAGGAGGAAGATCACAGGGAGCGCAGAGACGCTGCTCATCTTCATAATGGAAGCAGAGTGTGGGGGAACGTGGAGGCTGGGTGTCTTGTTTATATCGACTCTGGCAGGCAGTGGCCAGCAGGGGGAGCTGTAGTTCCCAAGGTCCAAGGTCAAAGTGCCTGCATTTGACCAGGAAGTATCAAGTCTCCCATCCTTGAAAAAGGAACGGTAATAAGCTCTGAGGCATAACCTCTGAGAGCCCACAAGTTCTCCCTCTTCTTCAGGGAGTGTCAGGGTTGGCCTGGCCCGTAATCTTTCTTGCTTTATGCAGTGAATTTGGAGGCAAATAGAAGGGAATGGTCTTTCCCAGGGCACTTTGTCTGGTCTGACAAACTCTCTCCCCTTCTCACTATGTATCCAGGATAATCTAACCCCAACCCTCCCCACAGATTTCAGAAATGGGTACATTTGAAGAGTTTCCTTTGAACAAATTAACCTTTGAAACACACAAAGGTACAAAGACAAGGCACAATAATAAGCTATTAGCAAAATAAAATGGATTTTTTTTTCTAAAAACAAAACCCCAACTCTCTCATTTAAAAAATTATTCATTTATTTATTTTGGCCATGCCTGGGCTTTCTCAGTTTGCAGCAAATGGGGGCTACTCTCTAGGCGGTGTGCGGGCTTCTCACTGTGATGGCTTTTCTTGCTGTGGCTCACGGGCTCCAAGACGTGCGGGCTTCAGTAGTTGTGGCCATGGGTTTAGGTGCCCAGTGGCATGTGGAATCCTCCCAGACCAAGGACTGAATCAGTATTCCTGTGTCGGCAGGCAGACTCTTAACCACTGGACCACAGGGAAGTCCCTTAATATGAAGATTTATGGATACTATCATGCATTGGTAGTTTGAGCATTCTTTGGCTTTGCCTTTCTTGGGGATTGGAATGAAAACTGACCTTTTCCAGTCCTGTGGCCACTGCTGAGTTTTCCAAATTTGCTGACATATTGAGTGCAGCACTTTCACAGCATCATCTTTCAGGATTGGAAATAATTCAACTGGAATTCTATCACCTCCACTAGCTTTGTTTGTAGTGATGCTTCCTAAGGCCCACTTGACTTCACATTCCAGGATGTCTGACTCTAGGTGAGGGATCACACTATCGTGGTTATCTGGGTCATAAAGATCTTTTTTGTACAGTTCTTCTGTGTATTCTTGCCACCTCTTCTTAATATCTTCTGCTTCTGTTAGGTCTATACCATTCCTGTCCTTTATTGAGCCCATCTTTGCATGAAATGTTCCCTTGGTATCTCTGATTTTCTTGAAGAGATCTCTAGTCTTTCCCATTCTATTGTTTTCCTCTATTTCTTTGTACTGATCACCGAGGAAGGCTTTCTTATCTCTCCTTGCTATTCTTTGGAACTCTGCATTCAAATGGGTATATCTTTCCTTTTCTCCTTTTCTTTTCACTTCTCTTCTTTTCACAGCTATTTGTAAGGCCTCCTCAGACAGTCATTTTACTTTTTGCATTTGTTTTTCTTGGGGATGGTCATGATTCCTGTCTCCTGTACAATGTCACGAACCTCCGTCCATAGTTCATCAGGCACTCTGTCTATCAGATCTAGTCCCTTAAATCTATTTCTCATTTCCACTGTATCATTGTAAGGGATTTGATTTAGGTCATACCTGAACAGTCTAGTGGTTTTCCCTACTTTCTTCAATTTCTTTAGCATTACTGGTTGGGGTATAGACTTGGATTACTGTGATATTGAATGGTTTGCCTTGGAAATGAACAGAGATCATTCTGTCATTTTTGAGGTTGCATCCAAGTACTGCATTTCAGACTCTTTTGTTGACTATGATGGCTACTCCATTTCTTCTAAGGGATTCTTGCCCACAGTAGTAGATATAATGGTCATCTGAGTTAAATTCCCCCATTCCAGTCCATTTTAGTTCTCTGATTCCTAAAATGTTGACTTTCACTCTTGCCATCTCCTGTTTGACAACTTTCAATTTGCCTTGTTTCATGGACCTAACATTCCAGGTTCCTGTGCAATATTGCTCTTTACAGCATTGGACCTTGCTTCCATCACCAGTCACAGCCACAACTGGGTGTTCTTTTTGCTTTGGCTCCGTCTCTTCATTCTTTCTGGAGGTATTTCTCCACTGATTGCCAGTAGCATATCGGGCACCTACCGACCTGGGGTGTTCATCTTTCAGTGTCCTATCTTTCTGCCTTTTCATACTGTTCATGGGGTTCTCAAGGCAAGAATACTGAAGTGGTTTGCCATTTCCTTCTCTAGTAGACCACATTTTGTCAGCCCTCTCCACCAAGACCCGTCCATCTTGGGTGGCCCTACATGGCATGGCTTAGTTTCATTGAGTTAGACAAGGCTGTGGTCCATGTGATTAGCTTGGTTAGTCTTCTGTGATTGTGGTTTCAGTCTGTCTGCCCTCTGATGCCCTCTCTCAGTGCCTACCGTCTTACTGGGGTTTCTCTTACCTTGGAGTGGGGTATCTCTTTGTGTCTACTGCACAATTGCACGCATCTCACACACTAGTAAAACAGTGCTCAAAATTCTCCAAGCCAGGCTTCAACAGTATGTGAACCATGAAATTCCAGATGTTCAGTCTGGATTTAGAAAAGGCAGAGGAACCAGAGATCAAATTGTCAACATGCGCTGGATCATTGAAAAAGCAAGAGAGTTCCAGAAAACCATCTATTTTTGTTTTATTGACTATGCCAAAGCCTTTGACTGTGTGGATCACAATAAACCATAGAAAATTCTGAAAGAGATGGGAATACCAGAACACCTGACCTGCCTCTTGAGAAACTTGTATGCAGGTCAGGAAGCAACAGTTAGAACTGGACATGGAACAACAGACTGGTTCCCAATAGGAAAAGGAGTACATCAAGGCTGTATATTGTCACCCTGCTTATTTAACTTATATGCAGAGTACATCATGAGAAATGCTGGACTGGAAGAAGCACAAGTTGGAATCAAGATTGCTGGGAGAAATATCAATAACCTCAGATATGCAGATGACACCACCCAATGGCAGAAAGTGAAGAACTAAAGAGCCTCTTGATGAAAGTGAAAAAGGAGAGTGAAAAAGTTGGCTTAATCCAGGAAAGTTATGACCAACCTAGTAAACATATTAAAAAGCAGAGACATTACTTTGTCAACAAAGGTCCATCTAGTCAAGGCTATGGTTTTTCCAGTGGTCATGTATGGATGTGAGAGTTAGACTATAAAGAAAGCTGAACACTGAAGAATTGATGCTTTTGAACTGTGGTGTTGGAGAAGACTCTTGAGAGTCCCTTGGACTGCAAGGAGACCCAACCAGTCCATCCTAAAGGAGATCAGTCCTAAGTGCTCATTGGAAAGACTGATGTTGAAACTGAAACTCCAATACTTTGGCCACCTGATGGGAAGAACTGACTCACTTGAAAAGACCCTGATGCTGGGAGAGATTGAGGGCAGGAGGAGAAGGGGATGACAGAGGATGAGATGGTTGGATGGCATCACCGACTCAATGGACCTGGGTTTGGGTAAACTCCGGGAGTTGGTGATGGACAGGGAGGCCTGGCGTGCTGTGGTCCATGGGGTCACAGAGAGTCGGACACGACTGAGCGACTGAACTGAACTGACTGATTGGTTTAAGTGCAGTCATGTTTTCTGCTTTTAACACCTGCCTCCATGTCTTCCTGACTTTGTATAAACTTCATTTCTTACTAAGTTCAGAAGTCTAACCTGAGGTCATCTTGGAATATGAACCCCAGGTCAAATAGCCCTTCTAGATTTTTCTGCACTCCTGTAAAAGTGCGTGTTGTTCCTACTTGCTTGGTGGCAAAGAATAAATCTGTCTTGAGCAGTGATGAGGAGCAGATCTATGGATACACACAGGGGAGTTGGTAACAGATGGGATAGGCAGAGAGATGCTGGGGGGAAAGATGGCTTCCTGGAGCAGCAAATCTGTCCACCAACTTCTCACCTGCCTTTCTCTCTTTCTTTCCTTCTTAAAAAAAAGGTTTTATTAGAGAGATCTGCAGCAAATTTAGGCATTTAACAGAAAGAACAACAGGTCTCTATTAACTGGTTTTCCACAGCACTGCATATGCCCTTTTAGAAAATTTAGAATTGAGCTTCCAATGGAAAAAAAAAAAACATTCTTTAATTAAGGTCAATTTGTTATATAGCAAAATTTAAAATTCTGGCATTATATAAATTATAATTTGTTATTTGTATATGCTACAAAAGGATCACCACCTTAAGTCTAGTTACCATCCATCGCTATACAATGGATTCCCTTCACCCACTTCCCTCCCTCTGCCACCCTGAAACCACCTTCCCCTCTGGTAACCACTGATCTGTCCTCTTCAACTATGAGTCTGTATTTGTTTTATTATTTAGATTCCACATTTAAGTAAAATCATATGGTATTTGTTATCCTCTGCCTGATTCATTTCACTTGGCATAGTACGCTGTAGGTCCATCCAGGTTGTTGCAAATAGCAAATTTCATTGTCCCAGCTCCCTCTCAAGGGTTATATCTCCCCAGGAGGGATAGGCTGCCAGTACATCTCAAACTCTGACCCCGCAACCCCCCACCCTCCACCCCCTGCCTCCAGCAATTTGTGCCACAGGGAATTTTTGGAAAAAAAAAGAGCCATCCCCTGGCAATTTAGTGAAGACTAAAAACTGAGTGTTATGCTGATAGAGTCACACAGTTTAACAGGAAAACCAGGAGATAGAAGTGAAGATACTGTCTGCTGCTAAGCTTCCCAAAGTAATAGTTAATGGGTCGGGGTGTGGGAAAGAACTTAGCTCGTTGGAAACGTTCCAGGATTTGAGTGTATTTAGTTCTTCAAGGGATCCAGTGTTCTGGGGGAATGGGATTAGCCCTAGATCTGTGATTCTCAATCAAAGTGATGTTGCCACTGAGGACACTGGGCAATGCCTGGGGACGTTTTCTAACTTAAGGGGATGATCTGTCTAGTAGGTAGAGCCCAGAACTGCTGCAAAACACCCTACAATACACAGGAAAGCCCTGATGACCACAGGAAGTATCTGGCTCCAAACGGTAATAGTGGCAAAAGTAAGAAATCCTTGGTTAGATATATTGGGTCAGTATTTGTGTTCATCAGGGACAATTCCTTTGGGGAAATTTGGACTCCGCTGGTGGCTCAGCTGGTAAAAAATCCGTTTGCAGTGAAGGAGACCTGGGTTGGATCCCTGGGTTAGGAAGATCCTCTGGAGAAGGGAAGGGCTACTCACCCCAGTATTCTGGCTTGGAGAATCCCATGGACTATTCCATGGCATGGCAAAGAGTCCAACACGACTGAGCAACTTGCACTTTCAGGGAAGGAAAGACATGATTGGATGTCAAGTCCTCTGCAGCGTCATCAAGCAAATTTTGCTCAGCTGTCCTTCTGTGTCCTGGCCTTCATGAAAAATTGTTTTTTTCAGGGGCTTTTCTTCTCACAATACCTACAGGTATCCTGCTGCATTGATTCTAGATTCTCAGCAGGAGAACTTCAGCCCTGGTTCTATTTTAAATGTCAGGAGCTTTTTTTTTTTTAGATTTTTTATTTTTAAAATCCTTATTGAATTTGTTACAATATTGTTTCTGTTTTACATTTTGTTTTTTTAGCCTTGGGCATGTGGGGTCCTACCTCGCAATTAGGGACTGAACCTGCATCCCCTGCATTGAAAGGTGAAGTCTTAACCCCTGGACTGCCAGGGAAATCCCAAAGGTTAAGTTTTTTAAATCAGATATTTGATTTGATTTTTAGGTTTTTTTTTCCTCACAGCCCATTGAACATCTTAGTAACGTGCTTAAAATCATAAATTTATCTTTTAATTGAGGTGTAATTGACATATAACATTATAAACATTATATTAGTTTCAGATGTATGACAATGACTCAGTATTTGTATGCACTGTGAAGTGGTCACCAACTAATTTCAATGTCACCAAAATTCCCATAAAAATATATCTATAGAATTAGAGTGTAACAGTAACGGTGAGGGAACACACACAACGTAATTGAAGAAAAGAGAAACTCAGTGCCTATGGTAATTTATAAATGATAGAGGCAGAATTTCATATCACTGGAGAAATGTTAGCTAATCCAGTAAGTCATATTGAGACAGATTATTAGCAATTCAGGGGGAAATACTGGACTTCTGCCCCACCCATTATCTTAAAATAAGCTTTAGATGGTCAAGGATATAAACATAAAATTTGAACTATAAAAATACCCAAAGAATACCTAACTGAAGTTTTGTACAATACAGATGTGGGAATGATTTCTGAAAGTCAACTGATACAGTTAACCACAAGCAAATGAAAAACTTTTGTAGGGCAAAATCAATCCTACAGTAGGAAAAAAAAATTAGAAATTCTGAAAATGTGAGTAAATACATACAATGGGATTATATATTCTATAATATATAGAAAGACATTTTACAATACAGTAAAGAAAACAGATCACCTAAGAGAAACATGGACACAGGCCAGGAACATATGGATGGCAGAAAACTTATCCATATATACAACTGCGCCTATAATTAAAGAATTACAAATGAAAGTCAACACAATTCTTATTTTTTTCCCGTAAGACTGGTTTCCCACTGTTGATTTGGCGCAAATTCCATCTACCACTGGTCTCTGTCTCAGCTATTATAAAATGGGTGACTTGGTCCCTTAGGGCCCATCTTGCTGGAGAAACACTCCAAGAATCTAAGCAAAGGCCTCTGCCTGGTGAGGAGTAAATTGGTGAGAGAAAAGCAGAGACATCTTTGAGAGGGCGCCAAAATGATGCAGGATACTCATGATAATTGCTGACTTGGCAAATTGCAGAGTCTCAGTTCATAACTGACTTCTCAACTCCTGCCCAATTCTTTGATTATTATCTTTAATTCTATACTTTGGGATTTTTTTTTTCCTGTTATGTTCCTTTTGTTGTTGCTGTTTGGGTTTTGTTTTTGGTTTTTTTTTTGGCTGTGCCAGATGGGCACGTGGGATCTTAGTTCCCCAGTGAGGGATAGAACCCATGCCCCCTGCAGTGAAAGCAGAGTCTTAGCCACTGGACCACCAGGGAAGTCCCTGATTCTACACTTTGGGTTCAGAAATTCTGGAATTACTCTGGAATTCCTGCCATGAACTTGAAATCCCGTTCAGATCAGATGAATAGATCATGAAGTCTTTCTTTGAAAAGTTCCTTGTCCTCCTACTTTATTCAACATCCTATATAAAATGGGAAGAGTTATTAGGCAATGCTATTAAAATAAAAGCATTGATAAAATACAGTAATGAAAAAAAACACCCCATGGAAAGAGAAAAAAGATAGTATCAGGACAGGTGGCTCCTAGCCCCAGCTCCGTCCATGACTCTTAGTGTGAACGTCAACGTTTTCTACTTTTCGAAATGAGGGTGTTTGTCTGGCTAATGTCCAAGGAGACTTCCAACTCCAATTCAACAGAGTGTTGTGACTCTGAGCATCTGGGACAAGCTGAGAAGCTTGTGGTGTCTGTGCGTGACCCCTGTCACACTGGACACCCGAGGGCAGATACACATGGCTAGCTAGAACAGAGTCTCCTCATCTAAGGCTGTTCTGGACAAGGAGAGCCTAAGAAGTGGCCAAAGAATGTCCAAGAATTATCAGTGACCCCGGGGTACACACAGAGTGTGCAAGTATGATGTCAGAGCTTCATCTTAGCAAAAAGTTCCTCAGCTAGGGAACACTGTGTCTCTGGCCGGAGTGTGGTAGCACTTGAGCTGGTCCCAATTAACCACATATTTCCCAGCTGCAGCACCCATTCTGGGAACCTCAGCGAGCATCTCTTATTAACTTCACTAACATCATGCATTCAGAAAACTAAGATCAAGGCATCTGGTCCCATCACTTCATGGCAAATAGATAGGAAAACAGTGGAAACAGTGAGAGACTTTATTTTGGGGGGCTCCAAAATCACTGCAGATGGTGACTACAGCCATGAAATTAAAAGACGCTTACTCCTTGGAAGGAAAGTTATGACCAACCTAGAGAGCATATTAAAAAGCAGAGACATTACTTTGCCAACAAATGTCCGTCTAGTCAAGGCTATGGTTTTTCCAGTAGTTACGTATGGATGTGAGAGTTGGACTATAGAGAAAGCTGAGTGCCAAAGAATTGATGCCTTTGAACTGTGGTGTTGGAGAAGACTCCTTGGACTGCAAGGAGATTAAACCAGTCCATCCCGAAGGAAGTCAGTCCTGAATATTCACTGGAAGGACTGCTGTTGAAGCTGAAACGCCAATACTTTGGCCATCTGATGTGAAGAGCTGACTCATTTGAAAAGACCCTGATGCTGGGAAAGATTGAGGACAGGAGGAGAAGAGGATGACAGAGGATGAGATGGTTGGATGGCATCACCAACGCAATGGACATGAGTTTGAGTAAACTCCGGGAGTTCGTGATGGACAGGGAGGCCTGGCGTGCTGCAGTCCATGGTGTTGCAAAGAGTCGGACATGACTGAGCGACTGAACTGAACTGAACATCATGCAGCCCCAGAAGTTCTCACCTTTCCCATCATCTTTGTTCTCTCCTCACCATGACAGGCAGAGTGGAAAAGGCTTGATGAGGCAGTAGGTGGTTTAGAGAATATTGGAGCCATCCTGCTCCATCCAATTCCCTTCCTTTTTTTAAAACCTTTTTTTTAACATGTGCACACTGCTTTATTTATTTATATTTGGCTGCACTGGGTCTTCCTTGCTGCACACAGGCTTTCTCTAGTTGTAGGGAGCAGTGGCTACTGTCTAGTTTTGGTGCACAGGCTCAGCTGCTTTGAGGACATGGAATCTTCTCAGACTAGGATCGAATCCATGTCCCCTGCATTGGCAGGCGGAGTCTCATCAGCTGCACCACCAGGGAAGTCCCAATCCCTTTCTTTTTAACAGGTGGTTAAACTATAGGGAAGAAGCTGAGACCAGAACATAGAATGGAGAGGAGGGTGCAGAGCAGCTGCTCCAGTGCTCACAGCCGGAATGAGGTGCTTTAGACAACTTTCACATCTGGACTTCTAAGCATACATGGAAGGAGGGGGTGTCCCGCCAGGTCAGTCTTGGGAGTGGGAGGCTGAGGCTCATCCCCTACAGCAGCTGGAAAGTCCAGACACCAGCTCCCCCTTGCCTTCTTTGCAGCCACTATGTGTGCACAAATGCTGGTTTTAAGAACCCACACACGCTGTCATAGGTGTGAGGACTAGTGACTGTTAGAAGTAGACACAGAGAAAGGAAGAAGTGAGGATTTCTCCCAGCAGCCAATGGCTGCAGCATCTCACTTCCAGCAGAGAAGCATCTCACTTCCATGCCCAAGGCTTTGGCAGTGTTGGCTAGACAAGATGTGACATCATTCTGCTCAAAGGCAGTGAGGGATAGAGGCACCCTACTGTGATTCAGGAGTAAACAACCCTGGGACAAGTATTGAATTACTATCTTACTGTCTAAAAACACTCCGTTTGCAGACTAGGGAAGACCAAGCGCCATCTAGTGTTGGAAGTCTGGAGGATAATCTGGGATTAAAATCCCACTTTAGAGGAATTTAGGGCTTCCCTCGGAGAAAATGGCACCCCACTCCAGTACTTTTGCCTGGGAAATCCCATGGACGGAGGAGCCTGGTAGGCTGCAGACCATGGGGTCGCTAGGAGTCGGACATGACTGAGCAACTTCACTTTCACTTTTCACTTTCACACATTGGAGAAGGAAATGGCAACCCACTCCAGTGTTCTTGCCTGGAGAATCCCAGGGACGGGGGAGCCTGGTGGGCTGCCGTCTATGGGGTCGCACAGAGTCGGACACGACTGAGGCGACTTAGCAGCAGCAGCAGCAGGGCTTGCCTGGTGGCTCAGACGGTAAAGCGTCTGCCCGCAATGCGGGAGACCTGGGTTCGATCCCTGGGTCAGGAAGATCCCCTGGAGAAGGAAATGGCAACCCACTCCAATATTCTTGCCTGGAAAATTCCATGGATGGAGGAGCCTGGTAGGCTACAGTCCATGGGATCGCAAAGAGTCGGATGTGACTGAGCAACTTTACTGGTTCCCTGGATAGAGGAACTTCCCTGATGGTCCAGAGGCTAAGAACTCCACACTGCCTATGCAGAGGGCCTTTAATCCCTGGTTTAATCCCCAGTCAGGGAACTAGATCCCACATGCTGCAGCTAAACATCCCAAGCGCTGCAACTAACACTCAGAGCAACCAAATAAAAAAAAAAATAAAATGGGTAGAAAAAATGATTCAGATCCATTAAAAGTGACCTTGTGAAAGCAACTACTGCTAAGAGAGAAACTGGTGGAAGAGGAGTCCAATAAGAGAAGGTGCTTTCCAGGGGCATTGCCATGGTGACCAGGCAGTGTGGTCTCTGTTTCAGAGGTGGCAACATTTGTGATGTCCCCTTTGTCCCCAATGTGAAGAGTCTCTGGAGTTTCACGGGAAGTAGGCAGAGGGTATCTGACGTTTGTTGACTGCCCACTGTATTTTGGTACTCCCTTTTGAGTTCATACTTGACTCTTTTTAAACATTTTTAAAATTTATTTGACTGTGTTGGATCTTAGTTGTGGCAGGTGGGTTCTTCTATTATGGCAGGATCTTTAGTTGTGGCATGCGGGAACTTTATTTGCAGCATTCGAGCACTTAGTTGCAGCATGTGGGATCTAGTTCCTTGACCAGGAATCAAACCTGGGTCCCCTGCATTGGGAGCATGGAGGATTAGCCTCTGGAACACCAGGGAAGTCCCCATACTTGAGTCTCGAGGGACATTCTGGACCCCTGCTGCAGACACTGAACAAATCAATGAGTCACTTTGCTTCACCCTGATACCTAGGGCTACACTAAGATGCCTGGCAAATCTGATGCTCCTGCCTGGCACTTGGATCTCCACTGAGTGACCCTAAGCAGCAAGGACCAAAGGGCAGCCCTTCGCGGGACCATGCAGTATTTCCATCCACAGCAGCACCCACTCAGGGACCACTGGTGGCTGCGGTGAGTGTCCAGGCCCAGAGTAAAGGTGTTCACATCACACAGTTGTTGAGCTGTGGTTGGCTGTGGTCACGCTGCCTGGACACTCATTCTTACAGCGCCCTGAGCCTGAAGCCTCATAACTCCATGAGCTACGCTTTGCAGATTACATTCTCAAGGGAGCAGAAGCTGGGACAGAGTTAGCAGTGCAAGTTTCATGGCAAAGTAACATCTGTGAAAGGGAAGGAGAGGATGCAGGACTAGGTACCAGGAGCATCACCTTGCTGACCTGATCGCATCCCTGCCAGCCCCCTGGGGAAGCTCTGGAGCAAGGATTTTCCATAAGAGGGGGTCCTCCATTAGGCAGAAAAGGAAAGAGCCTTGAAAGACAGCCTTTCTCTGTTCCTGGCCAGGGGCTTCCCCGGGTATAGTGTGATCTCAGCTCAAGTTCCAGGTGTCTGAGAGACACTTCCTGTCCATGATCAGCCAGCACACTCCTCGCAGCTGGGTGGCGAGCTGCTTCTTGAAGGAACTCTGAGCTGCACACCTCCTTCTGCTCTGGGGATCCACATCTCCGCTCACACTGGGGAACAGCTCTGGTGGGCTCTCTTCCCGTAGGGAACCATAGAGGGTGTGGGTCCGTGGGGCAGACTACAGCCCCAGCCCCTGCACAGCTGCTGGCCATCATCATCACCCCTCCTCATCACCCCATTCGTCTCCGTGTCCTCAGCTACCATCAGAGCTACTCTCAGTGGCTTACCCGGTGGTGCGACCCAAACCCTCATCCTGAGTGTCAGCAAACCCTTCTAGGGCACGGTCATGGCACTGGTCTGTTTCAGGTCGTGTAGGGAAGGTAACACCAAGACATTATGCTTTTCCTCTCTGCATCTTCTCTGCTCTCCTCCAGTTCTGCCGGGCCTGTCCCCTCTGAGATGCCATTCAAGTTTAGGAAAAATCCCTTCTGATTGGCTTGGCATATCAGCTACTTCAAAGCCTGTATTCTAAATCTCATGAGCTTTGTTTTCAGTCCCACTTTGTGATGCTGAAATATTATTCAGCCGGCTCATCCCTCACCCAGCCTTCTCATCCTCAGAACCTCGGGGCCAGGACAGCAGCCAAAAGGGGCGAGAAAAGAAGCTCATCTGTGAAATATCTCAGGATCACTTTTTCTCATTCCATGGTGATTTCCACCAGCACACATTATTATATTTAGTTCTGCTTCTTTCTTTAAAAAAAAAAAGAACTAATTAAATAGCTCGTGGTCTCACTATTTTGTAGTTTTTAAATAGGACTTTTATTTATTGATTAGATCTTCTACTGCTTTTCTATTCCTGATTTTAGAAATTTTATGGTTTTATCTTTATTATTATTTTCCTTTTAGTTGTCCTTTGGTTTACTCTGTATTTTTTTAGGTCTTTATGTTAAATTCTTGATTTTTTCCCAACATTTCGTTCTATTATTCATGTATATAAATGTTATTCAGCCGTTAAAAAATAAGAAAATCTTGCCATTTGTGACAACAGGATGGATCCTGAGGACACTAGACTAGGTGAAATCAGTCCGAGATAGACAAACAATATGTGCACTTTACATTTATTGCCACGTTTGTCACAAGAGTCAAGGGACGCAAACAACCTAAGTGCCCATGCAGGTGAATGGATAAGGACGATGTGACAAATGTAGATCCATATATAATGGAATATTATTCAGCCATGAAAAAGAAGGAAAGCCTGCCACCTACAACAACATGGATGGACCTTGAACACATTATGCTAAGTGAGATAAGTCAGACAAAGACGAGTGTCGTATGATACTACTTATATACGAAATCTAAAAAAGCCACACTCATATAAACAGAGAGAAAAATGGTAGTTCTAGGGTATGGGGAGGTGTAAGAGATAGATTATTTGAGGGTACAAATTTGTAAAAAGTAGGAAATAAGTCCTAAACATCTAATCCACAGTAGACTGAATACGCACAATAATATTGTATTATGATTTTTAAATTTGCTGAGACTAGAACTTATTTCATCCACTAAAAAAAAGATAATTATGTAACATGATGGAGACACTAATTATTGATACAATGGCAATCATATTTCAATATATGTGTATCAAGTTAATATGTGGCACACCTTAAACTTACAGAGTTATATGTCAAATATATTTCCATTTAAAAATAAATAAAATAAATGTAAAAGGAGGAGCTGTGACAAGGCAATTAAACTAATCAGAACAGCTCAATAGAAAAGGAACAAGGGCATGAAAAGGTAGCACATGGAGGGGGGAGAAAATGTTAACTAACACCTGAATCAATATGAAAGATGCACCATCTCATGATCATGAAATGCCAGTTCAAAAAACATGGTTTCCATTGCATTTTACTACAATATATTTGATTCACTAACAACTTTGGGCAATTCTTTCCCTCCTCTGGGTTTTAGTTCTATCAACTGTAAACTGAGGATACTGGAGAGATTGTGGCCAAGGGCTCCATCAGTCCCTTAAACGGTGAAAGAGGCTGAAAGATTCTACAGGAGCTGTTGTTCTCAGTATTGTGAATGTGGAAAACATAAGGAGCCGAGATCATTGAAAAGGAAGAATAAGGGGGAGCCAGAGACCCCATTGAGAATAACTGCCCTGACACTGAAGATAACTGCCTTGACATTGAGGATAATTGCCTTAACATTGAGAATAGCTGATTCAACAGATTTGTAGAGGATCATCTCAGCCAAATTGCTTGCATCTGCACCATCTTCTCCATTTCTGTTTGTTTCCATCAACATATTTCCATGTGCTGTCCCATCACTCAAGAACATTGATCTCATCTTAGGGACTGCCCTGCAGGAAACAGACGATGCAGCACTGACCAGACGGTCAGGAAGTCAGCTCTACATCCTGGTTGTGGACCCAGCTGGAGCGCACTCTGTGACTTTGGAAAGCCCTTTATCTTCCTCTCTGAGCCTCGGGTTTTTCATGTTTAAGTAAAGAAGTGGGTCATGATAATCTCAAAGTGTACTGCCTGTTCTAACTAGATGGAAGGCTGTGTGATCAGGGAAGTTGCCAAGAGCTGATAAATACCGGGTGCATGTTTTTGACGCCTCGGACTGGCACCCTGAGAAGGATGACACACATGCCCAGTGGAAAGAGAGCGTCCCTGGTCCTGTTTTGGATAGGGCATCAGAAGCACTTAGAGTTTTCTGTAACCTTTGAGTGATGCTCAGTTGTTCTGTCTCAGGGATGACCATGAAACCTCAGAGACGGGCAGAAGGCTCCCAGCCTCTGATGGGCGCTCCAGGTTGTTGGATGCTAGATCCAGCAGGTGGAAGTAGGGAGCAAGAATGAGTCCTCCCACTGGCACTGAACATTTGATGTTTGTTCTTCTCAAGCTACTGTGCATAGCTCAAAGGGCTGTGTGTGTGTGTGTGTGTGACCTTAACAGTGCCTGAAAGTCACAAACCCATTTTCTGACCCTCCCCCTGACTTCCTGGCTGGAGTTATTCACATGTCAGATATGCCTGTATTAGGTTCTAGGTTATTTGGAGCTTTAGTGCAAAGAGCTTGAAAACCTCCACCTGCTCTGGCCTTCTCTTTTACAGATGGTGTCAGTGAGGTTCAGAGAGTGTGTGGAACTTCTCTGAGTCTAAGTGGATTGGGCACAGTACTGCCTGCTTCTGAATCCAGCAAGGACAGAGAATAGCAGGTACCTGGAAGGAATATGAGGCTGGATGTCTCAATAGGAATGAAAAGACTCTCTTCTCTGCCCAGGTACAGGCTCCCAAGTCAGCAGAACCTGGTCCAAATGGGGACATGGAACTGATGGATACTTGGTCCAGAGTCATGTTTCCCCAATTGGGCCCCTTATCATGATGTGAATCCCTTTTCTTTGAGTGAATAACTACCCCTTCAGACTATACACGATAAAAAAATTTTTAATGCCAGTGCGCTCCACATGTCAGAAGACAAATGTTCAGGCATCAGTCGGAATCTTAGAAATTTACATTTACAAGAGTTTGATCAAATCAGCAAGTTCCAATGTTAGGGAGAATGAACATATGGTCTAGGAGAGAGGGAATCAGGTCTTGGTGGCCCTGATTTGCTGAGTGAAATTGGTAAAAGCATTTCTTCCTAAATTTCTCCTTGTACAACTGATATAAAACAAAAAGGGAAAGTACATCTACCCACAGACTTTTCCTTTTTGTTTAATTTTGTTTATTTATTTATTTTGGCTGCGATGAGTCTTCACTGCTGTGCACAGGCTTTTCTCCAGTTGCCGCGAAAGGGCGCTGCTCTCTAGTTGCGGTGTGCACGCTTCTCTGCGGTGGCTCTGCTTCCTGCAGAGCGTGGCCTTCAGAGCACACAGGCTCGGTAGCTGCAGCTTGTGGGCCTGTTGCCCCACTGTATGTGGGTTCCCAGATCCCGGCCCACGGATCAAACCCGCGTCCTTTGCATTGGCAGGTGAACCCAACTGAACCACCAAGTGAGTCCCCTCTACAGACATTTTATTGTCCCTGACCCCTTGCTTCATCTTTTGAGCTATTTAAAACCCTAAAAGATGATTCTTGAGAGTTCCTTGGACAGCACGAGATCAAGCCAGTCAATCCTAAAGTCAATGCTGAAGCTGAAGCTCCAATACTTTGGCCACCTGATGCGAAGAACTGACTCATTGGAAAAGACCCTGATGCTGGGAAAGACTGAAGGCAGGAGGAGAAGGGGGCAACAGAGGATGAAATGGTTGGATGGCATCACTGACTCGATGCACATGAGTTTGAGCAAACTCTGGGAAATGGTTAAGGATGAGGAAGCCTGATTTGCTGCAGTCCATGGGGTCACAAAGAGTCGGTCGTGACTGAGTGACTGAACGACCCAACAACACTAACAACCTCCCCTTCCTTGGATTGTTTTGTTAATCTGGTGCCAAAATCACCAAGGGAGACTGTGCAGGGGCAAAACTATTGCAGCCTTGAAAGTTGCTATGAAAGTAGAGCTTTACTGTTCTCACCATAACAATAACAACAATAAAATAGCTATTACCTGAGGAGAAGGATTTATTAACTATTCTTATTCTCGCAAATATTTTGCAGTGTATACATATATCAAATCACCAGGTTATACACCTTAAACTTATACAATGTTTATGTCAATTTTATCTCAATAAAACTTAGGAAAGAGACAAATCAAAGGGGTAAATATTTCTGTCTTCACTATACAGAATCTTCACATTCTGGAACATGTTAATTATTTATGCAAGACTTTTTTATTTGCTACGTGAATACTTGTTTACATTTCTTTTATAAAGTTCTCCCTTCTCTCATTAAGTTAATTTGTTGAGTGGTTTAATTGTGTTGATATTAGTATTGGGAATTTCTCCCATTTTCTGATTATTGCTAGTTTATAATAAAAATAGAATTCATGGGACTTCCCTGGGGGTCTAGTTAGGACTTGGTGCTTTCACTGCCATGGGCTGGGCCTGGGTTCAATCCTTAATTGGGGAACTGAGATCCTGTAAGCTATGTGGTGCAGCCAAATCTTAAAAATAAAATAGGATTTAGTTGCACCCCTATGTTCATATAGCCCTCTTCAAATAGCCAATACATGGAAACAACCGAAATGTCCATCAATAGATGAACAACAAAAAAAAAAACACCAAAAACAAGTGGATGGATAAAGAAGGTGTGATATACACAAAATGGAGTGCTATTCAGCCATAAAAAAGAATGAAATAATGCCATTTGTAGCAACTTGGGTGAACCTCGAGATTATCACACTAAATGAAATAAATCAGAAGGAGAAAGACAAATACTATATGATGTCACTTACATGTGGAATCTAACATATGACAAAAAGGACCTTATCTATGAAACAGAAACAGACTCACAGACATAGAGAACAGACTTACGGTTACAAGGGGGTGGGGGTGGGGAGGGATGGATTGGGAATCTGGGATTAGTAGGTGCAAACTATAATACATAGGATGAATAAACAACAGGGCCCTCCTGTATAGCACAGGGCACTATATGCAATATCCTGTGATAAACCATAACGGAAAAGCGAATGAAAGAATGTGTATGGATATGTATAACTGAATGTCTTTGCTGTACAAAAGACATGAACACAACATGGTAAATCAGTTATACTTCAATAAAAAATTTTGAAAAAATTGGACTTCTCGTCACTTACTAGCTCTGTGTCTTTGGGTGATTAATGATGCTCTCATGGCCTCAATCTTTTTGTTGTTGTTGTTGTTGTTGTTGTTGTTGGCTGTGCTGTGTGGTTTGCAGGATCTCAGTTCCCTGATAGGGGATCAAAGCCACAACCTCTGAACTGGAAGTGCAGAGTCTGGCCCATTGGATTGTCAGGGAAGTCCCATGGTTTCAATCTTTTAACAACATTAAAGAGGTGTATATGACCCATCTGAGGGAGTTCTAATGAGAAATAAGACAATACTTATGACATGTTTAGTACAGGATCTGGAAGAGACAAAACACTAAAACAGAAACCGTTCTCTCCACCAGTGGTGTATTATGTTTCTCAGGCCAGAAGTTTAGGCCCTGCTCTTGTCTGTGCTCCAAGATGCGTGGTCCAGTCCATCCCCTGGAGAATCAGAGGGGAACCCTGGCTCCTGGGGCGTGGTGTCTAAGGGACACTGGGCTATCTGTACTCTCACTCCCAACAAGGCCTCTGCTCCCCACCTCCCCTCTAGCAGAGCCCAACACACACACACAAAGAAGACATGTTTCAGCGCCAGAATATCAGGGCTGAACTGACATTCATTACTAGACTTCCAGAAGAATTTCACCCAACTCCCCTCAAACTGAATAGACAAAACTGAGGCTCAGAGAGAGAAAGAGATTTATCTGCAGTCATCTAGCAAGTTGGGAGGAGCCTAGAGCGAGAACTCAGGTCCCCTGACTCCCAAGTGGGGTGCCCGCTGAACCCCAGTGCCCCTCCCACTTCTTCCTGGAGAACTCCATTGCACAAGGGCAGTGGGGCCGATGAGCCAACAGCAGAGCCATGACGTCATCCAAGGTTACCCAACATACGCCTTCCCGCTGTCTTCACTTCTCCAGTCTACTCTACCCCAACTTGTATGTCCCCAGAGAATGTTATTCAGCAATGACATGGAAGGATCGATGTGTCTTGCCTCCTCATTCACATCTTGAAATAGAAAGCTGGGAGAGGATATTGCTTCACCCAAAGGAATTATGTGTTATTGGAGGTCATCTCAGGTGTGAACAGGTGAAATGCTTCGAGAGCAGGGATTTCCTGGCATCTGTCTTTCTGTCTTCTTGGAGGATACAGATTCATGGGAAACGTTAGAGAAAGGGAAGGAGGGAGCCAGAGGTTTAGCCAGGAGGGCTGGCTGGTCACACTGGCAGGGTTGATCACAGCCAGGTCAGAAGTGGAGGTCAATGGGAAGGTTTGGGGGGTTTATTTCCCTGGTCTGAGGCCAGAGGCCAAATGTCTTGGTTTCCATCTCCTGGTGAAATGGAGGCTGCAGTTCTTGGGTTGATTTTTGGATTTCTACAGTGAATCCTAGGAATAGGCCTCTTATTCCTGCCCCTGCTCTCCTTCACACCCCAAGAACATCTGCCATGGGTCCCACTCCACTCTCCACTGGGGACAGGAGGTCTCAAACCCACACCCAGAGCTCTCGGGAGCCCAGAAGTCACAGGAGCCAGAAACAAATGGAGTTGAAAGCAGTCTTTTATTGGAAAGTCCACGAGGGGGGCAGTCCATGCTCAAGCTTGGGCCTCCTGGATGAGAGGGAGAAGGGGCAGTGTGGGAGAGGGTCGTGCGACAGGCACCGGGGCTACATCCCTGGGGACGTCACAGGTGCAGCAAGAAGACTCTACCTGGCAGAAGAAAAGAGAGTCAGAAATGTGAGTCAGCAGGTGAAAGACTCAGAGGCAGTGGGAGGCCCAAGTCTACATGTCATCCTTCTCAGGACCCCAGTTATAGCCTCTGAGACCCCTCAGTCTCTCCATCACCTCCCCGTGTCCTTTCCCCCACTAGCCTAGGATCACCCTCCACCAGTCAGCCTCTCTGTGCCCTCACGGGTCACCCTTTCCTCCACCCAGTTCTCACCTCACCGGGGATCCATACAGGTCTTCCCACAAGAGCCTTCACAGCACTTCTTGGCTCCTGGGCACTGAGCATCTCTCAGACACTTGTTAGGGGGATTCATCATGGCGCACCGGATCAGGACCCTGGGGCAGGAACCACGCTTAGTGAGGAATGGACCTCCTACTCGGTCTTGTCCTTTGACTGGATCTTGACCTTTGACTGGATCTTGTCCTTTGACTGGATCTTGACCTTTGACTGGATCTTGACCTTTGACTGGATCTTGCCCTTTGACTGGATCTTGTCCTTTGACTGGATCTTGTCCTTTGACTGGTTCTTGTCCTTTGACTGGATCTTGTCCTTTGACTGGATCTTGCCCTTTGACTGGTTCTTGTCCTTTGACTGGATCTTGTCCTTTGACTGGATCTTGACCTTTGACTGGATCTTGCCCTTTGACTGGATCTTGTCCTTTGACTGGTTCTTGTCCTTTGACTGGATCTTGACCTTTGACTGGATCTTGCCCTTTGACTGGTTCTTGTCCTTTTACTGGATCTTGACCTTTGACTGGATCTTGTCCTTTGACTGGATCTTGACCTTTGACTGGATCTTGCCCTTTGACTGGTTCTTGTCCTTTGACTGGATCTTGACCTTTGACGGGTTCTTGTCCTTTGACCAGATCTTGACCTTTCACTGGATCTTGACCTTTCACTGGACCTTGACCTTTCACTGGACCCTGACCTTTCACTGGATCTGGTCTTTTGACAACATTTCCTTTCTTAATGCCTTGACCTTTTGGGCGACCTGTTGAAAGAAATATCCCTACTATTACTAATATTTAGACCAGCGTGTCTTCTTCAACTATCTAGTCTTTCCTCCAGGTCCAGCCACTGCTCACTGTGGTGTCCCTTAAGCTGAGGGACACTGAGACAGAGGAGGCTCACCAGGGCTCGCTGGGGTCTGCACTCTCAGATGGCTGGTCCCTGGGCTTTGGGGAAAAGGTCCATAGGACCAGGTTTCCTATGGGTGCCCATTTCTTCCCCTCACCCTCCATTCTGAGTCCTGGGCCTCATGAGGATATGCCAGGAAGGAGTGACTTTCAGGAGATGAGGACACATTGTCATCTTTGACGACACTTGGTGGAAGGGCAAGGAGCTGTGAGACACATGCCAGGAGACCTGAGCTCCAGCCTGGCTCTGGAGATTGCCCTGACAATTCCTCACCTCACTCTGGATCTCAGTGTCCTGCTTTGGAAAACAAAAGTCTTCAGACTCCATGATTTCTGAGGCCCTGTTAGTTCTTAACCTCCCATTACAGGACTGATGACTCAGGTACTTTGATGGAGCAAAATGCAGGGAAGAGACGCCACCCTGGGCCCAGATTCCTGGGGCTCCTCAACTTCATTTCATGTTCAGTCCAAGTATCAGTGCTTGAGGCCAAGGTCATGTTACAACACTCCTTCCATAAACAGCCCTGATTTCTCAGTCCTGGGGCGGAATGTACATGGAGTCTAGTGGGCAACTTCCTACTTCTCTGGATACACTCAAAACTTTAGCCTGCTATCCAGGCTGAAGAGTGGGCTCCAGCTCTGCATGCTGCCCCTTGTCAAGACCCAGGCTGCCCCTAACAACCTCTCCTCAACCCAAGCCGGCCTCACCCAGGCCACTTGTCCACTCACCTCTTACAATAGCTGCCTCTGCCACCAGCGTCCCAAGGACGAGAAGGACCACAACCTGGACCAAGAAGCTTCTGGTCTTCATGTTGTCAGGAAGGTGTATGACTGAGAGCTGAAGCTAAGCCTAGTTTTATGCGGCTTCAGATTGGTCAGGTGCCAAGGGTGGATCTATGGTTTCACAAGGGATAAGAGTTACTTTTTCTTAGTTCTACCAGGAAATATCCACCCCCATCCTGGGAGGGACCTTGGGCCCTTCCCCAGGGATTATCCACGGGGAGATATGGTGGCTGTTACATCATTTCTAATAGCCCCAAGAGCTGTCTCACATTCTCACAAAGAAGTCGGGCTGGCTGGTCTGTAGGCATCATCATGACCAAATTCTTTATTAAAGAGTATGAAGCCCAAAGGAGAGAGAGGAATCATCCACAGTCATTCAACAAGTCAGTGGTAGGTCCAGTGTACTGTTTTCATAGCCAAGGTGTTCCCCCATTACTCCCCGGCTCCTGCAAGCCCCACCCAGACCTACCCTAACAATTTACCCTTCCCAGCATCATGCTAGGCTTTTCTTTCATTCTCCCTCTGATCCCAAGAAAAACTCTCAAAGGCAAATTTGCCTTGAACATTTAATGACTAATCATTATACTTTTCCATTTCACAGGCAGTCTCTGAAACGCACCAAAAAACTAATAGGGAAGGTGGCATTCGACATCTGGAGTGGCATGATGCTCTTGAAATCTCAGTAAGAAGAGAGGGAACACCCAGAAAGGGAAGAAAATAGAAGTCATCTATAAGGTGGAATCTACAGTGCATGCATCCAGCATGGCTTCTTCCTTTCTAAAACAGGCACCCTGTTTCTTCTGAAGGACTCCTGTTTCTTTGTACCATCAACTTAGGGATCTAGTGGGGATGTTGATCATGAAAGCTTGACACCCAGTCACAGATCACGGTGTGTGTGTGTGTGTGTGTGTGTGTGTGTGTGTGTGTGTGCTCAGTTGACATCCTTTATTTAAGTAGAGACTAAGGGGAAGTCCCTCATTTTGGTAAAGGTAAGAGAGATGAGCCTGGGAACTCCTGAAGCTATGGTTCCAGTCTGGGAGGGAGGCAACTGTTTGAGAAAAAGAAACTTAATTCAATTAGAAAAGCAGAGAAATGATGGTAAGAGAGGTTTTGGAAGGGACTAAGCTTTGGAAGCCAGCCCTTCATTCCCCTCTATCTTGAGAGCAGTTCTTCCCATACCTTTGCCGTAGTTCAGTTATGACCCAATAAACTGCCTAAGCTAGTCTGAGTTCACATTTTGTCACTGCTGTCATAGTTCAGAGTAATAAAAATGAATACACAGAAGTTAGATATTGTCAGGAACAGAAATGAAGTGTGGAAATAATAGTTGAGTTCTGGGTGAGACAGGAATGAAAGCAAACTAAATATTTTATAGTCAAACAGTTGTTTAAATCTCCATCCTTTGTCTCTTTGGACTCAGACCTCATCATGCCCACCAATGCTGATGAAACATTAAGAAGCTATAATAAATGCAAGACATTGGAGTTGGCAGGCTACTTAAAAAAAAAAAACAACCCTCATCACAAAATAAATTATACAAACAAAAAAAAAGTGTGTAGAACTTATATTCTTTAAAGAATTAAAGCATTAAAATGGCAGCCTGCACTCATTTACCAAGAACAAAAAGGAGACTATTTCCTGTATATAGGCCCTATCAACATTTAATCCTCACCAATTTCTTCCCTCTCCATCTTCCACAGAGGTAACCACTATCTTGGATTTTCTAATTTTCTGTTAACTCAAGCATCTTGCCCATTTCTAGCTGGGTTGTCTACCTTTTTCTCATTGTTTGTAGAGAGAAGAAACTCTCACTCATTACTAGTGAGAGTCAATATTCATGCAACCTATTTGAAAATAAATTTGGCATCAGCTAGTAAAATTAACTAGTCCATCCAAAAGGAGATCAGTCCTGGGTGTTCATTGGAAGAACTGATGCTGAAGCTGAAACTCCAATACTTTGGCCACCTGATGCGAAGAGTTGACTCACTGGAAAAGACCCTGATGCTGGGAGGGATTGGGGGCAGGAGGAGAAGGGGATGGCAGAGGGTCAGATGGCTGGATGGCATCACCGACTCGATGGGCATGAGTCTGAGTAAACTCCGGGAGTTGGTGATGGACAGAAGTTTTCAATTATTTCAAGCATTTTTCATATCTTAAAATCCACTTATATTTCTTTATCTGAAAACATTCATTTCTTTTGCTCATTTTCCTATATAGTCATTAGCTTTTTTCTTCTCAACTTCTAAGCACTCCTTACATATTATAAAGGTCTTTATCTGTGATAAGGTTTGCAAGTAAAAATTTTAACTCATTCTTGGTGGCGGTGGTGGTGGAGTCGCTCAATCATGTCCGACTCTTTGCGACCCCATGGACTGTAGCCCACCAGGTTCTTCCGTCCATGGGATTTTCCAGGCGAGAGTACTGGAGTGGGCTGCCATTTCCTCCTCCAGGGGATCTTCCCGACCCAGGGATTGAACCCGGGTCTCCCATAATGTAGACAGACGCTTTACCATCTGAGCCACCAGGAAGTCAGGGTGGCATTCTTTTCTCCTCTTATCTAGAGATTACCTACTGTTGTTTGGTTATTTCTGCTCTGGATTTCTGCACTTCTGCTTCATGATATCCTTAGATTGGTGAAACTGGTTCATTAATCTTTTTTCAATTTGTGTGCCAAAAAAAATCTTAATGGTACAAATGAATCATAGAAAAAAATAACTTTCTAAACTGAAACTGACACAAGAAAAAGTAGAAAATCTGAATAATACTGTAACCATTACAAAGATGGAAACAACAGCCAACAATATTTGACCAAATTAAAGCATCAGGATTAGATCTCTTCATAAGACCTCTTCATTAGACCTCTTACAAGGCAATCAAGGAACAACTAATTCTAATATGACCTAAATAAAAATAAGAAACAATTCCCAGTTTCTTATGTTTTATGAAGTAAACATAATCTTGATACCAGAGCTTAATAAGAACTTATACCAATTATATGTCAATAAAGTTGTTTAAAAATAAAATTATCAACAAGGATTCTATGAAAAAGGAAGATTTGCTAAAAAGTGAAATTTTAGCAAATTTCACTCATAGAACACAGATTCATGAATATAAAAATCAACAATGTTCATAAAATTCCAAACAAATCTACATATAATTGTTAGAATCAATGAGAGTTTATCATGACAGATGCATAGAAAGGAAATGTACAAAAATCAATGGTACTATATACATTAACAACACAAGTCAGCAAATGAAATTTTAATAATTTTTATAATAATATAAAATATGAAAAGCTTATAAATATATGTAATGAATTTTGTGCAGAATCACTACAGAGAAAATTATAAAACTTTAGTGAGAGATATTTTCTAACACTCCCAAATCAGGTATGTATACCATGTTCATGGATTGGAAGACTCAATATGATAAGCATGGCAATTCTCTTCAAATTGATTTTTAGTCTAAATGCACTCAAACCCCCAGAAAAGTTTTTACAAAAGTAAACCAAGAGAAACTTGGCAATGCAATTCTAAATGCATACAAAAAATGCAAAAGGCAAGATAGCCAAAATACTCTTGAAGAAGAATAATTTACTAAGACTTGATGTAGGAGATATCAAGTTTTATTTTAAAGCTGTAAAAAAAAAAAGCTGTAATAATTATGATAAAGTGGTATTACAACCATAGATATGCAAATAAAAAAAAATAGAAAATCACCAGACAGATGACTTGCACATAATGAGAGTATGTTCCTAACTTGGCTATAGTAAACAAATATCGCTACTGTCATATTAAGAAGGCTGCACATCATAATATTAATATACTTTCCCTAAGTGGTTGAAGGAGGATACAGGTTAAGAAGGCAGGATAGAAGAAAGGAGAAGAAAATAAATAAATAAGTGTTGCTTTATCAAAAACTCATCATGTCTGATGGGATCCTGTTACATTTATAAATACATTACCAAAAAATGAATATCACTAGATCTCTGTTTACTGACTTCCAGTGATGTCCATGCAATCTTACCAACAGAACAAAGGTTGGAGAGTACTATATGGGTTTTGATAGAATTTCAGTTGAACATAGAACTCCTGTATATGAAAATACTTATGTGTGTAAAAGGAAAAGGGTTTGAAGGAATATCCACTGCTGTGACTACTGGTTACATGATGATGATGGGAGAGGAAGGAGGACAAGCACAAGTAGCTCTGCCTTTATCCATATTAGTTTCTAATTTTTTTTCTTGTTATAGTTGTCGATGAAAGCTCAGTTTAACTATTAAGAAGAAAGGGAATTTTATTTGAACCAGACTGAGGATTATAACCCGGAAGAGAGACTCTCAGAAAGCTCTGAGAAACTGTTCCGCCAGGTACAAGTTGAAGGCACAGTCATACACATTTTTGAGACAAAGGATCATACATCAAAATGACATCCTGATACTTTTATACAAAGTTCACCAAGGACACATAGTGACGGTAAGCTCGCATAAAGAGAGAGGGAAGTCTGTGATCCCCCGCAGAGTTGGGGAAAGAATGCTATCCTTTGAAGAAATTGTATTGCTAATGTGAGAAGAAAGGGGAAAATGTTATCTTTATGGTCAAGCAAACACTACTATCTTCGAGGAAGTTTGTTTAATATGTAATGCAGGTACACACTACACATTAGGGAGGGAGGAAAGAGGCCCAAACGGATGCAGAGAGAGAATTTTGTGCTTAATTTTTTCTTATCCTGCCAGGAAATAAGAATTTTATTTCATCACAGCAAAAATCTCTTATGATCTGAACATATCGAATAAAGAAAATTAAAATTCATAATTTGTTGTTGCTTAGTTGCTAAGTTGTGTCCAACTCTTTTGCAACCTCACGGAGTGTACCGTCCCCCCAGGCTCCTCTGTCCATGGGATTTCTCAGGCAAGAATACTGGGGAGGGTTGCCATTTCTTTCTCCAGGGGATCTTCCTGACCCAGGGATCAAACTCACATCTCCTGCATTGGTAGACAGATTCTTTACCACTGAACCACCAAAATTCATTACAGGTTAGAATAAAGCACTCAAGTAATCACATGAGTGGAGAAAACAGAGTAATTGAGAGTTGCATCTAAAGAAATGATTATATATACATATAATCATTAATGTAAGTGTTACAAAGGGATGTTTAAAATATGTCATAATGTAAAAGGAAAACAGTGCATCAATCAGAGGCCGTGAAAAGAAATCACCTAGGTAATTCAACCAGAAAGAGAATTTCAGCTATTGTATGAGGACATCTCATTGTAAGAACCCGAATCACATGTGAAATCCTGGATATGAAAGAGTCTGGGAAAAGAGAGGCATTTGATTTACAACCCCTGCAGGAAGGCATTCTGGGAGCCGCTGAAATGCATGCAGATGGAGACACTGCCCAGCACCTGCCATACCCCAGCTCCCTCCCATACTTACATGTCCAGTTAGAAACTATTCACCTCTCAGAAGGCAAAGTGCCCACCTTGACTGGGAGTGAAGTGAGTGGGTCTGAGAATAAGCCAGGCAGGACACAAGAGCTGGGAGATATGAATAAAATCAAAAGAGAAGAACGCAGGGTATTTATGAGAGCAGTCGTTACCTTGCAATGCTGGAGTAACACCTCATAGTGGCCAGGGCTGACGGTGGGAGCCCTCCTCTCTCAGACAAGCACCTAAGAAAGAGTCCAGGTCTGTGTTAGGAGAACCGCAACAGAGGAGGGCGCCCTTGAGCTAAATTAAGAAACCCATTACTCCAACCCTTCCCACTCAGATAAGATACTCCTTTCAAAAGATAGTCCCTGACTCTGATTTCAAAATAAGAAAGAAATTTGGAAATCACATAAGTTGTATAAAGAGACTCCTTTTTAAAACAACAAAAATGAGAAGCAAACCTTCAAAGCATTTGAAAGAGGAGTTTTAAAATCCCCAGTAAAATATCACCACAAAGCTGAGAAAAAATTATAATCTAAAATCGATTTTTAAAATTAGTGAAGCAAATTAAAGGTACGAGGAGAAGTGAAAGTCGCTCAGCCGTGTCCAACTCCGCTAACCCATGGATTGTAGCCCACCAGGCTTCCCTGTCCATGGAATTCTCCAGGCAACAATCCTGGAGTAGGTAGCCGTTTCCTTCTCCAGGGGACCTTCCCAACCGAGGGGCTGAACCCAGGTCTCCCACACTAAAGGCAGATTCTTTACCATCTGAGCCACCTTGGAAGCCCAAAGGAATCAGGAACCCTCATAAGACAGAAATATAGAAACTCAAAGAGGAGATAGCAAGGTAACCGGAGGATGTGGAATAGAAACTGATGGAGAGAAGAGAACTGAAGAAAAGGACAAAAATATTTCATAAAGAAGGACTAAGTAAAGTAAGGAAGAAAAAGGGAAACACAGGAAAAGCATATAACATAAAATAAAACTAAAGAAAGAAGTAGCTTAAACACACAGTCTTAAATGTTAAAAAGTCAATGAAGATTCACCAACACGAAAATCAAGTCCTACCAGGAAGAACAGAAATTATTTAAAACAATGTTTGAGGAAAATATTTCTGAAATAAAAGATTTCAGTCTACATATTAAAAGCTCACATTATAGTAAACATAAGATAAATGCAAGTAAAAATTGTGATCTTTCGAGATAAAAATAGAAGCTTTCAGGACGCCAACACTCTCCCCTCCAACTAAAAAAGAAACAAAGCCTTAAAAAATCAGGTTGTAAGATAGCAATGATCAATGCCAGAAAATAGTGAAGCAAAACTTAGACACTCTATGAAAGAAAATATGCACTGAGGATTTTTGTACAACTAATTTGTCCTTGACCTAAATATATTTCTAAATGTGCAAGAACTCAAGAAATATTGTTTTTGAGAACTTTCCTGGGGAGTTTCCAAGAGACAAAATTTAGTCAATTAAGAAAATTTTGCGGGAATTAGCAACATGATTATTACTGAGTACTGAACATTTTAATTGTGGAATTAAGTCTGATGAAGGAGTAATAAATAGTATGGAAATATGACCTTCTGTGATAATGTACAAATAGCAAAACTTCCGTCAGATAGGAGGATGAGGGAGAGAGATAGATCAAAGAATAAGTCCACTGACTGCTTTATATATAATAGCTGCAAGTCAAAGGATATTTAAAACACATAAGGTTCAACAGAATTAAAAACTTGTGCATCAAAGGATCCTACCAGGATAATGAGAAGATCCTGCTGAGAAGAAGCAACAAACCAGTTCTCTGATAAGGGCCTGTGACCCAGACTATATGAAGATCTCTCACCACTCCACATTCAAAAGATGAACACCCCAATTTAAAAGTGGGCAAAGAACTTAGACATTTCTCTGAAGATACACAATTGGCCAGTGAGCACCAGGAAAAGATGCTCAACATCATTAGTCATTAGGCAGATGCAAATCAAAATCACAAGATACCACTTCATACCCAATAGTGTGATTATAAGAAAAAAATTTAATGGAAAATGACAAGCATCGGCTAGGAGGTGAAGACACTGGAACCCTTGTACATACTGGGGAAGAAGTAAAATGGTGTAAACTCTGTGGAAACAGCCTGACAGTTCCTCCAAAAGGTCAGCATAGAATCACCAGATGACTCAGCAATTCCACTCCCAGATGTATACGTAAAAGAACTGAAAACAGGAAGTTCTGGTCCATGACTGAGACACAGGAGGCTCCTCAACTCACCTCCACCCCTGCTCACACAAAGTTGACAGCTACAACACAAAGCCATTGAAAGAAATGCAGTAATGAGTTGAGCCAGTGCTACAGATTGGGCAAGCAAGAAAATACTCACATTGGAGAGGGTCTTGGCACACCCTCTAGCCATGAAGAACAAAGAAGGTGGCTTGGACAATTACAAGGGTTCGAGACACAACCAAGAGCTTGGGAGAGTGGGACAACAAGGTTCCTCTCCTATACATTGTCACATGTTCAAGACTGGAAGACGTTGCTATTTGATCTAATGCCCAGAAGCCAGTACAGACAGTGGAGGAAAATGAAGCCTCCACACTGGGTCTTGCACATTTGAAAATCCCTTCCCCACACCTGCAGGTAGCTCCCTACTGGGCACACTCACTTTCACTGCAGGCTCCAACCCAGACCACCAACCCTCAGCTCTGCTAGCCCTGTCATCTCACCTCGTTATGTCCCAGGAATATCAGAAAGTGTTGCTGCAACAGTTTACTGGGAGGTCCCTGCTCTTTACGCATCCCTCCTGTTGGAGTCTGAGATTCAGCTCCACTGGCAGGCACTCCATCTGCCTGGATGGCATAGTAACCTCCTTCCTGTGGTCTCTTTTGAAAAATAAATGATAAGCCAAACGCCCTGAGTCTCTGATATGTTAGAATAATTTAGTGGCATGAGCCATCCTCTCAGTTCAGTTCACTTCAATCGCTCAGTCATGTCCGACTCTTTGCAAACCATGGACTGCAGCACGCCAGGCCTCCCTGTCCATCACCAACTCCCAGAGTTTACCCAACCTCATGTCCATTGAGTCAGTGATGCCATCCAGCCATCTCATCCTCTGTCGTCCCCTTCTCCTCCCGCCTACAATCTTTCCCAGCATTGGAGTCTTTTGACATGAGTCAGCTGTTCGACTCAGATGGCCAAAGTCTTGGAGTTTCAGCTTCAACAGCAGTCCTTCCAATGAACACTCAGAACTGATCTTTAGGATGGACTGGTTGGATCTCCTTGCAGTCCAAGGGACTCTTAAGAGTCTTCTCCAACACCACAGTTCAAAAGCATCAATTCTTTGGTGCTCAACTTTCTTTACAGTCACCTCTCACATCCATACATGACTACTGGAAAAACCATAGCCTTGACTAGACGGAACTTTGTTGACAAAGTAATGTCTCTGCTTTTTAATATGCTATCTAGGTTGGTTATAACTTTCCTTCCAAGGAGTAAGCGTCTTTTAACTTCATGGCTGCAATCACCATCTGCAGTGATTTTGGAGCCCAGAAAAATAAAGTCTGCCACTGTTTCCCCATCTATCTGCCATGAAGTGATGGGACCGGATGCCATGATCTTAGTTTTCTGAATGTTGAGCTTTAGGCCAACTTTTTCACTCTCCTCTTTCACTTTCATCAAGAGCCTCTTTAGTTCTTCATTGCTTTCTGCCATAACAATGGTGTCATCTGCATATCTGAGGTTACTGATATTTCTTCCAGCAATCTTATTTCCAGCTTGTGCTTCATTCAGCCCAGCGTTTCTCTAGACAATAAGAATTTGGGGGTAGGGAAGACTTAAGGGGTGGCAGGAACCGACAGTGGAAGGGGGACTTTCCTAGACAGACCCCAGTGACCTCATGGCTCTGCTGTCCATGCACTGGTCTCGCAGTCCTGTTCCAAGGAGGTGCCAAGGAAGTTCAAGTTCCTGGGAGGAGATACTGTGAATGACTTCCAGAACAATGACCTGGAAGTCAGTCTCAGCTCTGCCCCGAACTTGCTGTGTGACCTCAGGAGAATAACTCTCCTTCTCTGAGCTTCAGTTTGGGGTTTCGATTTTTATTGACCTTGCTTGTGAGCAACAGCCAAGTAGTCTGTGTAGTTTGTAATCAGGAATAAAAATCAGCCTCATAAAACTTTCCTTCTAAAGAGAGCTGCCAAGGGGATGCCAGAATTCCCAAAGTCACATCAGATCATGAACTACAGGGCCGCTCTTCTCCTGAGAGCTTAGAAGACAGCATGAGGTTAAACCCTGGGGAGCACTTCCTGACTGTGAGGGTTGTCCTGGACTGGAACACCCTCTTCCTCTCTCAGGGTCAGAGGAGGGATCGCCTCACTTCCGAGAACAGGATGGGGATCACAGAGAAGCGATGTTCCCATGGAGGAGACGTCCCAGCCTAGTTAAGAATTAACTGTGTCCTTAAGCCAGCCCCCTCCCATCTACAGGCAACTGTTCCCTCATCTTTCAGATGGGAGGGCGGGGAGGATGTCCTTGATCTCCTCCTGTTCTGGTGAGTGACTCAGGTTCAGTGCATTTCCACTTGGGGCCCCTTAGGACTCTGAGTGCCACTTGCCTCTCTTCCACCAAACACAGGAGCCAGATGATGTGAAATCTAGGCAGGGGGCAGGGGGGGGTGCGGGTTGGCTGAGATGACCGTTTGCTCAGGATCCCTTAGGGCCAGGGAAGGGATCCCAGAGGCCACCTTCATCCTCTGTGACTAGCCACTGCAGCCAAACCTAAAGCCTCACTCTGTGCACCCCTGATAGCTTAGCCAGCTCCAGGCAGAGGGCAGGTCTACCAGATGCCACTGGAGGTGATCTTACCAAAGGCAAAGTGGTCTCTCTCTCTCATCCTACGGAGCCCAAGAGGAGAGACCAGGGCTGGCCCCACTTCACCGTGCCAGCCTGGGCCAGCCGTCTCCAGCAGAGAGCGCTGACCCTAACGCGAATGCTTCCCTTTGCAAGTGTCCAGATCTCTGCAAACCCTTCCTGGACATTCAAACCCGACTTCTATCCTCCACACAAGGCATGGCTGGGTCTTCAAGATGTTAGAGACCCAGGAAAGGGACCACCTGACTCAATAACTCTTATCCTTCATACAAATGAGAAAAACTGAGGTCCAAACATGAACAAGGCTTGTCCAAATCACAACCCAAGTAGGAGATACAGGCAGAACCAGATTCCAGCCCGGACACCCAGGGCGGGTCCTCACCCATCATCCATTCTTGCACAAGCACCCTTGCACGGTGGCTCTTGGGCAGGGGGTGGGGCCAGGATGAGGCAGACACATACCACTCTGTTTATCCCCTCTCCTTCCTCCCTCAACTCAGTTACTCTAGCCTCCCCCAGGTTAGTAGGTGTTAATCTGGGGGCCTCTGGATTCTACCTTATCAGGTGTCGGCAACAGAAACATGAGGGCCCAGAGCCTCCTCCTCCTGGTGGCCCTCCTGGGTTTGGGGAGCCAGTTACCTGCTGCCTTGGGCAGGAGGAAGGGAGGTGAGTATGGGTAGGTTCCTCTGCTCCAGGGACAGAGGTGGTTTCTACCTTTTAGGCAAGAATAAGGGTTTGGGGGAAGGCAGGCAATGAAGTGTAAATGTGTGTGTGTGTGTGTGTGCCCACTTCTTAGTACTTCCAGCAGCTTGCCTCTTGTCTGTACATTTTCATGCCTGTCAGCCTGCTTGCATGTGCAGCTGTAAATGTCTTCTTGCCAGTTTCCTGGTGCTTGCCTGTCTACACGTCTGACTGTAGGACTGTGTTCACACGCATGCATCTCCCTCTAGTTATACGTGTAGCTTTGTGCCTGAGCGTCGGTGTGATCTGAGTCTGCCCATGTATCCCTAGGGACGACCGCACACATGTGTGTCTGAGCCTGCATGGGCATCCATATGAGAACACGTGTCTTCTTCTGCCTCTGCAGAGGGTGGGAGGGGACAGTCAGTCCCTGTTCTTTGGTGTCTCCATGGGGGTGTCTGGATCTGTGGGTCTGCAAGGCAGGGAGATTATCTTTTTTGTCATCCTCCATGGCCAACTAGGTCTGGTCTGGCCTCCTGCCCATCTTGTTTGTGTCCTTCTCCAGGCTTTCTGTCTCCCAGCCCAATCTGTGAAAGGGACCCCGGATTTGAGTAGGGGCGTGGTCTCTGGGATTGGGGATCTCTCAGAAGGAAGCTCTACCTACCCTACCTCTCTTCTCCTCCGCCTCCTTTAAAAGGCTGAGTCTGACCTGTCAACAGATGGGAGAGGCTGGGGCTGCAGAGATAGCCAGAAAGGTGCCTCCCCACCCAGGCGATGCCTCCACCTCCATCCCTTCTGGGCCTGTAACACTCTGGCCACACTGGTGTGTGTATATGACTGTGTCTCTGTGTATATGTCTGTGAGTGCGGAGCCTGGATTTGGAGAGAAGGTTAGGGAAGGCAGATGCAAACTTGAGAGTAATACACAGGCCAAAAAACAGGGCCTGCAAAGAGAAGCAGCTTAGAGTTGATCAGGAGCCGCCAAGTGGAAACAGGGTAGAAGACACCAGAGAGATGGGCTGGGGCCAGACCAGGCAGGGTCTAGTTGCCCAGGTGGAGATTTTGAATTTAAAATTGTTTTTTATTCCTCTGCCTTTTATGTCATCTGAGTCTCAAACCAATCCTAGGAGGATGAAGTCTAGCTTCCCATTTCACAGACAGAAAACTGAGGCTTGGAGGACAAACCAAACTAAAACAACAGCAACAAAAAAAAGCCTTGCCAGCCATTTACAACAGCATGGATGGACTTTGAGGGCATTGTGCTAAATGAAACAAATCAGACAGAGAAAGATAAATACTGTGTGGTATCATCTTAAAAAATCAAGCTCATAGATACAGAAAAGAGTTGGTGGTTGTTGCCAAAGATAGGGATAAGGGTGGGAGTGAAATGGGTGAAGGGGGTCAAAATGTACACACTTCCAGATATAAAATAAGTCACGAAGATATAATGTACAGCCTGGTGACTGCAGTTAATAATGCTACAATTCACATTTGGATGTAGCTGAAAGAATTGATCTTAAAAGTTCTCACCACAAGAAAAATAATTATAACTATGTATGGTGACCGACGTGAACGAACACTGTGGTGATCGTTTTGCAGGACATACAAAAATAAATCATCACATTGCACACCTGAAACTAATATAATGTTACACTTCACTTTAGATGTCAATAAAAAATAAATAAAAAACAAGCAAGTCCATTCCAAAATTTAAAAAAAAAATTGCAAACGATGGGCAAAGAAATATGGAGTGGAGAATTTAGATCGCGCGATCCCCAGGACAGCGCTTATACTGAATTCTGAACTGCCTCCAGTGGCAAAATCTGGGGAGTTCTCTTACAGAGAAACCTGGGGGCTGCCCACCGGATGACGGGCCCTGCCTCCTCTCGGTGCCTGATCAGTGTCTGCACGACAGCCAGTGTCCCTCAAGGATGAAGTGCTGTCGCCAAGCGTGCTTCCTCCAGTGCGTGCGGAAGGTCTCAGGTAAGGGTCCCTCTCCACCGTGCTGACCGCCAGCCAGACCCCAAGCCCCAGGGCCGGGGCACAGGCAGGACTCCCCCGGTGCCTGTGTTGCAGTTAAGATGGGCAGATGCCCCGAGGACCGCCTGCGCTGCCTGAGCCCCGTGCAGCACCTGTGCTCCAAAGACTCGGACTGCCAGGGCCGGAAGCGGTGCTGCCTGGGTGCCTGCGGCCGGGACTGCAGAAACCCTGTCTGAGGTAGGGCTGTGTGTGCCTCGGGCGAACTCCTTCCCTCTCTGAGCCCAGCCCTAAGAGATCCCTCGAGTTCAACCAGCTGAACAGGAACCTTCCCAGAAGCCTGGGCCTCCTGTGGCCAGCACTGGAGAAGTGGATGGGGTGGGAGGGGTCCTCCTAGGATGACAGGAACTGGGTGTCCCTGTCCTCCTGCTGAACTTGTATCACCTGGACCACGGCCCTAACGCTCTGAGCTTCAGTTTGCCCTTGTGAAGGAGGGTGGGGGGTCCTGCCCTCGTGGCTGGGCTGATGGGGTCTGGATGGGGGAATCAGACCCAGAACCCAGAGCTTTATTATGGAAAGGGGGTTAACCTTTTCCTTGTCTCTCCTCAGGCTAATTCTGGCTTAGGATCCAGAACCTCGGGATGGGGTTCTCTGCAGGAAGATATGAAGATGGGTGGGGTCTGGGACCTAGCAACCCAGACAGAAGCCCCTCTGCCAGTGGAAATTCCAACCTTCTAATAAACACTGTTCTAGAAGAATTTTCTAAATGTCAATCTGTTCACAATGTTCGCCATACCTGTAAAATAGCATCATGATATTTTGTGTATTGCCTGTACTCCTATTGACCTAATGTTTTTCTTCCAAGGGACTCACTTTTGTATAAAAATAAATTTACTTGAAAAGAGAAACTAGATATCACTACTTTAAATGGGATAAACAGGGTCACTTGTCACAAACAGAATGTAAGTGTAAAAGCAGATGCAACTAAAGCAATTAACTTCCATGTAAGTAAATCATGTCTGATTAAATTATATGAAATAATAATATTAGATTCTGACTAGATACTGCCACCTGCCTGTGAGCCTGAAGCCTGCTCTCTGTCTCTGTTGTGATAAAGGATGATTAACGAGGGTTAAAGAGACGTTAAAGACACAGATCTCTAATCTGGGATGTTCTTGCCAGTATACTCAGGATTGAAAAGAACTTTCTCGATGCAAGAGTCACTGTTGTACGATGTTGCATCCAGACACACCCTAAGATCATTTCCTCCACATTTGGGGAAACGTTGTCTGAACAGTTGAGATGTCATTATTTATGGGTGGGTCTGACTCTACCATTGGATAATAAGTCACTGGCCTCTATTTCTTGTGGGCCTGGTCCATGGCCAGAGCTTAATGAGTGGAGGTGTTAAGGGAATGACAGCCATCCCAAGTGGCACTAGTGGTAAAGAACCTGCCTGCCAATGCAGGAGATGTAAGAGATTAGGGTTCAATCCCTGGGTCGGGAAGATGCCCTGGAGAAGGAAAATGGCAACCCACTCCAGCATTCTTGCCTGCAGAATCCCATGGAGAGGGGAGCCTGGTGGGCTACAGTCCATAGGGTAGCAAAGAGTCAGACACTACGAAGCGACTTAGCGTGCGCGTACCCAAGGCGCGCGCACACACACACACACACACACACACACACACACAGACATCCCAATGGACATTCCTGAGAGTGATCCCCAGCAGACAGCAAGCAGGAAAAGAGGGAGGTCCATCTTACAACCAGAGGGAAATGAATTCTGCCAACACTCTCTGAGCTGGAAGAGAACCCCAAACCCCAGATGAGAACCATGACCCTGGCTGACACCTAACTTCAACCTAGTAAAATGCTGAGTAGAGAATCCAGCCATGCCATGCCCAGATTTCTGATCCACAGAAATTATGAGGTGATTAATTTCATATTTCTTCAAGTTACTAGGGAGACCATGTTCCAATCCCTGGTTGGGGAACTAGATCCCACATGCCACAGCTAAGAGTTTGCATGAAGTGAAGTGAAGTGAAGTCGCTCAGTTGTGTCCAACTCTTTGAGACCCCATGGACTGCAGCCTACCAGGCCCCTCCATCCTTGGGATTTTCCAGGCAAGAGTACTGGAGTGGGTTGCCATTTCCTTCTCCAGGGGACCTTCTCAACCCAGGGATCGAATCTAGGTCTCCTGCATTGCAGGTGGACACTTTAACATCTGAGCCACCAGGGAAGCCCTGGTGTTTGCATCTGCAACTAAAAAAAAGGAAAAAGACCCCACATGTTGCAAGTAAAAGAGCCCACATGTGGGGCATCCCTGGTGGCCCAGATCGTAAAGATTCCACACGCCGCAGCCAAGACCTGGCACAGACAAATAAATAAATATTAAAAACAAACAACCCCCCAAACTAATACCTGGATTTTGAAGACTTAGCACAAAATTGAAAATGTAAAATATCTCATTCATAATTCCTTTATTGATTCCATGTTGAAATTATATTAATAATATTGGGGTGAAATAAAATATAATAGTAAGACTAATGTTACCCCTTTCTTGTTACTGTTTTTAAAAGTTGCCTTAATAAATATGTGGCTCACATTACATCTATCAGACAGTGATGGCCTAGAGGACTCAGAAGTCGACCATATGACCTTGAGCAAGTCACCTCACCCCTCAAAGCCTTACATTTCTTATCTGCAAGATTGGAGTAATAATAATAGTGCCTATGTCACAAACATTTTGCAGTTTAAGAGATGAGGTCTATAGAATATTGGAACCAAGGTAAGTTCCCAATAAATAAATCATCATTATTAATAACAATATCTGTAAAGTAGGAATCCTTTCTTGTATCCAGGTCCTAATCTTCAGGACCAGGCACACAGTAGGTGTTTAATAAAAGCTTGTGGGTCACACACCTTGACAAAGCTCTTTGGCAGGGTTCTATCTTACCCTTGCCACCGTGAATCAGGAATCTGTGGGCAGGTGAGGACACTGAATTTCGGGGGCAAAACGATTTGTTTCAGGCTTCCCTGTTTCAACATGTCCCTGCTGAAATATTGGAATATGTGAGTCCCCATCCCAGGTCCACAAGGTCTAGCTAAGTGCCCTGAGCAAGTGACACTTGTGAAACAGGGAACAGAAGACCCTGTTGGCAAGAACTTAGATAAGTCACCTGAAGCCCAGCCCCTGGCCCATATTAAGCACTCAACTAAGAAAGCTATCATTACTGCTGTCCTTCTCTACAGGGACCCCCCCACCAAATTACCCCTCATCCCCTGGCCTCTGACTTGGTGAGGATGTCCCGGCTGTGGGGGCCCAGTCTCCACACACCCCCCTTCCTCTCTCAACCGAGTCAGGAATAGAAACCACCGCTTCCGGGCTCCCTCCCCGGGCAGCGGCAGCGATCAATAGACCTGAGCCACCGGGGACGGAGGAAGGTTGGGCAGAGGCTGCAGGCTGCAAAGGCACAGAGGGGCCGCGGGGCAGAGAGATCCCGCCAGACAGCGGCTCTCCTGCCTCTGCGCCTTCGCCTTGGGGAACCACACAGCCCGCGGGCGCCCTGGAAGGGCCCCTACAGGTAAGGGACCTCCCTTGGGGGGTGGGAAGCGACGAGGTTAGGGGAAGGGACAGGGGCTGCAAGAATAGGAAGCCAGGCTGCCCCAGGGTTCCCAGTGCCCACGGCCCCACGATGAGAACTCCCTCAAGGAGTGAGCAGTGTGGAACTGGCTGAGCTTTGAGGCTGTCCCATCGGCTCATCTGTACAGAAGGAGTCAAAAACCTCCCAGTCAGGGTTGGTGGAGGGATTAAACTCAGTGAAGAGTGTCTAGAGCCCAGAGAAGTGACCAGCACATACTAGGTGCTCAAAATTAATATATGGAGAGTCTTGAATCAAAAAGTCTAGTCTCCAGTCTCAACTGTGCCATAGGCTAGCTGGATAATAATTTTCAGCAAATCATTTAATCTTTCTTACTGATATTCAGATTCTTGTCAGAGAAGGTTCGTTAAATTATTCATCCTGTTTCATAGAGCAGGAAGGTGAGTTCTAGAAAAGAGGGAAAAGGATTTGCCCACAGTCATGTGCCTAATGGGTGATGGAACTGGAATAGAAACCCCATCTTTTGACTCCAAGTCCAGTAGAGGCATAGAGGCTGCATCACATATGTATTTATTGTGCACGAATTATGTGCCAGGAATGGTGCTGCCCATAAACAATCTGCCTCATTTAATCCTCCAAACTTCTCATAGAACCTAAGATGTTCCCCAGTTCACAGATGAGAAAACCGAAGCTCAGAGAGGGGCATGATTCTGGTCAAGGTCAACAGTTAGTAAATGGCAGATGCAGAATTTGAACCCAAGTCTAATGAGGGAAGTGTGATGAACTGACATTTATTGAGCATCTATTGTGTTCCAGGGGCCTCTGCACACATACTCACAATAACTCTTCACCGGAATGTATTATCTCCATTCTGTAGATAAGGGAGCTAAAACCCAGAGCTGCAGGAGACTGGCCAGAGGTCACACAAGTGACAGAGGTAAGGACAAAATCCACACCTACTTAAACACCAGGCCTAGGGTGAGTGAAAGGTACTCTGTGTGCTTCCTGTCAGGCACTGGGCCAGCAGCTGGATACACACTCAGTCCCTGGTCCAGCCTGAGAAGCAGGCATTACTGAAGTAATCTCAGTAATCTGATGAGATTACTGAGGGTCAGGAGGTGAGTCACTAGCCCTTGAATCCAGCAGAGCTTGGAGACAGTGAGCAGTGGAAGGAGCTAACATTTCCCGAGTATCCACTAAGGCTGATCATGTCCATAACCTACCTTAATCCTCCAGCTTTTGAGAGCAGGTGCTATTGTCTGCATTGTGAATTGTGCATCGTGCCAGAAACAGAAATCTGGAGAAAAGCATCTTCTTCAAGGCTCCAGCTGCATTGGGGTGGTGATAAGCCCAGGTTTGCCTAACTCTGGGAGACAGTAAAACAGGTGAAAGACTTACCACACCCTTCTGGAGCCAGGCCTGCTAAAGGCGTTAGATCATTTAACTTTTTTAACCACGCCTGGCAATGGTTGACAGAAGCTCTGAAAGGTGACATGACTTCCTTATGGTCACACAAGAGTGCCAAAATTCTGTCTGATTGACTCTTAGGGTTGTTGTTCAGTCACTAAGTCATATCTGACACTTTGCGACCCTATGGACTATAGCCCGCCAGGCTCCCCCGTCCATGGGATGTTCCAGGCAATCTACTGGAGTGGGTTGCCATGCCCTCCTCCAGGGCATTTTCCTGACCCAGGAATCAAACCCATGTCTCCTGCATTAGCAGGTGGATTCTTTACTGCTGAGCCCCCACGGAAGCCCTCTGACAGGCTCTGCAGATGTTTTAAAAAGTCTAAGCCAATGACTCTCAATCCTGACCGTGCATCAGAATCACCCTCCAAACTTGTTGAAACACACACTGCTGAATCTCCTCCCCTGAGTCTGTGATTCAGCAAGTCCCCAGCAAGCTAAGAATATGCTGCATCTTTGACAAATCCCCAAGTGATGACGCTGCTAGCTCAGGGAATGCACCTTAAGATCTTCTGGTCTAAATTGATTCTCCCAATAACCCTAGATAGTAAGCATTACTATCCCATTGTGTAAAAGAGGAAACTGAGGTTCAAAGTACCGGCTTGTCCAAGATACTGTAGGAAACCTCTGGTGTGCAAAAATCCAAGTTTGGGCAAGGAGACATACTGTATGGGCAGCCAGCAGGTGCCAGGACATCCTGCCTTCAATAACTCATCATCCAAGGTACAGCTCAGCATTTCCTTTACGTAAATGAAGGAGGCGGACTCGGTGATTTGGCCACAGACCCCCCGTCGGGGAATGAGAGATATTCAAACCCAAGCCTGACTCTTGAGGCCAGAGGGCACCTGACACTCACCGTGCGCCTATGGCACACCAGACGCTTGACACGGCGCCTCCAACACGCCTGGCTGGTGGATGGCGCGGGGGCGGATTTAGACCTGGTCTCTGGGGAAGGGGCTAGGCACTAGGGCTTCCCTGATGACTCAGATGGTAAAGCGTCTGCCTGCAATGCGCGCAGGGTTGGGAAGATCCCCTTGAGAAGGAAATGGCAACCCACTCCAGCACCCTTTCCTGGAAAATCCCATGGACAGAGGAGCCTGGCGGGCTACAGTCCATTGGGTCACAAAGAATGAGACATGACTGAGCGACCTCACTTTCATTTTGGGGAAGGGAGGTCCGAGGACGCCCCCTTCAGCGTGACCCTTCCTGTCCGTAGGCCAGGGCGCCGCAGCCATGGTGAGCGAGTCCCCGGGGCCCGGCGCCCGGGTCCCCTGGCGGCGAAGCGACGAAGCGCTGCGCGTGAACGTGGGCGGCGTGCGGCGGCGGCTGAGCGCGCGCGCCCTGGCGCGCTTCCCGGGCACGCGGCTGGGTCGCCTGCAGGCCGCGGCGTCTGAGGAGCAGGCGCGGCGCCTGTGTGATGACTACGATGCGGCGGCGCGCGAGTTCTACTTCGATCGGCACCCGGGCTTCTTCCTAGGCCTGCTGCACTTCTACCGCACCGGCCACCTGCACGTGCTCGATGAGCTGTGCGTCTTCGCCTTCGGCCAGGAGGCCGACTACTGGGGCCTGAGCGAGAGCGCGCTGGCCACGTGCTGCCGCGCGCGCTACCTGGAGCGGCGGGTGACGCGGCCGCGCGCCTGGGACGAGGACAGCGACACGCCGAGCAGCGTGGACCCGTGCCCCGACGAGATCTCCGACGTGCAGCGCGAGCTGGCGCGCTACGGGGCGGCGCGCTGCGGCCGCCTGCGCCGCCGCCTCTGGCTCACCATGGAGAACCCGGGCTACTCGCTGCCCAGCAAGCTCTTCAGCTGCGTCTCCATCGGCGTGGTGCTCGCCTCCATCGCCGCCATGTGCATCCACAGCCTGCCCGAGTACCAGGCCCGCGAGGCGGCGGCCGCGGTGGCGGCGGTGGCCGCGGGCCGCAGCCCCGAGGGCGTGCGCGACGACCCGGTGCTGCGGCGCCTCGAGTACTTCTGCATCGCCTGGTTCAGCTTCGAAGTGTCTTCGCGCCTGCTGCTAGCGCCCAGCACGCGCAACTTCTTCTGCCACCCGCTCAACCTCATCGACATCGTGTCCGTCCTGCCCTTCTACCTCACGCTGCTGGCCGGCGCGGCGCTCCGAGACCGGGGCGGAGCGGGTGGCGAGGAGCTGGGCGATCTGGGCAAGGTGGTGCAGGTGTTCCGTCTCATGCGCATCTTCCGCGTGCTCAAGTTGGCGCGCCACTCCACCGGTCTGCGCTCGCTGGGCGCAACGCTCAAGGTAGGGGGTGGGGGTTCGGGGAGGTGGGTGTAACCGTGGGGCGGGTGAGCAGGGGCCCTTCCTGGTCAGCGGTGTCCAGGCTCAGGATACCAGGTGTGCATTTCAACAGGAGGTCTTTCTGTTATCCATTTCCCAGGGGAGAAGGGGAAAATCGAGGCAGAGCTTAACGAAACCAAAAACATACAAAAAAAAAGACATTATTTTGGAGCTATCTGTCAAAACATCGTTGCTGTCCAGTCACTAAGTCGTGTCCAACTCTTTGCAAGTCAACCATCATAAAAATAGGCAAAGCAGGGTTAAATATGCAAAGCTGGCTTCTCCCAGTGAGCCTTTGTGCTAGCATTATCCAAGAACACAGGTATCATAGGTCTCTCTGCCTAGGCTAAGTCTAGCAGTGGGTCCAGAGCTAACACTTACTGAATGCTGCCTCTGTGCCAGTTTCATATCCATTCTCAACTTTATCCTCAGGAAGATGCTCTTATTTATTCCCTTCCAGTAGATGAAGAAGCTGAGGTCCGAGGGTTGGCTTTTTAAAGCCTGGTTGAACTTACTGAGCAGCCGCCCTGTGTCAGGCCCTGCACTGGTGGTGAATCCCTGCCCCGCAAGCTTACCCTCAAGGGGGTGAAATTGACCTGTTTGGAGGAGGGAGGAAATGCGAACAGCTTGGATGAAGGTCTGGAGAGGAATAAGGGTGATGCTGGGAGGGGGACTTGGAGGGAAGGACATGCCCACTGAGGAGGCTGGAGAGGTAAGGGGGGCAGGGTACTGAAGGGCCCTCAATTTTGTTTTTAAATGTTTTATTTTAATTAATTTGGCTGCGCCAGGTCTTAGTTGTGGCACACCAGCACTCTTAGTTGGACCATGTGGGATCTAGTTCTCTGACCAGGGATTGACCCCAGGCCCCCTGCACTGGGAGCATGGACTCTAAGCCACTGGACCGCCCGGCAAGTCCCTGGCCCACAGCTTTGGATTTTATCCCGCGGGAATAGGGGATCCTGTGAGAGTTTTAAACAGGGTAGGTATTTCTATGACTACTTTGCAGATGTGGAAACTGAGGCTCCAAGAGGTGGCAGGACTTGTCAGAAGTTCCTCAGGGAGTAAGTGGGACAGCCCAGAGAGGAGTCCAGCTGGTCCTGACTCTAGCACCTCAGCTTTTTCTCCTGAAGGTCCATGCAACCCTGTTAAGAATCCCTAAAAGATGCTAAAAGGTCCCTTCCATGCATAGCTTAGGAAAACGTTCTGCATGCTCTTATGGCAGGGCAGCTAGGATGCTGAATGCAAGCAGGGCAGCTGGGCAGAATGCTGGGACAGGTAGATGGAATTCATTTGCCAGACTTCCTGAACTCGGCATCTCTCCAGCGCCCCAGAACCCTGCCTCCACCCTGCAGGGAGCCAGGACCTGATGCTGCTAACTTTTTCAAGGAAGGAGAAGAGTACTGACCAAAGCAGCAGAGTCTGAGACACGGGTGAAAGACTCCTGATGAGGCCCCTGGCCAGCAGCCACTTTCTTATTACCCGGGCATTTACAAAATCTCTGGCTCTACCGCAGACCTGGGCTTCTCTGAATGCTCAGCAATAATCTGCCTGCCAATGCAGGAGATTTGGGTCTGATCCCTGGGTTGAAAAGATCTCCTGAAGAAGGAAATGGCAACCCACCTGAGTATTCTTGACTGGAAAATCCCATGGACAGAGGAGCCTGGCAGACTACAGTCCACGGGGTTGCAAGAGTCAGACACAACTTGGCAACTAAGTAATAACCCCAGAAATACTGAATTGGTCCTCCCTACCTGATTTCTCCACCGTATGGGCTTCTGTGGTGGCTCAGATGGTGAAGAATCCACCTGCAATTCTGGAGACCTGGGTTTGATCCCTGGTTGGGAAGATCCCCTGGAGAAGGGCATGGCAACCCACTCTAGTATTTTTGCTGAGAGACTCCCCATGGACAGCGGAGCCTGGCGGGCTACAGTCCACAGGTTGCAAAGAGTCAGACACATTTGAGCAACTAAGCACATCAGCAGACATGATGTCTCTCCACCTTATAGTTGGGAGGCCCTGTTCCGGACCAGGGGTTCTCAGCCCTGGCACTGGGGACATTTACGGCCAGATAATTCCTTGTTGATGGGCCTGTCCTGTGCATTGTAGGGTGTTTAGCAGCATCCCTGGCCTCTACCACTGATGCCAGTACTAGGTAGATGTTTCTACCTAGATGCCAATAGCACACCTGCCCTCAAAATGACTCCAGATATTGCTGCATGTCCCGTGGGGGCACAGTCACCCTAGAGAATCAGTGCCATAGGGCTTGGCCTCAGGGGCAGAATAAATATAGATACCCACAGGCAAGTGCATTCAATAGGTGGTCCAGGGAACCTATGTATCCTCTCAGCTTCCTTGAGTGGCAGAAAATATTTTTGTCCTTATCAGAACTAGGACAGACCAAAGGACATGAACCCACCTCTTTGCATTGTGGAATATAAGCTGTGGTTCTCTTGGTTTTTCAACAGTGGAAAAAATTATGAGCTTTCCATAACTGGCTGGTGTCACCAGTGGCCCCTGCACTAGAAGAAATAGTCATGGCTTAGCTGGCAGGCACCTTGGACAACAGAAATCAGGCCTGTGTTCAATCCTAGGGCAATCTGCTGGCTATCGTAGTTCAAAGATCTTAGTGTGAAGTAGGGGGACTTGGGTGTTGGCATCAGTTCTGCTTTGCTGGGTGACTTCAGGCCTGCCTCTAGGACTATCTGAGCCTCAGTTTCCACACCTGCTCAACACAAGGTCTGTAAGCCCAGCTGACTCTCACGTGGCTTCCTGCATTCTCTTCCAGCACAGCTACCGTGAGGTGGGCATCTTGCTGTTGTATCTGGCCGTGGGGGTGTCCGTGTTCTCCGGCGTGGCCTACACAGCTGAGAAAGATGAGGACGTGGGCTTTGACACCATCCCAGCCTGTTGGTGGTGGGGCACGGTGAGCATGACCACCGTGGGCTATGGAGACGTGGTACCAGTGACGGTGGCTGGCAAGCTGGCGGCCTCGGGCTGCATCCTGGGGGGCATTCTGGTGGTGGCACTCCCCATCACCATCATCTTCAACAAGTTCTCCCACTTCTACCGGCGCCAGAAGGCTCTGGAAGCTGCCGTGCGCAACAGTGACCACCGGGAGTTTGAGGACTTGCTGAGCAGCATCGATGGGGTGTCAGAGGCATCTCTGGAGACCTCTCGCGAGACCTCCCAGGAGGGCAGGTCTGAAGACCTGGAGGCCCAGGCCTCCAGTGGGCCTCCAAACGCTCAGGTTTATTAAAACCAGGGCTCCATGTACCCCCTTCCCACACCCCTGCAGTCAGCTGAAATGGAGCAGAGATTCCTCCCCTGCTTAACTTCTTCGTGAATGACCTCACAGGATCACTCACTCTGGCTTCAGAAATGACACCTGGAGGCTGGGTCCTTTCCTCTAAAGACACAGGGAAGCATAGTGTTATCCTAGACTCTACGAGCCTGCAGAGCAACCCAGAGACCTTTATAAATGAACCTCCAAGCCACCTATAGTACAGGCATGAGCCAAAGAGGGAAAGTCAAAAGGATGCTAACAGTTCCTGAGCACTTCCTATCTGTTAGCCATGTCACATTGACCCTATGTTAGAAGATGAGAATTATCCCCATTTCACAGATGAGGAAACTGAGGCTCAGAGAGGCACAATGACTTGCCTAAATATTACACGGCTAAAAGAGGTGGAGCCAAGGTTGGAATCCCAACTTGTTGATCTGCCAAGGCCAATATTTCTTGCTCTGGTCTTTCTTCTACCCTCACAAAGTTTGCAGGTGGTTTTAGGTGGTTCATGGACCCCCAGAGTTGGTTCATAGTGTTAGACACTTCTGTTAGAGCTAGGGAAAGGACCAGACAGGGGATTCAGATGTAGAATCCCTGGACCTCATCTGTGGTTCTTTTCCAGGACCTTCCAACAAGAGTTAGCTCTCAAAGAGGAGGTCTGGGAGGAAGGACTAGGAGGCTGCCTCCTCAGTGGATGGGTAAGACTTGCTAAGCGATAGTCCTAAGGCTTCCTCCCAGAGCTGGCTTAAGATCCAGAAAATCTGAAGGGGCCCCGGCATGAGGCCCGAAGTCTAGACTCAGCTGTGCTAGGGCTGCTCCATCTCCACATCTCAGCCCTTGTATCAGATGGTCACAGTCTGTGCCCCAGAGGGAGATGAAAGCCAAATGGTTCAGGGGTGGCATTGATTTAGAGCCAACTCAGCTCTGAAGTACTGATGGCAAGGAGCTACTGTGCCTGGACATCTGTCTCCCCTTCCCAAATCCCCTAGGCTGACCTTGGCAGGTCCCTTCTCGCCGTGACGCAGACCTCCAGCCCTGCCTTGGGTCGCCAGCCAGGCAAATTCTTGAGCCTCCTGTTCCTTTTGGCCAGGTCCAGCTCTCATCTTCTCTGGGGCTATGTCTCTTATACTCACCTGCTGACTCCTCTCTCTACTTGCTGAGAAAGTTGGGAGGGAAGGGTTCCTGCAGCCCTTTCCACATACTGTGGCTAGGAGAGCCATCGCAGGACCATCATGGCTGGACTATGGCTCTGACCATCATGGCCGGACTATGGCTCTGACCATCATGGCTGGACTATGGCTCTGATCGTCATGGCTGGACTATGGCTCTGACCATCATGGCTGGACTATGGCTCTGACCTTCATGGCTGGACTATGGCTCTGTCTTTCCCTACGCTGAGCTCCAAGATGGAAGACTCTGTCCCACTGAGCCCGGCTTGGTTCGGACCAGGTGTTTTGTCAATGTTGAATGGATTGACCGATTTGTACAGTCCACTGTGTGCTGGGCGCTGAGGAGAAAGAAAATAGAGAACTTGTCCTCAAGAAAGAGGGCGGAGACGAGATCGAAAAGGAGGTTCTGCCTCCCTCCTCCTTGATTTTTGAGGATTTAAAAATGATTTCCTTATAGATTCTTTCCTCACTCATTCAACCAATACCTTTTGGAAGGGGCATACGCTGGGACTACACGTGTGGCCTGCAGATGTGTTTTGTTTGGCCGAACAGTATTTCTAGTATATTTTTTAATTCAGACATCATTGGGGCAGGCACACTCTCTCCAGTTCCCCATAGCAACCCCCACTTCCCACATACCTGCTCATACATACAGGCGCCACTGTGTCAGCCTCACCACTTCTCAGATCTACATCACCCACCTGGCTTTTGAATTATTAACTGCTTACTAGGTTCCAGAGATACAATGGGGAGGAAAATATATATCCCTGTGCTCATGAAACTTACAGACTAGTGGAGGAAGTAGATTTTAATCCAATAATCACATAAATATGTAATCGTTTTATGAAGTAAAGGGAACTGTAAGCCTGTAAGGGAGCAGGAGCCATTAACCAAGAAGGTCAGAGAAGACTTTTCTGAGCAAGTGGTCACCCCATCATAAGGATAAATACCAAATCAGGCAATGAGGCTGCCTGGAAGTGTGTTTCAAGCAGAGGGAACAGCATGTGCAAAGGCCTTGGGTCCCATACAGGGCCTAGGACACAGTCGGTCCTCACAGGTGGATGGATTCTGAGTCTCCAGATTGGAGCAGAGACTGGAGCTAAGCCAAGGGGCTGCCTATGAATTCACCACGCACACACCAGCCCTCCTACACACTCACCTAATTCCTAGCCCAGCTCTGCCCAGGTCAGGGCACAGAGACCGGAAGGGCTGCATGCACCACCCTTACGGTCTTGCTGGACATACCAAGGAGCCAGATAGCTTCCAGCCTTTGAGCCCCTAGAGCGGGTGTGAGGAAAGCTCAGGGAAGAATCGTCTGGCCTGCGTCCATCAGGAGGCTACATGTGGTCCTGGCAGAAAAGCAACAGCTTACTCCCACTCCTGTGTATCAGTGAAAACCATGATGCAAATAAAGAGTCTGGGTCCAGGGACCTGTGTCTGCCTGTGTGAAGTTGACTGGCTGGTGTGCGTTCTGGATGACTGGGGATGGAGGGTGACACGTGGAGTGACTCAGAATCTGCAATCTCTGGTTCCAGTCTTCAGTTAGGCACAGGTTATAAGCGATGGTGGTGCTAGTGGTAAAGAACCTGCCTGCCAGTGCAGGAGACATAAGAGATGCGGGTTCAATCCCTGGGTTGGGAAGATCCCCTGGAGGAGGGCATGGAAACCCACTCCAGTATTCTTGCCTGGAGAATCCCCATGGACAGAGGAGCCTGGCAGGTCACAGTCCATAGGGTTGCAAACAGTCAGGACTGAATTGACTTAGCACATAAGTGATAGGAACAGGAATCCAGCTGATTACTTAGTCAAAAAGCATAATTCGTTAGAGTAAATAATTGAAATGATGAACAACAGTTACAATTAGAGTTCTTTGTTTACAAGCAAGAGAAACTGACTTCCTTAAAATGATACTTAATTTATTGGAAGGTATATTAGTTTCTGGTGGTTTCAAATTTTCTACAAATTTGATGAAACAAACTTGAAACAACAGAAATTTATTCTCTCGCGGTTCTGGGAGCCAGAAATCCAAAATCAGTGTGTGAGCAGGGCCACATTCCCTCCAGATGCTCCAGGGTGAACCCCGCTCCTAGCCTCTTCTAGCTTGTGGGGGCTGCCAGCATCCCTTGACTTGTGGCTGCATCACTCAAGTTTCTGCCTCTGTCGTCACATTGCCTTCTCCTCTATGTGTCAGATCTCCCAAAAACTCTTGTTCATAAGGAGAATTGTGATGGCATTTAGGGCCCACTAGGATAATCCAAGATAATCTCATCTCAAGATCATTAACTTCATCACATCTGCAAAAAGACCCTTTGTCCAAATGAGGTAACATTTACAGGTTCCAGAGATTAGGATGTGAGCATATCTCTGGAACCACGATTCAGCCCACAACAGGAAGGTATTGGTGAAGTTCACAGGGGACGTCTCTGGTGGTCCAGTGGTTAAGAATCTGCCTTTCAATGCAGGAGATGCAGGTTTGATCCCTAGTTGGGGAACTAAGATCCCATATACTTCGGAGCAACTAAGCCCTCTTGCCACAATTACTGAGCCCGTGCACTCTTACTGCTCTGCACGGAGAAGAGGTGTACCTCGATGAACACTCACACAGCCAAAATCAAATAAAAAGTTTAAAAATGGGTGAAGTTCACCCAATCAAAGGAAAAGCTGGCCAGTACTCAGAAAACATAGGAATGAGGGGAGCTCTAGGGATCTCAGTGGCAGGACCCATGAACCTTCTGCTGAGGACACAGCCATTCAAATGATCCATGTCCAATCTCCTCCCTTCCCTGTATCCTTCTCCTTGTGGTCCCAATCCCAGGAGAGAGGTAGATTTGTCTAGCTTGAGTCATATGCCTCTCCCTTGATGGGGATGGAGGGCAGGGTACCTGGATAAACAGCTACAACAGATCACTTGGGGTGGAAGAAGGGTAGTTACCCAAAGAAAATCTACATGATGTCAGCAAAATAAAGGGGAGGAATGTTAATAGGCAACAATTGCAGGTGTAATTACATTCCAACCCCTGACTGCCCACCACATCATAGTCTCGCATCTTCTTCCCAATTTGCACAATTTTATAAAAGTTTCTAACATGAGGAAACCATCTTGTATATAATTAAAAATATCCTTTTGCTCTCCAGGCCCTATTAATGTGACTTAATCAATGCAGTGGATCAGTTTGATGTGTGGAACAAGGATCATCAGGGAATCAGTCTTCCTGCTGCAGAGCTGGAGAGTTAAGGTCTGCCTGTGAGTTGGAAAACTGTTATCCTTTCAAGCAAACAGTAAAGTGCTTCCTATGGTTTCTTTTTCTTCAAATAGTGAAACCCTTAGATGTGTATTAGCTCCAGGGACTGTAATTAGGAGCGTGTTTCTAACACAGAAGCTAAAATGGGAATTGCCACTTGATTAATGTCATTTTCTAAGACTCTTCTCGTTTTGCACCAAACTGGAAAATAACAGTTTTGTTGTTTGTTTTGTTTTAAAATTCTATTTAATTTTATTATCTCATCCTTTAAAAAAATTTTATGTGGCTATGCTGGGTCTTAATTGCAGTATGTGGGATCTAGTTCTTTGACCAAGGATCAAACCCGGGCCCCCTGCATTGGGAGCAAGGAATCTTAAACGCTGGTCCACCAGGGAAGTCCCCTGAATGGTGTTTTGAATGGAATCATCACCCTGCAGGAGTTTTGGTAGAAGCACTAATCTTTCAGCCTCCCTAAAGATGTGGGATCTCTGTTGAGTTCTCCATTTTGAAACAGTTAATTGAATTCTATTGGCCTTTTGTATTATAATGGCCTCCATGGATCTGGAGCCAATGTAGGAATCTTTTCCAACTGTCACTCCGAAACTGAAGATACAGGATAGCTTTGGGATCCCACTAGACCTCCAGTGATAGGGACCAAAGTCAAAACATGGTTTTTCACATGATTGGTGGACCTACAGTGGTCCTCTGGGTCCCTGACAATTGGTAGTAGCTTGAAGTCTTCATCCAAAGTTCCCTAAAAGATTTGGGTCTTTCCGTTTCTTCCACACCCAGTTACCCTGGAAAATGGCCACAAGTCCTTCTGCAAGAGAAATGTTCACATTCCACTCATGCCGGAGTCCTTCCTCCAGGTTAGTTGTGTATGCTTCATTCTATCAATAAAAGAACTCAAGCCTGGGTGTTTTGGGTGGCGGTCTGTAACTATCATAGTGGCTTAAGTCAGGGCCCCATTCGCAATCTCTTATTTCAGATCAGAAAACAGAGACCCAGGGAGGTTCACAGTCATACTTGAGTTTGTCTGTGTGGAGATGAGCTTTTTAGCTCAAATAAGGACCAAGCAGGGTTTTTGAGGGCTTTCCTGGTGGCTCAGATGGTAAAGAATCTGCCTGCAATGCAGCAGACCCAGGTTCGATCCCTGGGTTGGGAAGATCCCCTGGAGAAGAGAAATGGCTACCCACTCCATTGTTCCTGCCTGGAGAATCTCATGGACAGAAGAGCCTGGTGGGCCACAGTCCATGCGGTGTTGGACCCGACTGAGCGACTAACACACACAGTCACACACTGTGTTCATACTGGAAAGTGGAGGTGGAAGGGAAGCTGGTTGACTCATAAGGTAATTTTTGAGGCTCTCAAGAGTAAAGATCATCCCTGGTAGCTCAGATGGTAAAGCATCTGCCTACAGTGTGGGAGACCTGGTTCAATCCCTGGGTCAGGAAGATCCCCTGGAGAAGGAAATGGCAAAGCATTCCAGTACTCTTGCCTGGAAAATCCCATGGACAGAGGAGCCTGGTAGGCTACAGTCAATGGGGTCGCAAAGAGTCTGACACGACTGAGCGACTTCACTTCTTATGGACTAATAATAACCACCCTTCATGTATCTGGCACACTACAGTTAAAGTGATTTGACGTCCATTATCTCATACCCTTCTCACAATAACCCTGCAAGGAAGCAGCAACAGTAATAAAATAGTGTAATCATTATTGGGCAGATTCAGGAAACTAGTCAAAGTCAAAAAGTAGTGAATAAAAAAGAGCAGTGAATCAGGGATTCAAGCTCGGGCTTCCTAATACTGTCGTGTTCTCACCTGGCATCACGTCCCACTGTCATCACTTTCTCTGCCAAACTTAACTCCCCAGGGATCGCTGAAGGAAGTGACTTTGAAATGTGGGTCCCATTATGAATTGCTTCTTTCCTCCGGGTTCTGGACGCTGTGCATAGGTGCTGGCTGGGATAGTCCTTGATGACTACCAGCCCTCTCATTTCAGGCCAACCAAGTCCTGTGCCTGAGTGTAGAAAGAATTTTCCAGAAAGTTTTAATAAGCTGAGAAGCTAACCACATATGGCAGGAGCCTTTGAGATGAAAGGGACAGTGTCTTTCAGAATCATGACTGCTAGAAATGAGGAGTAGGACAAGGACAGATGTTGACTGGTGCTCTTGTTCCAAAGGAATAGGTTCAGAACCTTCAGGAAAACCATGCATTGAGGAGGGACTGGGCACAGCTTGCTCTTGGAGTCAGATCTGGTTCGGATATTGACCCTACCACTTACCAGCTGCATGACCTTGGATGGGACCTGTTGGGTCTCCAAGAAGCCCATCTCAGGGCCAACCTCCAACCAGGTTGGTAGCCAAAGCCCAGTTCTTCCTCCCTTCTCGGATTGGTAAAGCTCTTTCAGTTACGAGTGACAGAAACCCAACAAGGTGTCCAGAGGTTCTGCTGAGGTCACCAGCTTCTCTCTCCCTGTTCTGCTTTCCTGTGTTGGCTTGTTCTCAGGTGGGAAGGTGTGAAAATTATCTGTATGGGATGGGAGACTATGAGCATTACTCTGTGGTTCAGAGGAAAGAATATGGGCTCTGAGGCCAGAGAGACTTGGGCTTGAGTCTCTTCTACTAGGAGCTGTGTGACCTTAGTTGGATTTCTTTGCCTCTCTGAGCCTGTTCTTTACTTGTCTTGATCTAATAAACTCCTACAACTCAGAGTATTAATATCAAGTTCAAGTGAGATAATACATGTGAAAATGCCTGGTACTGTAATATTATATATTAACCCTCAAAATATACATAGGAAAGAGAGCTCAGCAACCCCTTTCGGAGCTCGTGTTCTCCTTAGTAAAGCAACTCTGCATAGAGGGCACAGGAAAGGAAGTAGTCGCATGTCCAGAGATCACAAGTCAGGCTCATTCTTCTACTCGAGGCCCCAGCTGGGGTCTCAGAATGAACAGTGGGGTCAAGAAACCCGAATTTGAGTTCAGACTCAATGTGGCCGAATCTGGGGCCTCAGTTACATCATTCATCAAAGCAGGATGGTGGCTGAGACAAATGCTGAGGGATAAAGAGTAGCTACCCCGTATGTGTGCACAGGGCTGGGTGGTGACCCTCTGACAGCCTCCGTGTTATCAGGAATAAACACCCAGGCCCCATCCCACATGGCCCTGCATGCCCTTGTCTCACTCCTCTGACCTCACTGCCACCTACTCTGTCCTTCGAACACTGTTTCAGGAACAGTGACTGTCCTTGTAGCAAGTCAAGCTTTTGTTCTTACTCAGGGCCTTAGTTCTTGTTGTTCCTTCAGCTTGGAAAGGGTATTGTCCATGCCTTCCACCTGGTTGGCTTCCTGTCACTCATTTCAAAAGTCATCTTTTCTGGGGCAGGCCTAGATCCCTCTGTGTAGAGCTGTATTTCCCCGCACCGCCACACACACACTGCTCTCAACCTCATTACTCTGCTTTATCTTCTTTTTTTAAATGAGTTAAATGCTTTTTTATTTGGCTGCATCAAGTCTCAGTTGCAGCACATTGGCTCTTTAGTCGAGGTGCACAGGCTTCTCTCTAGTTGTGGCCTGTCAGTTTAGTTGCGCTGGGGCATGTAGGGTCTTAGTTCCCCAACTAGGAATCGAACTCATGCCCCCCTGCAGTGGAAGTGTGGAGGGAGTCTTAACCACTGGATCACCAGGGAAATTCCCTTTTTCATTTTGTATTAGTAAGTTCAGGATGTTATTACCTCCTCCAGAAAAGCTTCCTGGGGCATCCCAGAAGAACTGATTGTCGCTCCTTCCTCCTGTGTCCGCAGGCTGTATACTTCCTTCTGCCATAATATTTTCAGTGCTGTGTGCTCGTGGGCTGGACCGACTCCCCGAGTGGCCTGCCAGACCTGTGTCTGGTTCCATCTTTAAACCCCTGACAACTAGCTCAATACCTGGCACACGGCAGGTGTCCAACAAAAATTTACTCCCTACGCCACCTGCCTCTCCCCTGGCTTTGGATTCTAGAATAAACACAGCACAGAGTCAATGGTTCACAATACCATCATCCAGGCTATAGATGGAGGATGTTGTTTTTAAAAAGAGAACAGTCTCTGGTCCAAAGAACAGTTTATTTAAAACAAAGGTGACAAAAGTGGAGGAAGGAGGGAGAACAATTCTAACATAAAAGCACATAGGAAGCATCTCAATTTTTTTTTTAAAAAAAGGGCAATGGAGGAAGCTATGTCTCATACATATACAAACTGCTGACCTCAATTGATTATTTACATCCAAACTTTATAAAATAGCATTTCAAGTCAGCACTTAAGCCAGTGTTATTAGTTTTTGTTACAAAAAGTTAAAGCTACAAACTTCACATTTTTAAGTTGTACGTCTGCAAGAGCATTTAAGCTTTTTTTTTTTCCCCAAGTTGGTCCGAGTGCAAGCTGGTGGAAGAGGTTTTCTCCCCCCTCCCAAACACAAAAAAGTACATCAATTCCAAATACAATGACTATAATCCTGATGAAATCCTGATGAAAACACAGACACAGTGCTTAAGAAAGGATGGGGTGATAGGATGTGCACTGGGCAGGAACAATTTTCAGGTAAAAAAAAAGGAGCTGCAGTCTTTAGAGGCAACATGGTATGCTAGAAAGGGCACTGGAAGAAAAGACCTGGATATGAACTCTGGCCCTGCTGTATTCTAGTTTCCTGACTTTGAGCAACAGACTTTACCTCTCAGAGCCTCAGTTTCCTTTTCCGTAAAATGAGGACAAAGATACCTGTATCTCTCAGAGATAATTAAGTTTTAGTAGATGTTGGGCTGTTCAGATTATCTCCTTCTTCGTGAGTGAGATTTGGTACTTTGTATCTTTCAGGGAATTTGTCTGTTTTATTTAAGTTGTTATTAGCCTTTTAATATCTGTAGGGTCTATACTGATGTCACCTCTCTCATTCCTGATACAGTAAGTGCTATTGAGTTTGAAATGATATAATAAATTTCTGGCAGTAGGTGCTAAATAAATGTTTCTTGGATCAGAACCTACAGCTTCAAGGAATCAAGGCCATAGTTCTTAAGTTGCTTCAGAGTACTGGTTCTGTCTGTCTGTCTGTTTATCCATCACACCAAACATTTATCCACCGGTCCATCTGTCTATCAGCTGGTGGCTGGGAGAAGAGACAAGGAAAAATAAAAAATAGAAACTTGCTGCAAAATTACTGATGAGGAAGCAATAAAGATATTCCTGGAGGATCTGAGATTTTTAAAAGACACAGTTAGGTCTGGGTCATTGTTTATTAGGGGAGAACAAGTGAGAGGCCCAGCGTCCCATGGAAGCTGGAATCACAAATGATTGAAGCTCAGGGCTCTACAGGAAGCCAGCTGACCTATCGTGAATTTAGTATCCAAGGAGAAAAATGACTAGGATTGACTTCTCTGCCTTCCTGGCATAAGAAAACAAACACACCTTGTCAGAGAATCTATCTCATCCAAAATAAACTGACTTCTGGCCAAAGGGCTTTGTCTAGCTCAACTGGAAAGCAATGCACTTTGTTGGACCAGCATGTTGGATACACACAAGGAGCTGAAACAAAATAAACTTCAGATCAAGACTCATCACCCAAGAATATTTATGGGGAAAAACGGAATCTTCTTTTACTTGGATCTAGCTTAGGAAGGGAGAAAATGGGCATTCCCCTCCTGTCTGGCCAAGTGCAAAATCCTTTTTAAAAAAAAAAAAGAGAGAGAGGGAGGTAGGGAATGAGAGAGGGAAACTGGGGTAGGACTGTTAATCAGCACAGCAGATAGGGACAGGGAAATTCATGCTTCACACTTTGTTTTTTAACTCACTTGACTGTCAGACTTGACTGATTCAGTGGTTTCCCAACCTAAGAATGCCAGCTAGGGTTTTTTAGTCCATGCAAGAAAAGTGGTCACTTCATTTTTAACAAGGCTTGTTGGATAAACAACAAGGTCTCACGGTATAGCACAGGGAACTATATTCAATATCCTGTGACAAAATATAATAGGAAAGAATATGAAAAGGGATGTATAACTGAGTCACTTTACTATACAGCAGAAGCTAACAAAACACTAAATCAACTATATGTGAATAAAATAAAATTTTAAAAAGAAGACTTGTGACTTTCCTTTTCCCTGTAAATACTGGTCCCACATAGTGATGCTGTGAATCCTGACTTTACCACTTACCAGCTGTACGACCTAGGGAAAGAACTTTTTTCCTGTCTGAACTTGCTTCATCCTCTGTGAAATGAAGAAGAAATACTTAATTCACAGAGTTACTGGGGAGGTTGGAGCTGACATAGAGAGCCTACCTACCTAGCTCAGTGCCTGGCATATAGTAAGGGGTCATGATTGCTAGCTGCCCTTTATTATTATAGCAGGATTTTCAAATTGTCCTCTGTTCTCTGTATCTGCCAAGCAGCTGTGTAACTGGCCAAGCCCTGCAGACCAACAATGGCCTCTTGCATTTTCAATAACTTGCTGTCATTGCAAAGAACAGAATCTGGCCAAAGAGGAACATCCCTGACTCTCCACTGATTCCCAGGTTTGGGCAGCAAGAGCAATTATGGGGTCAAATTACAGTATCCTTAGGTGCAACCCAGTCACGGCTCCCCTATCTGAGGGGAAGAGATTCTAAAAAATAAAAAGCCAGTTGCCTTTCCCAACTGTCTGCTCTCAGCCATGTGACTAAGTGACACGTGGCCTAGAGCCAAAGCCGCAGAGGGATGGCTCGATGCTGTCTGTTGCAAAACCCTCTGACCTGCTTTAGGCTCTGCGTCTGCCTGTGTGATGCTCATGTGCTACCCGGCAGATGCCGCAGAGCTTGTGGGATGGCTGAAACAGAATGATCTTGGCTCCCCGGGGGACTCTCTTCACAGCCAGTTGCCTACTGAAGAGAAAAGCCGGGCAAGTTCCCATTAGCAGGGTTCCCTGGAACTTTACCAAAATGCACACGAGCGCCTTCCTTCAGAGAAGGGGCTGCTTGGCCCAGTGAAGCAGGAGTGAGGGGCCCCACCATCCGTCCCAGCGCTTCCTTTCATTTGCTTTGTGATTTGGGCCATGTCACTTCCCTGCTCTGGGCCGCCATTAGTCCAGATGATGTCTACATGGTCCCTTCCAGCTTCGGCATCCTACACATCTGGGTTGAGTCTCCTGGAGGACAAATCTTAAGTCTGATATTCATTTACCCTTTCCAGACCCCAAGCAGTAAAATGAAAAAAGAAAACAGTCACATGTTTGAATGTGGGTCACAAAAGCAATGCCCCATCCCCTGTCTGTAAGGAACGTGGAGCAAAATGCCACGGGTGTCATCTTCACGTGAATGACGAGAACTTGGAGAGCCTTTTCCCCTTTCGTGGACTGAACGCAGCCCCACTTTGCCGGGAGTTCTGGGTAGGCCTGTGCCCTCGCTTGGATCATGTCTCCTCTTAAGGCACTGGGCAGTGTCTGTGCTGTGACTCTAGGCAGTTGGGAGAGCGGAGGTGGATGAAGGGTGTTGAAACTGCAAAGGCCAAGCTTGCAAGGAGGACGCCAGGCTTCTCCTGGGACTCAGAAAGCCAATGCAAATTGTCTTTCCCAGGACACCACCAATAGCTGTGGAAGCCAGGGGTGGCCCGCGTAAGGCTGAAAGCGTGGCGAAGGGACTGAGCCCAACCTCGTCTGTCAGCAACAGCCCAGCTAGAGGGTGAGGCCGGCTCCAGGGGGTGGAGGGCCCCCCGCAGCCTCCTGGTGTCCTCTGCCCTCATGTTCCACAGTACCGTCATCTTACAGAAAAGAGGCAACTGTTTTAAAACTGTACCTGTACAGAGATGCCACCACACCACGTGGGGAATCTAGTTATAATTTATATATATATGTGCATATTTATATATTTTTTTAAAAAAGTCTTCCAGAAAGAACCACTGAAAGCTACTGGGAGAAGAAAAACAAAGAGACCGCGGGACACTTTCCCAGCGCTCACTCGACGAGGAGTCTCTGGTTCTGGGGTGGGAAAGTCTGAGGTTCAAAGCGCCCACATGAGTCCTGGGAAATGATATATACCTGTCCAGTTCAAATACACATGGCGGGGCGGTGTGCCGCCTGGCTCCGCAGCCCTGGCCGCTGGCGCACTTTCTTGCTTCCTGAGTTCACAGAGGGGGCTCTGGAGAGACGAGGGAGGCGAGCGGGAGTTCACTGGTGGCCTGGGGCCGGGCCGCCCTCAGAAGTTCTGCTGCCGCCGCTTCTTGGCCTCAATGGCATCCAGGATGGGCTGCCGCTTCGACTGGTACTTCTGCCGGATCTCCTCAATCTCCTGCTCCATCATGGGGTCCAGGGCTAGGAGCCTTTTCTGAAGGTCTTCCACCGTCCAACTCTTCAGCTACGAGAGAGGCAGACAGCACAGTCACGACAAGGCCCGGGTCAGTGGCTTCTGGAGACAACCTAGCCTTTTGTTTTTTTTTGGCCGCGCCACTTGGCTTGTGGGATCTTAGTTCCCTGACCAGGGGTTGAACCAGCACCCTTGGCTTTGAAGGTGTGGGGTCCTGACCACTGGAACACCAGAGAAATCCCCCCAGGGAAGGGTTCTAAGTGCTACTCTCTTTGATTTACTGTTCCTTGACCAGGAACCTAATGAAGAAGACTTTCGCCTCCCCTCTCTGGTAAGTTAATGACACTGGATTCATGGTCAGGGCACTAACATAACAGTAATTTGGTATATAATCAGCAGAATGGCTCCTTCCTCGTTCTCGTCCTACCCATAAGCCGGGCGTGTGCACGGCGGCCGTGTCTCCTGGACGCTGCACCAGGAGGACGGCTGCTCCCCGCACCGTCCCGCCTCCCACACTGTCTTGGCACTGGTACACTGATGGGTCATCGCTGGCATTTACTGGGGGCACCACTCTAAGTAAGCACTTTACAGGGATCCTCTACGTAAGTGTCTCAGGAATAGACACAAACCCCGAGTGTGGGTGGGGGGTAGTTGGAGAAGCCCTGAAACTTCTAAGATGAACTTTCCATGAGGCAGAAAGAAAAAAAAAAAGAGGACCTGATATCTACATTAATAACAAAGGCAAGCGTTTCCCCAGTGCTCTCCACGCACCAGACACTGAGTGCTTGATGTATGTTAATATTATACATCCATTAATTCAATCCTCAGGACAATCTTATGATTTCAGTGTATTATTATCCCTACGTTACAGATGAGCAAGCCAAGGAAGAAGGTGGCTCAATGACCTGCCCAGTGGGCAAGAAGTGGCCAAGTCAAGGGACTTTCCTGGTCGTCCAGGGCTTGCGACTTTGCCTTCCAGTGTAGTGGGTGTGGGTTCAATCCCTGGTTGTGGGAGCTAGAATGCCATGTTTCTCAACTGAAAAACCAAAACATAAAAATGGAGGCAATATTATAACAACTTCAATAAAGGCTTAAAAAAGAAAAAGGTCCACATCAAAAAAATCTTGGGGAAAACAGAGAAGTGGCAGAGTCAAGACTGAAACCCGGAGCCCCTGCTCTGACCAGCACTGGGGGAAGGCAGGCCGGCCAAGGCACGGGCTTGAGAACCCACTCAGCCTGCGTCGGGAACATGGTTCTGCCTTGTGCAGACGCTGTGGGACTCCGGCCAGTGGCCAGTCTCTCCGGGGCATCCTCATCTACGGAAGCGGGACACGGGGCCTCACCATGTTTATTGTAAGAATTAAATGAGAGCGGGGCTGTTGGGCTGGCACAGCACCCAGAGCCCTGTGTGCTTCAAGACGGCAGTGCGTGTGACAACACACTCTCCTGGCCACGGCTGGGGGGCGCGGGGCGGGGGGCCCGTCTTCCACCTGTGTCTGCAGCTGTCAGGCACGTGCCCTCATGGCTGTGGCCGTCTCTGTGGAGCGTTCACTGCACCCGAGCGAGGCCAGGCCTGGCGGGCAGGGGTGGGGATGAATGCCAACATTCTCCACAGCAGGTGGTGAGAAATTCTGTGAGCCCACGGCCGGTTGACAGGCGCCGTGTTTCAGGAACTCAAAAGGTTCACTCAAGCGTCACAGGAGATTTATAGACTCATCGGCTGCCCCGGCCCCTTCCTGAGGCCTCAGCAGGGGAGGCGGGGTTGAAAGGTGGGTGAAGGAGCCTCTTTCTGTCCCCTCTCCCTTTAGAGGGTGGAGTGGGAAGCACTCCAGTGGCCTCGGCAGAAATGGCTTAATGACCAGTCACCACAGGAATGTCCCTTGGCCCGCTTCAGGGAGGTGGTCTGAGACGTGAGAAAAGCCTCATAGTTCAAGACGAAAGGTTCTTTGTGAGGTGAGAATGGAAAGACTCGAGAGGGTGGGGGAATGCTGGAAAGTTGGGCTGAAAAGCTCCATCTTGCTTCCAGCCTGTGTGGCTTTATACCATCTCAGAGGTTGGTATTCTTGGCCCAGGGACACCCCAGAGAGCGATGCTTGCCTAGTCTTTAGCTTTTTTTTGGAGCCCTTCTCCAAAGAGAGGACACCTCAAACCTAAAACTGGATGTTACTAGTAGTTCAGGACAGATCCTAACTCTTCACTGGCTGTGTCACCTTGGACAAATAACTTGACCTCTTTAAGCCTCACTTTGGTCCTCTGGAAAACAGACAATACCAGTTCCTCCACCCCTTGGGCTGAAATGAGAATTAGATGAGTTCATAACAGGTGTGGCGCTCACAGTGCAGGACTTCATTGTCGCATGTATCTGGTGGATAGTTAGCGTGTCACAAATGGTAGCTATCAATGTTATTAATAACTGTGATTTTTGTTGCTGTTAATATTATCATTATTATTAACAATATTATTAGAAAGTCTCTAACCTCCCATCACGACTTGGTGACTAAACAACAACAAATCTCCTATCAACAAGCTGTTCCTACAATCTCTGATCCAAACCAGAGTCAGATGAGTGAAAATGAAACTATCCTACTCTAGTTTGCATTAACAGTGCCTAAGGACTGGGACTTTCCCACAATGCCTGTTAAAACAAGTCTTTAACAAAACAGTTTTCATCCATCCATTTATCAAACACTCGCTGAATACCTACTAAGGGCTAGGCACTGTCCAAGGCACAGAGGATACTTCAGTGAAAAGAAAAACAGAAACTCCCCAAATCGTTGCCCTTGTGAAGCTTACATTTTAGTGAAGTGAGACAGACATATGGCAAGTAACATAGTACATTAGTAAATGACTCAGATTAGAAGGTGATACAAAAAAGAAAAGAAAACATACAGTGAAGGAAGGGGAGTTAGGGATTGGGGTGGGAGGCTTACTCCTGGTCCATCCATTCAGATAAAGACTCAGTGGCAGGACTTCCCTGGTGGTCCAGGGGCTAAGACTGAGCTCACAACGCAGGAGGCCCGCATTCGACCCCTGGTCAGAGAGCTAGATCCCACATGCTGAAACTAAGACTGAAGATTTCTCATACGGTAACTAAGACCCACAGCAGCCAAATAAGTAAACAAATAACAAATAAATATTCTTTTAAAACGAAATGAAAAGAAAAAAAAAAGTCGATGGAACTGCACTGGCTTGCCAGCTTGTCCTGCCGCTTCAGGCAGCCCCTGCTCCCTCTAGGCCTGTTTCCCCACTTGTAAGAAAGGGCTGCCAAGACGATCTTAAAGGTCTTTTGAAATTCAGTGTTTCTCAAAGTACAACCCATGGGTCACCTGCATCAGAATCACTTGTTGAAAATACAGACTCCTGCGTCCCCAGTCAGAGCTACTTCATCAGGCTCCCTGGGAGGGGAGGGACAGGGCTTCAGACGCTAAAGATGCTCTTCAGGTGTTTCTTATAAGCCCTCAAGTGGGATAAGCCCGATCCTACATCTTCCTTCTCGTTTTCCTGGCAGTGAAATTCTCACAGTCATTGCTGTGTGTCTCTGGTCGAGGCTTCTTCCAGGTTTCCAATGTCTTTGGGGATCTTTTGCCCTTGATTCTAATCTTTGGGCCACAACAAACACCCTGACTTTATCTCAGCCACCTTCAGATTGCGGTAAGGCCCTTGGAGCTGAAAGTTACACCTGACCTATTAGAACACAGCCAGCCAGTCACACCATCCAGATATGGATTTTTCTGAAAATGAGCTCAAGAGAATGGCTTTATGGCTCTGAGTGTAGCATTTCACCGTCGTGGTTCTTGGTGGCATAAATAAATTTCAAATGGATTTCCTGCAGTAAAAGAGCTATGGCTCTACAGTTCCGCTGCAGCCGGCATCCTGAGAGAGTAAATGCTCACACTGACCACACAGACAGCTTGAGGGGTTTTCACTAGCTAAAGGGAGGGTCACCATTTAGCATCTCCTCTCTACCCTGTAACTCCCACAATTCTACCTTTAGACCAGAATTCTCCTCCGAACTCCAGACTCACAAACTCCAATCAGATCCTACCAGCTATCTCAGTCCCTCAACACATCCAGACCCAAAGTCTTGAGACCCACCCTTTCCTCATCTCCGAACCTCTTCTCCTTACTCCCCAGTCGTCCCCATCTCAGGAATGGTGCCCCCATCCTCCCAGATGCTCAAAATCACCCCGATTCTCCCCTTTCTGTCACCACCTCTGTGCACATCCAATCCTTCGATCTCTGAAATACTCGTACAACTCAAATTCAACCATTTTTTTCATTTCTGCCTTCAACTCTTCAATTCAGGCCACCAACATCTCCCAGCCACAATTAAAAATACAGAAATGAGCTGCCCATATGTTGCCTATTGCACTTAGAAAAAAATCCAACAGTGCACTAGGGTCTACAATGGCCCTACACCTCTGGCCCATCATCCCCTCCAACTTCATTACCTGCAGCTGCTCAGGACCCTCTAGCCAAGCTTTATTTCAGATTGTCAGATATATTTTTCTGGCCTCAAAGGCTATGCAGCTAACAATCCTTCTGCCTGGATGGCCTGTCCCCAGTCATTCCTTATCCTTTAGGCCTCAGCTCAGGGGTGAACTCCTCAGGGAACTCGAGCAAGCCTTCTCTGACCATCTCATCCAGAAAGGCTGTTGGAGGAGTGGGTGGGTTTAGGGTGAGAGCAGTGGCTTTGAGTCAGGTGGCCCTGGCTCCACGGGAACCTGTGCCCTTGCGAGCTGGAGAGCCCTGGACAAGTCTCTACTACGTGCCTCACCTGTCTGCTTTTCAGTGGAGGATAACGGGATTTCCCAGAGGGCAACTGTGAGGCTTAGAGGGGCCGGTCAAGTACAGAACACAGTGTCTGCTGCCCAGAAAGAAAGTGGGCAAGTGGGAGCTGCCACCTTAAATCTTTTTTTTTTAAACGGACCAAATAGGTCAGTAAAAGAAACAGTGGCTGCTGTTCTAAGAACTGAGCTTGGTGAGCTCAGGATGGTACAGGCCACACACCCCACTCACAGACGGTCTCCAGTGAACTGACGGTGCATGCGTGCGTGTGAAGTCACTTCAGTCGTGTTCGACTCTTTGTGACCCCATGGACTGCAGCCAGCTAGGCTCCTCTGTCCAAGGGATTCTCCAGGCAAGAATACTGGAGTGGGTTGCCATGCCCTTCTCCAGGGAATCTTCCCGACCCAGGGATGGAACCCGAGTCCCTTGTGTCTCCTGCATTGGCAAACAGGCTCTTCAGCATTAGCACCACCTGGGAAGTCCAAACTCTGTGGGAGAGACCCCAAATAAAATGGACCTGGCTTGTTTCTTCGGGGTCAGAGAACAGCCAAGTCCTCAGCTTCCCAGCATCAGGACGGATCCATGAGGTTGACGGGAAGTGACTTCTTCTTAAATGGCCTTAGCAACTCTGAGATTCTGAACGACACCGTGTCAATGTCAGTTGCACAAGTGGCCTCGAGAACAACCGAGAAGATCCCGCTGGTGTTTCATCACACACGACAAGTCACAGAGATTACAATGACAATGAGCAGTCACTGGAATCAGGCTAAACTAAACGTATCAGCATGTACAGCAGAGTTTCTTCCTGCCTTCACGATGAGGCCCATATTGAACACACAACCCAAGGTACAGGGTTTAGACCTTCTTCTAAGTCCTCCTCTGTGGCTACTAGAAACTCACCTCAGAAATCTATCGCGAGAATGGTGTCACAATACGTCCCTAAAAAAGAAACTCAAGCACATCATCCTTTCACAGAACAGGTAAGTCAGGCTGATGTCCTGGCACAGGTGATGTTTTACTGCGGCCAAGAACCACAAAAGAACACACCTTTGGAATTTGCAAGATGACAAGGAAGCTTGACAGAGGCTATAAGTCGGAGGAAGTTACCAGGATGCCACTGCATACTTAAAAAAATTTATATATTTGGTTGCGTGGGGTCTTAGTTGTGAAATGTGGGTCTTCGATCACTGCGGCATGTGGGATCTAGTTCTCTGACTGGGGATGGAACCCAGGCCTCCTACAATGGGAGTACGGAGTCTCAGCCACTGGACTGCGAGGGAAGTCCCTTCTCCGTATCTTTAATATCCTCCCCTAGACGTTAGCCAAAGTGCAACAGAGAAAACGTATAAACATCAGGCAAAAGGCATTGAAGACATTGATTTAGATCCACCAAAGATAGGTATCCTTTCCTGATGTGACGTTGTCTCTATCTAGGGATGGATTCAAGACTGGGGACTGGGGACTTTAGTAAGGTAAGATTCTTGGTGATGCAGTCACCTCTCAGCAGGTGAGTGAGAAGATAGTGATGCAGAAGAGCAAGGATGCTGACAAGTAAATGACAGCTGTGAGGATTAAGTAAGCACTGGACCATTCCATTTCAAAAGATCCTGCTCCTCAAAGAAGACTTGTGAGAATTTTAATGAGTGACTGCCTCTGACTCAAATTACGGTCATGCCAGATCATGCTTCCACCTTATAAAATCTTCCTCATGCCTCTCCAATAAGGAAGAAAAGTGGCAAAACTGTTAGCAGTAAATTATTTCTGAAATTCCATTCTGAGTTTATGATGACTTCGAATCAATACATGGAACTGTTACCAGAATTCTAACCAAAGAAGACATGACTGCATGTGTATAAAATATTTACTAAGATGACTGGAATGAAATGCAGACTTTGAGGCTGGGTGAAACAAATCTGGCTCCATGCAGGAATGACAAGAGCTTTGATAGGGGTCAGAAGATTGGCCTCAGATAACCCGCAGATTGCATCCAAAGAGCCTCCCACTCAGAGAGGGCTCAGTATGAATTGTGTGTGTGCGAATGAAGGATGTAATTTGACAAATGGTATAAATAAAAAGTGGGCTTTCCAGGTGGCTCAGCGGTAAAGAATCTGCCTGCAATACAGGAGATCCAGGCTTGATCCCTGGATCACGAAGATTCCCCTGGAGAAGGAACTGGCAACCCACTCCAGTATTCTTGCCTGGAGAATTCCATGGACCAAGAATCCTGGCAGGCTACAGTCCATGGGATCGCAAAGAGTTAGATATGACTGAGAGACTAAACAATAACAAAATAAAAACACAATGTTTCTTTAAATAATGTGGTTTTACTATAATATACAGTACTTGCATTCTCTTAGTTATTTGTGATTTACTCACAGTCATCCTTAAACTTCCATGACAAAATGGAATTTTGAAGTAGTACTTTCACATGCTTAGAATTTATTCCAACTCTGTTCTGGCATGAACTTTCACAACTTACTCTGAAAATCACAGTGCACCTGCTTTTTCTTGTTGCTTTGGTTTGGTTCTGTGAGTTTTATAATAGCTGTTGGCCAAAGGTAGTCAGGTTTTGACCAAACCCAGATTTTCCCCGGACTTTATAAATGGGGCTTTTCACAGCAAAAACCCAAAAAGAAATTTCATACCCCAAATATAAAAGAATAATGGATCTCAAGAGGCACTGCATTGCTAATATTTAACATTATAACTTTATAAAGATGCAGTGAGTACCAGCTCTGTGTCAGGCACTTGTGCTTGGCATGGACTGGGCAGGAATATGGATGATAGAGGGATATGACCAAGGAACGGTGTATACAGGACAAAAGTATATGGCGTGTCCCTTCACACAAGCAGCAGAGATAAACAAGGTAGATAAGTCACAGAACCACGCTACCATATGAGGCATTACCGAGCAAGTGCCCAATGACGGCTCACGAGAGCTGATCTGAGCTGAGTGCTGTGTGCTCAGCCCTTTACACGCATCACGTCATGGGAGCCTCAGACGAGTCCATGAAATAAGCATCCATTTTACGGAGGTGGAAACTGAGACTGAGGGAGATACAGGAATTTCTCCCCTGACCCCAGAACTAATAAATGTAAGTGTTCAGCTTAGGACACGAACCCTTGCTTGTCTGAGGGCAAAGCCAAGCCAACTCTGCATCAAGACAACATGTACTCCAGTTAAGAGAAGGAAGAATCCCTGTGCTCAGTGTCTCTGAGAGAAACACTTTGTCTTTTTATACATTTATTGTGCACAGAAGGGGCACTAACTGAATTGCAGAACTTTCAAAATTGAAATGCAAATCTTATTTCAAGGCACTATCACATCTGAGGTACAGGGAGCTAATAAAATTAGGCTGAGTAAATGAAGGGATGTATGAGTTCTGTATCAGTATCACTAAAAGCTCCTCAAAATTCCTTCGGGTACCAGTTTTTCATGCCTCCAGGCTTCTGCAGAACAGACTTCTGTCTTCGGTTTAGGGAATGCCCATTCAACCTTGCAGCCCAGCTCAACCCCCCACTTGTGTCTCTCTCCAATTCCCTTTTTCTTTTACTAAAGTGGGAGCTGTTTAAGAGTGGGAACAATGTCTATTTTCAGAGAGTCAGGACAGCATAAGAGAGTTCTCAATGAATAGTTAATAAAGAAACAGATCCTTCAATCTTGAAGGTTTTGCATGAAAATGATACTGACTTTTTATTGGGTTCCAGCAATTACTAGTAAGACACCAGGCTTTTCAGAAGCTTTGAAAATGTGGAATCAATAAATAAGCCTGAGTATAATGTAAGAGTGTTAAATAAGGTTATGTCAGTTACTCCAGACTGATCAATGCAGGCCCAAATCAAAATGAACAGCTCATCCACTCTTATGATTGCAGTAAAGTTACAAGAGAAAATGGACAGAAAAATCCACGCTGGTCTTGATTGCTAATGACTGCTCTTTTAAGAACATTTCTACTTTCAGAGTGTACTGAGACATATACATTACCATATGTAAAACAGATAACCAGTGTGAGCTTGATGCATGACGTAGGGCATCTAAAGCCAGTGCTCTGTGACAACCCGGTGGGATAGGGTGGGGAGGGAGGTGGGAGGGGAGTTCACAGGATAGAGGGGACACATGTATACCCATGGCTGATTCATACTGATGTATGGCAGAAACCATTACAATATTGTAATCATCCTCCAACTAAAATAAATAAATAAACTTTAAGAATGAGTGGCTCTAAATTGGTTTATAGACTGCACACTGAAGGAAGCCAAACTATAAAAGGAAAACTTTCAGGAAGTTAGCAAACACATAGCCTTCTAGAATAATGAAATGTCCTAAAATAACTGTCGATGTCTAAAGGAGGAAGAGTATAGGAACAGTGCTGAATATGATGCCCTGATATTTGAAAGCACTAAAGGGAGACATCAACAGTATCACTCTTGTGAGGATATTAATCTTTCAGAGGATACGAAAACCTAAAGCACCAACTGCAGCAAGCAGCTGCTGTTTTAATGCAGCTGAATAATTCAGGAAAGGAGCTAGCTAGTCACACAAAAATCCCTACTGGTTGTGCCTTTGAACACTTTTTAGGGCTGGAAATTTCCAACATAACAAAAAGTCCAGGCTATTTTTCTCTCTTATCTGGCCAAATGAAAGAAGCTCAAAGAATCCTAAAGCAAACTCTGAAGACTGAAATATAAATTAATCTCACTTTATTTCATAAAGGTAGTCTCCAAAGGTATCTTCAGAGATAAATAAAACCCAATCTAAATACATTAAAATAACAGTGTTTACAGAAAACCGGTAAAGAAGGAAAGTAAAAGCTCTCTGAGTAAGCTACTTTGCAGGCCTGAGTTTTTTCAGCGTGGGCTTTCTCAAAGTGGGAAAACTTGTAAGTGAATAGCACTCAATTTCTGGAAACCTCCATGAGCCTTACTGCTGGGTGCTCCCGTGTAATGGAGAGTCAGAGATTTATAACCCAAATACCCACAAGGAAAGAAAGAAAGTGAAGTCACTCAGTCATGTCCGACTCTTTGCAAATCCATGGACTGTATGTAGCCTGCCAGGGTCCTCCATCCATGGAATTTTCCAGGCAAGAATACTGGAGTGGGTTGCCATTTCCTTCTCCAGGGGATCTTCCTGACCCAGGGATCAAACCCGGGTCTCCCACATTGCAGGCAGATGCTTCACCATCTGAGCCTCCAGGGAAGCCCACCCACAAGGAAACATTCTCTCAATATCCTCTGATAAAAGAACTCTGCAACAAAAGCAGTTAGGTTCTATCTGCAAGGCATGTCAGCATCTTTCTGCAATGGCCATCAAGTTTTGGGACCTAAATTCCTTGCAAAATTCTTGTCAAAAAGAAAAAAATCAGGTCTAGATAGATAGGGGGGTGTGTATGTATGTGTGTATAAAATACTTTTTTATTCTGCCAAACCACAAAACTGCTAAACAGGGATTTTTACCATTTTCTTTTCTTTTTCTGACTTAAGACTTTTTTATAGTTATCTTTTTTTTAGAAAACTTAAATCAGAAAAATAAAAGTATTAATATGTATGTGTCCTAGATGCTTTGAGGCAGTTCTTTATTCTTTTCCGCCAATGTTTAATCACTATGGATAATCAAATGTGATTTAATTCATGCCATGGTAATACTTTTCAAATGTGTATAAATTCAGAAACCAGAAAGCACTCTTTGTAAAGACCATGTGTCCTAGTTTTTTGGTTTAGAAATAGTGATCACCATATTCTTAGCAGTAAGCTCATCCAAGCTCAAGTTAAAAACCACTTAACTCCTCTGGTGTAAAACTGTTCTTTAAAATGTGTGTCCTAAATATTTTCTATAATGAGCAAGCTGCATGAAGAAAGAAACTATCTCCAACCTGGGGTCTGGCATAAAATTTGGAATCATTAATGACAGGGGGCGGGGAGAATGATGCTAATACCATGATGTATATGCTGATACGCTTTCCTTATGGCTCAGCTGGTAAAGAAACTGCCTGCAGTGCAGGAGACCTGGGTTCGATCCCTGGGTTGGGAAGATCCCCTGGAGAAGGGAAAGGCTACCCACTCCAGTATTCTGGCCTGGAGAATTCCATGGACTATATAGTCCATGGGGTCGCAAAGAGTCGGACACAACTGAGCGACTTTCACTCACTATATAATATACGCTAATATGGCATGGGAAAGTATATTTCATGATTCAGATAATGTTGATATGTGTCTATAAACGGAGTCTTTGTACGGCCTCATTTTCTTAAACCTGCTTTCCTTGCTGAAATATCTAACTGTTAATAACAAGGGTACATGGTTAGTACTGCTTTTGACTTGATAGTATTTCTTTTAAAAAGAACAGGGAGAGTGTATCAGTTACCAATTTACTGCCTCTCAGTTCTGAAAGCACCTTTCTCTGCAATAAACAAACGCACTTAAAGCACTTCTCCTTTCAAGCATGTGTGATGTTAAGCTTTCTCAGGAGGGTGGAGGGACAATTCAAGCAGGAGGTGGCTCCCCTGAATGCCCAGCCCTGGGGCGGGCCGTGTGGGCGGGAGGTCAGTTGGTGGAGTGTGGCCCACTCACACCCCAGGACCTGGTTCCTGTGTTACCTTGCAGCCTCAGCCTGGCCATAATCTTTCGGCAGTCTTGTCAACGTGGATACCAGTGCCCCCACATGGCTGGTGGGCTCTGAAGGTCTCGTGGTCCCACTGGTACCCAGGCCCCCAGTGCACATCCACGGCACTGGCCGCCGCTTGCCTGCTCCTTGCCTGCACTCCGGAGGGCCATCTATGGTTTCCCCAGAGCTCATGTGCCAGCTTGGGTCCAGTGAAACCAGCAAACTCCTCTGCGATGCCACGGCCAAACCCTGCCTTCTCTACTGAGGTCTGAACCCCTCCCTGGCAGTTTGTCCTTCCTTGGGGACACTCCCTCAGCCCTAGGGAACCACAGAGAGTTTTCTTACACCTTGCAGTTCCTCATTTATCACAGGTAGTAACTCTTTGTATTTTTTCTTAATTTTTATTGGAGTATGGTTGATTTATTAATACAATGCTGTGTTAGTTTCAGGTGTATGGCAAAGTGAATCAGTTACACATATATATACACATACACACATACATACACACACATGCACGTATACAGCCACTCTTTTTCAGACCCCTTTCCCACACAGGTCATCACAGCGCAGTCGCCCCCTGGGCTCCACAGTGGGCCCTTACCAGTCCCGTTTCATGGACAGTAGTGTCTGTACGTCAATCCCCAGCTCCCAATCTATGCCACCCCTCCTGGGCCCCTGGTGACCGTAACCTGTTTTCTGCATCTGTAGGTCTATTTCTGTTTTGCAGGTAAGTCCATTTGTACTGTGTTTCAGCTGGATGACTCCTCATATGAAACCTCCCCTGTTAAACCTACTATGCGGCTCCTGCCTCCTGACTGGACCCAGGCTACTGCCGGGAGGAAGGCCGCCACTGAGGACAACGTGAGCACGTGCCTGCCCACGAACGGAGAAACATCCACAAGGCCAAACCCCAAGAAAAATTCCCGTGTGAAAATGCCCAGACAATCTCAAATCCAGAAGAGCCTAGTATGTTTATTTACAGCCCCAATGAGGAACTAAAATACTCTCATTTGCTCCCACTGAAAACTGTACTAATGATGAACAGATAAACAATCCGTGGTTTAGTCAGACAACTGAAAGCTACTCAGTGGCCCAAAGGAGTGACTCCAGGTACGTGCAACCACATGGATGAATCGCAAAAAGGAATGCTCAAACAACCCAACACAGAAGACTATGCACTGAATGACTCCATCCAGATAGCATCACAGAAAAGATAAAACTATCAGGACAAATGACAGGGCGTGAGGGAAACTCTTGGAGGCGATGGAAATGCTCTATGTCTTGATTATGGTTGTGTTTACACCACTGTATACATCTGTCACAACTCTGCAAACTGCACACTAATAAGCCAGTTTTATGGTATATAAATTAAGCCTCAATAAACCTGATCTTAATAAAGCAAAAAACTAAATACATATAAAGAATTGAGGGGGACTTCCTTGGCAGTCCAGTGGTTAAAACTCTGCATTTCCAATTCAGAGAGCTTGGGTTCAATTGCTGGTTGGGGAACTAAGATCCCACGAGCTACACAGAGTAGCCAAAAAAAATGATTTTTAATTAAAAAAAAACAACTGTGGAAGGTAGTTCATGTAATACTTAAAGGGAATTTTATACCTTACATGGATAGATTACAGAGATGATTTAAAATTATTACATTTAATTATCCAGTTAAAGAATAAAAAGCCCAGGAAAAAAACCAAAGAAAGTAGATATGGGTAATATAAAATTATGAATTCAAAAGTTAAAGCTCAGTGGCAAGGATCTCCCAAACCAAAAGCTGATTCTTTCATATGACTAAAAGGAAAAAAAAAAAAAACCCACAGAAAACTGCTGACAAGTTTAATCAAGAAAAAAAGAGGAAACAAAACTACTAGGAATGAAAAGCAAGCTGCACTACTGATTCTATAGATTCTTAAATCTAAACCTTTATGTCAAAAAATCCAAAAACTTATACGAAATGAAGATTTCCAGGTGGGGGGGAAAATACCATAGATTTACCTGGAATCAAACCAAAAAGACCATGGACTAAGAAATATGGACCGAAGGATACAGGATGAACTGAATTCCAGTTCTCCCAACAAGGCAGATTACTGGCAGAACTCCTCTGAAACTTCCTCCTATGGAAGAAGGGAAATCTCCAGGGGCCAGAATCATTGTTGTATTAATAACAGTAATCCTATCTTCTTATACTACTAACAGTGCTGCTGCTGCTAAGTCGCTTCAGTCGTGTCCGACTCTGTGCGACCCCATACATGGCAGCCAACCAGGCTCCCCAGTCCCTGGGATTCTCCAGGCAAGAACACTGGAGTGGGTTGCCATTTCCTTCTCCAATGCATGAAAGTGAAAAGTGAAGTCGCTCAGTCGTGTCTGACTCTTAGCGACCCCATGGACTGCAGCCTATCAGGCTCCTCCGTCCATGGGATTTTCCAGGCAAGAGGACTGGAGTGGGCTGCCATTGCCTTCTCCATACTAACAGTGCAGTTCCTGGTAAATCAAGAAAATATAAAGGACAATAGAATGGAAGGATAAACAGAAGCCCCCACCACCCCACCGCCCTGGTTGCCTTGGTGAAAGGCTAAGATTTAAGGAAATTAGTGTATAATGATTATAGTAATAATTACAATTATATAAGCCAGTATTTTGAAAACGTTCTTAGCCGGTCACTACATCAAGCACTTTTTGTGTATTGTCTCGTTTGATTGTCACTAAATCTTACAGCTGTGACTGTCAACCTGATTGTATAGATAATCTGAGGCATGCAGAATGACATACTTTGCCTGAGGTTACAGTCAGCAGGAGACGGAGACCCAAACTGACTGGCTTTCTCCATCTGTAAAATGGAAAAGCCAGACAATCCCAGCTAACCTCTTGGAAAGGTTTTGTGAGGAATGACCAAAATAAACACGTGGGTAGAGGTCACCTGAGGACAAACTTTGGCTGAAATCAAAAAGCACAGTATCTGCAGGCAGACCTTTTAAAACAACAGTATGTGTGTTTCCCAACTACGGAATCCTCTCTTCTCAGAAATGACCAGAGGTGGTCAAGAAGGGACTTCCCTGGTGCTCTAGCGGTTAAGACTCCACGCTCCCAGGGGGCAAGGGTTCAATCACTGGTCAGAGAGCTAGCTCCCACATGTGGCAACTAAGACCCAGCACAGCCAAATAAATAAACGTTAAAAAATCAAGGAAAAGACAACCCACAGAATAGAGAAAATATATATATATATTTTTAAAAAGCAGGCAAGGAAATGCCAGACGATGTCTCTTGCTGGAGACATAGTGGGACTAGAACACATCCCCTTTAAGGCCCCTTTCCATTCTGAAAGCCCAACACTCTTCTGGCCGACACGGGGCCAGAGGAGCTTCGGGAGGGAGACACGGCTTCCAGGAGTCCGAGACACAGGCTGTTGCCTGCACTTTCTGCGAAGCCTGGTGGACACGACCTCAAGACAGCCCTTCCGAGAGCCTGACGTTGTCAGTACACCGTTCATGGGGCTTAGGAGCTGTTTCTGCTCTTCTGTTCTAAGCCATCAAGATCTAAATTACTTCTTACTCCTGTTCTCACTGCCACTACCCAAATTCATGGAACCCATGGTCTGGACTCTGCTCTTTGGCTCACCATGTGGCTGAGATTAAAAAAAAACATCCTATGTTGTAACAGCTGAGAATAACTGGCCATGAAGACAGAACTTAAAAGAAAAAAGCGCCAAGCAGACAGGGATCAGGCCACCTCAGAACCAAACAAAGGCAATAAGAAAGAGTGTCAAGCTCACACAGGCTGATATCATTCTTTTCTCCCCCTTAAACTGGAGTATAGATGCTTTAGAAGGTTGTGTTAGTTTCAGCTATATAGCAAAGCGAATCAGCCACACACGTGTGTGTGCGGTCACTCAGTCACGTCTGACTCTGTGCGACCCCATAGACTGTAGCCCACCGGGTTCCTCTGTCCGTGGGATTTTCCAGGCAAGAATACTGGAGTGGGTTGTCATCTCCTACTCCAAGGCATCTTCCCAACCCAGGGACTGATCCTGCCTCTCTTGCACCGTATACATATATCCCCTCTTTTTTTGGATTTCCTTCCCGTTCAGGTCATCACAGAGCACTGAGTTCCCTGTGCTGCACAGTAGGTTCTCAACTAGTTATCGATTTTATACATAGTAAGGTGTATATGTCAATCCAAATCTCCCAGTTCATCCCACCACCCGCCATCCCCCCACCCCGGGCTGAAAGCGTTCTAAGCAACCCTCTGGGGTCACGAGCCACAGTGCTGAAGCCGTGCTCTTGGAGACATGTCAATAACCAAGTCAAACGCAAGCTTCCCTCAGCTGCACGATTCCCCAGCAGAACAAGGCCGCTGTGACTCGAGACAAAGACGACATTCATCTGCCATGTGGTTTCTCAAAGCACATCTAAACAGCAGGTTGCCCGGGCAATTTTGGATACATATTTCTTTTTCCGACTGCTGTTCTTGGCTGGTTTTCTGACAGTAAAAAGTACAAGATCTCGTTATACTCCTGCGTACAAATGAATTCAGCCTTAACATACTTTAAGCCCAGCTTTACAGGAAAAATAAGAAATCTGAAACAAAAATAGTATACCTTGTCAGGAACAATTTAGGACAGTCTTCTCACCGGGAGCTGCTCGGCGTGGTTACCCCAGTAAAGACCATTAATGGGCAACTGGTGTTTATCCTGGCTGGCTCTGGGCGCTCACAAGGCACTGCAGAGCAGGAGGCCAGAGTACTAATCACAGTCTCCGCTCACCTTTCTTTCAGCACAGGATTATGAAAAGAAGGTCATCAAGGGAAGGTTAACAAGCACACAAATGGAGTTAGTCCAGGACAGAGAGATGGTGGCAAGAGATGCCGCTACAGAGAGAATAGCATCTGAGGTTTAAAATCCTGACTTCATTCACACACTCCCCAGACAAAACACCACCAACAAAAGCAAACAGGAAGCCTCAATTCCTAAACCTCTCACTGACAAGAGAGAAAGCCTGGCTTAATAAGTTCGAATGATCTCAAAGCAACCTGCATGCGTATGAAGTTGCTTCAGTCGTGTGTCTGTGTTACCTCATGGACTGTATCCCGCCAGGCTCCTCTGTCCATGGGATTCTCCAGGCAGGAATACTGGGGTGGGTAGCCATTCCCTTCTCCAGGGAATCTTCCCAACCCAGGGACTGAACCTGGGTCTCTTATGTCTCCTGCATTTATCATTCATGCCACCTGGAAAGCTCCTCAAAGCAACCTAACTGCAACCAAAAACTCTACCAATACTGAACATCAAATGAAAGGAGAATGAGGAAGTTAATCAAAATAGCATGTGGGGGAATTCCCTGGCAGTTCAGTGGCTCAGACTCCAGGCTCCCAATACAGGGGACCTGGGTTCAAACCCTGGTCAGGGAACTGGATCACACATGCTATAACTGAGAGTTCACATTCTGTAACGTACTTAGTTGTAATGCTACAACTAAGACCCAGCACAGCCAAATAACTAAATAAATATTTTAAAAAATAAATAAATCACAAGATGTGGTGAACTATTACATAACCATCAGAATGATAATTTTATAGATGTTTCTAATGATAGGAAAAAAATATCTGACATGTTAAGTGAAAAAAAAATCAAGATGCCATATTATATACACAAAATGATTTCAGCTGTGTACAATATCTAAGTGTAAGAAATCAGAAATGAATATATTAAAATGTGAACTGGGATTATTGGTGGGGGGTGGTGGAACCATGGAAGAAATTGTCTTCCCCAAGCTTTTAAACTTCTAAATGTTATACAATGGGCATGTATTCTTTTTACACCTTAAAGGCAGGAAAACACCACAGCAACAGCCAGAAGAGCAAACAAGCACTGAAAAAGAAGATAAGAAACAGCATTTATTAAGGGCTTAGTACAGGCCAGGCAACTGTCCTTAGGGCTTCACATGCATTAGCACATTTGTTTTTACAACAACCCTGTGAGATGAGAGTGACTTCTATCCACATCTGATAAGGAAACTGAAGGTTAGCCAGGAGGCATAACAGATGGATAAGACAGGACATGAAGGCGTAGATTTGACTAGATGGAACTTTGTTAGCAAAGTAATGTCTCTGCTTTTTAGTATGCTGTCTAGGTTGGTCATAACCTTTCTTCCACCATGGCTGGTGGTTTTAACAAAGACTTACACCACCTCTCGAACACAACAGCAGAATCTGCCCTTCTGCCTGCAAGCTGGACCTAGAAACAAGCATCGATGATAAAAATCTTGAAAAGACACTATCATAATGGAGGAGAATGACTACAAAAGAGGAATCTGCCCAGATGCTAAGATACTTGGGTTTGAGTTTCCAACTGGAAAAACTAAAAGCACTTTCAATTAAAGTTTTAAAGAGAACTGATGTGAAAGAGTGAATCATCACTGTAGGTGAAAATATACCAGCACAACAAATTCAACCCACAGCTGAATTCTACAATACAAGAGAAAGCTGGGAATCACTGTCAAAAAAAGACCTCAGGTAGCTATTCATCAAACTAATAAATAAATAAAAGCATTTTAAGTTGGTGCTAGAGGTAGAGACTGGCTAGGTGGCGCTAGTGTTGTGACTGTGTGGATCACAGCAAACTGGAAAATTCTTCAAGAGATGGGAATACCAGAGCACTTTATCTGCCTCCTGAGAAATCTGTATGCAGGTCAAGAAGCAACAGTTAGAACTGGACATGGAATTACGGACTGGTTCCAAATTGGGAAAGGAGTACGTCAAGGCTGTATATTGTCACTGTGCTTATTTAACTTAGATGCAGAGTATAACATGAGAAATGCTGGGCCGGATGAAGCACAAGCTGCAATCAAGATTGCTGGGAGAAATATCAATAACCTCAGATACGCAGATGACACCACCCTTATGGCAGAAAGAGAAGAGGATATGAAGAGCCTCTTGATGAAAGTGAAAGAGGAGAGTGAAAAAGCTGGCTTAAAACTCAACATTCAGAAAACTAAGATCATGGCATCCAGTCCCATCACCTCATGGCAAATAGATGGGAAACAATGGAAACAGTGACAGATTTTATTTTCTTAGGCTCCAAAATCACTGCAGATGGTGACTGCAGCCATGAAATTAAAAGACGCTTGCTCCTTGGAAGAAAGGTTATGACCAACCTAGACAGCATATTAAAAAGCAGAGATATTACTTTGCTAACAAAGTTCCATCTAGTCAAATCTATGGTTTTTCCAGTAGTCACGTACAGATGTGAGAGTTGGACTATAAAGAAAGCTGAGCACTGAAGAATTGATGCTTTTGAACTGTGGTGTTGGAGAAGACTCTTGAAAGTCCCTTGGACTACAAGGAGATCAAACCAGTCAATCTTAAAGGAAATCAGTCCTGAATATTCATTGGAAGGACTGATGCTAAAGCTGAAACTCCAACACCTTGGCCACCTGATGTGAAGAACCGACTCATTGGAAAAGACCCTGATGCTGGGAGGGATTGGGGGCAGAAGGAGAAGGGGATGACAGAGGATGAGATGGCTGGATGGCATCACCGACTCGATGGACATGAGTTTGAGTAAGCTCCGGGAGTTGGTGATGGACAGGGAGGCCTGCCGTGCTGCAGTCCATGGGGCTGCAGAGTTCACTGAGAGACTGAACTCTCTCAGTGGTAGAGAATTCACCTGCCAATGCAGGAGACATAAGAGACCTGGGTTCAAACCCTGGGTCAGGAAGATCCTCTGGAGGAGGTCATGACAACCCACTCCAGTATTCTTGCCTGGAGAACCCCACGGACAGAGAAGCCTGGCAGGCTACAGTCTGTGGGGTCACAAAGAATCGGGCACGACTGAAGCGACTTAGCATACTTAAGCTATAATTACTAAGGTTTGGACAAAGAGGAACTGAATTTGCCCTCCAAATATGAAGTACCCAGCAAAAAGGGGCACTGACTCTTAAAGACTAGAGAATAGAAAGAAACTTAGGAGAAAAAGAAAAAAGCATTGTACTTGATGCCAAATTATATAACCTGCAACCAGCCTAAGAGGATCCTGACTCTTTTTTCAGTCCAGCACTGAAGGCCTTTTGGTCAGAAATAATCAATTTTGCTTGGCAAAAAAGGCATCAAGACATAGAAGTGCTTTGGATTAAATTCTGTAGAATCAGCCTCTTTGAGATGCATTAAAGTTAATGCCAAAACCAATATGGTGTTCTGTTCACAGCTCCTTTCTAGAGGCTTTAAAAGCAGAAAAATATTTAAACTCAAAGTCTGAAGTGGAAACTTGCTATCTGTAAAAACAAAGCCACTTTAGTAGCTATGAGAAGTCATTGAGATTTGGTAATTCCAAATTCACCATGTATAATAAAAATACTGGTTGTTAGGGAAATTGGCTAGCTGTTTAGAAAAATATGAAACTGGACTGCAACCTTAGTCTTCATACCAAGACACATCCTGACAAGATAAATATTGAAAAAGAAAAAAATAAACATTCTAAAACAAAGTAAGGGTCAATATTTTTATAATGCTGGGATCTGAAAAACTTCTAAACGTGGCATTAAATCCCAGAAACCACAAAGGAAAAGCTGCTAAATGAAAATACATAGAATTAAAAATACCTGAACAGACACCTTACATAAAGTTTTTTAAAACTAGGAAAAGACCTTTATTTAAAAATTCATAAGCTCACTTGATATATGAAGAACTCTTTGGAATCAATAGGAAAATAAAAACTCCACTGACAAATAACACAAAGTGACAATTTAGACACCAAAATGATAGGGGAATGTGACCATCTGTATCACAATCCCAAATTTATAAGGTTTGACGCTCAAGTGTTCTACTTGTAAGAATTACTTCTAAGGACATACATATCGTGCAAAGAGGTTCATTAAAGCTTGCTTAGTATCAAAAGTTGGCCGCTACCTTGAGGTCCATGATTTGGGGGTTACTTAAATCAGAGGTCACAAATGCAGCTGTTTTCATAAGTCAGTACGGCCAAGGAAAATGACCTCAATGGGCTAGTTTTAACACAAGGAAGCAGGAAGTGCTGAGATCTGGGGTGAACTGGAGAGTTCAGACCCTTTTGGTAATCCAAATGATAAAAATCACGTATTCATGGCCACACTGGCTCTCCCTTCCCCAGTCTCCACGGTCCCTCAGGGCTGATGTGTGATCCACAGCACGTACGGCAGCCTGGTCTCTCTGAGACACGCAGGAGGACCCCCTTACTGTGAATGCGGGATGCTCCTCTAGCCCATCACACTGGAGAAGCTACAAGAGTTCACTGAGGCAACATCACTGGCTCCCAGAGCGGATAAAACCGTGAAGGTCATTGTCTCCACGTTTCCTTGAGGCTATGGTCAGTTCCGCCTTGTTGAACAGTCCCAGGTACAGAAGGAAGACAGGGGGAGGGGAAGGCAAGGATGGGGGGAAGGCCAGCAGTCAGGGAAGAAGGCTTTCTTGTGGGATTTTCATTTTTCATAAAAACAAAACTGAGACGGGAGGAAAGGCTGTATGAATGAAAAAAGGCGAAGTCCTCCGAATCACATACCTTCTATGGAAGTGTCCCTAAAACTGCACATGCTGATCAAATACCAGGAAATCAGGCATGATTTCTGAGAATTCTTGCACGAAGTGCTGAGTGCCCAGCACCACTGTTACGTGTTCCTTCGGCAATAGACTTCTGGGCAGCTGTTGTCCTCATTAACCAAGCTGGCACAGGGAAGGGCTGCCACGGATAATATGACATGATGTGTGGTATTTTTCTCACAAGATCTTAATTCATCCTAGGAACCGGTTTAACCAAATTCATCCCAGAATGGTTGTAGATTATAATTTCAGTCTCGGCAGCAGGTCAGACGTAGAAAATGTCCACCTGAATGTGGAATGGAACATTTCTTCCCAGAGAAAATAACTTGCTGCTTGGTCCTGCCCCATCTGGGGTAAGAACCCTTGGGAGAGAACAGCCAATTTCTTGATTTTACTGCATTTTAAATACCGCTTCCTTAAGATCTGTTAAATTCCCAAAGAGGTAGGTCAAATGGAGACGAGTGGTGGCCACATATGAGGAACGGTGTGGGGAGGATATACCTGTAGAAGCCAACAGGAGCGGTCCTTGTGGTGACAGAACTGTTCTTTCATGCCCGGTGGATGCTCGTCTCTCGTCTGGGTGGATGAATCTAGATATTCTCATTGTGAAACTGTGCTGCGGTTTCTCAAGATGTGACCACTGGGGAAACTGTAGAGAAGGCAGTGGTCCCCAGCCTTTTTGGGCTCCAGGGACCAATTTCGTGGAAGACAAATTTTTCATGGACCAGGAGGGGTGGGATATGGTTTGGGGATGATTCAGGCACATCACATTTATTGTGCACTTTATTTCTATTGTTATTATATCAACCCCACCTCAGATGATCAAACATGAGATCTTGGTGGTTGGGGACTCCTGGTATAGAGTACACAGGATCTCTCTGTAATATTTCATGCAACTGTATGTGAATCTACAGTTATCTCAAAATAAAAATCTATTTTCCTTTTTAAAAAGGGACATCCAAATCTGAAGGCTACAAAATCCTAGAACAGTCTTTACTACGACTGTGCTAAGCAAAGAGCAAACGGAAGTGATGGGTGGGGTCTGTAAAGTCGATCTGAGTTTGCTCTTCCTCAAGTAGCTGCCCACCTCCTGATCTGACGTGTGCAATCTGAACTCAGCTACATGGGCCAGGGCACTTGGCAGGTGACAGATCCCAGATATGGCCCTGGGTCTCTATCTTTATCTCATTCATCCTCTCTCACACTCACTCACACACATACACATTCACATGAGCTATTTTATATGAACAACCACAACCATCTGGATTAAAACTGTCCTGAAAAAGAACACCGATGTGAGAACTTTCCAGGTCCTACAGCTTCCAGGCAGGCACAGAAAGGAAGTGATCTCATCAGAGAAGACACACAAGGTCTGTAGGAATTGGTTAAGTTTGATATTCAAACTCCATGCACAACAAAGTCTCAACAGAATTAAGCTCATTTCAGGTGTTAAGTGCAGCTTTCCTGATAGCTCAGTTGGTGAAGAATCTGCCTGCAATGCAGGAGACCCCAGTTCGATTCCTGGGTCGGGAAGATCCCCTGGAGAAGGGATAGACAACCCACTCCAGTACTCTTGGGCTTCCCTTGTGGTTTAGATGGTAAAGAATCCGCCTGCAAGGAGGGAGACCTGGGTTCGATCCCTGGGTCAGGAAGATCTGGAGAAGGGCAAGGCTACCCACTCCAGTATTCTGGCCTGGGGAATTCCGTGGACTGTAGAGTCCGTAGGGTCGCAAAGAGTCGGACACGACTGAGTGACTTTCACACAGGTGTTAAGTAAATACTTCAAGGCAAACCCCATTTAACTAGGAGGCGGCAGCTGCAGCAGCAAGGCCCTAGACAGAGCTGTGAGTGAGTCTGGGGCTTGCCTCCTGCCTCTCTTGTTTGGGGCAACACATCTCATCGTCTTTAGCTCTTTCCCTCTGGTAGTTCATCTCTCCTACCAACATCTTACAAATCAATAGAAAATTTACTAAATGCCTACTGTGTGTGAAGCACTCTTTTAAAACACTTTAAAAGCTTTTTCTAATTTAACCTTCCCAATCACCCTGTAGTAAATATGATTCGTGCTTGAGGTTAAAGGACTTGCCCAGAGCTAGAGATCTCATCAACAGTGAAGCCGGGACCGAATCCAGGTGTGTCTGGCTCTGGTCAGTATGTCATCCTGCCTCCTGGTTTCATGTTGGTCTCCAGGGTGTCCAGAGCACCTCCCCGCATTGTAGAAGGACAGGAAGGACAAAAGCCTGACATATGCTGAGCATTTTATATGCCTTACACAGGCTCTGTCTTTCCAGCTCAAATACCCCCTTTGACAGGCATGCGTTATCTCTGTTTTAAAGGTTAGCGAACAAAGCCTGAGAGAATTTGAGGGCTCTTGAAGACTTTTTCATCTCATTTTTACTTAGCAGATGAAGAAACGAGAGCCCAGAAAGATTAGGTGGCTTGCTGAAGGACACAAAGCTGGTTACTGTCACAACCGAGGTCTGGCTGCCAACCCACCGCTCTTTCACCACATCTAAGCTCTCACTCTGAAAGGAACCAACATTATTAATAATAGAGCAGGAATGCCAGGCACTTTGCTAGATGCTTTACACCTCTCTCCAACTCTGAGGGAGGGGTTTCCCAACACTGCTGTTCCAATCAATGCTTTCTACTAACATGGACCACAGAAGGGGACCTCGACTTAAATGTCACACATCAGTTTTACAAGGTGGTTAACATGATCCTCTACACACAGACGAATGGATATCACAGGAAGAAATATGAAAAGACTGGAAAATTTGTCACAGAAGGCACAAAGGATCTGAACAATGTAATCAAATGATGCTTTCTGAGCGCCTGTGTGCCCCAGGAATTTGCCAAGGGCTGGGCCCCACTGAGAAAGACAATTCAGCCCCTGAATCAATGAACACTCACCACCGGCACATGTGTGATGCTTCCTGCCACAGCAGCGTGTTATTCTGAAAAAAGCAAATGGTCTTGACATCAGAAAATCTAAATTGAGAGCCTAACTTCACCATCCACGAATCAGGTGCCCTGGGGGCGAGGGGGAGGGGGGGCACATGAGCGAGTGTCTGGGCCTCTCAGTCAACAAGGGGGAAGAGCTGGCATCTTCTGGGCCAAGATGCTGTGAGAGGCGAATGGACCAAGATGCCTAAGGGACCGGACACAGGATAAACACACAGTAACTGCTATTATCACTTCTTCTCAAATTCTACAACTTGAAGAGAGCACATGTCCCCGACAGTAAAACTGAAAAGGAGATGAACAGGGGAATGGGGAGGTATGAGCCCAAGGGTACCAAGCTCAGGTACACAAGATGAGTATGTCTTAGAGATCTACTGCCATGCCGCAACGGTGCCTACAGCAAACAATCCTGTACTGTATGTACCTAAAAATCTGCCAAGACGGTAGTTCCTCCGTTAAGTGTTCTTATCAAAAACACAAAAATTATATAATAAAGTAAATACAGAAGGTGGGAAGGAAAAGAAGATGATGAACAGCCAATATGATTACTGGAGTGGGAGGTACACACTGCTGGGTGTAAGACGGGCTGCTAGAAGGTATCACATGACCGGGGGAATACAGCCAACACTTTCCAATGACTGTAAATGGAGTGGGACCTTTAACAATTGTATTAAAATTTTTTTAATTAATAAAAAGTTAGTAAAAATATTCAGTCTCTACCACTAAGGTAAGAAGAGTAAATTGACAGAAAAGTTAACACTGAAGAGATAACAGGGTTATGAGGGAGGAAAAATTTGGGAATGAGTGCCTGAATGAGACCAAAAGGCACTTGAGGGCATATCAACTGTTTGCTGTAGCTATTAAGACTTCTCTACAATTGATACCTTTGTTTTCACAGAGGTTATATTTCATCAAAACTCAATAACAATGTCTTTTTACAGTTAGCATGACATTTCCTGAACAACAGCACGATTACTGTAACACCCACAGTTACAAAGTAAATAATAAAGAACATCAAGAGAAGGTAAAAATCACGTTGTTCTGACAAGGGGGATTAGTTATATAAATAATGAAATGCAAAGCTGGCCAATCTGCATGCACTCTGAATAAGCATGAAAAAAATTCAAGCCAATAATAAATACTCTTCTTACAAAATTCCCAGTAAGATGTGATAAACCTGAAACCATTCTTCCTGGTCACTAGAACCCCCATCACGTATTATTTGAAAGAGGATTCTTTCACCCTCTTTGTAAAGTTAAGTAAGTACGCAGTATGTCATTGGGTAAAGAATCTGCCTGCCAACACCGGAGACGCAGGTTCAGTCCCTGGGTCGGGAAGATCCCCTGGTGGAGGAAATGGCACCGCACTCCAGTATTCCTGCCTGGAAAACTCTAAGGACAGAGGAGCCTGGTGGGTTACAGTCCATGGGGTCACAAAGAGTCAGACATGGCTGAGCATGCATGCATGCATGTCACTGGAGCTCACAATTAGCTTGTTTTGTTTTTCCTGTGAGAAAATACCCAAGAGTCAACAGAGGTAGGAAGCAACCTGGGAGTTTTGGTTCGAGACTTAATTTTGGCATTAAGTAGGAAAGCTGTCTTTTAGCATCTGGATTTCAGATATTCAACCTATAAAAGGGATAAGAAAACTCGTCTTGCCCCCTCAGAGGTACCCTTAAGAATAGCCAAGTTAAAGAGGAAAATATGAATGCACCTTTAACTGTATTAAATATTGTATTAACAAAAGTGATGATAATATTACCGTCATGAGCAATAGATGCATTCCAGAAGTCTGGGCTTAACTGCCCCTTTGGCCTTCTCTCTGGATTATCTGTTCTTATTCAAAGACCTAGTTTTTTTTACAAAGATAAACAGTAAAATAATAATAATAAAGTAAGCACTAACAGTAATATACAATGAACCAAAAGCAAACATAAACAGCCTTACAATCCTCTGCTAATAGAATTCTATCACTGTTCTAAAAATAAATGTGATTCAAAAAACCCCCACCCGACGGTCACATGATCCTTCCTCTAACCCTGGAGGAAAGGCAGGACAGGTGGAATTACACTTGATTTTTACAGACTGCAAACCTCAAACGCAAGCCTGAAAGAGAAAAGTCACCCATCCTAGTTCCCAGCTGAAGCCAGGGCCATTCAACCCTCTTCTGACATACTTTGCTATTCATTCTCCTGGTCTAGGAGAGTTACAAGGCACCCCTATTTTCAAGGAAACTCACTTCACATAATGTCCAACTTCCAGGCTGATGGAGTAATGCTATCACTAATTTGACGCAGCTGGCAACTTCTCTGTATCATAAGGGAATTCTTCCCAGGAAGCTGCGCACACAAGCAGAGAGATGGTGACATCTACTGGTGAAAGTGTGCACTGCAGTGGAGGCTCAGTGCTTTAAGATTTGAAAAAGATCAGTAATGTTAACAGTTTATGAAATGAGGGGAGGGTACAAGGCAAAAAAACATGGAATAGAGAAGTAGGGGAAAGCCAGCAAGCACTGGGATGTTCTAAAAATGTGATTCATGACCACTCTGGGTAATCACTTTTGGTAAAAGTTCTGACTCCTTTCTTTTAGAGCAGTTTTAAATCAGTCTCTTTGGGAGCAAGTTTTCTTTAGGAATGTATATCTGGTTTAATAATGAAAGTCAATGGTAAATCACTGGGGAAAGGTGTTTAGGTCACTGAAATTTACTCCATGGATGATGTTTCAAGAATGGAGGGGAGGGGGGAGGGAAAGAGAAGGAAGTTAACATTTATGAAATGCCTATTGTGTTGAAGGCACTTTATAAGCATTACCATGCTTAATTCTCACTCCCACATGAAAGTTATACTATAGGTAATAGTATTATCTCCATTTTACAGTGAGGAAACTGAGGCGTAGAGAATAGAAACTAGCCCCGAACTACTCAATAAATGGTAAAGTCAGGAATAGAAACCTAAAGGTCTGACCGTACGATCTAAACACCCCAGGCACACAAACCACCTCAACCAAAATCAACACTAACTACCCACAAGCATAATATATTTTCTTAGAAACAGACACCATTTCACATTTAAATGCATGTGAAATCTAACACTCTTCCTGTCCAAAAACTTGGATGTCTCGAGCAATCAATAACACACAGTGAGTTGTGTCTTTACCATACAATAAATTACCATGGATCAGCCTTCTCCTCACTGAGTCATCTTCTCAAAGCTGTCAATACTTTCTTACACTGTCAGCTCAAAATCCCAATAACATTAGCATCTAATTCCAATGGTGAGATGAAGAAAGGAAAAGACACGCTTTCTACTCAGTTATTGGTGCTTGGAGAGAACATGTCAGCAAAGACAAAAGATGCTCAATTCTGTTGTATTTCACTTGAGTGATGAACAAGCACCAGGATTTTTAAGTAAATATGGTCACATTTGGGGAGGGAAATGATATACGTACTACATCTCAGGGAATGAGGAGAGTCCTGCATTATCTTCCTTCTTTCAAAGGCACTGGGGCTACAAAAGCAAATACTGCTTTCAGAATTCTAACAGAGAGTGTCTGTGGGTGGGGGTGAGAAAATTGGCATAAACCTTTTCCCTGTCTTTCTCAACATTTCACGTCCCAGGAATATAGATTACTGACCTGCCAAGAGTCCATGTGAGAAAAAAATGGGAGGGGAAGTGTAAAGAAAGACTGAAGAAAGGATCTGACAGCTCAAAGGAAGAAGAGTGAAAAAGGATAGGTCTGGGTACATGAGACCACAATTCAATGTCATGGCTGTGGATTCAGCAGAAAAAAAGATAACTGACACCACAACTGAAAATGGAAAACTACTTTCTAGATTAATAACGAATTCCCATTTTTAAGTATTTGGAAGCTTCTGATTGAGGACAAGTAAATGATACTAAACTTATAGTTTTTCTTTTCTGACTTCAGACTTAGAAACATTAAAGTAACTGACCAAATCTGGCTTCAGGTGTAAACAGATTCAAACTAAGGAAATTTCAGGTTCTGATTACAGCAATTGGGAATCCCAGACCTCCAGGAATTGCTTCAGTTCTTAAAACCAGCCTGGCAAAATTCTGATATCAGGAGCATCTAACAATGTTCGCTGGGACACTGATTATGCACACTCCTGTGACACAGTGTTATGACTAAATTAGAATTTCATTAGTTTATCATCACTAGCCCCAGATTGTAGCAGAGAGATATCACAGAATCAATCTATTCATTGTTAATAAAAGACAACATAACTATAAAAAAGAAAAAAAAGTTAGAGATTTAAAGTATGTAACTTGCTTCTCAAAACTGAAAGGCTACAGCTATTAAATACCTTAAAAAACGAAGGTAGCAATTATAAAAAGTTTCAATCTCTGTTTATGAACAGGTTTACGAAGTAATCAACTTGAAAACCACTACAAACAACCTAAACGTCTATCAACAGAGGACTGGCTGGATAAACTATGGTACCTCTTCACAATATAATGCTAAAACATCAGGAAAAACAAAATAAGGGCTATCCTTATATACTGCTGTGGAGTGATTCCTAGGACATAGAGTTTAGTGAAAACAGAAAGGCAGATAACAATGTGTATCTTTATCTAAGAATGGGATATCTTATGTGTATCTACTTAACCAAGAATGGGATATCTTAACGTGTATCTACTTATTTAAGAATGGAAGTACAAATATCCATGTATTTGTATAAAGTTGGCCCTTAGGGGATCACCCATGGTTGGCTGAATCCACGGATGCAGAACTCACAGATATAGTGCGGACTACAGGACATCGGCATCCTCGGCTTTTGCCATCAGCAGCTCGGGACCAATCCCCCACAGATGCTGAGAGATGGCTGCGTGTGTATGTGTGTGTATATATATAACTGAAATGAAACAACCGAAAAAGGAGGAAATAAAGTAGAGAGGATAGGGACAGAAGCCAAATCTGAGTAATTCTGTTTTGTAGTTTGTCTTTGGAACCAATTAGTTTGTAGAATTATAAAGTGAAAATAAAAATAAAAACAATAAAAAACAATCTAAAAACAGAAAGCCAATGAGAAAATAGCATGAGACGATTGAGGAAAGCTGAATACCGGCAGGGTAATTTACAGCTTTAAAGAATTATTGTTCTTAATTTTTAAACGTATGATGATGGTATCATGGTTGTATTTTTTGAAAGGGATCTTTTATAGATTCATATGGAAGTATTTTAAGGTGAAGTATGCCTGGAATTTGCTTCAGAATAAACATGCAGCAGGGGTGATAAATAATAGAAGAGGAGGATTAGGGGAAATAAGCCATGAGTTGATGGCTGTTACAGCTGAGTGACGGGAGCTTCACTAGAGCCTGTCTTTTTTGAGGATATGCATTTTTAAAACTCATCTTGAAACAAATGGACAATAAATCCAAAGATAGAACGTTTTAGGAGTGTTCCTTTTATTTTCATAAAATGGCAGATAAAGTTTCAAGTTGTAGATATTTGGGTTCCCAGAAAACATTAAGAAGCATCCTTAGCAGTATTAATTTAAACATGAGTAAATCAAACATTTCTGCCACCATACCAATCATGAATTTAAATTATAAATAAGACAGCAATAATTCTCATCACTCACCAAATGTCTAACTTCTAAAGTGTACAGCCAAAAGCAAAGAGTGCCATCCAATAAGAAATTAGTAACTGACTACGTCCTGACAGTTCAGGAAAGCTTAATAAAAGCCCAAAGAAATCTCTACTTAACAATCGGATTTGAAGGCCTGATCCAGGAAAGAATGCTTAAGATAGTTTCACAAAATCAGAGGGTTTTGTCACCCTCCAGGGAAAAAGTCAGGGCTAAAATGTATCCTTCACTACCACAAAAAGCCATCCAAATGGTTTATAACTATGCACAGAATCCAAACAGTCAATCTTGTTCAGGTTCTGTTGATCAAATTAATTTTGAATTAAGAGTCTGGTGGTTTTGTATCCTGCCGGACCCATTATCAGACAATGTCAGAGGGCTGTTAGCTTAGTTCTTTGTTCTGCATTGGATTCTATTTTTAATTTCTCTGTTACATCAAGGAAAAAAATCTAGGAGGGTGCTAAGTATTTCCAGAAAAAAAAAAAAAAGGGCACAGCGGGCACGAATGTACTTCACCTGAAGGGCACAGCAGCACTGCCCCCGGCCCCGTCCTCACACACCCACACCCACGTTCCGGGCACCACGACTCGCGACTTCCGTCCATGCCACACCCCTGCTGCCCGCACACACACCGCCCTCCCTCTGCATGTGTCTCAGCCTGCGGGGCCCTCCCTCCTCCAGCTGCAGAATGCCTGTTCATCTTTCAAAACACACTTCAAATGAGATTTCTTGATGCTGTTCTTGGGGTTCTTTTTCCTGAGGTTCTTGCTCCCTCTTCTGGGCATTTTTTGTAAGTACTTTATGAACAGAATTTACGAGAAGAGCCTAGAGAGAGGCCAAAACAAGGTTTACAGGATAGGCTCTGGAGTTGAATCCTTGCTCGGCCACTTACAATCTGTACAACTTTCATCAATGACTTGCTTCCTTTAAGCCTCAGTGTTCTCATCCATAAAACGGCAATAATATTGCCTACCACCTGGAATGGTTATGAGAACTGAGCTAATGTTTATAAAGGACCTTAGATCCATGCCTGGCACACGGTAAGTTCTCAAGCAATGTAAGCTATTATAGGCACAAGGTATCGAAATTATCTGATTACCTTTTTATGCTACATATGTGCTTTCTCAGGGTAATGACTATATTTGTTGAATTAATTCAATTAGTTAACTGGATTAATTAATGGCATTAAAGAATTATTACTCTTAATTTTTAAGAATTAAGAGAATCAATTAATTCAGAAACTGTCTCTGAGGTTAACTGAAAAGTCCGTACTAACTATAAGCCAGGCGATTGTTAGGTCTTAGGAATATGAAGATGAGTAAAATTCCCAGCCATCAAGGATCTTACAGTCTTGGCTACTCACACATAGAAGACTCAGTGTACACAGACTGAATGAGTATGTGGGGTCCAGTTACTATCAACTCTTTTTTTAAAGAATAAGTCATAAGAAATCTGGAAACATTATTTGAATAAATACGAAACTTACTCTTAGACCTTATATACCAAGAGCTGATGATCAGCAATCTTTGCAAAGTTACTAAGATTGAAAAGTACCGTGGTTCATCTAGTTCTGCGGAAGTTCCAGCTACTCCATTTAGACTAAAACCAGGAAGACCTCAGGAGAATTTTAAAAAGACATACCTCACTCTATTTTTTAAATTTACGCAAGTAATACGTTAATATGGCAATACATTCTCACTGTAGAAACAGTTAAAACGGAAATTCTTCTCCTCAAATGTAGTGACTCTTACCAAGTAGTTTCATATCCTTTTCTACCTATTCAGTTGCATGTGTGCATAACAGAAACAGGTAGCACGGTTTGTGGTTTTTAAAACATTTATACAAATGCTATCACACTGTTTGCATTATTCTGCATTTTATCACTATTACACACAAAAATTCCTATACAGACACAGGTGGGCTTCTCAGCTCTGCCTCTGCAAGGCCTTTTCTTACACCATCTCTTACTGAGCTCCTTTAAAATAAAAATAGCCACTATTATCTGAACTGGTATATTATCTGACTTAATGTCTGTTTCCCTCACCACAGTCAACTCCGGGAGAGCCTGGGGCTGGTCTGTCTTCTTCATCCCCTTGGTATTGAGCCTCCTTAGACGAAAATACTACAGTGTCTTTTTGGAAGGTCCGTGAGCCAAATCGGGTTTAAGCTGACAGCTTTTTGTGGCTTTTATGATGGCAAATGGGAGGGTTTGAACTCTCATAAAAGCAACATTCATTTCCAAAAATGCATGTGTTTATAGACTATGAAATACAAATTTGAGAGAACACTGCATTTATAAGTATATTTTATTTATACTTTAATTACTATTATGTCTCAAAAATTAAAGGAAATCTTTGTTATTTTTCAGTGTGGCAAACAAGGCAATTCAATTTTAAAAATGCAACAAGAATTCAGTTGCAGATGAAAATAAGTTTTTTTGTCAGTATCAAATTCTGCCACTTTTGACTGATTAAATTACTTCCCATTTGCCATGTCTGGGCAAAAAAAAATCATTTCAAAATAGCAATTGCCTTCACAGGAAGAAAGAGAATATCTTCTTTATAACTAAATACTGCCTGCTGGGAAATCAGAAAATCTCTGAAAGGCCATTGAGGGGAACATGGCAGCTTGTCTGACACACACCCCTCTCTCTTAAGCTTAGTGGGGTTACTCAGAACACTTTCTTCACTCAATGGATTGGCTCTTTCTTTGCCAGATGTCATTTTATATTTCCTTTTTTAAAATATCTATTTATTTGGCTGCACCGGGTCTTAGTTGCGACATGTGAACTCTTAATTGCAGCACATGGGATCTAGTTCCCTGACCAGGGATCGAACCCATACTCCTGCACTGGAAGCACAGAGTCTTAGCCAGTGGACCACCAGGGAAGTCCCTGCCAGATGTCACTTTCACACAAACACTTCTCTGATTTTAGGTATTGCTTTGGTTCCTCTACTAAGAGTACAGGAGACTCAAAAGGGGAGTAGAAAGGAAATTTAAAAATCATGCCATGTTGTTAAAATATGGATTCACCCTGATTTCTGAATTTTTATAGCATCTAGTAGGAAAGAAGAAAGCTGAGCACCAAAAAATTGATGCTTTTGAACTGTGGTGTTGGAGAAGACTCTTGAGAGTCCCTTGGACTGCAAGGAGATCCAACCAGTCCATCCTAAAGGAGATCAATCCTAGGTGTTCACTGGAAGGACTGATGCTGAAGCTGAATCTCCAATACTTTGGCCACCTCATGTGAAGAGTTGACTCACTGGAAAAGACCCTGATGCTGGGAGGGATTGGGGGCAGGAGGAGAAGGGGACGACAGAGGATGAGATGGCTGGATGGCATCACCGACTCAATGGACATGAGTTTGAGTAAACTCTGGGAGTTGGTGATGGACAGAGAGGCCTGGCGTGCTGCGATTCATGGGGTCGCAAAGAGTCAGACACGACTGAGCGACTGAACTGAACTGAGAAAAGAAGGGCTTCCCTTGTGGCTCAGCTGGTAAAGAATCCACCTGCAATGCGGGAGACCTGCATTTCCAACAAGTTTCCAGGTGATGCTGACACTGCTTGTCTGGGAATTGCACTTTGAGAAACACTGTTTTATTTATTTATTTATTTATTTTAATTTATTTTCTATTTTTATTGTGGTGTAGTTGACATATTATGTTATTTCAAACATAGTGATTTGACATTTATATACATTATTAATTAATCACTATGATCAGTCCATTATTCATCATCATACAAAGTTATTACAATATTATTGACTATATTTCCTCTGCTGTACATTACATGCCTATGACTTGTTTATTTTTTAACAAAGTTTGTACTTCTTAATCCCCTTCACCTATTTTGCCCATACCCCTCCTTCTGTCAACTCCCTGTCTGTTCTCTGTATCTGTGAGTCTGTTTCTGTTTTGAGAAACACTGTTTTAGATTAGGGGACTTCCCTGGTGGCTCAGACGGTAAAGGATCTGCCTGCAATGCAGGAGACCCAGGTGTGACCCCTGGGTTGTGAAGATCCCCGGAGAAGGGAATGGCAACCCACTCCAGTGTTCTTGCCTGGAGACTTCCATGGACAGAGGACTATTATTTTAAGTACTTGATTTGGGATTCAGGCCATACAGCAAGAGTACTGAGGCATTAAGAACAGTTTTCATCTGATCTTTGGAAACTTTTGGTGTAGTAGCTTATGTATGGAAGAAGTGGTAGTCACTCAATTGTGTCTGACTCTCTGCGACCCCGTGGACTGTAGCCCGCCAGGCTCCTCTGTCCATGGGATCCTTCAGGCAAGAACACTGGAGTGGGGAGCCACTCCCTTCTCCAGGGGATCTCCCCAGCCCAGGGATCGAACCCGGGTCTCCTGCATTGCAGGTGGAGTCTTTACCATCTGAGCCACGAGGGAAGCCCAGACCATGTACATCCTACCTCAATTTTCTCTCACTGCTTAGTCTGAAATTCTCTTAGAAGCGGATTCTCTTGAAATTTTCAAGGTAACATTAGAATAAAATTTTTTGTCAGGATGGAGTGACTCAGACACAAAGTGGACATATATAAATCCAAATGATTTAGACCAGGAATCCCCAGATCAAATGGCTTATACGCCAGACAGGTCAGAAACTTAATACAAGTGAGTGAAGTCAATGGGATCTTGAGGAGAACTGGGGTGGTCAGATCTGAAGAGAGCAGCTTCTACTCAGCTCCAGACAACCTATCAATCAAAAATGGATCTTAGCTCTAAAAAATAATGCATCTGAGTCAGTTCTAATGAGGTGGATGAAACTGGAGCCTATTACATAGAGTGAAGTAAGTCAGAAAGAGAAACACCAACATCAAAACCAATTCACCAATACAAACACCAATACACCAATGCATATATATGGAATTTAGAAAGACGGTAATGACAACCCTATATGCAAGACAGTAAAGAGACACAGATGTAAAGAACAGACTTTTGCACTATGTGGGATAAGGTGAGGGTGGATGATTTGAGAGAACAGCATTGAACCATGTATATTACCATAAGTAAAATAGATGACCAGTGTAAGTTCGATGCATGAAGCGGGGCACTTAAAGCTGGTACTCTGGGACAACCCAGAGGGATGGGGTGGGAGGGAAGTGGGAGGATGGTTCAGGGTGGGGAACACATGTGCACCCATGGCTGATTCATGTCAATGTACGGCAAAAAACACAATATTGTAAAGTAATTAGCCTCCAATTAAAATAAATAAATTAATTTTTAAAACGTGTATCTTGGACTTCCTTGGTGGTCCAGTGGTTAAGAACCCACCTGCCAACACAGGGGACATGGGTTCTGTCCTAGGTCCTGGAAGATCCCACATGTCTTGGAGCATGCAAACTCTTCACTGCAGCACAACTATTGAGTCCACTCTCTAGGGCCTGAAAGTCACAGCTACCAAAGCCGGCACGCCTGAGCCTCAGCTCCACGACAAAAGAAGCCACCATGATGAGAAGCCCACTCACCGCAACTCAAAGAAAGCCTGCATGCAGCAACAAAGACCCAGTGCAGCCAAAAATGCCAAAAAAAAAAAAAAAAAAAAAGTTTTTAAAAAAATGTAGGTCTGGGGGTTTTCCTGGTGGCTCAGTGGTAAAGAGTCCCCCTGCAAGTTTAGGAGACATAGGTCCGATCCCTGATCCGGGAAGCCTCACAAGCCTCAGAGCAAATAAGCTCATGCATCACAACTACTGAGTCTGTGCTCTAGACCCTGGGAGCCATAACTGTTGAGCCGACGCACTGCAACTACTGAAGTCCAAGTGCCCTAGAGCCTGTGCTTGGCAACCAGAGAAGCCACGGCAACGCCTGCGCACCGCAACTAGAGAGCAGCCCCTGCTTGCCACAGCTACAGAAAAGCCTGCGCAGCAAGGAAGTCCCAGCACAACCAATACGTTAATAAAAATAGATTTCCTTCTAATGTAGGTCTTTTACGGTCAGCTCTTCCAAGTTTTCAAAATAAGCTGGAGTTCCAACATTTTATGTAGAAGCTCTCAATTTTCAAACACAGGCAACTAATTTAAAATGTTTAAACACTGCATAGGACACAAATAAAGGTATGTGAGCTGGATGATGCCAGGTAATAACTTCTGGTAAGTCTCAGAACCTTCCTCCTGCACCAGCCGGGAAGAATACATGCTGGGCAAAGTTCTAATCTAGTCACTGTGCTCATAGGCACACTCGCCCCAGTGGTCATCTGCTTCCCAAATAAAAAGCTCTTTCTCTAAAGACCTACTAAAGCCCCTGTGTGTAAGTAGCTTGCCCGTCCAAATAAATTCTCTGCCAGGGATCTGAGTTTGGGAAAACGATGGCAGAGAGAAATGAGTTCTTCAAACATGGGAACTACTGATCCCAAATTAATGATTAAAGTGACCAGAATCTCTAGGATCACTAACTAGACCTGGGGACTACAGATCTGAGGATTCTCAAACATCCCAACACAATGGTGATGTGATTTGGCACTTGGGAATTGTTTCACTTTGCCTAAAGACTCACTGAGAAAATCAGTCCTTTCAAAGATGTCCAAGACAACTACAGAGGCAAGATGGAATTGCAAACCTGATGATTCAAGTCTCATGGGTCTACTCTAAATAATAGTGGCAGCCTGGAACACTGTCTTAAGGAGGATTCTGAAGCTGAATCCTGACAGTGCAAAACCATGAATGCCAAAGATCTAGAAGAGAGAAAAGGCAGCAGACGGGCCTGTTTTGTATAACAGGTACACTTGTGTTCACCAAATCTAGCTTTTCTATAGTGTATCAATACAGCAACCAATATAATATTTTCAAAACATTAAGTAGGATCAAGTCACATCTTGCCAGTAGCTTTCCATTTTACTCAGAGTAAAAGTTGAAGTTATTATTATTACACAAAAAGCCCTATGTTATTTGACTCCTCATTACTCCTCTGATCTCATTTCCTGCTACAGCATGTCCCCTTGATGCCATTCCAGATGTACCATTCACTTCACTGTTCTGCCAACACACTAAGCAAATCGCTGCCTTGGGACTTTACACTTGCTATTCCAGCCACTTTGGATAGTCACAAAGTTCACTCTCTTATCTTCTTACCAATGAGACCTTCCTCAACTGGTTATTTAAAACTGCTACATATTTATACACACTCACACACACTCCCCCCCACACCTCCTTTTTCCCTTCCCTTCCCCACCAATCTCCCTCTCCTGCTCCATACTTTCTACAACACTTATCACTATCAGACACAATAGTTTACTTTCTTATTTTTCTTCTTCTTTTTTTTTAATTTTTCTTCTTCTTTTTTTTTAATTTTTCTTCTTCTAAAATGAACCTCCATGAGGAATGAGTTTCTGATGGTTCTGTTCACCCCTATACCCTTAGCAAAGTGTCAGGCACATACTGGCACCCAAAGAATTAATAAATAAATGAATGAAAAAATAGAAGATAATAGCAGATGATGAATAAATCAGTGAGTAAACAAACAGATGATAAAAACAAAGGAACCTGGGTCCTAACATGGGTTCAGGGACTAACAGGTTAAGTAACTTCAGGTGAGTTATTCTGGTCCTCAGAAGATTGTTATCCTTAGTTGTATAAACTCTGACATTCCTGCTACTCTACAAAAGCAGAAACTATGTTGTGGAAGAATGACACCATTTCCTCTGGGCCAGTTAGTAAGACAGGAGAAAGCCAGGACTGGAAAGTCTCCCCAAGTCCAAACAGAATGCCCAAAACTAAGCTCTTATAAACAACAACAAAATTATGACAGAATTGACAAATATAAAAACTAAATAATCCTAAAGAGAAAATTCTAGAAAAGGAATGCAGACTCTTTAGCTTATTTTTTTCCTTTTTTTTTTTAAACTGACTCTACTCATTAAATCTCTGCAAACATTAGCAAGTGTCTGTGGTTGAAGGAGAATGTTCCACAGCAGAAAAAGGAAAAACACACCCAGTTTTTCATAGGAAACTTTGGAAAGATTTAATATTCATCCTCAGACAAAATTCAGAATAATCCTGTCAGAGAGCCTAATATTAGGATAATGGTTAACCAAACAACAAAGATGCAATAAAGCAGCACTAATTTCCCTGCGGTCTAATTCTTAAAAAAATCACAAGCCCAGATAGGCTATGAAAGACAGTGCATCTTCATCGGATGACTGAATATTTCTTTTACCGTTAACAATTTCAAACTCAACAAAAGAAAAATGACAAGTGAGGAAATAATTATTAAAGCTGCTTTGGATGGTCACAAAAAAAGTGGATGCCACTAATTGGGGGTCCTCGGAACAGTTCAAATGTCAGTCAAAATGTTGTCTCAAGACCCTGGAGGCCCTCGGGCCAGGAGCTACTGCCAGGGGCATTTGGAGGAAGTGTGAGCTGCAGAAGAAAATGCTCAAGCACTTTGCACTTCGAGAGTAAAAACAGAATTGGATATGTGATCTTTCAAACAGCTTTCCACAGCAGACATGACCATCTGCTTCCAACTCTACTTACGAATTCATAGTCTCCATCCTGGGGAACTTTCCAATCTGAAGAGTTCTGCAGTGGGCCAGGGACACTCTTGCCGAAGCTGTTGATCTGATTTTCCTTTTCTTTTTGTTCAAAGTATTCAAGGAACGACGGTCTGGCAGGCTGCATGGTCTCATCCCTTCCTGAAAACCAAGACAAATACAAGGTGAAATATACTATCTCAGATTTCAGACAAGTTTAGTAAATGGATCTGTCTCCAGGTGGGCTACTGTTATGGAATCAGTGGCTTTTTGTTAGATAATCCTTTAATGTTCTAGTGAAAAGTACAGGAAAATGCACCCCAAAAATTCTCATTCATAATACCTTCCATAGGATTTCAGAGGACTCACAGCCCCTCCGGGTCCCTTTTCCTAAACGGAGAGACTTGGTGATGCAACGACTCTGAGTCAGCTGCAAGCCCTAGTTTGTGGATCCCTGATAGCAAAGAGTTTTCTATAACATTTAGACGGAAAAGAGGCACACAAGCCAAAATATTTATTAATCGTCTACATATATAACATGTTCCATAGGCATCAGAGTCAGGAAAGGGGATGACACCACAGACTGATTGATTTCCCTTGGCAATCTCATGATCTAATTTGACGAATGAGAAAAACAGGTCTGAAAAAGAAAATCCAGGTATGTCACAATCCGCTCCGTGAAATATTATATAACTTTTAAAACACTGTTTACAGATGGCTTATGATAAAGTTAAGGAGGAAAAATAAGATACAATATTATATATACAGTACAATCTCAACTCAGTAAAATTATATACATAGGAGAAAAAACATGACTAGAAGAAAATATGACTAAAATGTTACCAGGATTTATCTCTGATAGCAGGATTATAGGTGATTTTATTGAATGCTTTTAAATATTTTTTCCTTACTTTTTAAAATTTACTTCTAATTTGAGGATAACTACTTTACAATGCTGTGTTGGTTTCTGCCATCTAACTGTGAATCAGACATAACTGTACATATACCCCTCCCTCTAGAACCTCCCTCCCACCCCCCACCCCATCCCACTCCTCGAGGTCATCACAGAGCACCGCGCCGGTGCTAACAGCAGCTTCCCAGGAGCTATCTGTTTTACAAATGGGGATGCATACGTTTCAGTGCTCCTCTTGGTCCCACCTTCTCCTACCCCTGCTGTGTCCACAAATCCGCTATCTACGTCTGCATCTCTATCCCTGTGCTGCAAACAGGTTCCTCTGCACCGTTCTTCTAGATTCCATATACATGAGTTAATATATCGTTTTTCTCTTTCTAACTTACTTCACTATGTAAAGAAGATCGTATAGGATATTAAATAGATAGAGCTGACTGTAAGAGTTACACACGCCCAGGAGACGGCAAGATCTTGTAAGACAGGTGGTCGGGGAAGACTGGTTGAAGGACTCAGGTTAGCAGTCCCACAGCAGGGCAGCTTAGAGAGCAGAATCAGTGGTTATGTAACAGCAGTTATCATATGAGAGCAGAATACAGCAGTTACTCACTAGAACTAGTAACAATCGCAGAAAGAGCAACTTTACCTGGAATGACTTAAAAACCTAGTTGGCTGAAGGTACCTAGTTCACCACAATCTAATCCTGGGAAATTCAGAAGCTTTTTTTTCCCCCAGTATTCTGCATGTGGATTTATACTGCCTTTTCCCCCAGTAACCAGGAAAAAAGACTAAAAGGTTCAGAGCTATAAGAAGTGGACAGGTAGGGGCCCAGAACATAAAGAACGGCACGTGTTTCTCTCCAAGCACCCCTGTTCCCTGCAGTCTCATTTCCTGACATCTGCTCAGTCCCAGTTTCAAGCTAGCATCCTGACTGTCTCTCAGATGTTTGTCTTACTTACCATCACCATTGCCAAGTTCAACAGCAGCCCATTTCCCAGATCTGCCCACTTCCAGATGCTGCCAGTAGCTTACTTCACTATTGCCCCCTCATTTATTAGGGATTAAACACGATATTTGCTAGGACCAGTCAATAATCGTGTTCAATGTCTGTTTTGGTATGTCTGTTCTAGGTACGATGTTAAGTGCTTTTTACACTTATTTTTTAATTTTTTTACACACTTTTAAAGTTAAATTTAAGATATTATTTCATAATATAGTTCTGAAGGAACTGCAACAAAATAAAACTTGTAAAAATGGGGGTGTTTTGGATTTTCTGACAAGTTAGGACATAAAGTCCTTTTGATCAGTCCTTTCCTATGGAGATCACCAAAGGAGAAGTTTGGCTCAGAGACAACTCTGTAGCAAGTCTACCCCTAATCCTACAAATAAAAATGGGTGCTTAGAGGGCCTCCTTGAACCAAACAACTGTGACATGCTATAGGTGGCTGACACAGGCAGTAAGCAGTGTGCTTTTACACAAAATATCTTGGAACTTCCTTGGTGATCCAGTAGTTAAGACTCTGTGCTCCTAATGCAGGGGGGATGTGTTTCTTCTCTGGTCAGGGGAACTAAGATTCTGTATGCCACACAGCGCAGCAAAAAACAAACCACCAAAAAACAAAAAGGACTGGTTCGGACCAGCTGAAGAGAATAACCAGAACAAGGCAGAAAGCCTAAATTATCAAACAACTGGACAGCTGTTTGGGGAAAGACTACATTGTAACCATACCTCCTATCTTCAACCAGGAAAACTCCAAATGAAAAAGAGCTCTAATTATAAAAATGGAAATCATAAGTACTAGAAGAAAACATGTGTAAATGCAATGTATTTAAAACCTGGAAGCAAAGAGAAGCCTTGACAACATGGTTTTAGATGAAGCCTCTGGAAGCCAGTCAGCCCCAGCTGATCACTAAGTTTTTGAGGCGGTTTGTTACACAGCAAAAACTGACTGATACAGTATCTGAGATCTGTCTCCATCTCTTTCCATCACACCCAGCACACATCAAACTATACCTAAAAGAGGAATTCCAGACTTTGGGAACTCAGGTTCAAATGCAACTAATATTGACTGAATGCTTTTCTAAGTTTCAGGCCCTTGACTTGATGCTTCCACAGGATGCTGCCATCCAAACTTCAGGAACACCATGTAAATAAAGTAGGAGGGAAGATGATTTGCCCTTGTCGGCACCTACCAAGTGCTACACGATGTATCGTTTCCCTTTGTCCTCCCATCTTTTGAGAACCCAGACTGGAAAGATCCCCTGGAGAAAGAACTGGCAACCCACTCCAATATTCATGCCTGGGAAATCCCATGGACAGAAGAGACCAGCGGGCTACAGTCTATGAGGTCAGAAGAGTCGGACACAACTTAGCAACTAGACCACCACCACCACTATCACTTCCACTTTCTAGATGAGAAATTTGCCTAAGGTCATACAAGGATAGGATTTGAACCGTGATCATCAGGCTTCAAGGCTGCCTCTCATATTGCAAATGCTCTAAAATCAAAATGAAAATTCTTGACATGTCCAAACTGCCATTAGGCTGAGTGCAGAAAGACCGGGGGAAAGGAATTTTCCCAGTAACATTATCTCTGGACTCTTCTTTCAGCACTCCTGAGGACAGCATCAGGCATGCTGGACAACAGCCTGACGACATTGAAAGGTGTCAGAGAACCGCTCCCCGCTGACTAACGACAATGCTATCCCCAGGGCTTCTGCCAGCCCGTGGGCTTTGAGTTTCAATGTGAGCTGTGGTATTTTTCTCAGGTGTATCCCAGGAAATGAAGACGTTCCACTGAATGATAATACCAGAAACCTGAAGCCACTGGGAGAACGGACTCAATAGAAAAGTCAAACTCGGAAAACAGCCATGTCTTGCTGTGATTCTTTCATCTGATGTAAGGAAAGCCCTGAATTCCTACATTATGACAGGCCTGTTTCTCTTTGTAAGCAGCACCTGATAAATTAAATAGACAATCTGTCAAAGTCCACAAAAGGGCAAATTCATAAGCAACTGTATCTTATATTTAGTTTTCTTTGAAAAAATGCTATGTAAAAGCAGAAGGACACAACAATCCAAAAATCATCAGCTGATGAAGGAGTAAATAAAATATGACAATGTCTATATATAGATACGGTAGAGTATTATTGGGAGATAAAAAATAAATACAGACACATGGTACAACATAGAGGAACCCTGAAAACAGGATGCTGAATGAAAGGAGCCAGTCACAAAAAGTCACATTCTATGATTCTATTTATATGAAATGTTCAGAACAAGCAAATCTGCAGAGACAAAAAGTAGATTAGAGGTTGCCTAGGGTTATTGGGGCAGTGAGTATTATGGATACAGAGTTTCTTTAGAGGGTGATCAAAATGTTCGAAAATTAGATTTTGAACAAAATTGGCTATATCCATATAAATGGAATATTATTCAGCTATGAAAAGGAATAACTATTGATATATGCTACAACACTGACGAACCCTGAACACATAAACTCAGTGAAAGAAGCCAGATACCAAGGCTGCATTTTGCATGATTCCATTTACATAACATTTTCAGAATAGGCAAATCCTTAAGAGACAGAAAGCAGATCAATGGTTGCCTTGGGATGGGGGAAAAGGGTAACAAGAAGTGACTGCTAACAGGACACTGATTCTAGGTGTAACAAAAATGTACGGAATTCAACAGTGGTTATGATTGCACAACCCTGCTAAAATATTCTTAAAAACCACAGAACTGTAACCTTAAAATGGTGAATTTTATATGTGAATTATATCTCAATTAAAAAATAATTTAAAAAATTAGACCATGGTGAGTCCATAAAAAATTAGACTCACTTAACATGTACATTTCACTGAACTGTACATGTTAAATGAGTGAATTATATATCAAACTCAATTAAAAGAACAGAAGGACCCCTTTTCCCTATTTACTTATATTTCTAGATTTATATGAACTATAACACAATGCCAAGGCAGTCATAACTGGGAAGAAGCTTGACCAAAGAGGGCCCTTTTCCTTTGGAATGACCATCTATTAGACACCAAACTTCATGGCCTTCCATTTAAAATGTTCATTTTTAAGACTGTCACTAAGTAATCCACAATGGTCAATCTATTCTTTCCTTAACTTCTACAGTCACTCTTTCCTACCTGGTTTAAACTACAGAACTGGAAAAAGTCTCCATTTTCTTCTCTGTTTCATGCATGAATATTTACAAGAAAACAAGTTTTCTCACATGTTTTCTTCTAGCATGGAATAATATGCCTTATCATAGGGTTATTGTTTTGTTTTTTAATCTAACTTTCATTATGTGTGTGGTTTTTGGTTTCCAGACTGGGACACCTAAGTGCTTTACATGTATTAACCCATCTAATGGCACAAGTTATTATCCAAGTTTCTATATGTGGCCATAAATATTCCTTTGAATGTTCTTTGAAACCACTAAGAATTGCCAGAATGATTAAGTTACAAGGTTCCCTGGAGTCCAACCCAAATAACTCTTTTAGGAACCAGTTTTGGTAACTGCCTCTATGTAAACTGACTTCTGGGCAATGATGCTCTGGTTCTTTAAGTATAGTATGCTACCATATACCTATTCAAGAGATCTAAGTCCAGATTTCAAGGTGTTACTGACTAGAGCAACAGAGGCGGCATACCCAAAAAGACACAAAAGGTTCACAGATGAGAATGATCCATACTCAGTTGTGGTTATTGCAACAATTTCCTAATTGGTCTTACTGTTCCTGGTCTTTTCAAACTCCATATCATCCAACTGAATCTCCTTTTTAAAAAACCCTTTGCTATATCACTTTTCTGATCAAAATGTCTTTGAACTACCTTATTACCAACAAGATCAAGTTCAAACTTCTTACTCTGGCATTCAAGGTTCTCCAGTATCTGGGCAACACCCACACACTTCAGCCAAACTTAACATTTCATATATAACATACCCCCTCCTTTCTGAGTCTGCACCTGCTTGGTATATCATCCTCCCACCTCTCTGTATACCTAAGTTCTCACAAATCCTTTAACACTTTTCTGAATCACTTACCGAGTATTTGGCTTAACATTACTACTTGCCTCTGCAAAGGTCCTCCTTAACTAAGTGATGTCAACATAAATACCACTATCAGAAGCACCCAGGGTAAAGCTCCAGATACATAAGGAATTAGAAAGAATGTTAAGAATATGGTAGGCACTCCATACGTGTTAAGACAACGATAATGACAAATGTCATCATCTCCTTTCAATCTACAAATTCCTGGTTGGCTGCAAACGTCTCATTTGGCTTTTTGTACACTACACAGTAAGGGCACATACTGAATACCTAATAAATATTATTTGGTTGGGATTAAATATTTCTTTTTAACAAGTACTGGTTCCAAGCTGATTTTTTTTAGAGCATAAACATTTAAAAGAATCATCTACTTTTTCTTTGGGACCATTTAATTTGATCATAATGCATCTCCATCTTTTTGCTGAACAAGGGTAAGCAGGTCGGAAAGCTTAGAGCACCAGGAAAATATATTCCCCTAACTGATCAAAACTGATTTATCAGCCTCTTAGACATAAGAGCCAAAGAATATCTTTTGGACTTTTCCCTTTGATCTTCATTATGACTACCCTCTTTTGGAAAATAGATTTTTCCCCCCATGGCTATTCTTGGCTCTCCTTTCACCTACCTAACTCTAGTGGAGCAGCACCTTATCTTCCCCAAAATATAGACTGTGAGCCCTTCAGCCACGTCACACTGAGATCCAGTACTTTCATATCCTAATATGTGGTCTGGCAATGAGGGGTTTGAACGAATTTTCAGGCACCATGTGTCTGGGCTTTTTGGCTCATCCCACAAGAATCAAGAAGGTTTCCAAAGATAAAAGTGAGCCCGACATCTGGATGTAATTAGAAAAACTGCACAAACAATTAGGATTTAGTCTCCGCTCTGGCAGGATGACCTTGAATTACTTGTGCAAAAATTATTTGTAAGAATAGTCTAAAGACCAAGATTTCTGCTCTTCTGTTGTGAATCCCACCCTAGAGGGAGCTTCTGATAAATGCTCAGTGAACGCCAGAGATTATCTTTCAGGGATGGAAAAAAAATCAAGTGGGTAATAAATCCCACAGTATTAAGATAACCTTTTGAAACTTCAAAAAGGAAGGCTCACAAGGATCCAAAATCTAGCCTCTAAAATCTACAGTCTCATATTTTGAGGTACTACTTAACAGAGTCTCAAAACATCTGTTACCTTTTTGCCAAGGAATTAGAATTAATCTGTCTTTCTCTCCCCCTAGGTCTCCCCTCCTACCCTCCCTCCTCCACATTTTAAAAACATTACTGAAATTGACAAGTGACCTCCCTTTAGATCAATCAGCTTCAAGTCAGGGCCATAGAAGTGGCACTTATAAAATACCATTAATACCAAGAGTAAAAATTAAAAAAGCATGACTAGCAAGAGAAAAGGAATACAGTGCAGAAAAGTATAGCTCTGGTTGAAGGAATTTTTGAAGGTCCAACAAAAAAAAAAACCCACCATCATACACTAAAAAAAAAACAAACACAAAAACCCACTGTCATACCCTATATCAAATATCATACTACTTACTCTTTTTAAGCTTTTCTATGCTAAGCATTTTAAATATGTATTTCTTACCATCTTAATCTGACAAAATAGGAACTTTTATATGCTCCACTTTTTCAGACTAGGAAACTGAGGCTCCAAAAAGGAAGTAACTTGCCAAAGCTTGATAAAGTTTATAGGATTCTGAACAAAGTTTCAAACCAAAGATTCTGATTCCAAAAATTAATGTTCCCCCTACTACTCCTTTTTCTTTCTCCTACCCTTTCTGAGAGATACATTTCTAACCAAACCACATGTTTTAGCTTTTAGCTTTGGTACATACAAGCACACTAATGCTATCTGAAACTCTCATGTGATGCTGTGCATGACAAAGATATATGGACTGTATTTTTGAGAATACAAATATTCTCTGATGATAGTTTTAAACAATCTGAAGGGATCTGAAATCAGACAGTAAGGTCACTGTAGTAAAGAGGCTTTAAAACACATTCTGTAGTACTTTATATCCTATTTACCATCCTTGCAAATATTAAAATCTGAGTCTGAGAGAATGAGACAGAGAAAACACAAGGGAGGCAGTGTTACAAAGTCCTCTCAAAAAACTGCAGGTGGAAAGAAAACAGGCTGTGAGTCAAGAATTCCATCTTATGTGGCTCTGAAATTAGCATCTGACGGATGGTGTTGAAATAAAATTATTTCAACAAGATCCCGACTTTGGTTTTAACATGAGCAAACTCACAACAATAGGTGCCTTCACGAGACCTAGGACTTTCTGGGAAACTGTGAATACATAAAGTTTTTATCACATAATACTATCACAGCAGTTTACCCAAAACATAGTTCTGAGCTGCTCTGAGTTAATAATGCCATGATGCTTTAGAATTCCATTTCGGGACTTCCTTGGTGGTCCAATGGTTAAGATTTTGCCTTCCAATGCAGGGCATGTGGGTTCAATTCCTGGTCAGGGAGCTTAGTAAGGTCCCACATGCCGCACAAACAAAAAACCATAATGTAAAACAGAAGCAATAGTGTAACAAATTCAATAAAAAACTTTAAAAATGACCCACAGCAAAGACATCTTTAAAAAATAAAATAATATTTCGAAGAGATTAAAGAGCCTCTTAATACAGGTGAAAGAAGAGAATGAAAAATCTGGCTTAAAACTCAACATTCAGAAAACTAAGATCATGGCATCCAGTCCCATCAATTCATGGCAAAACAGATGGGGAAAAAGTGGAAGCAGTGACAGATTTTATCTTCTTGTGGTCCAAAATCACTGCAGACGGTGACTGCAGCCATGAAATTAAAAGATGCTTGTTCCTTAGAAGAAAAGTTATGTCAAACCTAGACAGCGTATTAAAAAGCAGAGACATCACTTTCCCAACAAAGGTCCGTATAAGCAAAATTATGGTTTTTCCATGTACAGATGTGACAGGTGGACCATAAAGAAGGCTGAGCACTGAAGAATTAATGCTTTCGAACTGTGGTGCAAGAGAAGACTCTTGAGAGTCCCTTGGACAGCAAAGAGATCAAACCAGTCAATCTTAAAAGAAATCAACCCTGAATATTCACTAGAAGGACTACTTTGGCCACCTGATGAGAAGAGCTGACTCACTGGAAAAGACCCTGATGCTGGGAAAGACTGAAGGCAGGAAGAGAAGGGGGCGACAGAGGATGAGATGGTTGGATGGCATCACTAACTCAATGGACATGAGTTTGAGCAAATCCAGGAGATGGTGATGGACAGGGAAGCCTGGTGTGTTGCAGTTCATAGGGTCTCAAAGAGTCGGACACGACTTAAGAGGCTGAACAACAACAAGAGATTAGAATGCAATTAGAAATTTAAGTTTCAAATGAAAACTATCCAATCCCTCCCTTTAGTTCACTTAGTCTAGTTAAAAAGGCTTGCGTCAGTGGAAATAATCTTTTAATTCAGTGGTCCAAGTTCTGCCTAATCAATGGCCTAATCAGCCTGGAGATAAGGAGAGGAACAGGCCATCATGTATCTCTTGGGAATGCAGTGAGGACAAGAAAACCATTTATCATAGCCAATGAGTCTTGGAAGGGAGAACCACTGCGTGTCAAATCTTTAGCACATGAGGTACATATTTTAAGGGGTCCTCCTTTGGCCTGTCATTTCCTCATCTGGGACAAAAGCATTAACTGCTAAACTACTAATTTATGCCAATCAGGCTCAAATTGCTCCAAGATTTTTTTGTTATCTCTGCCTCTGAAAAAAAATTTTTTTGTTATTTTCAAAGATACTCTAAAGTATCACTAAAGTATAATAACACAGTTTATGTGATAAATATTTTTCATATGTTTTAAAAGCTTGGATTCTTTGTCTACTTCTTATATAGAAGTAGAAATTCTCATTTGAGCTCCTAATTATAATATCCTATTTGATCATGATGAAGTAAAACAGAAGAAATTCTCTTCCTTTAAGAAAAGATGCTTGCTTGAGGATGAAATAGTGAAGCCATTTTCCTGCATATTAAGACACACCAAAAAAAACCCTCACATGTAACAAAATTTCATTATCTTCATAGCACTACTACTGATCTTCAGTGCCCAATATGTTACTTTGAATGACATATATTAATAATTAATATAACTGAATCACTTTTCTGTACTGTATACTTGAAACTAACATGACACTGTAAAACACCTATACCTCAATTTAAAAAATGGACACTGTAATTTTTTTCAATTAAGAGGGCTGCTAATTTTTTTTAAAAAATTAACATTTTTATAAATCTGTGGGATATGCTTGATTTTCTGAAGCACATATTTCTATCAGTATTAAAGACAGATGTAATACTTGAATCAGTAGAAACCAGCAACCTCTAGATATTATTTTATTAGGAAACTGTTAAGTGAAGCACTTTCAAACTTATATCTCAAATTAAGCCTCTTGAGATTTATTTCTAAAAACTGAAAATCATGAGTTAAAAATAATGTAGTTTTATGCTGATGTACCAGATGTACAAAACCTTCAAGGTTACAAAGACTATCCAGATAACCTTCACTCAGACTCCTCAAATGTTAACATCTTATTGTATTTGCGTTATCATCCTTCAGTCAACCTAGCTAGCTAGCTATAAAACCTTATCACAGTTGTGAGTCTTGATAACCCAAAACACCAAAGTCTTAGGTTTCAAGATCCTGGAAATAGGTGTCAAAAGGTAAGAAAGGCAGGCTTTTCACAATTTTTAACAAGATGCCCTAAATCACAGAAGCAATGAGGATAGAAGCCAAAGGCTTGCCTAGGGTGACTTTAGACAAGACACTGAACTTCTAACCCGAACTTCCTCATTATGTATGGCAGGAAGTTCATAACTGATTAAACCCGTATCTCAGGGTACAATTCCCAGGAAGAGTTAACAATTCTAAATCTATATGCATCAGACAATGCAACCTCAAAATACAAAAGACCTCTCCCCAAAAAATATAAATCTCAAAATTAACAAAAATAATTAGACAAATCACAACCACAGAGTAACAATTTTAACATATCTCTCTCAGAAACCAAAAGATCAAATATCAAGAATTAGTTGTGAATAGCTATATTTGAAGACAATTAGTAAGCTAAATCTACCAGATACATATAGATTCCTACAAGCAATTTGAAAACACACATTCTTTCTAAGGCCCACAAACAACATTAAACAAAATTTACTGACATATTAGGTCAAATGTGTTCATTAGCTATAATTCTCTGAAATTGAAAATTTAAAGTAGTTTAAAAAATTCATTCAATTTGGTTTTTAAAAAGCACTTCTGAATAATTCAAGAGTTAAAAAAGAAATATGTAATAAGCACAAAGCACCACAAACTGGGAAAAAATATTTACAATGTCCCACATATGAAACCTGTAGGATGCAGAGAAAACTGAACTTCGAGAAAAAATTATGTTAGCTGAATACAATAGTAAGCAAGAAAACTGAACAGCTGTGTTCAACCAAAAAAACTAACAATAAAACTTATTACCAATTTTGATTAAAAAAGAAATCTCTTAAGCTAGAAATAGACAACATCTTCTTTAACTTGATAATATACCAGATCCACTACAATGACTTAGTGGAAATTACTAGAAGAAATTTCTTTAAGATAAGGAATCAGACAAGAATGCCCACTACCATCTCTATTTTTAGAGGTCTTAGTAAGACAGAAAAATATATTAAGTAAAAAAGATCAAAAGGAAAAACTAAGAATGCAATTCACAGACAATTAGATTGTCTTCATTTAAAAAAAAACCTATTAGAACAAATAAAATAATCTACAAAAATTAATTTAACAAAAAGATCTAAAATATCTTTATGGATATAATTATAAAGTTATCTAAGAATAGAAGATATAAGCCAAACGAGAAGATAAACTATATTCACGAATAGGAAAAATTAACATCATAAAGATGGCCATTCTGCCTAATTAATCTGTGTATTCAATGCAATTCAGTCAATATCCCAGAGGTATTTTACAAAATTTCATAGACTGATACTAAAATTGGCATGGAAGATTAACACAAATTTCAACAGTAACCTGTAACTGAAAAGAAAAACAAGAGAAGGAGAATTTATTTTTCATAGATAGGCAAGGAAGGCCTGAGAAGGTAACAGGACCAAAGATCTGAATGGAGGGAAAAGCAAATCTTTCACAAGGAAGAAATAAAATTAGATGACTATAGGTCATATTGCAAAGTTTTAAAAATATCTGATATATTAAAGTCCTAAATGTGGACAGTAAAATTTTATAACCTTTAGGAAAAAAAAAAAAAATAGGAGACAGTTTTTAAGACATTTGAGTAGCAAAGAATTTCTCTTAGTTTAAATATTGTTGGCACATGACATTATTTTAGTTTCAGTGTATTAAATAATGATTTGAAATTTGCATACATTATGAAATGATCACCATGCATTGTCTAGTAAACATCGTGATTACCAAAAGAGTAGGAGGAGTGATAAATGAAGAGTCTGGGATTAACATACACACACTACTACATATAAAATAGATAATCAACAAGGACCCACTATATATAGCACAGGGAACCTTACTCAATATTCTGTAGTAACCTACAGGAAAAGAATCTGAAAAAGAATGGATGTATGTATAACTGAATCACTTTGCCATACACCTGAAACTAACACAACATTGTAAATCAACTATATGCCAATATAAAAATAAAATTTTTTAAAATACATTATTAAGAATTTCTTAAGGCACAAAAAAACGTATGGTATAAGAAAATTCTGACAAATGTGACTTCATGAAAACAAAAGTTGCTTTCTAAGAAAAGATCCTGAAAAATTAAAGGCACAAATCACTAGCTGGGGAAAAAATATTTACAATGCATATAACTGATGAAAAATTAGTATCCAACACACAAAGAACCACTGCAAACCAGTAACAAAAAAAGAAAGAAAAAAAAAAAGGACAACATCTACTCTCAAAGGAAGTATTGGATTTGTGAAGTCAATATAGAAATAAATTAGAGGAAAACTAAAGTGGCTACACAAGAAAAGATATAAACTGTCATTGTTAATGTTTATTATGATACATAAAATAACTTTTCCCAAGTCAGTTTCTGCAGAAGAATTTTAAGTTTTTAAAAAATATATATATATATTCAGTTACTTTGTTAGGGACACTTTGGCAGATGATAGTTTCAAAACTATATGCATGGTACCATGCTGCAGAAAGAACACCTCACTTCTGGTTAAGGGCTACCGAGAAATCTGGGAAGAGAGAGGAAAAGTTTAAGCTATTTTGAGACGTTCTGACCGACTTTGGTCTTACATGAACTTTGCCAAGTATGAGGTATTCAAACTCCTACCTAAATAAAATAAAGACACTGCCCTAGTGTTGCTGTAGTTACTTAAAATAGGTGTTAAAATAAATAATTCACAGCCTTGATCTAGAATGAAGCCTTCCATAGAAAGGGGATTTGTGGACACAAGTGAGAATACCATTTAAACTCATAACCTATGACAGGGCTCCCTCTACTGGTGCGGAGAAAGTACGAGGACCGTGACTGACACAGAACCCTCTCAAGTCATCTCAGGAATGTGAACTTCGAATCATGGGGGCAAAAGTTCTTCTCCAGTCCTTATGCAAAAAGAAAAGTAAGACCCCACTGACACAGACACACAGAAGCAGCCTACCCAAATCCCCAAACTGGCATTTTATCCAGACAGGGGTTTTCAAAGTAGTGTGGGCCATGACTGACCTTTGTGGTTGTGAAAGGTGGTTCGTGCGATCGCTCATAAAACAAGCATACCGCACCCCTCTTCAACCCTCTCTCCAACTGCAATCTGATTCCTTGTGGTAGTCAGACACATACAACCAAGACACACTCCCTCAGATGTGAACAGAATCATCAGAGGCGGGTCCCCTCAGAAAACTCTGTGCTCTCTGCCTCTGGAAATCCTGGGGAAACATGTAGAGAGGTGAGTTCCTCAAGCTACCAGCATGGATCACGGCAAGCTCAGACCTCCCATCAGACGCCCTGGTCCTGTCCCTCCACAATTAATGAAGGGGCTCTGCTGAGGGGCAGGGTAACATAATGGTTAAGAGCATGAGCCTGGAAATCCGATGCATCTGGCCCCAGGTCTTGGCTCTTCTGTTGCTCACTATGTAATCACGAGCAAGTTACTTAATCGCTTTGCAATTCAGTTTCTGCTGCTCTGAAAGGGGTGGAGGTGGCTATGGAAAACCACACAGCATGACTGCAATGATTACAAGATATGAGATGCTTACAAAGGATTAAGCACCACACCTGGTAGATATTAAGTGTCTAATCATTAATGATTATCATTACCAGTTATAACATCTATCCTCTGGGGTACAGTTAATATACATAAAAAACAACTGTTTCTTTAAAAAAAAAAAAGGTACCTCTGGAATTTCCTCAGAAGCCAACACCAGTCTTAACATGAATTTTGATAGGTTTATGTTATGGATCTAATGCACATTATGGTTTCCCCGGTGGTTCAGGGGTAAAAGAAACTGCCTGCAATTCAGGAGACATGGCAGGAGCCTCGGGTTTGATCCCTGGGTGGAGAAGATTCTCTGGAGAAGGAAATGGCAAACCACTCCAGTATTTTTACCTGGAAAACTCCATGGACAGAGGAACCTGGCGGGCTACAGTCCAGGGGGTCACCAAGAGCAGGATACAACAGAGTATGTATGTGTGTGCGTGTGTGTGTGTGCACACACACAATACACATTAACACAAGGATAGGCTTCCCAAACAAACCACAAGTTCAGTAGAATGAAAAGAGCATAGACTTTGGGACTACGATTAAGAAACTTTAGTGTTAGTCACTCAGTCGTGTCCAGCTCTTTGTGACTGTAGCCCACCAGGCTCCTCTGTCCATGGGATTCTCCAGGCAAGAATATTGGAGTGGGTTGCCATTCCCTTATCCAGAGGATCTTCCTGACCCAGGGATTGAACTTGTGTCTCCTGCATTGCAGGTAGATTCTTTACCATCTGAGCTACAGGGAAGTCCCATAGACTTGGGAGTTCTTTCAATTTCCAGCTCCAGTGTTTACTAGCCATATGACTATCAGCAAATATTAGCTACTGAAAAAACCACAATGTCTGGGTCAGACAGTTGATTAGACATGACTCAAAAAAGAATTTTAGAATTAGAAGATAAACCCAGGGAAAACACTCAAGAAGTGGCACAGAGAGATTTAAAGATGGAAACTACAAAGGGGAAATAGCTGGCTGTCCAGGGGAGAAACAAAGGATACTGATAATTGCTATTAATCCTTGTGGAATGTATGACTGGTATAAGCCTTCTGGAGGACAATATGGTAGCATGTGCACATTATGTTGTTTAAATAAGTATTCAAACAAAAATTGTTCCTAGGAAATTTTCCCAAGGAAACATTAAAAGGAAGGCAACATTTATATGTGGGATGTTTGTTCCCTGCAGAGTTATTTATAATAGTGAAAAACTAGACACAGCCAAAATGCCCAGCAATGGGTAAATGACCAAAAAACACTGTTAAGTGTGATGAATATAAAAAGGACTATACAAACAACAGGGAAAATGTATATGCTTTTTCAGCAGAAAATAATCAGCCAGTAGAACATCTAGGCAAATTATTATCATATAGGAACTATACAGGCATATGGTCAAGAACAGGAGTGATCTGCTGGGATGAGAGGACTTAGGGGTGAACTAATTTCTTTTACGAGAGGGCATTGATACTGTTAGAATACTGCTGACACAAATAATTTTGAATACAGTAAATAAGAACAGAGGCAACTGCAGTACCTTTTCTAAGGTAGTAAGTGAAAGCCTATTTATTATCACAAAATTTAAACTTGCAGAAATCTCAGTTCTGTATTAGTCATGAGTTCTATAATTTTTATAAACATGTGGACAAGTAGAACTAAAAGGGACAAGGGAAAAAATAAGATGGATAACTCTGCTTTTATTGATTAGGGGCACTGAGGCCCATACAAGGAAAGAGAATTGTCCAACATAACACAGTATCTGAGTCAGGCTTGGTTGGTCTCCTTTAAATGTTTAAAATTCAGTTCTGAAGAAATGGTCTAATGTCTGAGATCTGCTTTAAATTAATTCAGTTTGTTATTTTTTTTGGCATAAGGCTGAAATATGATGGGCAGTGACTTATTTTTGAAACTGGCTATATGTCCATAGAGGTTATGACATTATTCTGAAAATTAAAATTATTTTAATTTTCCATAGTGAAAAGTTTCAACAACTCCTAAAGTAACAAGTAAAGATCTCAAAATAAGTGGCAAATCTAACCTGTGACTCAAAAATTGAATTATACAACCTGAAACAGATTGTGAACAAAGTTTACTTAATGTCACTTAGCTGTGACTATTGAGGCTTTTAAGTGGGTTTTTCCCTCATGTCTATAATAAAAGATGCATGTTTCTCATTAGACATTCTAACACTGTCCAAGCTCAGAAACTGAACAAACAACCCACTGAATTAATGAGCACTTAAAATATGACACTTAAAATTTTAGAACAAAATGAATTCTTTAAATTTAAAAAAGGCAGATTTTCCATAACACGTGCATGCACAACACCCATTAATGGGTCAGCCAAGTTATATCACATAGGGATTATAATCATCTTCAAAATTAAAGCCCTCAAAACAAGGAGACGATATAGCATTTAGAGTCAATGAAAAGAACCAGGAGTCAACAGCTCATTACTGCAAAACAAACAAACCTAACAAATTACATAGGCTAGCTACTTAAAAGAGCAAAAGAAAAACTAAATTTAGTACATAGCATTCACTTGACAATTTACGGAACACCAAATCTTTCATTCAGGGGATGAAATATACCCTAAGAACACTTTTGTAATAAGAATTGAGACTACCAGGGAGTGAAAATGTTTTTATAAACTCTTTGTGAAGTCGCTCAGGTGTGTCCAACTCTTTGCAACCCATGGACTATAGCCTACCAGGCTCCCCTGTCTATAGCATTTTCCAGGCAAGGATACTGGAGTGGGTTGCCATTTCCTTCTCCAGGGTATTTTCCCGACCCGGGGATCGAACCCAGGTCTTCAGGTAGCAGACAGACGCTTTACCATCTGAGCCATCAGGGAAGCCCATAAACTCTTTGTAAATATCCATTTTTAAGGCCATAAACAACAATATAAGGACTAAGAAGGAAGAAAAACAAAGATTCTTAAGGAAATGCAGAATTCAAAGTCCTATTAATAATTTACAGGATACACTATGATATCAGCAGTATTTTTGGTGGTATTTTTTTCCTCTGAGAATAACTCTAGAAAATAACTTGGAAAATAAACACAATTGAAAGTACCTATTTATAATCCCTTTACCTACTTTTAATATTTGGTTGATTTTTCTCTAGTCTTTTGATTTTTTTTTTTTTAGTCTTTTTTTTTCTGTGACCATATTAACATGTTAATTTATTTTTTTACTTTTATAAAGCTGGAATATTAATTTGCCTAGATCTTCAATTATTTTCTTGGGCCAAATTCCTAGAAATGGAATTTACTGGGTCAAAGGTTTGCATTTTTTAAACTCTTGATACACACTACATTCCAGAAAAGTCAGAGCAATTTATACATCCATCGGCAGTGTGACTACTCTTTCACCATCTGTATAATTCTGACCCAGAGTCAAACACAGATGATGAGCCTGGGCCCCAAACTAGAAAAAAGAAAACAAGAAAACCTTTTCCCTTCAGAAACAAAGGGCTGATTATAAACACACAGACCTGGAAGGTGAAAATTCGAGGGGGCTGCCTGAGAACCAAAGCTCTGGAACGGTCTGTTCCAGCTGCAATAAACCAGCTGCGGTTCCCCTGAACGAACTGCCTTTTGGATGCTGTGGACCCGGCTTCCTCTTGGCATCTCTCTACCCACCCTCCTCACTGCCAACCTCCCTGCCTTTTCCCTCCAGGAATTTGTCAGTAATCCCCAGCCTAAGCTAAATAGTCTTCCACTCTGCTTCGCCAACACCCTCGGATTACCTCTGCTTTAAAGCCCATTTTGTACGCTGAAGTATAATTAAATGGTCTGTCTCCCAGACTAGACAACGACTTCTTTCAGGGCACGGGCTATTTCTTCCTTCTCTGCTGTATCCTCAGCATCTAGCAAAGTACCTGGGAAACAGCAGTAGGCACTGAAGAGAAGTTTACTGAATGAATGAATGAGTCACAAAGCAGCAGGTCTAAAGCGCTGGTCAGCGAGCTTTTTCTGTCTGTAAAGGATCAGACAGCAAGCACTTCAGGCTCGGGGGGCCACCTGGTCTCATTCACAACTGCTCAGCTCTGTCCTTGCAGTGGAAGTGGTCATGGACAACGAGCACGGGGACGGGCATGGCTGTGCTCCAAGAAAACTGCACTGCCGAAGCCAGGGGGCAGGCTGGATTCGGCCTGTGGACCGTAGTTTGCCAAATAACCCCTGATTTAGAAGTTTAAAGCTCACAGTTTTAAAAGATGAAGAAAAAATAAAAAATGATGAAAAGACCATAGATATTTAATGCTTTAAACCCACACAGAGTTTAGGCTACACTGTATGTTTAGGATTCAACTCTATTATTATTATTACCACGTTTTACTCCCAAATTCCTTTCCTCTGTGACTTGGTCTGTGATGCAGAGAGACAGGGGAAAAGAAAATAACTCAAAGGAGAGGGGAGGATGGCCCCCTTCGATGGGAACTGAGCACAGTTCGGCCTCAGTCACAGGCCGAATAAAAATTTTCAGCAACATTAGAGATGTGTTTAAACTAGAAGTGATTGACAGGATGCTTCAATTCGTACACTCATCCTTAAGATACTGACTGAGAATTCATAAACCTGATTTAGACACACAGACTAAAGATCATGACAACAGACTGAAGATAATCCGAATGGTAAATAGCTCAGTTTCACTACACTATGAATTACGCATCAAAACGGTGTATGCACTACTCTAGAAGTAAAATGTATAACAACATACAAAGGAGAAGAGGGAGAAGCAAAAAAAGATACAAATAACCAAGAACTACACAAAAGTATGCTCCAAAGCATTAGTCAATGGGGAAATGTAAATTAAAACCACTATGAAATACCACAACACACCAGCTAGATTGTCTGCATAGACAAACACCACCCACATCAAGTAGACCAGATAACCACTGGAACTACTGATTTGGGCAATACAAACAGTCATCTAATCACTTAAATCAACAATGAACACTATACATTAAAAATAAAATAAACAATCACTTTGGGAGGAAAAAAGAAAAAACAATGTATGTGCTTGCCTCTGCAGATCAAGGAAAAAAAGAAAAAAAAAAATGACAATCAAAAAGTGAATGGCCGTTCAGGTCCGAAAGTCAGTCCTCACTGCTGCTGTTTCCCTGCCTCTGACTGCAGATGCCAGCTTCCTCCCTCCTCCAACCCTCCACTGCTGCCCCAAGGCTCCAATGCTCTCGCTCCTCAGACTGTAACCACAGAGTGGAGCCTCAAGACTGAGTCCACGTGGACTGCGAGATCTGCTTTCTCTGGAATGCACCAGGTCTGCGTGTGAAGTGAGTCTGTTTAAGCAGGGCCTTACTTTTCATCGTGCCTTCCTCTTCCTCGTCCTCCGTGTTGATCACCATGGTGCCCAGCTGGGATGGCAAGGTGTCATCATGCTCGATCATCGTATTGGCCCCGTCACCCATGCCGCTGGCCACGCGGACGGTGCCCATCTCATCCCCCGCCGCTCGGACCATCGTGCCAGAATCTAGCTCGTCCTCCTCCTGGAAAAGGAGGAGATCCAAATGAGGGCTAATTTGATTTAAAAAGATTGAGTTTTCTGAATTACTTTTATTCATCTTGTTGCAAATATTTCTGGATTTCAGGCTTATTCGTAGAACTAAGAACACTCTTTTAATTCAAGTGTGGTTGGCGTACAGTATTCTACAGGTCGTTGTTGTTTAGTCGCTGAGTTGTGTCTGACTCTTGCAATCCATAGACTGTAGCCCACCAGGCTCCTCTGTCCATGGGCAAGAATACTGGTGTGGGTTGCCTTCTCCAGAGGATCTTCCTGACCAAGGCATCAAACCCACGTCTCCTGCATTGGCAGGTGGATTCTTTACCGCTGAGTGACCATTATATATGTTACAGGTGACAGTATATTGATTCACAATTTCTAAAAGCTATACTCCATGAGAACACTCCTAGTCAACCAAAGAAGAGCATGCATTTATCCATATGAAAGCCGCATATCTAACCTGCATATTTTTTTTAACACTGCTCTAAGGAGCTAAGGTACACACCTTTGGAATCTCAGGGTTGTGAGAGAGTCTATCAGTGTAAAGTCTACATAGCTAGTATGGATACTAGATGCCCCAAAAGAGCACAGAAAAACACAGTCTCAGACCTGAATGTTCTCTTTACTGAATAAAAAGTTAAACTGAAGAAAAGATATGGAGGCAAAAGAACAAAATGTGGCAGTGTCTCAGGAAGCACTGGGAGAACAAACATACATCCAGCAAGCCCTTCCATGACAGGACACGGTGCGGCAAGGAGCGTCTCCGGCTCCAGGCAGATCCCATAACTCTGACTCGTCTCACCTGGCTGGCAATCACAAAGTGACAAGCATGAACGCCTGAGGCCCACCACAACGCCTGCACTCACCGAGTTTTCGTCCTCATCCTGGTCCACCTCCCGCTGCTGGGCCTCCTGGCGTTTCAGCTTCACATCCATGGCTTCGTTGATCAAGTCCCGCAGTATGGACACTCCTTTGGCACTCTTGACAAACGGGTGCTTCAACAGGAAAAGTTGAAGATGGTTTACGTGGCACTGGTGCCAAAATACTAGCCAGCACAGAGAAGGCCCGCTATAGTCTTTGCTGACTCAACCAGTGAATCTAATTGTTCTCTTTATGCTTTGGACAACTGCCAACCCTAATGCACACTCTCACCTGATGCGAAGAACTGACTCATTTGAAAAGACCCTGATGCTGGGAAAGATTGGAGGCAGGAGGAGAAGGGGACAACAGAGGATAAGATAGTTGGATGGCATCACCAGCTTGATGGACATGAGTTTGAGCAAGCTCCGGGAGTTGGCGATAAACAGGGAAGCCTGGAGTGTTGCAGTCCATGCGGTTGCAAAGAGTTGGACACAACTGAGCGACTGAACTGAACTCAAACTTGCGTTATAACTCTGAGCAGGTACGTTCAATTTTGCCCATGTGGTTTTTGGCTTGGCTGGAATGTTTCCTCCATTTCTAGCAACTCTAGAGAGTTGGTGATTTTGGAGAGGGGGGCATAAGTGGGATAAAGACACTGTTTAGAAATCACTGAACAGGTTACTCATCTTGCTTGTTCTTTCTATTCAATGTCCTATAGCATTTCCAACTATGTATTTGGGTAAAAAGGATTTGGCAGCGTCCCAAGTGGCTCAGTGGTAAAGAATCCGCCTGCCAGTGCAGAAAATTCAGGAGACTTGGGTTCGATCCCTGGGTTGGGAAGATCCCTTGGAGGAGGAAATGGCATCTCACTCCAATTTTCTTGCCTGGAAAATCCCATGGACAGAGGAGCCTAGCAGACTACAGTCCATGAAGTCGCAAAGAGATGGACACAACTGAATGACTGAGCATGCATGCATATGCAAAAAGATTTTAGTGCCAAAAGATAGTTACTGCAGAAATAATACAACTGGTCACAAATATGTAACAGATGTAAGCCCAAGTATTATGCCTCTGCAAAGGCACTTGAAACACAGGGATATTGTTGACTTTCCTCAATAGAAAAAAGGACTTAAAACTTTTGGGATTTTTTTTTTTTTTTCTGTACCATGTGGCTTGTAGGATCTTAGTTCCTCAACCAGGGATTGAACCCAGGCCCTTGGCAGTGAAAGAGCAGAGTCCTAACCATTGAACCACTAGGGAAGTCTTTTTTTTTTAATGTTTTTTTCAATGAAGTATATGGTTAATTTACAATGTTGCACCAATCTCTGATGTACAGCAAAGTTACGAAGTTATACACATATAGACATTCTTTTTTTATATTCTTTTCCATTATGGTTTAACACAGAATACTGAACATAGTTCCCTGTGCTATACAGTAGGAACTTGCTGATCATCCATCCTAGGCTCAAAGTTTTTATTATTAATATCATCTTACAATTTTGTTGTTTGCCTTTATAACACAATAAAAAAATTTATGCTGTGAAAGTTACACAGAAAAATTCTTTTCTGGAAGGGTGGGGGTTGCTGTTGTTTTCCAAACTTGTTCTAACATTGTCCCCAGTGTTTATCTGCAATCCATTCTCTGTTCCCTACCACCCATCAGAAGATACAGGCTGCAAGGTCTTTGCAAGAACTCTAAGTGGACAGTATGCCTCAACGTGTAGTGGGATTTAAATATGGGAGATATCTTTTCTATAAAACTGTATCAGTACCTCATCCAGGCAGGAAAAGAATTTGCCACTACTCAGAAAAAGGACTCAGCTCGTCTGCAAGAGTAACTATTTCCTTGTTCTCCCCACTGGGCAAGTCCATAAGGTCATTTCCCTCCTCTTATACAAATCAGTCTGCTATTACTTAACATAAGATTTCTGTTAGTATCCACCCACTCATTTTCCTGTGTTTCTTGAATGGAACGGTTTCTGTTCTTCTTACTGCTCTTAAATTTAAACTCATTCATGATGTTAAGTACAGGTGTCTGATTACTTCATTACGTCTCTAAGTTGAAAAGCTGGAGCATTTCTATATTAACACATATATTACTTTATTATAAATAATTATCTTTATATTTCTCCATCATATCACAGATATTACACTGTTTCTTTTTAAATTATGGGCACAAGTAGATTTTAGTATCTATGGGGTTCATTCCAAAAAGGTAATAAGTATTAAAAAATTTGTATTGGTAAAGGAGCAATGGATCTGACATGATTGAAAACCACTGGCCTAGCTCAATAATAGCTACATGTCAAATCCATAATATACTATCTTTAATATATGAAAATGTTATTCAAAGTCACACATATTTTATCACTTAATCTTCATAACCAACTTATGGGGCAGGTACTTGATCTCTACCGTATAGATAAGAAAACTAAACAGAGAGGTTATGTTACTTGCCCAAGGTCACAGAGCTAGCAAACAGGAAGCCAGGATTCAAACCTGGGCAGTCAGGCTCCTGAATCCAAGCTCCTGAATATTAAGCAAGAAAGTGTGAAAGTGTTAGTCGCTCAGTTGTGTCTGACATTTTGCGACCCCATGGACCGTAGCCCACCAGGCTCCTCTGTCCATGGAATTTTCCAGGCAAGAATACTGGAGTAGGTTGCCATTCCCTTCTTCAGGGGATCTTCTCAACCCAGGAATTAAACCCAGGTCTCCCACACTGCGGGCAGATTCTTTACTGTCTGAGCCAACTAAGCATACTGCCTGCCAAATTCTACCCATCCTTCAAGGCCCAAGGTCAGAAGTTACGTCCTCCAGGAAAGCAGTCCTGGCATCACCAGTTCAAAATGGTAGACCTACCACTGATCCCAGTTCTTGCCAGAACTGGGTATGGCACTCCTGCTTTGGAATCAAAAAGACTTAGCTCCTAAGACTGGCTTTGCTGTTTACCAACCGAGTGGCTCTAAATGAGCTAATCTCTCCAAATCTCTGTTTTCTCATCTATAAAAGTAAAATAACACTCCTCTCTCACAGGGTGTATGTGCTGATTAAATGGCACAACATGTAAAGTATCTAGCATACAGCAGGTGCTCAATAAAGGCCAATTCCTGTTCTCTAATCTCATACAGTCCTGTATTTTCTTGCATGATTGTCCTGTTCAGTGATTTAACATTCTTTTCTATGTTCTTCTAAGCAGGTACATTCAAACCTCACAGGACGCAAGGAATATGCCTTACAGCTCTTCACCATCTCCATGTGGGTGGGTCAACAGCATCCTGGATGGATAACTTGTGAATGAAACAGAGAGAAAGGCAGCATCCCAGGGTGAGTCATACCTGGAGGAGCTGAGTGGCTGTGGCTCTCTGCTCAGGGCTCTTGACCAGACACTGCTTCACAAAATCCATGAAGCTATCTGACCACAGTTCCGGCTTTCGGAATGTGGGGGGTGGGTTGGTAGGAATCATGAAGATGGCCTGGTTGGAAAGAAAAAAAAATGATTTGGCAAAATAAAAGTGATACTCCAACAAAAATATGACTAGACATAAGTTCAAAGTTTGATAAAATTATTTTCCTCTTCTCCTCTATAAGACCATCCTAATTGCAACAAAAATCTAAGTATCTCAAAGGAGGAAGTATGACCATTAGAGCAGGAGTCCCCAAGAACCAGGCTGCACAGCAGGAGGTGAGCAGTGGGCAGGCAAACGAGGCTTCATCTGGATTTACAGCTGCTCCCCATCACTCACATCACCACCTGAGCTCCACATCTTGTCAGAACAGCGGCAACATAATAAATGTAACGTGCTTGAATCATCCTGAAATCAACACCCACCCCAACCAGAGTGTGGAAAAATTACCTTCCATGAAACTGGCCCCTGGTGCCAAAAACGTTGGGAACCACTGCATTAGAGAATCTGATGAAGCTCTCCTGCTCCCTCCTGCTCTCTTTTCTCCCGCCCTCTCCTGCGTATGTATTCTTGTCCCCTAAACAATAAACAGCCAACCCTGAAGGAAATCAGTTCTCAATTGGAAGGAATGATGCTAAAGCTGAAGCGCCAACACTCTGGCCACCTGATGTGCAGAATCTGACTCACTGGAAAAGATCCTGATGCTGGGAAAGATTGAAGGCAGGAGGAGAAGGGGACAACAGATAGCTGGATTGCATCACTGACTCGATGGGACAAGAGTTTGAGCAAGCTCCAGAAGCTGGTGATGGACAGGGAAGGCTGGTGTGCTATAGCCAAAGGGGTCTCAAAGAGTTGGACAGAACTGAGTGACCAAATTGAACTGAAACAATATCCAGCGACTTTTGTTTGTTTTTTGCTGACCATGTTGCCTTTCAAAGTGAAAAGGCGAGCTCTAAGAGCATCGATATCCTGAACATGACCTCAGCCTCAGAGCTGTTAAACGTCCCTCCTTCCTGAAAGTTACCCCCACCACTGGATGCAAGTGGTGACTGCGAGGAGGTCATAAAACCAGAAGTCCCCCCAAATCACAAGGGATTCATCAACCTCCAAGTCACAGCAACTCTACATACTTGAAAATTAAAAACTGGCCCACTACATTGCATTGAAATTTTACAATTTCAAAAAAGAAAACTACAGGAGATATTGCAAGTTCCATTCCAGACTGCTGCAGTAAAGTGAATATCACAATACAGCAAGTCACATGAATTGTTTAAGTTTCCCAGTGCATATGACAGTTAGGCTTACCCTATTTTGTAGTCTATTAAGTATGCACTAGTATTATATCTAAAGAAACAATGTATATAGCTTAGTTAAAAATTACTTTATTGCTAAAAAATGCTAACCTTCAACTGAGCCTTCAGGGAGTTATTTTGCAATAGTAACATCAAAGATCATTGATCACAGATCACCATAACAAATACAATCATTGTGAAGAGGCCTGAAATATTGTGAGAATTACCAAAATGTCACACAGAGAGATGAAGTAAGCAAATGCTGTTGGATTTTCTTGATGCAGTGTTGCCACAAACCTTCAATTTATAAAAATCCAATAAGGCAAAGTGCAATAACATAAGGTACGCTTGTAAAATTATTTATTGAGTTTCCAATAGAAAAGGTACAGATTTAAAAAAAAATAAAACTCTTTGCAATAGGCAGCTTAAATTATGTTATTTGAATCTAAAAATAAAGCCAGTACATCTTCCCATCCTTCTCTATTTCTGTCCCCCAAAAAAGAGACGTGCTTACCTTTGGGCATGTGAATAGCTTACAAACAAAAAACAAAAACTGTTAAGTCTATTAAAAGAAGCACTGCTTAATCAGAGGAGAGGAGGAGCTGAGCTGGGTGGTATGGAAACGACTCTGGAGCCTCTGAGGAAGGCAGGAGTCGAGATCTTGTAACAGTGCTGTGATGAGGTGTTCTAGAGGTGGGCAAAGTCAGGAAACCACTTAATGTAGAAACACTGAAGGAGTGTCAATGGAAACAATCTGTGCTCTTCACACTCCAGAACTGGATGGAGGTCAGGGAGCACAGAGCCTCTAGAAATTGCACATGTAAATCCCTACCCAGGCCAGGCAGGAAGAAGACAACCAATGAATCAGGCTGAGTGTTAGTGATATGAGTTGAAAAGAATAATATGCTTTCCTCTTAAGGCTAGCGTAAGAAAAACAGAAAACACAGCAATACATTATAACTGATACGGGTGAACAGGGAACTGGGGAGGGCAGTGCAAGGCCCATGCCCTGTATAAAGGAGAGGACTGTTTCTCAGCTCCAATTAATGTTGTTATGTTAAAATATGAGCACCTGGGGACTTCCCTGGTGATCCAGTGGTTTAGACTCCATGCTTCCAATGCAGGGGGTGTGGGTTCGATCCCTGGTTGGGGAACTAATATCCCACATGTTGCGGAACACGGTCAAAATTTTTAAAATAAATTAAAAAAAAAATTTTTAATATGTGAGTGCTTGAATTACTAAAAACATATACACTGCACAAGTCAAACCAATCAAGTCCTGCCAGAGGGATATCAATACACAACCTCTAGAATGAACAGGGGTGGATTACATTTGACTTAATTAGTGATTACAACTAGTGGAAGTGTATCATCTGAAGTCATCTGATAAGTCTAGATTGACACTTATCAATTATTTACAATTAATTCATTTACTGTTTGGTACCTAACCAAGAAACTCATTTAACTCAGTTTCTCATTATCACCAGTAACTGACCATCCCACTGGTTTCCTGTCCATTTCCTTACCCTCATTGGATGGATATCAGCATATGGAGGCTTTCCTTCAGCCATTTCTATGGCTGTTATTCCCAATGACCAGATGTCTGCTACACAGTTGTATCCAATTTCCTGGATCACTTCTGGAGCCATCCAAAAAGGTGTTCCTATCACTGTATTTCGCTTGGCCATGGTATCCTGAAACAGAAAGGAGAGAAATCAACATTAACCACTGAAACTGTTGAGAAAGAGTCCTTCTAACAATAGTAACTGTCATGGGCTTGAAATACATACACAAACCATACCCAAACACAATCAAGTAAGTAAGTCACAAAACAAATTCAAATGACATTGAAACATAAAAGATTCTCAATCAATTATTAAAACACAAAAATAACTATCAACCAGTTAATGAAACACTAAAATGAGACTAACAAAAATTAAAAAGATTACTAATAACTCATATGGATAATAGCATAGAAAAAAATCAGATATCAAAATACAATGATAAAGGAACATAAGTTAGTACAATGTTTTAGTAGGCAATTCAGCAATATTTATTAACTTTAAATGTCCATATCCTTTGATTGAAATCTATTTCTAGAAATGTATCCTATGTATAACTATCCCAAGATAGATGCACAGGTATTATAAAAATAATTATAATAGAAGGGCTGGAAAAAGGGCATCTGTCTATTCATTTGTAAAACTATACACCTGAATTCCTAACTTATACTTTCAGCAAAATAAGTTCAAATAGGTTAAAATTTTAAATGTAAAGAACAAAATCCAAAAAGCACTCAAGGAAAGTACAGATGAATAGTTATATAAGGTTGGAGCAGAAAAGGACTTTAAAACATGACATCATGAAGATGGGAGTATTTTTCAAATTGATTTATGATTCAACACAATCTCAACACAATTCAGTTCAATCCCAACCAAAATCTAAATGAAGTCCCACTTTTATTCTTGTTTTTATTGCTTGTATGTTTAGTGTCATATCCAAAAAATCATTGCCAAGACCAATGTCAAGGAGCTTTTCCCCTATGTTTTCTTCCAGAAGTTTTGGGGTTTCAGACCTTACATTTATTTTAATCCATTTTGAGTTAATTTTTTGTGAGTGGTGTAAGAAAGTGGTCTAGTTTCACTCTTCTGCATGTGAGTATCAGGTTTACCCAAGAACACTTATTAGAGACCATCTTTTCCTCGTTGAGCAGTCTTAGCTCCCTTGTCAAATATTAACTGTCTAAGCATGGGTTTATTTATGGGTTCTTGATTCCATTCCATTGGTCTATGTGTGTATTTTTGCACCAATACTATACTGTGTTGATCACTTTAGCTTTGTAACATAGTTTGAAATCAAGAAGTATGAAGCCTCCAGCTTTGTTCTTTCTCAGGACTGGTTTGGATATATGGGGCCTTTTCTAGTTTCATATGAATTTCAAGAGTGTTACTTTCTATTTCTGTGAAAATCATCAGTTACTAAAAACAACTGATAACTTTAAATTTATAATATCTTTTACACAGTTCCAGAAGAATCTTTCTTTTCAATTTGGTTTCCTTATTAAGACTGTAATTTAGATAATAATGTTTGGTATTGTTTACTTATGTATTAACAACAAAATCTTTTGAAGGGCTCACAAATCATGATATGGAGTAAGTTCCTGAGGTGGTTTTGGTTTTTTTTATTTTTTTAATAACATCAAAGCAATTTTTGATTTGTTTTTCATTTAAATTTTTTAAAAATAAAAAATATACATGATACAGCCCTAAACAAACTATATATGCATATATAGTTGTCTACTACCCAAGAAACCTGATATATGACATTGCTGCAAATTTTTGTATACATCTGTCTAGAACTCTATTTTCTACACAAATTTCACACATCTTATGTATTTTACAAAATCATGTAATTTTAGACTTCCTGTTTTGAAAGCATAGTGTTTTTCACGGCCATGCACTACTGAGGTAGGAGGAAAATCAACAGCCTGTATTTTGGAACCAAATGAGGAGAATGCTTTCAGTAAAGCAGCTACCAATTGCTACCTAGAGGGCGAATGAGATGACATTATTTCTTATTCAAGGAAAGCTGATTAGTTTTTATTCCTTTTGTAAATAGGATGATGTAGCCCAAAAGAATTTAAACATCTACTCTATCATTTCCTGTTTTTAGCTTTTAATTTTTTTTCAAGATAAACAGAGTTAAACTATGGGACCTGAGCTCCAAGGAAGGATCTAAAGTAACCTACCAGCTCATTTGTAACCCATTGGCACATTTTTTAATCTTTTACAACACAATTATATCAAATATTACATTTTTAAATAATAAAAAGAACAGTTCTCAAGAAAGACCTGAAAGTTACCAACACAAGTAACACTTTCACTTACTGTAAGTTGACCTGCTACCCCAAAATCTGCAAGTTTTGCATGACCTTCTGTATTGAGCAAAATATTTCCGGCTTTGATATCTCGGTGTATTTTTCTCATAAAATGAAGATATTCCAGTCCCTTAAGTGTTGACTGTAATATTGTAGCTATTTCATCTTCTGTTAACTGAAAAAATGAAAAATTAAAATTCTATTAGATTACATCAGCACATTTGAGAAAGGAGAAAAAATTTCGATCCAAACTCCTCTCCCAAAATATAAATAAGATCTCATTCAATGTGTAAAAGAGCATGACAGCTTAAAGTACCATTGCTATGCTGACCACTCCCAAAGTTATATTTCCAGGCCAGATCTCGCCCCAAAAATCAGATTTATATATCTTCCCACACCACACTTCCAGCTGAATACCTAACAAGCATCATAAGCATAACATGTCAAAATCAAATTCTTTATTTTTACAACCAAGCTACCCCTTTCCATACCACCCACCTACTCTATTCTTTCCACGGTCTTCTCTTTTTCAGTAAAAGGGAATTTAATTCTTCTAGCTGCTCTGGTCAAAAATCTTGAAGTCATGCTTGGCTCTTCTCTATCTTCAAACTATATGCAATTATATCTTCTGGGTTCACCCTGATTCAAGCCACCATCATGCCCTGCCTGAATTATTCTAATAATCTCCTAATTGGTCTCGCTGCTTCTGCCCTTAACCTTATATAATGTATATCTACACAGTAGCCAAAACGAATCTTTTAAAATGTAAGCCAGGTACTTCCCTGGTGGTTCAGTCCGTAAGACTCTGCTCTCCCAACACAGGGAGTCTGGGTTTGATCCCTGGTCAGGGAACTAGATCCCACATGTTGCAACTAAGAGTTAGCTCAATATCTGCTCAAAATCCCCATGGCTTCCTAAGTCAAGTTCTCACTAAGGCCTCCCCTTATCTGGCTCCCAGCTACCTTTATCTTCTACCACCTTCTACCTCGTTCATCCTGTTTCAGCCACGTAGGCTTCCCTGCTGTTTCACAAACATTCTAAACACACTCCCACTTCTGGGCCCATTTATCTGCTGTTCTCTCTGCCTGCAGTGCCCTTCAACCAGATTTCTGGATGAGATGGTTCCTTACGTCACCGTCTCTGCCCAAACATCACCTCATTAGGAAATTAGAGAGGCCTTCACCAGATCCCTCCACTCCTAGATCATTCTCTATCCCCTTATAGTACTTATAGCTTAATGCAACATTATCACCCTCTCACATACTATACATAATCTGTATACCTATTCATGTGACATCTTCACTACTAAACATGTGAACTCCATTTTAAAATGCCTTTGAGTTGCTTACTACTGGATCCCAGCACCAAGAAAGCCTCCTGGCATATAGCAGGTCCTGAAAAAAATATCTGTTAAATGATGATGAATAAATGTAAGCAAGAATGCAGGAGGCTGACACAGAACACCTGATCAGTCCAAAGCTGCCTCTGCGCTGCTCCCAGTCCAGTCCTGCAAATTCAACCAACAGACCCTCAGTCAGTCCCCCTCATGACAACAACGCACATTTAGAGAATATGCAGTGGGGCAAAAAACATGTGATTTGAGTTTAGAAAGATCTAGTCTTTAGCCTTGGCTCTACTTCCTTGTCATGACTTAAGCAAGTTATCTAGTAATGTATCTGAATCTCAGTTTCTCAATCTAGAAAAATAGGTAAATCACCTTTTTTAAAGAGTGTCACAAAAATCAAACGATATAGTAAGGCATGGAAGAATCCATAATAACTAGAAAATGCACTTCTACAAGAGCAGGGTCATTGTTCTACTGACTACTGGATCCCGAAGGCCTAGATCGGTGTTCTAGAAATACTTACTAAATGAATAAACAAAGAGTTAACGCAACTGAACCAAAACTAGAAACCATGACTCCTAGCTTTTCTCCCAGACATCAGAGTAACAGCAAACTATCTTTCACAGAGAGGAATCTAATGAGGACTTAGTGGAAGTTAACCTGTGAACACCGGGGCAGAAGGAGAAAACCCAACCAACTTTAAACACTCAGAACTCATTGCTGGGCTTTCCTGGTGGCGAATCTGCCCACCAATGCAGGAGACACAGGATCAGTCCCTGACCCAGGAAGATCCCACATGCCACGGGGCAGCCAAGCCCATGCACCACAATGCCTGTGCTCTAGAGCATGAGAGCTGAAACGACTAAAGCCCACGCGTCTTAGAGCCCGTGCTCCGCAGCAAGAAAAGCCACCGCAACGACAAGCTCGTGCACTGCAACTAGAAAGGAGCCCCCACCAGCTGCAACTAGAGAAAAGCCAGCACAGCAACGGAGACCTGGCACGGCCAAAACACAAGAAAGAACTCCTGACCTAACTAAGATCTGATAGTCATTTTCCCCAGTTAGAAATAAGTAACGCATTTCACTGGACTAGGTTGGTTGGTATCAAAACTGCCACATTTAGTAGACAACAAAAAGCAGAGAGGGGAAAGAACCATGGAAAGGGGAAGATGAAACAGTCATCTGTCTAGATACATTAGTAGGAGAGTGTACATGAATACTGAGCAGAGAAAAGAAGATAGTGTGAGAGACCAGCGCAGCTGCACGATTCCAGAAGGTAAACTTACCGTTTTATTTCGTAATCGAATGATATCAGATACAGAACCAGCCCCACAGTACTCCATCACGATCCACAAGTCTGTGTTCTTAAAGTAACTGCCATAATATTTGACTACATGAGGGCTAGGGAGAGAAACAATACTAATTAGTGGAACAACCTTCAAACATCCCTATGAATTCATGCTGTAAAATACATGAAAATCCATTTTTCAGTTCAAAAGATCAATTATTCGTATTCAAGGTTAAAATGGGCACCCTCTTGATAACAAATTAAAATTGTATTGATTTCTGGAGGTCAATAAATAACAGCAGTGCAAAAACTGTGTGGGTCCCTTAACCCAGCATTTCTAAGTCTGCAACTCACCCTAAGAAAAGAATCACAGATTTCAAAAAGAAATAGTTACCATAGTCACAGAACTGCTTAAAAAAGTGAAAATTTAGAAAGCATCTAAATGTCTGACATTAGGGAGTTTATTTAAGAAATAATGATATATCCGTATAATGGAATAACCATGAATCCATGGAAAATGTAATAGAAGAATACTTGATAAGAAGATTCTGTTTACCAAAACACAAACAAAAAAGGCAGGTTACATAATAGTGAGCACAGTAAAACTCCAAGACTTACAGAAGGACATGTATACCAGGGAGTATTTAACAATGATTATCTCTCCAAAGGGAAACGTGGTTTTCCTTTCTGATTTGCATTTTTCCAAGAAGTTACATATACTTTATAATAAGGAAAAATAAAACTACACTACAATCTATTATAAGGGAAAAATATTCAGAATTAGACCTGAAATATAAAGTCTTGAAGAAAGATTTCAGGAAAAAGTCAAAATCCCTTTAAAATGAAATAATTTGAAGAAAAAAAAAGAATGCATCTTCTGAAGCTACCAGCTTTAACGAGCTAGATCATTATCAGGGCTAAGTTATATTGCGCAATATGGTAATGGCACAGGCTAAAACCAACTCAGTTGCATTAACTCTCAAAATTTCAAATGCCCCTTCATCCTTGGGAAACAAATTAAACAAACAAACAAATTAAACAAAATGACAGGATATCAGGAAAACACACACACACACACACACACGCAAAATGAATATTAATGGAGAAATGGATGAATAAATCTCTTAAGATACATAGTACCACATCTGCAATCCCATCTCTGAATTTCTATAGTAATTATTGTCTCCATAAGGCAATTACTGTCAGGTATTTACTACTGGAATATATCCTATACAATCATGCATCATCAACTAGATTTTTCCGTGCATATATAAGCCTGGGCTGTCCAATTACAATCTGCAAACTCCAAGAGGACAAGCATGCTGCCCTGAATTTCTCTGTACTACTTATGATGCTTAGTATAGAGTAGGCTCTTTGAAATCTCTCTTTAGAGACATGTGCACACTGTTTGAAACACGGCTCTTACACAGCCTATCAAAAGTGACAAAGTCCAACCTGCCCACTGGAAAGAGGTGCCATCATGTATCTTATGCATAAGACAAAAGAAACTGCTATCAAAAACAAAACAAAACAACTGCTACCTTACTCTGGTCCCTCCAAACAAGAAAAAGGATGGTTTTAGCCAGTTGAGAGTAACCACAAAAGTATCATGAAAAAAAGAAAAGGGGACTTCCTTGGTGGTCCAGTGGTTAAGATTGTGTCTTCCAATGCAGGGGATGCAGGTTCAATCCCTAGTCAGGGAACTAAGATCCACGGGGAACATGCCTCATGGCCAAAGCACCAAAACATAAAACAGAAGCAATACTGTAACAAATTCAATACAGATTTTATAAACATGGTCGAGGGCTTTCCTGGTGGTTCAGATGATAAAGAATCTGGCTGGACTGTGTGAGACCTGGGTTTGATTCCTGGATCAGGAAGATGCCCTGGAGAAGGAAATGGAAACCCACTCCAGTATTCTTGCCTGGAGAATTCCATGGACAGAGGAGCCTGGCGGGCTACAGTCCACGGGGTTGCAAAGAGTCAGACACAACTGAGGAACTAACACTTCAAAAACATAGTCCATATAAAAAAATCTTTAACAAATTTATTCCTGAAAAGGAAAAAAAAAAAAAAAAAGGTGGGGAGAACAGAAGTGATTGCATTCACAAGTCTACAAGACTGAAGGGCTCCTGGGCAAAATGCCTAGCAGGTAGCCCCATCTATCTTAAGCTTTACCAAGAGGAGAGACTGAGCTGATCTGCTGACCCAAAGAGCTTCAGAAGTACAAAGACAGCCTTGGGCTGCACGACTATCTCATTCTCAACTCCCAAGAGCTGCCCCAGCCCCTCAGTTTGTGTTTCTCAGTCTGAACTGAGGAAGCCTGCTCCCCTGAAGTGACCCCACCATGTTGTCATGGAAATTCGGGGCAAACCACGTGCATTTCTGCGGTCGCCTGTGGCCCAACTTCCTGCTTGCAGCATTTGACAAATCTTAGTTCCTCAAAAATAAACACTTAACTACTCTCAGTTGGAATAGTTTCTTAAACTTGTGAAGGAAGGAACAGAACAGTAATATATAAATAAGTGTTCTCTTTTTATAGGACCGTTTGCTGCTCTAAGGTTTCTGGAAGTAAAAGCATTTGAACTATCTCTTCTGAGTTGTCTGCAGAAATGTTTTCTCAGTAGGAAGTAAGAGAGATCATTATCAAAAAAAAAAAAGTCTAGCCAGCACCACCTTCTGCCTCTTTGCCTCTTCTTCCTAGTTTTGAAAAGAGCTAAACTGAAACAAAACAAAACAACGCAGAAATAGAAACTCCGAAACTTTAGCTGCTGAAACACACAAACTTTTTCATCATTTTTTTTCTGAAAAGAAACATGTAGTAAGTCCACTTAACTCTCCCTTTTGCAAAATATCTAAGTCGATGCAATTTTAGGAATCAAACTCTAAATAATCACAGCAAATTCAAAACTGTTATTATCTCCAGAGCAACACCATAAGCCTTTACCTGTCACATTGCTGCATGATAGAGATTTCTTTGATTATCTCCTGCAGGTCTGATTCCACAGGAACTTGCTTAATAGCAACAATCTGACCGGTCTCTTTATGGATAGCTTTGTACACACTGCCATAGGATCTGTAATTGGGGGGGACAAGGATACGTACAAAGTCAAAACAAGCCAAGAGATTAAAAAGTAATTAAAATTCAAACAACTCACCATTCTAATTTACATCCCCAGGCGCCCGAGACATATATACTTAGCTACACTTGCAAAACTCAGATAGCTAAAGTATTGATACTTTGGGGAAAAACTGTCCTTAAGAGAACTTCTATCTTATAAACTTAAATTTAAAGTTTACTGAATGTATAAGTATGAAGTAACAGTCATAAGGGCAGTAGCTACCACGTCTGCTGGAAGCAGCATACTCTGAGGTTCACCCTTACAGAAAAGCCATGAAGGGGTCATTATTACAGGCAAATGAGAAAAGGTTCAGAGAAGTTACACGACTTGCCCAAGGTTACATTAAGTGATAAATAAGCAGTCAGTCCAGGATATGAATCCAGGTGTGTCAGAACACAAAGCCTATATTCTCTCTACATTTGTATTAGGGCAAAAAAAAAGGGGGGGGGTCTTCCTTTTCTTGCACTCATTCTAGCATCACAAGGTCTTTTAGTCCTTGCTGTCTTTAGTCCTTGCTCCTCTTACTTGCAATAATATTTAAAATATTAGGAAATTTTTACTTCTCTTTAATTCTTTTTATCTTTTGCTTCATCTTCCCTTAAGAGTTTATTATCAAGATAAATAAAAGGTTAGGTAGCCTTTCAATTTGGGGGCTATAAGAGCAATACAGGAGAAGGCAATGGCAACCCACTCCAGTACTTTTGCCTGGAAAATCCCATGGACAGAGGTGCCTGGTAGGCTGCAGTCCATGGGGTCACACAGAGTCGGACACGACTGATGCGATGACTTAGCAGCCGCAGCAAAAGCAATACATTTAGAATCTAAAGACCCAAGACTGGAGTCCTACCACCACTACTTATCAATATTATTACAGTATTACAGTATATATCAGACATATTATTAACCTTGTACCTCAATTTTCTCACCTGTAAGATGACAACATTACAAGAGAATTGCAATTGTTAAATGAGGTATCATTATCATTATCTTACATAGATTATATTTTCGCTTAAATCCTGGGTGGCTGTCAGTGAAATAATGAGCAAATTGTCTTTCATAGTTCCCAAACACACCTGTTTCTTCAAACTCCCTTGGTGAAAAAAAAGATCAAAATAACAGTGCACCTAATACATCAAAGTAGCTGAGTGCTCTAGCTAACAAAATGCTACTCAAGGATTGTTTCAATGTGAAAGTCACACAAAATTTTTTTTTTAAGTCTATGCAAAGCACATAAAAAATTTCCATTCCATCAGACTCTCTTATTGGCAAAACTAATATAATGATATTTAAATGTTGCCTAAAACTTATTTTTTGCAAGGGAAAGACAACCACTGTCCATGTGTGGAAGATCCAACCACTGCCTCTTCTTCCTTGCCCACTAGAAAAATCTGCCATCATATATCTTATGCACAAAAGAAACTATTACCAAAAAACAAAACAAGAAAACTGCTACCTTACTCTGGTCCCTCCAATCAAGAAAAATGAGGGTATTAGCCAGTTGAGAGTAACCACAAAAGTATAATGAAAAAAAGCAAGGGGGACTTCCTTGGTGGGCCAGTGGTTATGACTGTGTCTTCCAATGCCGGGGCTGCAGGTTCAATCCCCAGTCAGGGAACTAAGATCCATAGGAAACATGCCTTGCCTTATCTTCCTTGATAGGATAACCCCAAGATTTGTGACCAAATCTTTGTGACCAAATGCTTGGTCCCAGGGGATAAAGCCTGGTGGTCCAAGCCAGTCCCAAGATTCTGATCCCTTTCTGCCAGTGACTGAACTAGCAGTAAGTCTAAGACCTAGTACAGACCAGTGAAATTTGAGAGGAATTCTTCTGAAGGGTCCCTGGGAAAGACTTTCTTCCCTGATTAAAAAAAAAAAGCAGCTTATAAGGTGGCCCATTTTCACCTGCTTCTAAAGTGGCCATCTTGAGACTGTGACTTACACAAATGCTAAATCATTATCAAACACTTAGCCATTCTGGAATCTTTCAACCCCAGACTTTTCTGCTCGTTATTTAAATGCCCTTACTGGTTAGCCACTGTTAACTGGGGAGTCTGTAACTTTCATCCAAATTTACTCTTGATACCCTAGGTCAAGGGTCCCCAACTCCCTGTTAGGAAGCAGACTGCACAGCAGGAGGTGAGTGGTGGAGGGCAACTGAGCGAGTGAAGCTTCATCTGGATTTGCAGCCGCTCCCCACCTCGCGCATTGCCACCTGAGCTCTGCTTCCTTGTCAGACCAGCAGTGGCATTAGATTCTCATGGGAGCACACATCCTAACCTAAAGTCAAGGCAGAATAGCCTGAGATTGCCACAGGTTAGAAGCAAAGGCAATAATAAATGCAATATGCTTGAATCATTCTAAAACCATTCCCCTCACTCCCGGTCCCTGGAAAAAATGTCTTATATGAAACTGGTCCCTGGTGCCAAAACTGTTGGGGACCACTGCCCTAGGTCCCATATGTGTAAAGTTCTTTATTTCATCTTCACTTTGGAAAGAATTTTACTGGATATAGAATTCTTCTTTGACAATAGCTTTCTCTCAGCACTTGTACTATAGTTTATCAGCTTCTATTGTTGTAGAGAAGTCAACTGTTACCAGGTTATCATTTTTCATGGGTAATCTTGGGCAATCTCTGCTGTAGTTCTTAAGACTTCCTCTTTATCCTTCACAATCTATAATTTTACTATAACTAGCAGTCGATTTATTCGCACTTCATAAACTTCTTCAGTGTGAAGGCATATGTCTTTCTTCAAGTCTGGAAATTTCCTAGTATTACTTATTTCCTGTCTCTTCCAACTGTCTTCTAGAGTTCCTATTGGACCTATAGTGGATCTTGTCAATCCATGCTGTCTCCCTAGTTTCCAACACTGCATTTCTGTCTTGCATTTTGTGATCAATCTCATTTCGAGCTTTCAAGTCACAAATTCTCTTTTCAGTTTATCCAGTTGACAGCTTTTGCAATTTATTGGGTATTAGAACTTCAATTATTATAGTTTTCATTGTCAAGCCCTTCAACTGTTTCTTTTTCACGGGGCTGTTCATGTTAATAATTTTGTGTTTGTCTTTTAAGGATTGTATTCCCTCCTTTTATCTTTTTGAAAATTGTAAACAAACATGAAATTCCATTTCAGATTGCTCCATTATTTCTATTTCCTTGGGTGGGAATTTCCTATTTGTTACGTCTGTTGATTATTTAATGGCACTGGATTTCCTCGTATGGGTTTTACTTTGAATGATTCTTTTCTATACAGTGCTCACTGTTCTTGAGCATTTCATGACATCATGATGGTTTCATGATTTCCTCAGCTCAGTCATCTAGGCTGTACAATTTAAACTAGATCTTGCACTAGGATTTAGGGTTTTCAGCCCTCAAGACACCATACCTAAATACACTCCAGGCCCAGTTCCTATAGTCAGACTAGTCCCTCTTTTTCCCCAGGCCACAGGCAACTGATACAAAAACTTCCTGAAGGAAGCCCAATCTCCCGACAACAACATGAAATGCTTTTCCCTCCTATTACTATGACAGCTATCTTTTCTATCCCTGGTCTATAGCTGGCTATGTATCCTTATATTTTAAAAACTAATTTTCATTCATTATTCTTGTATATTTGAAATGGAAAAGAGAGGTTCCTGCATGCACTTACTGAGAAATCTTGACTAGAAAACCCTCCACACCTCGCTATGCTATCTTGACAGCCAAGAAAACTCCAAGAGCTCATATGAATAATTAAGATTCACAATTCCAGACTGCACTTAAGAGTACAATTTAGAAGGCTTCAGCAAGAACCACTTGCTGAAGGTAAGTCCAAGACCTGACTCTCTACAAAAAAAACCTACAGTGACTCAATGAATTTTAACTGGCAGAGAACAAAACAAATACTACTACAAAGGAGGTGCTTCACACAAGTTCTGCAAGGCAAGGGTCAATGCAGAGAATTAGAAATTACACAGTATCTGAGGCCAAATTAACCAGGTATCAATCAGTCTTAACCACATCACTCACTGATTACAAAACCATGGGCAAAATGTTTTTGCTCTTCTCCCCTGATTAAAAACGTAAATGAGTCAATGGGTAAAACTTTAAATATAATAGAAGGAAGAAAGGTGAGAGCTCTAATCAAAACACTTTCCAGGGCTGTCCATCCATTCTGGTTTGGAGCTGTGGCCCTGCTCTGCCACAGAGCCACGATTTCCTTCAAACACAGAATGGCAGCAGTCTTGGGAATCCGACACAATCCTTTAGCCAGGGCTCACTACACAAGGCCCAAATCCATGCGAGTTCACAGCCCATTCATTTTCCAGAACCATGGCATGGTCTTTTGTGTTCAGGAAGGAAGTGCAGTTCAGGTCTTCCTTCAGGATTCTGCTGATTAAATGAAGCTTGTTCAGGCTCATTCAGTCAGGATGACAGAAATGCAAGCACTTGTGGTAACATTTAAAACAACAATATGATGACAACATGCGAAGATGTGAAGCTTTGTTTATTTTCTTTCTCGTGATAGATTTACAGGGACATTTCCAAGGTCCTTAAAGAAGACATCCACAGATCTAAAATGTAATTTAAAACAATCATAATTAGCTTAGTTTCTCCTTATATTTCCGATCACTCTCTATCTGTAGTTTTCTTTTGAAACTCCTCAAACCCAATCCACCCAAACAGAGCTCCCTTCAAGAACATCTAAATATACTTTAAGACTTAAGATTTAACTTTGTTTGGGCAAGATAAGATCTGAAAAGTGCTTCGATTGATATATTTAAAAATAAAATAATAGCTGCCATTTACTGTGCCCTTACTAGATGACAGACACTGTACTACGTACTTTAGTCTCATTATCTCATGTAATACTCAATGTAATCCTATGAGGGAGATGTTAATATCTTCACTTCATAGCTGAGGCTTGTGAAGCTTCAAGATGTTCATCAACCTTCAGAGTCTATGTTCTTACTACTGTAACACACTTTCATTAAAAATAAAACAAGTCAAAAATAAATAAATAAATAAAACAAGTCAGTTACATACCTAGTCAATTATGCCTACCACTCTTGATCTTATTTTAAGTATAACCTGTGAGCACGGTTAGATTAAGGGCCTTGCACTCACTACATGGAGGAAACTACAGAGGATATCATGCTAGAGTTGAAAATGGCAGGCAAAAGACATAGAGGGATTGGATTTTCTTTCCCCATACCTTTAAGGATGCCAAGTCAACTTGTAGTTTCAGATTCACCATGTACTTGTCTTTTAGTAGCACAGATGTCATCTTTTACTTCCCTTCTCTGCTTGATTTCCTGCTTGATTCCAAGAGTATTTTTCCAACTTTCTAAAAGATGATGACTAATATTTTTCACAAGGAGGTAATCCATGAAATCCTATTCCATGTAATCCAGGATTGGGTTTAGCATTTGTTATCTATATTAGGCATAAATAACACTGACTCCAAATTAAACTTATGATATATAAAAGCTGATTGTAAAGAACAAACACTAATTAGACAATAGACATTTTTATAAATTAACATTTCAGGTCTTCTCTTGAACCAGAATTACTTCCAAGAGATTTTACATAATACACAAACACACACCCACACATTTACATGCTTATTGATGTATAAACTACCTCTGAAAAATACATAAAAAAATGCTATACTGGTTGCTTCTGGGTAGCTGAGAGAGATAAGAGGCAGAATTTTTTCAGGCCATTTTTTATGCCTTTCAAATCTTGAATCATGTGACTTGATTACCTATTCAAAAATGAACAACAAAAACTTTGAAAGGGTATCTGATATTTTAATGTCTTGGTCATTACAGAAAAAGAAATAAATATACAAATATCAAAAGTATAAAAAATTATGATGTGATCTTTGTTGTATCATGAAAGCCAATGATGGTCACTATCTATTACCAAATATCATACTACTTGTACTCTATAAACTCATTCACAAATCTGTGTTTCAAGAAGTCCTGCAGTTCCCAACCTGGGATCCTAGATCTCTTAGGAAGTTGTAAAGGTAGTGACAGTCCTTGATTTATTTTCTGTATTTCCCAAAGTGACTAACTAAAATGCTGGATTCCTTTTTTATTTAAAAAAAAAAAAAAAAGAAAGAAAGAAACAAGTTATTGCATATCTCTCAGAGGCTACAAACAGAAAATTAAAGTATGTCTGATTAATAAAATTTCTTGAACAAAGTATAAACTAATTAGTATTATCTGTTGAATAGATGTAATCATGCATACCACAGATTTTATGAGAGAAAACAACAGATGTCCATGGTACTGAAAAGACCAGCAATCACTAACTCTGTCTATTGAGTGATTGGGGGATGAGAGAAAGGGCATTTCAAGCTGTAAATTTACCTCCCACCCCACCCACAGCAAGGCTGATATGCAATATTTCCCTTTCTTTTCCTTAGCTTTACAAATTATTGCATGAGAAAGGTTCATATTTTGCTGGTGTTGGGGCAGGAAAAAGACTTGAGATCTACTAGTCCACCTATGGAGAAGGCAATGGCACCCCACTCCAGTACTCTTGCCTGGAAAATCCCATGGATGGAGGAGCCTGATGGGCTGCAGTCCATGCGGTTGCTAAGAGTCGGACACGACTGAGCAACTGAGTGACTTCACTTTCACGCACCGGAGAAGGAAATGGCAACCCACTCCAGTGTCCTTGCCTGGAGAATCCCAGGGACGGCGGAGCCTGGTGGGCTGCCGTCTACGGGGTCGCACAGAGTCGGACACGACTGAAGCGACTTAGCAGCAGTCCACCTATATTTTTCTGGGCACTCACCCTTCTCCAAGTTTCTCTAAGACATCAAACACTTCTTCTGGTTGTTTAGTTAAACTATCTTCATCCAACTTTTTCAGCTGCCTGTGAATGAAGAAATTTAAGCATAAAATAACATTGTACTTACCAGCAACTTGCGAGAACACAAAACACATTATTTATTTTACAATTAGCATCTGAGGAATTTCTCTACAAAGCCTATGCTGGTAAATGCCAATAAAGGCAAGCTAAGAGACCTTTAAGGGAAGCTGAAGGGCTGGTCTGTGGAAATGTTACTTGTGTCCGGGTCACCTTCATGAGCAAAAACCCTCTTTACCGGAGGATAAAGAGCTATCATAAGGCTGACTTCAGTTCCACAGGTGTAAGAATTTTCTAACAATAAAAGCTGCTCTGAAGTGGTTTAGGCTGCAATTAAGAAGTCCCTAGATTCCCATCACTGGAGCATCTAGACAGAAAACGAGTTCTTGTGTAGCTGAAATGCAGTAGAGTAGATTTAAGCATTAGCTAGAATCCGTTTAAATCTTGAGATTCCGTCAACTAAGATGGCATAACTCTGTTCAGAAAAGATGCTTAATGCAAGCTTGGTAATGAACTGAAACATAGTCTTAGACTGGAGGTCAAGGAAGATGGAGAAGAATCTTGCTCTCCATTAGCAAGATTTTGGCACTTATTTTTGTTGAAACACATGGATTCTATAAGGTATCACAGAAACAGAAAGTGGAGAGCACATGCTTAGATGTGATTAAAAGTGAAAAAATAACCAGACAGCTGGAAGTTTCAAATAGTCTCACCAAGACTCTCCTGGGGTGACTGTGTAGCTGACTATTCCCCAAAATCAAAGATTTTGCACACAACTTCCAGATAATTCAGATTTTTCTATGACAAACCATGATCAACATAGAGGTTATATATTAAGCATAGGGTTTTTTTTTAACTGAGGACTGTGAAAATTGTTAACAGTCTTAGATGAGCTGTCTGCTAAGGAGCACTTGTGTGCGTGCATGTGTAAGTTCTACACCATGGTTTCCTGAAACTACAAAGGACAACAAAGAAAGGAGAGCTCAGGAAGTGGTGAAATATGGAAGCAGTCCCCTGGAAATTTCTTTGTAAAGAAAAATGTTTAAACTAGCTGGACAATACCAGCTTTTACAAGGAAAGATGAACTAAAATACACACGCACACAAATGTGTACCTTCCTAGAGAAAATGGTAAAATGGTAAGAGAAGCCAAAAAACCCCCACATACCTGAACACATCAAATGTATCTTCCAGTAAACGCTGATTTCAAGAAGACAATCTCAACAGGACTTTATAAAATATCAAAGACTAGAGAAAGGGAGAACTGCTCTAGGTCAATAATTGCCATGACTTGAAAATTAACCAAAGAAACAACCACACTGACCTTTGAAAATCAAAAGGTCCTAAAAATTAAATTCCAATGACATCACAAAAACTCCCAGGTTCAAAACAAAAAGGGTTGAACTGAAACTTCAATGTCAGAAGTGAAATTTCTATGAACCCAGAAATCAGAATGAACATCTCACAATGGGGATTGGGGGGGCAGGAGTGGGTAAAGCATTGATTTATAACTATATAAACAATGGACACAATACCTCTTTTCTCAAGTATAAAGTTTTATAAACAGTTTATGTAAAGAAAGATCAATGTGTCCCTTTGAAGTGGTGGCTTTGTGGTTTATAAAGAGCAAAACTCACTATTTCAACTATTAGAAACACGGCATAACAAAGGAAACCGCCACTGCCATGAGACAGCTGCAGGCCTCTGATAATATTCTGACAGACAAACTTTATATGAGTGTTCAGATGCTCCTTTAAAACAGTCTAGGTGGGGTTTTGTTTGGTTTGGGCTTAAAGGATCTTATCATCTCTGGTGCCTGAACCTAGAGGTGGTCTATAAGAACATTTGCTAAATGGACTAATGAATGCAATGATGAGAATCATAAACCTTTCTCAGTACTCTTCATGAGCTTTCAAAATTAAAAAGAAGTTCGCCCCGAGAAAGTACTACTGTGCTATCAACAAATAACAACTCTATGGAAAAACTTTTGACAAGGGACTCAATGATGTTTTCTACATGAGTCTTCACGGAAGAAGCACTCTAAGCAAACCGCCCAACTCTGATGATTCAGCCCTTTCGACTGTACTTCCCCAGGTCCTAGGTAGCTTCAGTGCTTGCTCATAACTGAACAGGCCAAGCCAACGCAGCCCCCAAGGACCGGATACCAGGGGATGTTCCACTCCTAAGTCAGCTGCATGGATGGTCAGCATCCCAGAAATGCACTCTACACACTCCACCATGGTATTTGTATCTAATGGCAACTCACTTCTTAAAATCATAAACTTCTAAAAAATAAACAGAAAGTGAAAAAACATAAAACTCCTATGCAACCTGTCAACCTTATCGTTATTCTCTTGTTGTTGGTTGTTGTTTAGTCGCTAAGTCACGACAAACTGTTTTGTGACCCATGGACTGTAGCCCGCCAGGCTCCTCTGTCCCCGGGATTCCCCAGGCAAGAATACTGGAGTGGGTTGCCATTTCCTTCTCCAGGGGGTCTTCCTGACCCAGGGATCAAATCCGACTCCTGCACTGGCGGGTGGGCTCTTCACCATCACCATTCTCTTAGTCACACGCAAATATCAAACTCAGGAACACAAAGAGCGTTTCCTACCTTGGGATCGTTTTCCCTTATTGGAAACACATGCCATCTGAATCTCTGAAAAGACACCAGTACCTTTCCAAACACAAATAAGGATGTTCATGAAGTCATAACTCACTGGTCTGGCTAGCTCCTAAACCTCTTTCTCCCATCTTAGAACTTTTGTAAGGTCCATTTTATTTATATATACCTATTCTCTTTCCACACAGAATTCATTATGGGATACAAAAAATATGTAAGATAAATGGATGGAGCTTTTCAATGAAAATAAAATTTACGTGCCCACCCCAATTCCTCAAACTCAGGTTAAAGTCTTAATGCTCAATACTTCAGAATGTGACTGTATTTAGAGATGGGGCCTTTAAAGAGCTAATTAAGGTAAAAATGAGGTCATATGGGTGGGCCCTCATCCAACACGACTGGTGTCTTCATAAGAGAAGATGAGGACATAGGTACAGAGGGAGGACCGTGTGAAGACACGGGAAGGAGGCAGCCATCTGCAAGCCAGGAAGTGAGGCCTCGAAAGAAACAACCCTGCTGATGCCCAGACCCCGGACCTCTAGCCTCCAGAGCTGTGAGAAAATAAATTTCTGTTAACTCATGCCATCTGTGAGATCAACGTGGCAGTCCCAACAAACTAATATCACTGGTAATAAAGTTAACTGGCTGAAAGGCAGTTCACTAGCTATGATGAGCAGGAAAGCACCTGTCATTCAAGAATTCAACCCTGCGGAGGATGGGATGATTTCAGAAAAGAGCGTCATCGAAACATATACAATACCATATGTGAAACACAGAACGGATGAAGCAAGGCACCCAAAGCTCGTGCTCTGTGACGGCCTGAGGGGACAGGGCGGAGAGGGAGGTAGGAGAGGGTATCAGGATGGAGGGGACACATGGGTACCTGTGGCCAATTCATACTGATGTACGGCAGAAACCATCACAACATTGTCATTATCCTCCAGTTAAAATAAATTCAAATACAAAAAAAAAATTCAACCCTGCAACACTTTTCTCTTGCACATTAAAAAAAATTGTTTTTAATCCAAAAGGCACAGGAATGAGTGTGTCAAAAACCAAAAAGGTTTACTTTTTTGCCCAAGATTATACAGCATAAGTAAAAGCAGAAACAAAACTCAGATTCCTAATCCTCTCTTCAATTAAACCAGCGCGTCCAGGAGAGAACGAACATATTTCAGAAGGAAATATAACCAGTGTCCATTTATAATTGGATCTATGGTGCAACAGCAAATACCTGCTAATACACACAAGGCCCTGTGAAACAAGTGTACTCCCAGAGAGGAATCAGAGTGATACAGCTAGAGCATGGACTTTGGACCAGACTGCCTGGATTAAAATCCCAGCTCTGTCACTTAGTAACTGCAACTTCTGGCCAATTGCTAACCTCTCTGGGCCTCAGTTTCATCACCTGTAAAACAGAGATACAGGTGAGAAGACTGCTGTGATGGTCAAACGAGTCAACAGTGAAGGTGAATCATATGAAACTAGTATTTTTATACATCAAAAATGGTCAAATATCAGCAAATCCATAAGGTTCAATGAGAGACATGGAAAGCACTGAGAATAATGTCTGGCACCCAGTTAAGTGCTAGATGGATGCAATAATCATTTTATTTCAGACTCAGCACACTACAGTAGGGTGACTTACAAGTCTGTCCCAACCAGCTATTTGCCTTCTGCAGTGTTTGTGCACTTCAAACAAAGCCAAGGGCACAGGCCCAGCTGTGGAACCCTTCCCTTCACCTCTCCACTGCCCCGCACTCCCACACACTGAACACTTCCTACTTTAGAGTTCATTCTGCTACAGGAAGTCAGAGGGCTCTATGAAATTGAAGCAAACTTCATGGCACCTCAAGCAGTACTCTCCATTTTCTCCAGATGTGGCAGAGTGATTGAAAAACCCCAGGGATCCACAGAGTAAATCACTGAAAGAACTGCAACCAACTCAGGAGGTCAGACTATCTGGGATAGGCCACTCCCCCGATCTTGACTTAAAACAGTTCCAGGGAGCAGTAGGATTTGGAGCTGATACAAAACAATAGAGACCTGAAAAAAGGGCACAGTGTGGCTGAGTCCAGTGAGCCAGACCTAGAGCAAAAAAAAAAAAAAAAAAGGAAACACACAGGATTGTCTCTCAACTCTTCTGGGCCTCAATTTGCCCATCTTGAAAACAGTCTCTTATTTCTCTATCTACCTCCCAGTGCGGGAGTGAGGAAGATTAGGAAGATCCTGGATATCAGAGAGGAAAGATGCCATCATCTAGAGAGGAGACACTACCAAAAACATCTAAATCGCTGCCCTGCACGAAGCCTCCCTTACTAGACCGTCCACCTGGCACGGCACACCTTCGGCCTCAGGCAGCAAAGTTTCTCCCCTCAACGGACCCTCCCCACTGCACCTCTGGTGGGACTCCCTCCCTTAGAAAGTCTGCCCAGCTCTCCTGTCTGCTAGTTCCCGACCCACCCCTTAGCCAGACCCCCCTCGTAGGTCCTCACTTGGCTTAAGCATCCTCCCTATCTCAGTGAGTCCCTTCTAGGACAGGCTTCACCCAGCGGCCCCCGCCCTAAGCAGGTGCTCTCCCTAACTTGTCTCCAGTCCCCCAGCGGCTGCCCTCCCCATCTGTCCCCCACCTTCCGCCAGGATGTCCGCCTCGGCAAGCGATCTCTCTAACCAGCCCCACGTTTATCCCCCGGGGCCGGACCCCCACCGGCCGGAGGTTCCCCCATTCAGCAGGTGCCCCTTCAGCCGGATCACCTCGCCCCGCAGGTCCGTCCCCTCCAAGGGGGCTCGCACGCCCGGGTCTCCCCTCCGCCGGTCCCCGTCTTTCCCTCCCTCCACCCCCTTCTTCTTAGCCAGCGGCCCCTCACCGGCGCGGCGGGTTCCTAAGCTGCACCGTCTCCATGGCGCTGCCGGCAGCCGCCCAGACCCGTTCACTGCTCCATCCTCCCCCGGGACCTCCTCGATCCCGCCCAGCAGACCCTCCCACACTTCCGCTTTCCGCCCCTACCGGAAGCCGCGTGGGGCGCGGGAGCGGGGCGGGGCCGCGAGGGCTGGCCCCCGGCTCACGTGGTGCGGACACCAGTCACGTGGTGCGCTAGGGCGCGGGCCCAGAATCGCGGAACTGTGGAGGCTCCTTCCGGGAGGAAATTTCAGTCAGGTCTCGAAATTTGGCGTTCTTGTCTCTCTGCGAGACTTCGCCCAAGAAACTCGGTCTGAGACCCAAGAACTCATCTCTGCCTCGGGCCCTGCCCCCCTCGTTTCTCAGACACAGATACTGAGACTTCCTGCGAAGAACCGACTTAATAAAAAACTGTCAATTCTTAACCAGCCAAGGTTTCACTGTTGCTGGGAAGCGCTGCTGCCGGTATCCCTGGAACTATTTGTGGTTTTCTGCCGTTCTTCCGTGGTTGAATTCTTGTTCCAGGTGGACGTTGGAACGTGCATAACGTCTCCTTGGATGTCACGGAGCATCAGCCTACAAACTGCCCCACCCTCGTGAGAGCCTTACCTTTGACTCAGCTTGAGGACATAAAAATAGCCAAGGTTTATTAAGCTTTTGGGGCCTCCCAGGTGGCGCTAGTGGTAAAGAACCCCGCCTGCCAGTGCAGGAGACGAGACTCGTGTTAACCTCTCTGGGTGGAGAAGATCCTCTGAAGGAGCGAATGGCAACCCACTCCAGTAGCCCTGCCTGGAGAATCCCATGATCAGGGGAGCCCGGCAAGGTACAATCCATAGGATCGCAAAGAGCTGGACGCGACTGAAGCGATTTAGCACACGTTAAGCCAAAGAATTGATGCTTTTGAACTGTGGTGTTGGAGAAGACTCTTGAGAGTCCCTTGGACTGCGAGGAGATCTAACCAGTCCATCCTAAAGCAGATCAGTCCTGGGTGTTCATTGGAAGGACTGATGCTGAAGCTGAAACTTCAATACTTTGGCCACCTCATGCGAAGAGTTGACTCATAGGAAAAGACCTTGATGCTGGGAAGGATTGGGGGCAGGAGGAGAAGGGAATGACAGAGGATGAGATGGCTGGATGGCATCACCGACTCGATGGGCATGAGTTTGAATAAACTCCGGGAGTTGGTGATGGACAGGGAGGCCTGGCGTGCTGCGATTCATGGGGTCGCAAAGAGTCGGACAGGGCTGAGCAACTGAACTGAACTGAAGCTCTTAACCATGTACTTGCCATTTTATATTATCTCATTTAATCCTTATATCAAGCCTGTAATTATCCCAGTCTTATCTATTATTTTCCACTGCTTATCATGTTCTCGATACTCTACTACTACCTCAAAATGGCAACCCACTCCAGTATTTTTTTTTTTTTCCAACCACTCCAGTATTCTTGCCTGGAGAATCCCATGGACAGAGGAGCCTGGCAGGCTACTGTCTGACTCGCAAGAGTCGGACTCAACTTAGAGACTAAATACTACTACTACTACTACTACTACTACTACTAACTCACTTAGTAGTTTTAAAACTGTTTATGTTGGGTAATATTACTCTCATAAGGCCAGAGAGGTGAGCTCACATAGCTAAAAGTATAGGTTTGGGGATTTAAATCCAGATGGATAGAATTCCAGAGCCTGCACCACCAAACTGGACAACCACTTGGACCCTCTCATTCGGCGTGAGAGTCAAAGCTTTGGCTCCACTCAGAACTCCAGTTCCAGCTATGGAAATTCATAAATCCTCAGTTGCTACCACCATCAATGAGTATTAAGAAAATGGAAAAATCCCAGTTTGCTTGTAGAGAAAGTTACTCAAAGCAGCCTCTGGTACGCCATCTACAAAACTTTTAACACCTGAGCAAACCACCTTTCAGGGTCACCAGGTATGGACCACCGCGTGTTAAAATCAGAGTAATGGGGTCATTCTCCTGACACATGAGGAAAATATTTACTGAAAATCGACTAGGTGCTGGGCACAATTCTAAGCTATCACTTAATCTTTAAAACCTTACGACATAGGAGTTATCCTCATAATTCTGCTTCCTGGTGTCAGACAGGGGCATCAGCATTTGGACGAATCTCTGTCCAAAGTGGCTCACTCACGTGGCTGACAAGTTCCTGCGGGTTGTTGGCTGGGAGCCCACTAGGTGATCAGGGATTTGGGGTGGGGGTGGCGGGGGTGGATTCCTCTTTTCTTGAGCCTCACAGAATGAAGGCTGAGTTCCAAAGTTTATTTCTGGGAAGAGGAGGAAGGTGTCATGCCATTCTATGGCATAGAGTAGGCAGATACGTAATGTCATTTCCACTGTTGAAGGGGCAACTGAGAGACACTCGTGAATTAAAGCTGAGTGGACATGAGATTCCATCTCTTGTTAGGGGATTGACAAGGTTCTAGAAGAGCATGGAGAACTGGGAATATTGTTTCAGTCATTTGGAGAAAATACAACTTGCCACCCGTGTACTTGTCTGGCATACTACGTGCCTGCTGTAACACTTAGTATATATTCCATTTCAAACAGTTGAAGAAGACTTTAAATGGTGGCTTAAGACATCATGCATTTGTTGGGCTGCACTCCTTATGTCTGCAGGCCTGTGTGTGCCAAGCTTAGACCAAAGAAAGAGCCCAAAATCAGCAACAGAGACATCAGTGGTTTAATAGATGGAGGATGTTACACATCTGAAGCAAGGTCCTGGGGTGACACCCCACTGTGTGCAGTGCATGGCAGGCAGGACACAGTGGCAGTCTTTGCTCCCCAGCTGGGAAACGGGGAATTATCAGTTATAGAGGAGTGGATCTCAGGTGGGCTCATTAGTAACCAAGGAAACCAGCAAAGGGGCTAGCCATTCACCACCCCTTTGGTAAGCTGTGATTAGCTGGGGCTTGGGACAGGTACATAGGAAGGTCAGTCATGTAAGTAGGGTGTAGGTGAAGCAGGCTCTGTTTGGGTAGGGGATGTATGGAGAATAAGAGAACAGCCATTTGAGTGGCCCAACCGTATCACATTTCTTGTTTATTACTAAGAAGTCCAGGAGTCACTTGTCGGGTTGATTCACTGGCACAACAAGGTCAATTTCATCATCCCCCTGGCCCAGTTCAGCATGTTGGCTTTTCATACTTGTGCTTCTTGACCCAGATGCAAAATGGCTGCCAAAACTCCAGGTGTCATATCCTTAACCCAACAGAAAAACATCAAAAAAGGCTATTTGAAATCCTGTATCTCTTACCTGGGAAGGAAACCTTTCCCATAAGTACCTAACACACATGCTTCTGTCTGATTGGCTAGATCAGGGTCACATGCTCACTCCTTGCCCAATCATTGGTAAAAGAATGAGATTATTATGATTGCTTTAGAGAAATCTTGATTCATTTTCTAGGCCCAGACAATCTCAAGCAAAATTATGAAAGTAAAGATGGAGGTTGTTGAGTAGATAATCATTTGTGTGTATGTGTGTGTGTTTGAGTGATCTGGTTTGCCCACCCCACTAAGTTTTCTTTCTTTGCTTTTGTATTGGGCCTATGCTGTACTGAGGGGATTCAGATGAAAGAGCTACCCAGCCCTCAGAAAGTTTAAGGTCTGGTTGGGTTATGAGTTTACACAAATAATTACAGTTGCCCCTTGAAGAGCATGGGTTTTAGCTGCATGGGTCCATGTGGATTTTTTCAAATAAATGTGTGCTACAGTATTACACAATTTGAGGTTGTTTGGATCCCAGGATGCAGAACCTGAGACAAAGAGGGGCAACTAAAGGTACACATGGATTCAGTTGTGCAGGAATTGATGTCCCTAACCATCAACTGTGTGACTAAATACCTGACGGCAGAAACTAGGTTTTTGTTGACAAAACTTTATAAGTGCATGTTGCATGCCAGATCTTACAGGGCCTGGGGAGAAAAAGATAAGACCTACTCACTGCCTTTAAAGACCTCACAGTCTAAGAAACTCTGTAAACTAATGTGAAATAAAATACATATTTTATGGCAAGACAATTTTTTTTTTTTTTTTTTTTGCTGTGCTACATGGCATGTGGGAGTTTAGTTCCCGGACCAGGGATCAAACCCGCACCCTCTGTGTTGGAAGCATGGAGTCTTAACCACTGGTCCACCAGGGAGGTCCCAGGAGAAGAAAAAACTTGAACATAAATGTTTTTTTCTGCCCTTTGGCCTCCTCTGTCCCCTCTACTGTGCATTATATATCTGCATTACACATCAACCAAACCTCCCCATTGGCAGAAATACCTGCTTAACCATAAAGAACAACATTCTGCTAGCATCAAAAGAACTTCTTAAAAGATGACATTCCTTCTTGATCTTGTAAGGGGTCATGATGACAGTTGCCTTCTGTCTCAAAAAACTTATATAACTGTGCCCTGACTTCTAATGTGTGGAACAGTTTTCTGAACTGAGATGCTGGTCCCAGGTTACAATCCTCCAACTTGGCTCAAGTAAAATTTTCCACTTCTTTATTAGATTGACTATTGATTAATTTTCATCAACTGGCAATCACAGAATAAGAGCTAAATTAGGAATACAACCTGGGAGCAATAGGAGCACAGGAGGAAGATTATAAAGGAGATGATGTTTGAGTTGACTTTTGGCTCAGCGAGGATTAGGCAAGAGAAAAAAAGAAGTGTTTGGAAAAGAATCACAGGAAGAAGAGAGCGTAAGCAAAGGTTAGGAAGCAACGGAAACAGCATAATGTGCACAGGTAGCAACAAGCCGCTTAAAAAAAAAACGGAATAGTAAGTGGGATATAGAGTGAAGTCAGATGAGGCTGATGATAAGCTCGTTTCCCTCAGCGATTTACATCAACCTATCAGTGCATTCCTTTATAAAATCAGTATTTATAGGTAACTAGGTGCCAGTTTCCTGCCCAAGTGCCTTTGCACTTGCTAACCCTCTGTCTGAAACAGCGTTCCCTACAATATTCTCAGATCTCAGCTCAATTATTAGTCTCTGGCAGATGTCTTTCCCATCCCTCTTACTTAAAAAGTCTCCACGTGGTCACCTTCTATGGCATTACTGTTTTGTTTTCCTTAGAGCACTATCACATTAATGAAATTATCGTCTTCATGTGATCATGAGGTAACTGAATGTTAGGTCCCAGTAGAATGTAAACCCTAGGCGAGCAGGGACCTGTTAGAGTTTCACCTGCAGGGTCCTATCATGCCAAGTTGCCCACCGCAGCTGCGAACTCCCAGCGCGCTGGTACCCAACTGAGCGTGCGTGAAGGGCGGGGCACTAGGCGCCTCAGGTCCGCGCAGGCCCCGCCCCCGCCCCGCCCACTCCCCGCCGGGGTAGCCGGCCGGTTCGGCTACTCGCAGCTTCCGCCCGGGCGGCGTTGCACCCGTCTTGGCGCCGGGAACTGTAGCGCCCCGCCAGTTTACCGGCCCAGCGCCAGGATGGCCCCCATACTCCCGGAGTCAGTGGAGGAGCTCCGCGCCACCGGCAACCAGAGCTTCCGCAACGGCCAGTTCGCCGAGGCCGCCACACTCTACAGCCGCGCGCTGCGGATGTTGCAGGAAGAAGGTGCGACCCCCCCCCCGCCCCCCGTTTCTCCGCCAGGCCTGCTCCCCCCTCTCCTCTCCGCCGACCCCAGCTACCCGGACCTCGCTCTGGCCCTCTCGGCCTGGGGCTTCCGTTTACCCCGCGGCTGAGCGGCCCGCCGGGTCTTCCCAGCACTTGCCCATTCCTTCTCCCTTCCCCCACCTTGGGCATCCTACGAGAAACTTCCTTGGCCTTTCTTTCCGATTTTATTATTATTGTAACGTGGCTTTATTATTGGCCCTTTTTTACTTAATGACATAACAGGGACACATTTTCATATTAATAGATCTTTTATCACTTTTTATAGTGGTACAAAACGACATCACACTTACCTTAACCTCTTGTAACATTGTTGTGCAACAGATCTCTGGAACTTTCTCATCTTGCAGCACGGAAACGCCGAACCCACTAAACTCTTGATTTCCCCCTCCGCCCGTGGTATCCACCTTTTTTTTTCCTGTGTCAGTGATTTTTACTACTTTAGGTATTTCAAATGAATGGAATAATACAATATTTGTTTTTTGTGACCGAATAATATCTTTGACATTATAAACAGTGTTATAGCATGTGACAGGTTTTCGTTCATTTTTAAGGTTGCCTGATATTCCATCGTGTACATATACCATATTGTCTTTATCCATTCATCGTTAACGGACATTTGAATTGTTTTCACCTCTTGGCTATGAAAAACAGGAGTGTGCAAGAATCTCCCAAGATCCTGCTTTAATTTCTTTTGAATATATACCCAGAAGTGGGACTGCTGAATTAGATTGTAATTGTATTTTTAATTTGCAGGAAAGGAGGGGGCCTCCCAACTGTTTTCCATAACTGTACCATTTTACATTCCCACCCACAGGGCACAATAATTCCAACTGCTCAGCATCCTTACCAACACATTTTATTTTTTCTTCTTTTGATAGTGACCATCCTGATAGATTGCTTGCTTTTTAATGGTCTTGTTGGACCCCATTCTAATATTCAAGCCTCATTCTGATCCCTGAGATAACTCTCATTTTCCTCAACTGTACACTCTTTAATTAACATTTGTTAAGCACCTGTATGTAATGAGTGTATAATAAGACGGAGAAGGTCTTTTCGGTCAAGGGCCAATCCTTCTTGTTAATGAGGAGGCCCCAGATGTGATCTTAATTCATTGACTGGGCGATTTTTGCAGAAATACTTGTGGCTAGTCATTTGTTCTGTAAGTGATATTGATGTTTTTGGTCAGTAATGTTTGGGTAACAAGAAATGTGGGCTTCCCTGGTGGCTCAGATGGTAAAGAATCTGCCTGCAATGCAGGAGACCCAGGTTCCATCCCTGAGAGAAGATCCCCTGGAATAGGAAATGGCAGCGCATTCCAGTATTCTTGCCTGGAGAGTTCCATGGACAGAAGAGCCTGGTGGGCTACAGTCCATGGGTCTCAAAGAGTCCAACACAACTGAGCAGCTAACACTTTGGACTTTCAACAAGAAACATATTAGTACATCTCTAGCCAATAATGTGTTAAGCTAATGAATATTAAACAAGAACTATGTGGAAATGATCTGGGCTGTGAAGAAGACAAATGTGGTGGTGTGGTAAATTTGACTCGGGAGCTCCTTTATGAAGAAATGCAAGGTCAAGGACAGCTTCTTTGAAGTGACATTTGAGGTGTTACCTTAATGGTCAGTAGAAGCCAGCTGCATGAAATTTTGAGTGCTGAGCACCCCAGGTGAAGAAGACCATAATTAAGAAAGGCCCCAGACAGCAGTACCCTGGTGTGTTCCAGGACCCAGAGGATAGGGAGCCAGTGGAGGGAATAGCAACACTTGATCAGTTACAAAGACAGGCATTTTACACGGTAGTTCATGGGAAGGAGTTTGGATTTTATTCCCTAATGGAAAGCTGCTGGAGAGTTTTCAACAGAGGAATAACGTGTTTTTACCAGTCCTCCTGGCCTCTGGCTCAGTTCAGCCAACTAAGCCCCCTGCCTAAGGCCTCTCTGAAGTGGCTTATCCCAGAGCCTCAGTAGAGTTCCTTTTCTGTAGTCTCTCTTTCCCGTTGCTTTCCTTCCCTCTCATTTCCTTGACTAGCATTTGTTGAGTGCTTGCTAGACAGGATAGACTTTCTCCCTTTTTTATATCTTCCACTAACTTATGGGTAAGATGCTTTATAGATGAGGCTTCCAGAAGACTTAAATCCCTTCTTCTGAAATCAGAGGCAGAATTTGAGCAGGGGTTTCTCCAATTCCCAAGTCCAAGTTTTTACTCATTTTGCTGTACTTCTTCCCAAATCCTCTCCTAATTCCAGTCAATTTTGTTTGAATTTTTGCAGTTTCAAGCCACTCTTTTGCCCCCCCCCCCCATCTTTTTTTTCCCCTAGAACTTTTCTCTGTAGGCCCACCACCTCATCTCAACTTGGTAAAGTTGCTTTTTTTTTTTTTTTGCATCCTACCCCAGCTGCTTAGACAAACTTGCCTTTTTGTAGGGATTTATTCTAGGCCCCAAGAAGAGCCATGCTGATATCTCTTCTCAGTTTAGCAGGGGACCAAATTTGGTTCTGATCCTGCTACTAATTTTCTAGGTAATTTATGGGCAAGTTGCTTGATTTCTCTGATCAATTTCCCTGATCTTGAAAGGAGAACAGGGAGCAACCTAACACAGCGAACCTTCCAGCCAGTCTGTGAAATGATATCTTCATCTGATAGGTAAGCACATGTGATCAGAGGGGATTGAATGACTTGCGCAGGGTCACAGGCTGGATTTGGGGGTCTGATGTCCTTTCTGCCGCATCACTGCTGTTTTCTGAGCAACCATGCTCCAGTGACTTGAGATGGGTAGCAAGGTTTGAATACTTGCACTTGCTCCTCAAGGGCCAGGATGTCTTTTACTTATCTCTGTACTTTGCTGTCTCCCTCGGGGTCTGGCAACAAAAGGGAAGATAATTGTATTACGTTTGGTATTGAATGAAGCAGGTTTTGCATCAATGTGGTAACATGATAATTAGCGAAGAAGGCAAGCCGCAGAAGTAGAGAAAATATGATGGCACTTAGGAAAAGTTATTTAAAGGATATTGCGTCTTGCCTGTGAATACCTATGTATTCACACATGAGATGGACACACATGAGAATGTGACATCCACTTTAGGACTGTGGCAACTTCTGGGGACCTGGGGCTGGGGCAGAGGGGAGAGAGTTAGGGGTATTGAGTCATAGCAAAACCAAAAAGGTGAGAGGACTTCCCCAGTGGTCCAGTGGTTAAGCCTCTGTGCTTCCATTGCAGGGGGCACAGGTTTGATCTGTGGTTGGTATGCAGCCAAAAATAAATGAACAAAAAACCCCCCGAAAAGGTGGGAAGTAAATATTAATAGAATGTATGCTGAGTTTAGTGATGGAGAGCAAGTATGTATTACACTGTTGTCTATTTGTTTTACCATTTTCAGAGGAGAGCTTGTTTTCTATTCTCCTGGGCATGTGCCTGGGGATGGAATCACTGGGTCAACATTTGATCGTTTTCATGTTTTATTTTCATTATGGCCTCTGCTAGTGGTTGAAAACTTATTTTTGAAAATGAAAATCATCATGGCTGCAATAAAGGACTTGAGCCTGTGAGATTCCTGAGGATAAAGACGATCTTTAGGGAAACGCCTATGATAGTTCCCCTCCTGGCTTGATAACTTGAGCTCTTCCCCTGATTAAGCTCTCCATAGTCCTGCCAGACTCAGAGGTCTTTTCCCTGGCGAAGTCCTCTCTGATTTGACCAGGTCGAATTAGTCTGTTTTTTGTGTCCCCGCAACACTTATTCAGTCCATTTATGATAGCATTTATCAGATTTTTGTCTCCTTTTTTTTTCTTTATTGGATTTACATGCTTTTTGTAATAAAATTAACATATACACACACCCCCAAGTAGTTAACACTGTGGATTTCTTTGAGCTATTTCATTTTGATCTCTGGCCTGGTACCAAGTTAGTGCAGGACTGAGTAGATGAGCAGATGCTTGGTCCCTGTGGATAGCAGGAAGCTTGGTATTCTTGCTCCCTTGCTAGCCCATCAGACCAACATGCGTGATGTGGTTACAGTCATCTCTGCTGCCCTTTACTAAACCCCAGAGAGCTCAAGGTGTGGAATGTGCCCCCGATGTCCCAAGGCATCCATCTCCCAGCCTGTTAATCGTGCATTTTCTGCTTCCACCCGAGGCAGGTTCTTTGGACCCAGAAAAAGAAAGTGTTCTCTACTCTAACCGAGCAGCCTGCCACCTGAAGGACGGGAACTGCACCGACTGCATCAAGGACTGCACTTCGTGAGTAGGCAGGGCTGCCCCTGGATGCCCGGGACTCGGGAGAGGAGACCGGCCTTCTCTGGCCCCACTCATTATCTGTAATGTCAGGGAGTGTCGCTCAGGGTCAGCTGGTCACTGAAAACAGGAAGCTGGCCTTGGTCCTTGTGGCCCCTGACTTGTGTCCTTGGAGCCTCATCTCTGCTGCTGAAAGGAATAGGGTGGACCGTTAGAGGAAGGCCTTTAGTCTTTGTGAGATGTAGAACCTGGGCATGACCTAGAGTTGCAGACCAGTGACTGGCTTGCTCAGGTTTTTTTCTGGGATGGGCGTGGGTAAGAGGAGGAGGGAGGGAGAGAAAGAGGGATGGTGGTTAATAGATAGCCTCGAAAGGAGAAAATGATATCCGCCAATGACCAGGTATAGAGGATGTTAAACCATTTCTCATGCTTCTCTTTGAAGCCAGTCTGAGATTGCCTTCATGGTCATCACTGAACTCGCACTTGCATCTGATGTGTCCTCAGGAATCTGATACCCTGGGACATTGCCTTAGCTTTGGGCCCTGGTGGTGGGTGGGAAAGGAGGAGAGAGGTGAGCACGCTTGTGGAGCTGGGCTCGGTTGGTTTGTGCCAGGCCGTGTGCTAGGTCTCCTTTGTGAAGCACTCATGAGTGCTCTGTGGGGTAAGTTTGCCACCCTGCCCAGGCTGGCACTGGATTGTGGAGGATTGAAGTGGTCAAGTGATGTAGCTGGGGTCTCATGGTTAGTGGCAGAGGTGGAATTCTGTCCAGAGCCTGTTTGTTATTCCCAGTCAGCCACACTGTAGAAAGGAAAACAGAGAAGCATGAAAGCTACGAGGCACTTATTCCTGATTTCAGAGGGATCGCAACTATGAAAATTGATGCACACTCACATTTCCCGGTCGAAGTGGTCCTCTGCCCTCCTTCCCTCCTCCACTTCAGTCTAAGTTGAAAAGTCCCTTTTCTGAGACTTGACAGCCTTCGCAGCTGCCATGCATTGAATGCTGCTGATGACCCAGACTGGAAGGAGCTGTGGGGGCGTGGGGGGAGGGAGCTCTGGGGACTCAGCAGCCTGGTGACATCTCTGCCTCATGTCCTAGAGCACTGGCCCTGGTTCCCTTCAGCATGAAGCCCCTGCTGCGGCGCGCGTCAGCCTACGAGGCCCTGGAGAAGTACCCCCTGGCCTATGTGGACTACGTGACCGTGCTGCAGATCGATGACAGCGTGACGTCAGCCTTGGAAGGCAGCAGCAGGTGAGCTCGGGTCACTGCAGGCCATCTCTCCGGGATGTCCTGTCCTGTCCTCTCTGATTGGCTTGGAACCTTGGCTTCGAACGTCCTCTGGGACGAACCCTGTGTTTTAGGCTCAGAAACTTCTAATGAGCACAGGCAAAAAGTGTGGGAGGATGATCTGCTGTCATATTTTAGTAGGTTTTTAAGGAGTCAGAATTACTGAGTTTGTGGGGTTTTTGGTTTTTTGTTATTGTTTTGCTTGGATGCTCAAATACATTCACACAGTAGTACTTAGTTGAGCTCTGTCTAAGCCAGGTTCATTGGGAAATACTGAAATAAAAAAGAGATACAGACCCCACTTGCTTCAGAGAGCTTCCTAGAGTGGGGAAAGGAAGACACAGTGCAAGCGGCTATGACCCCGGGCAGTAGGGCTGTCGTTAGTGGATGTGGTTCAGTGTATTATACTGTGACCCCTTCACAAGGCCCCTCAGGTGAAATTCTTTCTGGTCTCTTGAGCAGTTGTCTTTAATCTCAGGATGCCCTCTTTTGGGTAACCGATCACATTTCCCCTCTTTGCCTGGTATCTGTTCAGTGCATCGTTTCTGGCTTGACTTATTTTGTCTGTGCTTCCTCTGAGTCTCTATCATTCTACAAAATCTGCCACTTCTCTGCCAGACTTTGCACTCGGGCTCGGGCTGAGGAGGAGATGGACCTCTTCCCGCCCTCGACGAGCTCGCAGTCTCCTGGAGAAGAACAGTCGTTCACAGGCAGGCTCCGGCAGTGTGCTGAGGGCTGTGGCGGCAGGCACCTGACAGCCAGCGGGGCCAGAGAGGGCTTTTCGCAGGAGGGGAGCCGCGACAGAGACGCCTGGCTCTCTGGGCCAGGGGCCAGCAAGGGGCCTGGGCAGCACATGCACCACGAGTGAGTCAAGGTGTCAGAGGAGTGGTGAGAAGCCCACTGCTCGTGGTGCAGCAGGCGAGGTGCTCGGGTCAGGACGGGCGCTGAGGCCCAGGGGCTTGGACTTAATTCGAACACAGCGAGGCATTGTGAGAGGGTCTGCAGCAGGGGAGGCAGCCTGAGCAGATTTGAAAGAAAAGCTGACTGATTACCTGCCGTGTTGACCATGAAGGAGAAGAGAATAGGAAGGGTGTGGGCGGTAATCCAAAAGAGATGGTGGAAAGAGAACAGTGGAAAGGGACCAATTCAGGGGACATCTAGGCAGTATTTCAACAAGTTCCGGTGGTTGGAGGGTGGGGAGAAGGGAAGAACAGAAGAGGTTGTCCAGGTGGTCGACACGCTGAGGTGGCGGCGACCATGGGGCCGGAGACTAGAAATGCAAGGAGGCCGCTGGGTGTTTACACGCCTTTGGAGCAAAGGAGAAAAATACAGGTTGAACATAGAGATTTGAAGGTCATCAACCTAGAGATGGCTTGAGGTTCTGGGAGAGAAATGGAGTACCACTGGGAGTGGGGGGAGCCGGGGAGCTTTGAGGAATCCCAACATTTGAGGGGACAGCAACCCGTGCAGTGGGAGGAAACTTAGAGCGTTCAGTGTCACAGAGGCAGGAGTGTTTCCAGAAGGATGGAGACGTCATTCATTAAGCAGTCAGCTTAAGTCCACTGAGGGTTTCAGAATGAAGTCACTGGTGACTCTGATGGGGTCAGTCCACTGGGGTCAGCAGCAGATGGCAGTGGATTAAAGGAATGTGGCTGTGAAGGGGCAGAGGGCTGTGCAGGAAGAAGGTTGATGCTGGTAGCTGGAATCAGTAGAGAGAGAGGATCCAGGTGTGGGAGAGGGTGGTGCTGGCCGATAGTGGCCCGAGAGAGGCTGGGAGCAGTGGATCCCGAGTGCAGGTGGAGGGGTTGGCCTTGTCACGTCTTCTGTAATAATAGAGAAGTGGGAAGTGGGCCCAGGCAGGGAGGCTTGTGTTCAGGGTGTGAGGAAGTCCAAGGAGGAAGGTTAAGGAGCATCGGGTGAAGGAGGGTAGAGGTTTGAAGTAGGTTTGGGACGAAAAGGAAAACAGCTCTGGGGGCTGAGGCAGAGACCGTGAGTTTGTAGTGATAGCAGTCTGAGAGCTCTTCCTTGTAGTAACATGGGAACATGGTTGTAGGAGCAGAAGTTACCATTGGCTTCATCTGCTCACTCAGTACATACCTCTGGGTCCCGCTGGGTGCCAGGTGCTATGCTGAGCGCTGGAGATCAGTTAACAAAACCAGCATGTCCCCTGAGCCTAGAAGCGGAGAGTGGGGAGTGGCGGGGTTTGTCCCTGGGTGGGGTGGGGAGGGAAAAGACTTGAACATGAAGATCGAGAGGGGCGGTGGCACATGGTAAGGATGGAGGGGTGGGAGGGGTCCGGGTCTCAGGCCCGGCCAGCCTAATGCAATGGGAACCACTGAAAGGTTTTAAATTTTGAGAACAACATAGGATTTATGTTTAAAAATCTCTGAGCATTAATCAGATGTCAGGTATTTCCATGGCCTTGTAAATAGATATGTCATCATTGTTGTTGTGTCGATAATTCATGTCCAACTCTTTTTGTGACCCCATGGAGTATAGCCCGCCAGGATCCTGTCCATGGGATTTCCCAGGCGAGGTTACTAGAGTGGGTTGCCGTTTCCTTCACCAAGAGATCTTCCCAACCCAGGGGTCAAACCAGTGGTCTCCTGCATTAACAGGCAGATTCTTTACCACTGAGCCACCAGGGAAGCTCAGATAGATTAAGAAAACATAAAATGTGGGAAGGAGGTTCAGGAGAGAGGGGACCTGTGTACACCTGTGGCTAATTCTTGTTCATACATGACAGAAATCAAACCAATATTGTAAAGCAATCCAATCAATTAAAAATAAATATAATTTCTTAAAAAAGAAAATATGGGGTCCATTCTTGGGGACATGTGTGGTTCCTTGGGGGTAAGGTTTAATTACCTTAAGAAGCACCAGATCCCTCTTTGAAGTTAACAGTGTGAACAGTCCAGGGCCGGGCAGGGAGGGAGTCATGGTGGCTGACCCCTGAAAAGACCCTCGTGGGTGGCAGGTTCCTGTCCCTCTCCTACTGCGAGTCCGAAGGGTACAGAGCGATGGCTCAAACCAGGGGCAGATGATAGCTGACTCTTGTATACCTCCTCTGGGCTCATGAGAAGGAATACCGTTTTGACCCAGCTGAACACCTTTCTGTCATCCCGCCTGCCTTTCCAGAATGACCAGAGCTCTCATGGACTCCTTTGGGCCCGAGTGGCGCCTGAAGCTGCCCTCTATTCCCTTGGTGCCCGTTTCATCTCAGAAGAGGTGGGAGTGTCTGCCTTTGGAAAACCACAAAGAGACATCTAAAAGCAAATCCAAAGAAACCACAACCGTGAAGAGCAGAGGTAAGCGGTGACTTCCTACCCAGAGAGAGTTGCAGTCTCCCCAGAGCCACGTTCCTTAGAGTAATCCTATAAAAACTGGCCTCCTTTAAGATGAGTTATTTTTAAAGTCCTATAAACAAAGTAAGAAAACCAGAAGCCGTGACCCCTAGGGCCTGTCTCCTCGGCACTACAGCGGGCAGTGAGAAAGCCAACCCCACAGGCGTAAGGGCAAGGTGATGTGAGGAACACTGAACGCCCAGCCTGGCACACCCAGTGATCTGGTGTTAGTTCCCTTCTCATTCCTTTGGCAGCATTTGGGATGTATCATTTAGGATGTTTTAGGTTGCAGGAACAGAAAACTCCCATGTGGTAAAAATAATAAAAAGAACGTATTGGCTCATATAACAAAAAGGGCCTTCAGGCAAGGCTTGCTCCGGCAGCTCACTGCAGCATCAGGCTCCATTTCTCTGTCCTCACAACTCTTTTCTCTATGATGTGTCAGCTTTGTCTTCAGGCAGTCTTCCCTCCTGAGCAGTACAGTAGCGGTAGCAGTTCTATGCCTCACATCTACATGCCGTGCCTCATGACCAGGAGGGAGAGAAAGAGTTGTTTTTCTGATAGCTCCCTAAGAAAGAGAGGGTTTCTTCCCCTAAAATCCCTGGCTCATCTTTTCTTAATACAGTCTAGCCTATAAACACAGGCCATTCCCTTAACTAGTCCCTGTGAGCAGGGCCTGAGATTTTGTGACGAGCTCAGCCTGACACCATCTGCTCCATCTCCATAGCCAGAGAAATTCACATACTTATTAGTCTCTGGAAGGGAATGAACAAGGGAAGGGAGATCAAGGCCAGGTAGCCCCAAACAGGAGACCTCGGCTCTATGAAACAGAGAGGACCTTCCCTTTGCAGGGGTGACTGGAAACTTACGAGGCTCCAGGGGAGTTCTTCCAGCCCAGCAGGCTAGGTATTGAGGATGGGAGGCTCAGCGGGGCAGGGCTGCAGCCTGGCCTTGGGTGTACAGGGGGACAGGGATTCTCCCCTTCCCAATAGGAAGCCTATCTGGCCATGGGCAGCATTCACTCCCTAGAATGAGAACATGAGCCACTAATGAACTTGATGGCTTCAGTGCGCCTCCTATTTATTACACTGTTTTGAAGTCACAGCCATGTGTGGCCTGGAGAGGCCCTTTCAGAAAGGTCCCAGCCCAGTGAGAGACTGAGACACATAAACAGCGATTGAAAACACAGGAGGGAGAATGGGTGCTTTAGAGCCTCTAATGTTTGAGGAATTCAAATTGGGAACTGATGTCAGGGTGCTGGGGCAAGTTGGGGAAAGTCTCATGGAGGTGACAGGTTGAGCTGGACCTTAAAAAGCGAGTTCTTCAGGTGAGAAGGGAAGGGTGTTTTCAGCTGAGACAGTGGAAGGAGTTAGAGAATGAGGTAGTGGGGGTATCACATGGTGCAGCGTAGGGTGCCTTGCAGAGTCAAGGTGATGCTGTGTACATTGCAACCCACTGACTCTGCTTCTAGAAAACCTCATGCATGTGCCCAGAAAGAGATGGATACAAGGTGCTCAGAGCAGAAGCTTGGTAAGAGCAAAAAGCAAAGGAGCCCAAGTCCCTGTAAACAGGACAGATGCAGCCGTTGCACCGCAGCAGGCAGAGGAGAGTGACGCAGCTGCAGGTGTGAGACCCCAGGGTGTAATCTTGAGGGAGAAGGAAGACCAGTCATAGTAGGGTACATAGGATTATGTACTCCTTTATTTGAAGTTCTCAAGCAGTGAACAGTTTCTAGATACTGTCATATATAGTTAATGTAACCCATAAAAGGTGGGGGGTGGTCTCATTGTTTGGCAGAAACCAACACAACGTTGTGAAACAATTATCCTCTAAGGAAAAATTTTAAAAGAACTCGGTGGGGGACACAGAATTGAGGAAAATGGTTTCCTCTAGGGGTAGATTGACCGGGGTGGGGTGGGGGGGGTGGAGAGGCTCATAGGACTTCAAAGGTCTTAGTAAATGTTCTGTTTCTAAAGATGAGGGATGAGTTGAAGGGTATTAGTTTTATTCCTAGAACCTTACCGTTGTCGTAAATATTCAGTATTTTATGAAGAAAGTTTTTAAAAATTGACAAAGCAGATGATACGGGAGCTGAGGCTGGAATAATTCATCAGGGCTGTGCAGTGAGGTGAAGCCCCAGGGCTCCTTGGAGCAATTTGAATCTTGCCTTGTTCTCATTCTGTCTCCTGGAGGCTGGGACAGAGCTCAGGTGTCGGGTCGGGGAGAACACCACCAGACTCAGACCAGAACAGCTGAGGAATAGGGGCTCCCCTGCCCTTTTCTGCAAGCCCAAGAGCTCCACTCTTCTCTTTTGTTTAACCAGATGCTTGTTTATTTAAATACTTTCACATTTACTCACCTGCTTTAAGTTTATATGGTGCTCTACGCTTTCTCCTGTTTTCTCCCCATTTCATCCTGACAGTAGCCTAGGGTGGAGTAGGTATTGCCACACATGTGTCAGTGAGCAAATTGAGGTCCAGAGGCATTAGGTCCCACAAGACTTCCAGCTCCTGAGCGGCAGTGCCGAGGCCACATCCTGGGTTACATTCTCCTGCGTGTATATCATTGTGTGTGTAGAAGTGTATCTACATCAGGAGCCCGCAACCTCTTCTGAATGAAAAACTGTTTTTTCCCAGAAGCCGTTGCTCACGGGAACTCCTGACTCAGGAAGGGTGCTTTGCACAGTGCAGGAGACCTCGGGGGACGGAGTGCTGTAGACGGCTTAGAAGAGGCGCTGCCCAAGAGAGCTCCGCAGGCCGAGCTGGGCACCCGCTCCATGGTTTTTTCCTCTTCTGAATTTGTATCTAGTGCCTTCTGCTGGGGATATGGAGAGAGCCAGAGCTCTGAAGGAGGAAGGCAATGAGCTTGTAAAGAAGGGGAACCATAAGCAAGCGATTGAGAAGTACAGTGAGAGCCTCTGGTTTAGTAACTTGGAATCCGCCACGTACAGCAACAGGTACCTTCCACACGGCTGCCTGGGGGATTTCAGGACGCCGGACCTTCTCCCACAGTCCTCTCTCGGACTGTGACGGGCTCTGCATCCTGGCGTTTAGTCAGTACAGGCAGACCTCGGAGCTGTCTCGGGTTGGCTCCAGACCACCGCAGTAAAGCGGATATCGGGAGAGAGGGAGTCACACAAGTTTGGGGGTTCCCTGTGCATAGAAAAGTTGTGTCTACACTCTACTATAGTCTGTTAAATGTGCAGTGGCATCATGTCTAAAAAAAAACGTACATACCTTAATTTAAAAATACTTAATGGCTCCAAATTGCCAACCCCCAGTCGTCATCGTCACATCAAAAATCACTGATCACAGATCACTGTAACTAGTATACTAATAATGTAATAGTTTGAAATATTGTGAGAATAACCAAAATATGAAACAGGTACAAAGTGAGCAAAGCTGTTGGAAAAATAGCACCCATAGATAGACTTGCTCGATGTAGGGTTGCCACAAATCTTCAGTTTTGGTGTCTTCAAAGTATCTGTGAAACACAGTAAAATGAGGTATGACTGTTATGTTACATCTCAGAACATGTGTTCACATTCCCTTTGGTCACCATGAGATGGGCATTGCCAGTGGCATGCACTCTCTTAAACGGGTAGAAACGGGGGTTTCCCACAAGGAGCCTGGGCTTTGTTTCAGCCCATTCCAGAATTTTCATTGACCAGCTAAGCATAGGATGTAAGTAAATGCTCTGGACTTGCTGTGCAGACACAACCCCAACACAAGTCTCAAAGCCTCTGCGCCTTCCCTGACTCTAACCCCATGGCTTCTCTAAGACCCACTGGTTATAAATTCTGCCAGTCTGTCTGTGAGCACCAGGGTAGAACTCAGGTAGAACCTGACCTGAGCAAGAGAGAGGGTCTAGTTGAGCCTGAGGTGTCGGACTTGTGGGGCTGTAGCAAAGCCTTCATCCTGAGCTGTCGCCCGTGGTCAGGGATCCTTTCCACCAGCAGTGAGGGCCTGGGAGCCAGGGCAACATCCCTTCATTGTGTCTGAGTACCTCTCTGCAACAGCCCACAAAGGTTTGGTAGTAGGTGCTCTTCCTGTCTTAATGTCAAGTAAACCAAGGCTCAGATGGTAGGGCTTTGCCTCAGCTCACCCAGCCAGTAAAGGGCAGAGATAGAATTGGAACCTGGCTCCAGTGAGATCTATTCTTTTTACTGTCAGAGGCTTAAAACATTCAGGCAGGGCCCAGATCTGCTCTAAACATTTCCTATAAAACATTAATAAATCTTGTGAGTCTGTTTTCCCTTCCCAGCCAACATACTCTCATTACTCTTAAGTTCAGAGATCTTGGATCTCCTGTAGGCTCACTGCTCCTTATCCAGAACTCTTGGCATAAAATGTGTTTCAGATTTTAAAAAGAGATGATAGTGCATATAATGAGTTGTCTAACACTCCAGCAGTGTCTGGGCAGCTTGCTGAAGTTAATCATTAGCATTTCTGCAGTGGAACGTGGAAATTCCACGATCACACAGAATAGTATCGAGAAGGACGAAGCAGCCTCCTGTTAGTTGAGGTCATTTTCTTTTTGCCAAATGATTTAAGAAGGGAACCTTTAGTTTCACAGCTTGAATTTTGGCCTTTGGGACCTGTGGTTTTATTGGCTGATTGGACCCAAGGGTGCCTCAGGCAGCCAGTCGCACTTGGGATCAAGGAGCCCATTTGTGCATGTTCGTGCAGGAGCGTCTTCTAACTCCTTTTTCTGTGGGCTCTGTCCTTGCTCACCTCATGTTGCTGGAGATCTCTGTTAACCCATTTTCCTGGGTTTTTACCACATTCAGGACAATGTTTTGTTTAAATACTGGTTTTCATGCAAATGTGTCCATGCCACACCATTTTAACTACTGTTGGTTTGTAATATATTTTGTAGGGCTGATCTCTTCATTATTATTCTTAACCAGAGCATCGCTGACAATTTTGATCTTCTAGCTCAGCCTTGGGCTCACTGATAAATTTCAGTCCATTGAGCTTTTGGTTGCAATTACATTGATTTTATAAATTTAGAAGACTGAATTAAAGACTGAACCTGTTACAAAACTGAATTTTCTATCCACGTGGTTGAATATACTGCATTCCAGATGCCATTTTAATGCTCCACTTTGTGCATATGCATCTGTATGGTGCATCATCTTATGACTTCAGTTCTGTCTGTGCATTGACATCTCAGTGGGTATCACCATCAGGTACTTCGCACCTACAGTTTGCCAGGTCCTAAATGGACCTCCAGAAGAGTCTCATTGAGTACTCACAGCAATTCTTCAGGATAGGTCATGGTCCCATTTTACCTAAGAAAACAGGCTGAAGATGAAAGTTTGGGTTCCTTTTCACTCATTCATCTTGTCTCTCAGGCTCCTACTTTGTGATAAAAACCCTTCTCATTGGATACAGAATATTCATTTTACCAAAAGCCACGGGTGATTATTTTATAGGCCAAAGTTACACATTTTTAACACCTTAAATATGATCTTTTGCATTCATATTTTCATTCTAACAGTACATTCAGACGTCACCAAATAGTACCTAATGCTTACACTGTGCTTTTTCTACTTCCCAGAAACTTGGCTTATTCATTAAATTGCTAGAGTCCATTGGGAGAACACTTCAATTTCCTTAGAACTCTTGTGTGTTCAAATTAAGATCAGGGCCTACTGTTCTCAGACTTGGTGGCCTACAGCAGCCTATTTTTTTTGCTCATGATTTGTGAAGCAGGAGTTCAGGAAAGGCGGTTCTTCGACTCGGGGTCTCATTCAGGGTCAGCGGTGGGGTGCTGGGACTGGAGTCTTGGAAAGGCTTCTCCTCAGCTTCCCTGTGGCTCAGACCGTAAGGAATCTGCCTGCAATGCAGGAAACGTGGGTTCGATCCCTGGCTTGATTAGATGCCCTAGAGGAGGGCTTGGCAAACCCATTCCAGTATTCTTGCCTGGAGAATTCCCATGGCAGAGGAGACTGGTGGGCTGCAGTCCATGGGGTCGCAGAGAGTCGGACACAGCTGAGTGACTCAGCACAGCACAAAGGTTTCTCCTGCATATCTAGCACCAGGCTTGGGCTGACTGACGTGGCTGGGAATGATGAACTGATAGAGCAAGCTGGAGGCTTTTTTTTCTCCTCTCCTGGCAGTCTGTTCACTTGTGCCAGCTTGAGCTTCCTCGCAGCATGGTGGCCTCTGGGTAGTTGGCTTCTCACAGGGGCAGCTAAAGGCTCCAAGAGCAAGTGTTCCCAGAGCACAGGCAGGCGCTGCAAGACCTGAGGCCTAGTTTTGGGATGCACACTATGTCCTTTCCTCTGTGCTCTGCTGGTGAGAGCAGTCACAGAACCTGCCTAAATTCAAGAAGAAAGTGTTGATACATAGGACCCCTTCTGTGGGAAGAATGCCACACAATTTGTGCTGCTTTTATTTAGTTTTTATTTATTTATTTGGTTACACCAGGTCCTAGTTGTGGCATGTGAGATCTAGTTCCCTAATCAAGGACCGAACCCTGGCCCCCTGAGTTGGAAATGCAGCATCCTAGCCACTGGATCACCAGAGAAATCAGTGTCTGCTTTAAAATTGATAGAAGGAGAAGCTTTTTCTAAGTTAATTTTTAAGTTTCATGCAATCCTAACGAAAATACTATAATTTTTTTTTACATTCTTGGTGGTAATACCATGAGGAAAAGAATAACAACATATAAGAGAATTTAGTATATGATAAATTGTGGGGAAAGGGAGAAATTATCCAATAAATGGTGTTGGATTGGCTGGAAAGAATTAAAAAGAAACTTGAACCTCCATCCTTACTCCTTATTTTAAAATAAAATCTAAATGGATCAGTTTCAAATGGAAGAAGTAAAACCATTAAGTTCTAAAAGAACATGTGGGTTAATTATCTTGCAGTGGGGAAGGTATTGGTGGAGGGGGACCCACAGAAGTCATTAAATAAGTTGGATAAGTTTTATTTCATTAGATATTAAAATCTTCTGAAAAAAAAATAAAATCTTCTGTAAAGATGCTCAGTTTGGGGGCTTCCCTGGTGGTCCAGTGGGTAGGACTCCGTGCTCCCAATGCCAGGGGCCTAGATTCAATTCCTAGTTAGGGAACTGGATTCTGTGTGCCACAGCTGGGACCTAGCACAGCCAAAATAAATATAAAATTTAAAAAGTATTCAGCTTTACCTGTATTTAAAGCAACTACATTAAAACAGACACTGTATTCTTCTATATTGGCAGAAGTTAAAGGCTGAGCCCCAGGGTTGGTACAGCTGCAGGAAAATGGGTTCTGTTAGTAACTGTTTTTAAGTACAATTGACCCTTGAAAAAGTTGGCTGTCAGGAGCACTGACCCTCCTTGCAGTCAAAAAATCTCTATATAGTTTACAGTCGACCTCTCATACCTGCAATTCTGCCATATTCACGGAGTCAACCAAATGCAGATGATGTAATACTGCAGTATTCGTTACTGAAAAAAAAAATTCTGCACATAAGTAGACCTGCACATTTCAAACCTGTGTTGCTAAGGTCAGCTGCTTTATTTGGGAAGCATTTTGGTAATAGTCAAAATTTCAAATGCATGTACCTTTTGATGTAGCAGTCTCTCCTGAGACTTATGTACAAGGATGTTCATAGCAGCATCATTTATTATTAACTGGAAATAGTAGAATATGTCTCCCGATAAGGAGTTAATAAATTAGGATACAGACAAGTGAATATTCCATAGCCACTGAAAACAGTGTCTGTTTCATTTTTAGTCACTGGGGAGGAGGACTAGAATTGAATAAGAAAGATGTACACAAATATGTACCTATCCTTCACTGATGCAGAATGTAAGAATGATGCAAAATATAGGTTGGAAGAATTGTATATCAAACACCCATATACTTCCTAATTAAATTTATAAACACTTATAGAAACAACTGTAACTTCAGTTAAAAACAGTGTTGTGTAACACTGTTAGACACCTATCACAATCATTTGGTTGGTCACTATGGCCATCTATTGATCCATTTTCTTTACATTTCACCCCTAACATGTCAGTGTGTGCATGTAATTAATTACAGCCTAGTATTTATGTGGCTTTACTGGTGGCTCAGGTGGTAAAGAATCTGCCTGCAATGCAGAAGACCCAGGTTCAGTCCTTGGGTTGGGAAGATCCTCTGGAGAAGGGAATGGCAACCCACTCCAGTGTTCTTGCCTAGAAAATTCCACGGACAGAGGAGCCTGGCAGGTTATAGTCCATGGGGTCGCAAAGAGTCGGACATGGTTGAACAACTAATACTTATGTGTTTTTTTTCTTAAAGTAGATAATTTTTTGTCAAGGGGAAGGTTTCCAGAAATCTTTTCCTGCTTGAAAGAGTTAAGTGTGGGAGCATAAGGTGGATGATAGCTCTGAACACAGTCAGGATCACAAGTTGTTCAAACCCAGATGGAGGAAGCCAGGGGAGTCGCGTCACCCCTCTGAGCCGTTGTCCTCTGTAAAAGCGGGCTGGGTGGCTGTGAGAACTGAGGAAGGTGAGAAGCACCCAGCATAAAGCGTTCAGGGCTCTCCTCGGAGTTAGTGGCCCTGAGGGAACAGCTGACAGCCCAGTCTTTCCCCGCAGAGCTCTCTGCCATCTGCAGCTGAAGCAGTTCCAGGAGGCGGTGAAGGACTGCACAGAAGCCCTCAGGCTAGACGGAAAGAACGTGAAGGCGTTCTACCGCCGAGCTCAAGCCTACAAGGCTCTCAAGGTAAAGAGATCCTGTCCAGAGGCACCAAAGAGCCACAGCCAATCGTGCCCTTGGTAGCACTTCCAGAGCATGGTCCAGGTGAGGGGGGCCCTCCCACGTCCCTCCTCGTCCAGGGGCCCCAGGTGCTCCTCACAGGCCTCCAGCCTGGGGTGCAGAAAGCCAGCTCGGCAGCGGTCCCCACCCCCGCCTGGTCTCCTGGGGCCCGGGCTCCGTCCCACAGCCTCTCTCTCCTCTCAGGACTGCAGGTCCCACAGCCTCTGTCTCCTCTCAGGACTGCAGGTCCCACAGCCTCTGTCTCCTCCAGGACTGCAGGTCCCACAGCCTCTCTGTCATCTCAGGACCGCAGGTCCCACAGCCTCTGTCTCCTCTCAGGACTGCAGGTCCCACAGCCTCTGTCTCCTCCAGGACTGCAGGTCCCACAGCCTCTCTGTCATCTCAGGACCGCAGGTCCCACAGCCTCTCTGTCATCTCAGGACCGCAGGTCCCACAGCCTCTGTCTCCTCTCAGGACTGCAGGTCCCACAGCCTCTGTCTCCTCCAGGACCGCAGGTCCCACAGCCTCTGTCTCCTCTCAGGACCGCAGGTCCCACAGCCTCTGTCTCCTCTCAGGGCCGCGGGTCCCACAGCCTCTGTCTCCTCTCAGGGCCGCGGGTCCCACAGCCTCTGTCTCCTCTCAGGGCCGCGGGTCCCACAGCCTCTGTCTCCTCTCAGGGCCGCGGGTCCCACAGCCTCTGTCTCCTCTCAGGGCCGCGGGTCCCACAGCCTCTGTCTCCTCTCAGGACTGCGGGTCCCACAGCCTCTCTCTCCTCCAGGACTGCGGGTCCCACAGCCTCCGTCTCCTCTCAGGGCCGCAGGTCCCACAGCCTCCGTCTCCTCTCAGGGCCGCAGGTCCCACAGCCTCCGTCTCCTCTCAGGGCCGCAGGTCCCACAGCCTCCGTCTCCTCTCAGGGCCGCAGGTCCCACAGCCTCCGTCTCCTCTCAGGGCCGCAGGTCCCACAGCCTCTTGTCTCCTCTCAGGACCGCAGGTCCCACAGCCTCTGTCTCCTCTCAGGGCCGCAGGTCCCACAGCCTCTGTCTCCTCTCAGGGCCGCAGGTCCCACAGCCTCTTGTCTCCTCTCAGGGCCGCAGGTCCCACAGCCTCTGTCTCCTCTCAGGGCCGCAGGTCCCACAGCCTCTTGTCTCCTCTCAGGGCCGCAGGTCCCACAGCCTCTGTCTCCTCTCAGGGCCGCAGGTCCCACAGCCTCTGTCTCCTCTCAGGGCCGCAGGTCCCACAGCCTCTGTCTCCTCTCAGGGCCGCAGGTCCCACAGCCTCTGTCTCCTCTCAGGGCCGCAGGTCCCACAGCCTCTGTCTCCTCTCAGGACTGTAGGTTCCACAGCCTCTGTCTCCTCTCAGGACTGCAGATCCTCACAGCCTCTCTCCTCTCAGGACTAAAGGTCCCCGCAGCCTCTCTCCTTTCAGGACTGCAGGTCCTCACAAGCTGTCTCTCCTCTCAGGACTTCAGATCCAGCTTTGCAGACATCGACAGCCTCCTGGAGATAGAGCCTAAGAACGGCCCTGCGCGGAAGTTGCGGCAGGAGGTTAACCGGAGCTTAAACTAAAATCCCAGAAGGGCCAGCAGGACACCTGTCTGCCTGAGCACCTTCTTTGCCTGCTCCCGGGACCTGGCGGGCCCCCGAGTGGGCTCCGAAGCCGCCGCGTCTGCCCCTCAGAGACATGATGGCCTCCCACCCCTCAGGAGGCTCCGCCCGTTCACGTTAAGCTCAGTGTAGTCAGAAAGCATACGTTTTGTTGGGAAAGTCTCCCCGTGTTCTGCACACCGTGTGGCGACAGGTGCTCGGCCTGGTCTCCGCCCAGCATGCTCCAGCCCCAGTGCTGCTGAACCTTCAGCGTCACCAGGTCCTCTCACCCCTGTCCATCTGGGTGCTCAGAAAGCGGACAGTCCCATGGGACACAGGCCGGTGGGGGGAGGAGGACTGGAAACCTCGGCCCGCCTACACCCACGGCAGCCAGTTGAGCTGGTTCTCCAAGGCTGCCGACCCCTCCCCTGTCCTTGGCACAGCGCTCCGTGTTCTGAGCCCCAGTGCCTTTTGGCCGAGCCTCCTATGACAGGGACACAGAACCTGTCCCCTGGCCGGCGTTTGTGGCTCTGTGCTGCTGTCGCCCACATAAAGATACCTAAGTTCTTTCAAGAGCCCAGAGGTGTGGCTGCTGCTCCTGAGGGCGGAATGGGGAGAAACCTTGAAATTTGTGTCCTTCCCTTCCCAGCAGGGACTTGCCTTTTGACTCCCACAGTGGCCCCCCTAGGCTTCTTAGTTCTTTGTAATACGTTGAAGTTAATTTGAACTGAACAGACTGACTTTTGTTGAATTACAAGTTTAAGCTACTGCATTAACGTCATCTACATGAATGTCTGTTGTACTTTCATTTATGGTTCTTCAGCTTTGGTTCACTTTGGAACTTTGCAATAATAAAAAACTGGTTATGGCGCATTCATCCTTTCCTTGATCAGATTTACTGGCATGTGTCTGCATGGGCCAGGCCCTACTCATAGTGCTGGGGAAACAGCAGTGAATGAACTGACAGGGTCCCTGCACTCAGAAAGCTGACAGTCCCATCGGACAGAGTGAAACTGCAGCGGCTTTAGTGTTTTAAAGGAGCAGTCACACTCCCCCCCTGTGGAGAAAAAGGGGTTCCCGAGGAAGTCGTTTGAATTGCGTTCTAACATGGGGGTGGGGAGGGTCAGTGGGTGAAGGGGGGAGGGAAGAGCCGCCCAGGCAGACAGACGGCATTGCTGAAGGCCTTGGCTGGGAGGACCGGCCGGCAGTGCCTCTCAGCCTCACAAAGCGTGGTGTGGGTGAGGCTGGGAGCGCCTGAGGACCAGCCTGAACGAAGGGCTCCGCTCCACCACCTGTCTTCCCGGGCTTGGCTTGTCTTCCGTTAAATCATTTCTGTCTTAATGGAGACATCGCGGCTCCATAAAGCTGAGCAGACTGGGTCTTTACTGCTTGCTCCCCCATCACGCTCACTGCTGGGCAATACTCAGCTTTTAGCAGGAGGGTTCCGTCCTCCAAGGGCAGAGTCTCCGAGCAACCAGACCTCCAGGCTGAAGCGGATTTGAGTCACAGTAACTGTGGCCCTGGCACCATTTTAAATTGGGCAGCTGCACCCCCCTTTTCTCCCTGCCTCTTAAGCAGGCCTGACTCTTCCCCTAATTATTTTAGGCAGGTTCAGTGGTAACATCTAGTCACAGCTGACTTTTCCTTCTTGAGGTCCTCATATAAGGCAAGTATCTTGATTTACTCATGAAAATGTTCGAGGTACAGCAGCATAAGTCAACCACCTGGGAGGGTATCCTGAGGCCTCTCTACAGGAGTGGAGTTGCCACGCATCCCCTTAACCAGCCAGCCCAGAGAAAAGCAGCGGTTGGTGCTTCCAGAGTGTTCGAGTGTGCAGGCTGCTCGAGCCAGGCGTCCGGAAGTCCCAGGCACGTCCCACGTGTGGCGCTTCAGTGCCGTGTGATAACTGTTTAGCCCCCTGATGCACCGCCGGCGGGCGGCCCCGCTCAGTCACTGGCAGCTCAGCTCTGTCGGGCGCATGGCTGACAGGCCCTCTGTGTACATTACCACACGTCTAGGCTCCTATTCCTTACAGCCAAAGCCCCCACCAAGGCGACCCTCTGCCCTGCCCACCTCCCTCTGACACAAGGCCTCCTGAGAGACAAGGTGGAGTTTGCAGCACTTTTAATACATAAAGCAACAGGTTAGAGGTTGGCACGGTGACCAGCCTTCATTCCACAAAAAGTTCAAGTAAGATACACCCCAGTCGGGAAGTCACGGCTTACAGGGCCTTAGAGACAAGAGCAGGAAACGCTGTTTCTCAGCCAAGGGAGTGAGGATTCCGTTTTCTGGGGATGAAAAGATAAGATGCTTCTAAAACTAGCACGGCAGTCTAAGTAAGGATGCAGGCTAGCCCAAGCACCACCAGGCGGGCCCCACAGCAAGGCCAGCCTGTTCTAAGCTAGGCCCCCACGGTGGGCAGCCAGTGAGAGAACCACCCCTCCACTGGGCACCCGAGTCCACGCCAGTTCCCATTACACAGTCTATCCTTGCCTCTCATCCTCACCGCTTCCCCGAACGCCTCCAAGATAAGCCAGTGACACTACAGCCTTCTCAGGGAGTCTGAATGTCCCTGCCCTGTTCCTATAGCTTCTGGGCTCAGCCCACCCTTCTCCCGCCCGCACCCACCCACCTGGCCTCAGCGCAGGTTCACTCCTCGCATGTGCTCCGTGGCCTGGTGGGCCTGCAGCACTGCCAGAGCCTCTTTGACCTGTGGGGTACATGGGGGAGGGGCAGTGCAGCAGCCCCAGCAGGGTCCTGAGACGGCCTCTCCTCCCCCGCCTCCCCAGCACTGCTGCAGAACTGTCATCTGACTGCTCACCAGCTCCCACGACAGAAACCCCCGAAGGCCACCTTCTACCCTAGCCAGACAGCGGGGGGAATCCTTCCCCTAGGCTGGGTTAGAACACAGCTCCCTGTAACACAGTCCTGCCTGCGGAGCTGCAGAGAATGGGAGGGGCTGAAGCCGCAGGCCCTTTACCAGGCTCTCCCCCACCCCCACCCCCAGCAGGTGTTAGCAAGGAAACCCCCCCCTCAGTCCCAGCTGCAGACGCCTGGCTCTGGAACCCTCCTCCACCCTCAGGCCTCCCCGCTGCCCCCAGGCTCCAGCACACCTTGGCGTTGAGAGACTCTGGAGACTCCAGCATGAGCAGCAGCTCCGAGTTGTCAATCTCCAGCAGCATGCCAGTGATCTTGCCGGCCAAGTGGGCGTGGACATTGTAGATAAGGGGGAAGAGACGCTCACCTGTGCAGAACAGTCCCTGAGGCTTAGGCATGCACCTGGTGGCTAGCCCGGCATCCTGGGGGCAGGGGGCGGGAGGGGGGCGGTGTATATCGTGGAACCCAACAGAGAGGCATTTCAGGTTTGGGTCCCAGAGTGGCTCCCTCCAGGTATGTCACTGAACCTTCTTAGGAGCCTCTTCCCCAAGTGTAAGGTGAGCACACCAAGCCCCACCTTGGAGGCTGGTTTGAAGAATCCAATTTGACATTATACGTTACAGCACATGGGCGCTCTGGCACAGCCTTGATTGCAGTTTAGACTACTCTTGCTGGACTTCCCTTGCACTCCAGTGGTTAAGACTCTGTGCTTCCAATGCAGGGGGCGTGGGTTCGATCCCTGCTCGGAGCACTAAGATCTCACATGCCTTGTGGTATGGCGGGGAAAAAAACCAAACTACTCTTGTTCATTGGGCAAGAAGTCATTTTTGTTCATTGGGCAAGAAGTCATTTGAAGGATCACATGGAATTCTAGACAGGATACAATAATGTGGAACTTGATTTTTCGGAAGGACAATGGAGCCAACACAACATAAATTCACGTTCCACCAGCGGGCACTTCCAGGGACGGGGCCTCGTGCTGGTGGCGATGTGTGGAGGGAGCAGCCAGGACAGGGTGCTAGGTGTCATTGGTGGGGGCAGGAGGGCTTCTCCCATGAGGAGAGTGAAGAAGTTTCCAGGGCACTGCCCACAGAGCCTTCCCCCTCCATGAAGCCCATTTGGAGTTTTTCTTTGAGGGGTGGGTAGGAAAGTGACAGAAGCCCCAGTGAGCTGAGTAATCAATGGGGTGAAGGCAGTGGGGGCCTTCAGAGAAGAGCCTGGAGGTCTTGGTGAAGACAGAGTCCAGGGACCATGGCGAGCTCGTTCATTTCACTCTTTTAATTAATCCTAACCCTAACCCTTCAGCAGGGCCTGCCAGACGCCAGGAGGGAGATGCATGCACAGAAGCTCAGGTGTGGGGGACACCGTTTATTTCCCCAGTGCATGTTTATGGCCTGCCTCCCAGCAGTGGGCACTGGGTGACTGGTGAAACGTGGTCACAGCCTCTTCCCATCAGCACCCACCCTACAGGCCATTTGCTGGCAGAAACCCGAGACCCTACTCTCCTGCTCCTCCTCCTACCCCCTCGAGCTCCCCCCAGCCATCTACCCACATCTGGGGTTTCTCCCAGCCTGAGTCAAAGTCACTGAACAGCAAAGCTGGAAGAAATCTCGGACTGCCTGGTCTGACCAGTGTTTTAAGATGAACAGGAGCCTGGGAAGTAAAGGTGCTTTGGACAAGGTCACCCAGCAGGCAGGTCAGCTTAAGGCTGGGGACCTGGTCTCCATATCTGACCTCCAGCTGGTGAGTCAGCTGGTGGCGCACCCCCCTCCTGCTCCGGGGTAGGAGAACCAGTCACTCACCAATCATCTGCTTCTGTTCATGCAACGGTGCTGCGGCCAGCATGGACGCAGTCAGGGGCTCCTGTCCGGGGACACGCACGGCAGGCTCCTGGACCTGCACATTGTACGGGGACACATCCCTTAACCACACAGGCGGGCAAAGCTACCCCTAGCAGCTGAGCACAGGCCTCCAGGAAGTCTCTGGAAGAGGGGGAACAGCAGGCAAGATATGGACAACTGGGGACAATTGGGGAGGGGGGGAGGGGCGGGCAGAATCCCTAACAACGGCACAGTGAACTAGAAGACAACGTGACATTCTAATACAGACCTGTTCCATGGTGCTAGGAGCCAGTGCATGTGGCCAAGTGAAGCTACATATTACTGACCACCTGGTGCCAAACAAGCACTTCTTAATCAGGGAGCTTTATGGCCGCATCCCCAGCATGATTTCTGACCCTTTCTTGGTGGGCTTTCCCTGGTAAAGAATCTGCCTGCAATGTGGGAGACCTGGGTTTGATCTGTGGGTCAGGAGGATCCCCTGGAGAAAAGAAGGGCAACCCACTCTAGTATTCTTGCCTGGAGAATTCCATGGACAGAGAACTTTGGGGGATATAGTCCATGTCACTGGAAAGAGTCAGACTCAACTTTCACTTTGCACATCTTGGTAACTTTAAAATCATTTTGCTCTCTCTAAAGCCAACTTTTGTTCATTCTGCAGGAAATAGTTTGAAGTATATACACAGAAATTCTAGACAGGATATGAAAATGCTGACTTGGAGACTTTTTTAGGGGGCAGGAAGATAAACACAGTCTTTTAATTACAGAAGATGTTTTCAGTTCCGTTCTGCAGACTGATCACATTCTCACTGCTCACCACTTAAGTACTAAGGAAACCCAAGTTAATTCTGGTAATAAGGCAAAGGGGCTTGTGATGAAAAAACAAAACGTGATCCTAGCCTTTTTTCCCTTTCTGTTAGTAACGGTGGGGTGCAGAGGCGGGGGACAGGGGAGGGCAGAATATCTCTTCTGATGGTACACATTAATAAATGAAACTTTACAAGCCAAGAAAAGAAAGAAAACCAAGGCCCAGAGACCAGCAACGCCTTAGAGAAGGTTCTGAGCCAGGCAGCCCTGGGGCCCAAACTAAGACGGCAGCTGGGCCAGCCTTACCCGATCAGTGCAGTGTGCTGGCGTGGAATATTTGTGCGTCAGGAGAGGCCTGCTAGGGGTACAGCATCCCGTCACACCGGGTCCTGTGGTCTGGGTACCAATGTTGGCTGGAAGAAACAAGTAGGGATGATAAGGCCCAACAGCAACTCAAAAGCCTAACAGCTCAAAACCAGCATTCACACCGAATTCCCTAAACGGCGTAAAGGGTCAACACACAGATGTGCAAACACCTGCCAGGGGAAGGAACAGATGCTTGCCTTATAGCCAGCACCTATGCCCCTGTTCACAGCTGCCGAAGTACTTAAGATTCAGATCTGGAGCTGAGCCCCGGCAGGTATGACTGCGTTCATTCACATAACACAGCAGGAATACTGTTTTCACCCGGATTTTAGGGAAGAGGATACCAGGGTCAGCAGCAAGCAAGATCACAGTGAGTCAGCCCCAGAACGAGGTCTGTAGGACCCTGGAGCCCACGCGGACTGCCACACTGCACAGCGGTGCCAGCACCGCCCTTCAAGAGGGCCAGCGGCAGGGTCACCTCGGAGGCCGGTTCTGACTGCCCACCAGCAGCAACCCCAGCAGCAAGACCTTGCGCTTCCCTCCCCCCCCCCCGACCCTGCTCTCCATTCGGTTCCTCTTGGCCCTGACCACACTCACCCACTCGCGGGGTGTGGGGCACCAGGTGTGGCACGTGGGTGGAGACCTGCCTGGAGCTTCCAACAGGGGCCAAGGGGCGCCGAGACATGGCTGCTGGCCGGACCACCGAGGCCCTGGGCGAGTAAGCGGCTTGTGGCACAGGGAACACGGAGAAAGTTTAGCTGAGTGGAACAATGTGAGGGACACACTGCACCCTGACAGTTCCAAGGTAAGAAAAGGGGGTGGCAAGGTGAACATGAAAGGCAGACAGAAGAGGGAGGGAATTCACCGGAGACCCAGACCTCCAGGGGAGGGGGATGGAAATCTGCAATTACAAAGCCAACTTCTGTCTACCCAGGACCCCAAGAGGCATAGGTATCAGGACCACACACCCTGGCCCCCCAAAGTCAGCTTCAGGTCAGGGTGAACTTCCCTCTGAAGAGAAGGACCATCCTCAACAGTACTGCCAATGGAGTTTCATTTTCTCAGCTTTGCAGGAACTTTCACCACCACCAATCAGAGAGCCTTGGGAGCTCACTGAAGGTAACAGCTCATGTGTGTGTGTCTTCTACACGCACACAGCCCTGTCCTTGGTGTTTTACATGCATCTCACTCAGGCTCATGTTCACAAGAGGAAACCGAGGCTCAGAGGGGTGACGTCACCCACCCAAATGACTAGGAAGCAGCAGGGCCAGGCTTGACCCCCAAGTCCACATCTTTAACACATTCTGCAACCCCCCCGGGGGGTGGGGTGGGTGAGGGGCTGGGTCACTCACATGACAGTCTGGGTGGCTGGGCCGTCCACCTGGGGGCAGGCTGGATGGGTGGGCCAGAGCCATAGTACGGAGCCTGGGCTGGAGGCTGTGTAGGAGAGAAAGACCTAGAGTGAAGGGGGGTGGCAGAATCGGGGGGCACAGGGGGAGGGGATGAGCAACTGCATCCCTCAAGGACACCACTGCAGGAATGCCAGTCTCCCCTCCAGGGGACTGGTCAGCAAATACCCACAAAGTTGGGGTGAAGGCTCCTGCTGCCCATCTTAGGAGGTCTGTTAGCCCTGGGCCCTTCAAGGCAAGATCTCAGGCTCAATCCTTGCTCTGCTGATCAGCTGTACTAGCCCACTGACCTAGATAAAATGGTGACGCACCCCACTGTCCTCATGTCAGCTCAAGTAACTGCTAAGGGGAAGGAATGATCCCCACCCTCTGAGCCATTCATCTTCCTACCCCTCCAGGTCACACAGGCTCCCTCCCCACACCAGACCCCTCAGGACACCAACATCCAGGAGAGATGTTAGCAGACAGCCCACAGAAATGACCATCTCAGTTGGGCGACTCTGCAAATCCTGCCAGTTTGGGAAAGTCACGGTGCCTGCTGGCACATTACCGTAGAAGAAGGTACACAGTGAAGAAATCTAGGCTTGTCTGGCTTAATGCAATCTTTTCCCAATGTACTGGGTTGGCCAAAAAGTTTGTTCAGGTTTTTCCATCACAGCTCATGGATGTTGAAGCTGAAACTCCAATACTTTGGTCACCTGATGCGGAGCTGACTCATTGGAAAAGACCCTGATGCTGGGAAAGATTGAGGGCAAGAGGAGAAGGGGACGACTGCGGGGAGCCAGCCTGACTGCTCAGGCTCCTTCTTGGCTCTGAGAGAGATCAAGAGGTCCCTCTCTGTCCCGCCACCCCTGATTTATTAAAGCACAGGTTGGCCTTTCTCACCTCCCTCAAGGAAATTGCTGTAGCGATCTTTCACCTGTTTTCCTGGTGCTGATAAACTCGTCATGACTGAAGCCTGTTTTCTATCTAGTTAATGTTCTATTGATCTTAATCATGTTGGGCGCTAGGGTGATGCTTTACTGATCTTAAGTGGAGGAATTTAAAACATCTGTGCCTGTAGCTCTGCACATATGCAAACCTTTGATCTATTAGCAACTCCTGTTAGCATATATATAGGTGTGGTATTCTTCAATAAAGTTGGCAGAGTCAGACGCAAGCTGACTCTGTCCCTCTCAACCCCATCTTTCTAAGTCTTTCTAAGTCTGTCTAAGTCTTATTTTTCTCAGGTACTCTGGTAATTGCGTTCTCGACCAGTTCGTTTGCCGGCAGGCTCCGGCAGACGACAGAGGGTGAGATGGTTGGATGGCATCATCGACTCGATGGACATGGGTTTGGGTGGACTCCGGGAGTTGGTGATAGACAGGGAGGCCTGGCATGCTGTGTGGATCATGGGGTCGCAAAGAGTCAGTTCAGACACGACTGAGGACTGAACTCAAGGAAAAACGCGAATGAACTTTTTGGCCAACCCAGTATTTGACCAGAGAGTATTCCTCTCTGCACAACATTCACAAATCTCTCCCAGATCAGGAAGCACTGTTGGACAGACACACTATTACCCCTTTCAGAGATGGGGTGACCATGGCCGCCTGCCGAGTGAGTTTCCAGCAGAAGCACCCTGGGAATCCCTCTATGCCAGCAAAGCTTGGATCTGCCTGCTCTCCCTGGCCGTCAGGGAAGGAAGGCGGGCAGGCAGTCACCTGGGGCACAGCGGGCAGGAAGTAGCTGGCAGGCTGCTGGAAGGAGCCCATGATGGGGCCGCCCAGAGCCCGCATGGTGGAGAGGCGCTGCATGTACTGATTGGTCAGGATGGCCTTCCGCTCTTCCTTGCGCTGGGCCAGCGCCACATACAGTGGCTTGGTGCCCACGATGCGCCCATTCATCTCTGTCACAGCCTTGGTCGCCTCTTCTGGAGAGGAAAAACACACAAAGCCAAACCCTTTGCTGTGGCCACCCTCTGTCATCACCTAAAAGCAAGACAAGACAAGGGCTGCTGGGGGTGAAGAAGGAAGACTCTGGGGATCAAGTTCCCCTCCCTTCCCCAGGGAGGGGGAAGGCCTGGTGCGGAGGGCACCCAGGAGAAGTTGCAATTGATGAGGTCCTCTCACCCTTAAATTTACTGAGGCCCACTGCATGCCAGATGCTTGACAGGCCTTCTCATTTGACTTGCAGAGCCACCTGAGTGGGGAGGCATGGCCACACCCACTTTACAGGTGATGGAAGTGAGGCTCAGGATGACCTGCCCAAGACCAGCCCGCCTGCTACCTGGGGGCTGTTCCTCAATTACTAGACCATTCCCCAGAGTTAGTGAGAACAGGTGCATTTCAGAGTGCATTTTGACCTCTAAATTTTCCTCCTAGAGATTTTCCTGGACTTCCCTGGTGGTCCACTGGTTAAGAATCCACCACACAATGCAGCTGATGTGGGCTCAATCCCCGGTCAGGGAACTAAGATTCCCACATGCCTCAGAGGTACTAAGCCCATGAGCTGCAACCACAGAAGCCGCAAATAGAGAGCCCGCACTCTGCAACTAAGATCTGACACAGGCAAATAAGTAAATAAATATTTTTTAAAAGATGTTCCTAAGTAGTGATGGAAAGCTGCTTTAAATTGTTATTATATCTGCCTTCATCAGTGAGGCTATAATGAAGTGGGTCGATAGTTTGGGACAGGTTAAAATTTAGGGGCAGGGTTCCTCAGCCAGGCTACAATCTTAAACCTCTTGGTGGGCGTCACTGTGATGAAAAATCTGTATTTCAACTACTCCCTGGGTTTCATTAAACTACCCATACAGTTCTTTAGTTCATTTGTGAATTATAGACAATGTGAGATGCTCTTAAGAGCTGTAGTTTCTAGAGACTCCATTAAAGGGGTTTGTTTGGAAGAGGAAAATAATTTGAATTTGTATTTTTGGTGCTTTATCATGTTGATTTTCTTTGCAATAGAAACAAAAATCCTCACTACTATAAAAAAAAAAAAAAACTTGTCCAGAGTCACCCAGCCAGCGGGTCACAAATTAGCCACAACTAAACCCAATGCACAGTGCTGGAAAACCTCCACTGCCTTGGCAAGGCATGAGCCAAGTTCTTTGAAAATCTCAGGAAGAGGTTCTTAGTCTTTTTCAAACTATTAAAGTAATCTTTCTGGGACTTCCCTGATGGTTCAGGGGCTAAGACTCTGTGCTCCCAATGCTAGGGTCCCGGGTTCAATCCCTAGTCAGGGAACTAGATCCTGAATGCCACAACTAAGACTCTGAACAGTCAAATTAATACATATTTAAAAAGAAAAAAGAAGCCACTTTTCCAACCTGGCTCATATCAGTCATAAAGGTGATCTTTAAGAAAAAAACAAAACCTTTCTACTGTGGAAGGACTTTAGATTGATACAAAAGTTGCAAAAATAGTACAGACTTACTACATACCTTTCACCTAGCTTGACAAATGTACCATGTTAACACTGGGGCAAAACTACAATATCAACTGATTGGGACAATACTATGAATTATTATCTACAATGCTATTAACTGAACCACCGATTTCATTCAGATTTCACTGGCCTTTCTAACATTTCTCTCTTCCAAGATTCAATCCATACTGCATTTACGATTCCTGATTTTTTTTTTTTTAAGGTCAAGACACTGGCCTGACTCCATGAGGACTTGAGCTGAGAACATTGTAAATCTCCTCTATTAGAACCCACACCCTAACATCAGTGATTTTCAACTGCACTTTGCTACCCATTCATACAAGGTCTTGACCTGAGCCTTCACAGATCCCCTCAGAAAGATCACTGGATAGAACTCTGGGGGTCTGTGAACTTCGATGGGGAAAAAATGGCGTATTTTCACATTAGCATTTCCTTCTATTCTGAATATAGGCAAAGAAAAAATAAAGTAGCATTAGCTGTGTGGACTTTGTCAAGAGGGATGTTTTCCTATCACATTAATCATTGCTGACCTCGATCTTTTAGGCTCATTGCCACTTCACTAGTCTTACAGGTTTTTTTCTTTTGACCATGCCATGTGGCTTGTGGGAATCTTGGCTCCCCGAAAGTCACTGAACCTGGGCTCTCAGCAGTGACAGCGCAGAGTCCTAACCACTGGACAGCCAAGGAATTCCCCCAGATCTTAGTTTTTTGTTTTTTTTTTTTTTAGATCTTATAGCTTGATGCATTACTAAAGGAGCACGTACTGCTGTCACCTTAGTATTTTAACAAATATATTTCAATACAGCTGTTTTTTGTAATACTATGAATTTTCTTTTATGCATTTAAAAATATCTTCAGAAGGGGTCCATAAGCTTTATCAGACAACCAAATTTTCTTGGCACAAAAACAATGTTTTAACAAGTTAATAAGAACTACCATTAGGTAGTTTTAAAAAGAGAGAAAATTATACGATGAATACTTATACAGAGCTTACTATGAACTTAATCTATATGTTAACAACACTATCATCTCATTTCCAAGCATTATTTTATAAAATAGAAAATAAATTATGTAAGTTTATGTAAGATTATATAAAATTCCCATTTTATAACAAGATTATCACCCCAATGTGCCTCATCTCTAAGCAATCCAGATTTTAACAATGCCTTTCAATTCAAGAGTTCCTCAAGGAGGTCAGTGAGCCTTCTGAAGTTATATGCAAGAAGTGTAAACAATTAGATCATTATTTCACTACTTATCAAGGGCAGGTGTTTCACTTGCAGGCCTTTTAGTTCTCAGGATACCTCTCAAAGTAGGTAATATTACCCCCATATTTTACAGATGGGTAAGTAAACCAAATAGCTTCCTTCAGGCTCTATAACTAGTTAATGCTAGGACTGGGATTTAGACCTAGTTCTGATTAACTTTAAAATCCCAGCTTACAACCACAGTACTATATAAAGTATGCATTGGCCAGCAAAGAGGGCCCAGAGCTTTATACAAATCAAATTTTTCAGCTTACTGATTGTTCAACTGAATCAGAGTTACTGGTGTTTAATTCACATGTCCCATTGCTTTCTCTCTTTTTTTTTTTTTGAGAAAAGGTCCTTAACTCAGAAATTGTTAGAACCTCATCCCCAAATAACAGGCTCCCTGAAGGACATTTAAAAAGGATTCAACAGGCAAAAGAACTTCTAGACCACTTCATAAGAACCCAATCATCACACTACATGTGTAGGTCCCAAGGCCCCCACCTACACTATCTCTTTGGAAATTTCTTCATTCCCACCTGCAGCTCCCCATCTCTTCACAGCCAAGGAAAACGCTGCTGCCACTGCTACTTCTTACAGGAAGTCCTCCTTCCTCTTCTGCTAAGCTACCGCATCTCTGCCTCCTATACGCACCTCACCCCCACCACACCCTACGGTAGACTTGAGTGAGTGATGCATCTGACTTCCCCACAAGACTATAAGCTACTCAAGAGCAAGGACTGCATCTGACTTATTCCTGTGTGCTCCCCACAGGGCATGGCAAACAGCAAGTGCTCAAGTATGGAATGAATGATCACCGTGTCTTTCTTCTTAAAAATAATCTGGGGAGGGACTTCCCTGGTGGTCCAGTGGCTAAGAATCCACCTTGCAATGCCATTCTTGGTCAGGGATCTAAGATTCTACATTCCTTGGGGCAACGAAGCCTGCAAACTGCAACAACTGAGCCTGCATGCCGTAACTAGAGCATCTGTGCACTGCAAAGACCCACATGCCACAACCAAGACCTGAGACAGCCAGATAAATATTTTTTAAAATCTGGGGAGCTTTTAAAATTAAGATGCCCAGAGATCTACATTCAGGTTCTCTGACTTGGGAGTCTAGTTTAGAGCTCTCCAGGGGATTTTAACGAGAAGCCAGGGTTCAGAACCATCCAGGGAGTCCATCACCCTCATCTTACAGAGGGGGCTAGGAAGACATCTGCTCAAGGTCACAGAGCCAACACCACGTCTCTGATGCTAAGAGGGCTGAGCACACAGCAGGTGCTCAATAAATAATGAGCAAAGAATGATGCAGGCCAACTCTTTCATTTTCCATTTGGGGGAACTGAGGCCCAGAAAGGGGTTTTATCACTGGCCAGGGCCAGATAACATAAGTCAATGGAAATTCTGAGACATAATTTCTGGTATCTGGCATACAGTAGGCACTCAATAAATGCTTGTTGAATGAACCTAGGTTACAGTGAGCCCCAATAAGTCTAGCTGTGTGAGTGGGACTGTATTTCTACCCTCTTCCCCTCCAGTCCAGATAAGCTGCAGATAAACAGCAAGCTTCAGTGGGGTCAGACCCAGTTCTCACTCGGGAAGGAGCAGCATAGCACCACCAACTCCCTGAAAACCACAAGGCAGGGCGGGGGTGGGGTGTTCAAGGGCAGTGAGGATGGGAGGGAAGGCTACGGACCCCCTGTGGGTGCCCCAGGCCCTCACCTTGGCACTGGTGATCACTCCATAGGGAGAGAACTCTTTCCTCAGTTTCTCATCATCTATGGAGTCATCCAGGTTCTTCACATACAAGTTCACGCCCTAGAAGGAAAAGGATACCCGCTAGATGCTACCCTTCCCCTCCAAGTCCCAGAATGCCTTGGGATGGAAGGAGGGGCTTATATGGGCTCCGCCCACCAAGCCTCCAGTTCCCAGCAGGCAGCGCCCCAGCAACCCACCCATCACTCAGCCAGCCCAGCACCCGGAAGCTGTAACCCCTTCCCCTTCCTCCCATCCCCAAAGCCAAGTTTCTGGAAGTGGGACTGCTGGGGGAGGGAGCCACATTCAGGGCAGCACCCACACTGTCACATCGAAGCAGCTGCCCCAGGAAGCCTGACCCTCACCTGGTAACGGGTCAGCCGGTCCTGCTTCATCTGCTCAAACCTGCGCTTCAGCTCATTCTGCCGCTCCACCCGCTTCTGGGCCCGGCCCACGTAGAGCAGCCGCCCGCTCACCTCCCTCCCGTTCATGTTCACCACAGCCTGTGCAGAGAAGAGGCAACCAGTTACCTCACTGGTCCACTCTCACGAGCCCTTGGCCTTAACCTGGCCTCCAGTCCCATCTTCTGAGTCCAGGGGGCGCCAGCTGCAAGTCAGGCCAGCCTAGTTAGCTGAGAGGAACTGGTACCAGGATCAAGGCCATTTAAAGTGAATCCATTTTTTTAAAAAAACATGGGACAAAATTTCAGAGTAAACTGTAGCTATTTTTTTTTTATTGCTTTGAGCTTTACTTTAAAAAGTGAAATTTTAATTTGCAACGTTTCCCATACTTAATATTTAGTAGGTTCCAAGTGTAACTACACACTGATGATTTGAACAAAGCAACAAGCATAATTCTTTCAAAATGGTGTGATGCCATCATCCACAGCCTTCATGTTGGGGTTTCACAGCACAGAGAACCCTTCTTGCTAACTATGAAGGCTTTAATTTAGAAGAATTGACTTCTTAACCCTTGTTGATTTTTCTTCAGTTAACTGACCTCAGTCTGCCAGATCCCAAACTGTCAGTGGTTTTGATTCCATGAAATCCTACATCTTCTTTAAGAGGTACAATGTCTTTCTGCAACCCATTCATAATGAATTGAATTTGCATCAATTTGTCTGCAAAAATCTGCAAAAGGCAGACCCATATGTATATTGACTCAAAGATGTGGATTAGACACTGGTGTTAGGGAGGAGAAATGTTTGGAAAGGAACTGAATTTTTAAGTGGTCAGTTCATTAGTAAATACTTTCACATGATGATGACTTGTTTCTCTACCTAAACATGCAGACGAATGTAAACATATGTAAAAACACTGAGCTCCCAAGAACTGTCTACATGAGTCTCAGGTCATTACCTAAGACCTTGGAGACTATGGTTTCCCCTGCCAGCTTCATCCATCTACTCCAACTTATCATTTTATAGTTAGGACAATCAAAGTCTACAAAAGGACAGGACTAGTTCAAGGACACAAAAAGTAAGTTTTCAAAGGAGCCCTTTACTTAAGGATAAAACTTCAGAAAAAGAATTGGTTCTAGCTCCAATGATCTGTCTTCTTAGCTACAACCTGCTGGATCCTGATAATTACAGTAGGGCCCACACTGGTGGGAGAGACAGGAGAGCGTATGAAAAACCAGGCAGCACCCGGCCTGTGGTGCGTGCTCAGTGAGAAGTGGCTGCTCTCAAGATGGGCCCAGGATCCCACCGTAGGCTGAGCTCTTCCATGACCAGTGAGCTTAATGGGGCAGCAGCCATGGAACCAGCTTCATGGTGGGAGGCAAAATAGGACATTAACCCTCTGTTACTCATGGTATGACCTTGAACCTTTCCCTAGCTCAGGATATATGTACCTAGTACCTACCAGCAATACTAGAGATTTAACGGTGACACAAGACCCAGTCTCTGCCCTCAGTTCTATCCAAGGAGAATCTGGGCTAATGATGGAGACGGACAGGAGGGGCACCTCATCAGAAGCATTGAGGACAGGAAGAGGTGGCTTCCTGATGAGGGAAAAACATAAGCTGAGACCTGTCAATAATCTATAATTACACTGTCCAACATGGTAGTCACTTGTCACATGCAGCTCCTGAATACTTGAAATATGGCTAGTCTGAACTGCCTCAGTGTTTATCAATATAAATTTTGTATCACAATTATATCACTGTTATATCACATTGAAGTGATCATTTGAATAACAAAATATATTATTAAAATTATGGAGGTTTCTTATCCTTGCTAGCATGGCTGTTGGAAAGTTTTGAACTGCACATGTGGCCCATGTTATATTTCCAGTGGACAGCACTGGTCTAAAGAATACGGGAGGGGAAGTGTTTTGAGAAAATGTTTGCAAAGGCTCGGAAGCAAGGAATAACATGGCACTGCCCCTCCCTGGCCTCAGTCCCACCATCAAGTCAAGAAGAGGGTAATGGCTGGGACTTCCCTGGTGGTCCAGTGGTTAAGACTCAGCACTTCCACTGCAGGGAGTGAGGGTTAGAACCCTGGTCAGGGAATTAAGATCCCACATGCCACGTGCAGGGCCAAAAAAATGGCTGTCTCAAAGGCCCCTACTAGCTCCTGTGTAGTAAGATTCTGTGAAAAGCCAGCCAATCTCAGGGTATAGAAGCAACCAGAGGAGGCAGAAGGTATCTGCCTTCACCACAGGCATGAAGGGCCCTGGCTCCTCTGGACCCATTCTGGGGAGGGACCTTTTCCTCCATGGGCAGCTGGAGCCCTCTGCTCCTAATCTCCCTTGTTCCCAGGCCTGGCTCTGCACCTCCTCCATGAAACAGGGCCATGGGGACGCTCCTACCTTCTGGGCTTCCTCATGCTTCTCGAAGTTGACAAAGCCAAAGCCGCGGGAGTGGCCGCTGTCATCCCTCATCACCTTGACACTCAGCATCTTCCCTGGGAAGGGCAACTCGGCTCAAAGGGGCATCAAGGAAGCCCCGAGAAGTCCCCCACCCTCCCCCCAAGCCTTCAGGAAGCCCCAGGGGGCCCTCCCTACAGCCTGAGCTGGGAGTCGAAGTGATCCTCAACTCCCTTGGGTAACACGCCCACCAAACTGGGAGAAGAGGTCCTGCAGGCGCTGCTCGTCCATGTCCACGTGGAGGTTCTTCACGTAGATGTTGGTGAACTCCATGGCCCGAGCGCCCAGCTCCACCTCCCGCTCCCGTCGGGACTTGAAGTGGCCAACGAAGCTGTGGACACACAGGGTAGGCAGCTGCCTACGGCTGCCATCAACCGCCCCCATTCCTGCTCCAGCCCATGCAGCAGGCCTGGGTCCCTTGAGTCAATTGCCGCCTGCCTTAGGGCCTCTGTACTCCTCATCTGGGGACTGGGCAGGACAATATTCCAAGACCAAACCACCTCCAACAGCCAAGACTCTATGTCCCAGAATAAGGTTCAGATGATGTTCCTCTTGGGACAAATGCACTGCATCTCCTATTGCACATGAGGCAGCTGAGTGCCCAAGAGACAAGAGCACAAAATTGGGAGTCACACAGAAAAGGGCTTGAATCCTCACTCGGTAGCTGCCAAGCTGTGTGACCCCAGGCAAGTTACTAACCTCTCTGAGCCTCAGTGTTCATTCCAGTAAACTGGGGATCAAACTCATATCACAGGTATTTGCTTATTCATTTAAAATGTATTGGGTGCGCTGGTTGTGAGAGAACCAGATGCAGTTTATGCCAGTGTCACTAGGGCAGGTGGCAGGGTGGGGGCGGGGGGGGCACTGAAATAATTTAAATGTAATATGAAGTTTAAAAATTGTAGTTTCCAAGTCTACATAAACATAAAGTCTAAGAAACTATCCTAGATTAAGGAAAACAAAGAAGGCATAAGAAAACCTGAGGTACCTATAAGACATTTAGTGCAAATAGTTATAGCTGGCACCAAAAATGGAAGGAAACCAGGTAACAGGAAAACAGACAAACTAAAGCTGCCAAAAATAGAAACATGCTTCTGGAGATTCAGGGAAAGCCCACCAAAGTTCACGTTCACTGATGGAGAAACTGGACAAAATGACCCTGGGCATTTCCCAGCTCAAAGTCTCCTCCACTGCAGAGCCTCAGGCTTAGGGCTGGGCCATCTGATGAGCAGAACCAGAACCAGAGGGAAATTCCCTGGTGGTCCAGTGGCTAAGACACCACACTCCCAATGCAAGGGGCTGGGTTTGATCCCTGGTCAGGGAACTAGATCCCAAATGTTGCAACTAAGACCCGGTACAGCTGAAAAAAAAAGAAAAAAGAAAAAAAAGAACCAGAACTAACTGAGAAAATCACCAGAGCAGATTCTTTCCAGCACCTGTGACTCAATTTTCCCATCTGTAAAGTGGGAAAGACGCCAAACTTAAAGGCATGAAAGTGGCAGGCTAAGCATATGCCAACCTTCCTCCCTGTCTCCAAATCCCAGGAAACAAAAGGTTTAATAAAGTTCACAGCCACACTGAGAAGGCTGGAAAACAGACACAGATCACTGAGTCCATGGATGACTTGGCCATTAGCTGGAATCTCCAAAGCATCCCCTCATTTACTATTCAGGATCACCCTCCAACACATGTCAGCAGCCCCATGTTTTACTTGAGGAAAGGGAGTCCCCGGGAGATTGAGCAGCCCACGCGAGGTCCCACTGCCAGTAATACCGCAGCCGCTCCGTGTCCAGTGTCCGTTGGCTGGCAGCAGCAGGACTGGTCCCAGGCTGGCGGTACCATGATTCTGCTCCTTTAGCCCTGACCCCACGCCCCCCAACTCCTCACTCACACTTTGCGGTCGTTCAGCAGCATTCCGTTCATGGTGCTGATGGCGTTCTGCGCAGCCTCGTGGGTCTCAAAATGCACAAAGCCGAAGCCGCGGGAGCCGTGCTCATCACACACCACCTGCACCACAGGGAAACAGGACACAGAGCATCCAACAGGAGGTTCCCGTAGAGAAGAATGGCAATCGTGATAAATGACTAATATCTGAGTGCTGGCTCCCTGCCTGTCAAGACAATCCTGTGTCATGCAACAGCCCTATTTTACAGATGGGAAATGAAAGCTCAGAGAGGTCAATCTATTTGCTTACGATCACACAGTAAAGAGGGACAGATCCTCAGATTGAACACAGGTCTTGTCTATACCACAGACCAGCTTTTAATGATCTTCCTAACGCAATGGGTAAAAGGATTAGATTCAAGTCACTTGCCCTCCCTTACTGCATCGTGAAACAACCCAAGTGTCCATCAAGAGGAGACTGGCGTCCCAAATGCTGCTTGTGTGAAATTAACATCTTTCTTCCCTGTTATAACACTATGAGGTAGAAGTTATTAACCCCTATTACAGATAAGTGAAATGAAACAGAGGCTTCATAAATTGCTCCAGACTGTACAGCTAGTGAATACCCAATCTCAGACTTGAACCACCTCACTTCACTGTCTCTGGCATATAGTAAAGTAATAATGATACACTGTTTCTAATATTTATACACTTAATTTGTACATTTTATTAATGCTGATCTGTTGTAAATAAACAAATCTATTTATTGGCAGACCAAAAAAAAGAGAGAGAGAAGAGAGAAGACTGGTTAAGTAAATAATATTACATTCATCTTGGTCTGCTGTATGCATAGTTGAAGAGATTTCATGGCTGGTAGAGTTACCTGTAAGGTATATTGTTACCTGGGGGGAAAAAAAAATCAAGTCCACTTGGATTCAAGTGGGCATCTATACATTTGAGAAAATTTTTTTGGCATTTTTGATAACATTTAAGTTTCTGCTAACAGAAGAAATACATATGTAGTGGAAAACATATGGACAGTGAGAGAGACAAAGAGATAGAGAAAGAATGGAAAAGTGACAGAGAGGGGAAAGATAAAAGGAGGAAGGAAAGGAAGTAGGGAGAGAGAAAGTGTGAGATGGCTATATCTTTCTTTTTATATAATTTTTAAAGGTTACTTTCCATTTACAGTAATTACAAAATATTGGTTATAGTCTGTGTTATACAATATACCCCTGAGCAATCCTACACCCAATACTGTGTACTTTCCCACTCCCCCACCTCTATACTGTCCCTCCTCCTCTCTCCATTGGTAAGCACTAGTTTGTTCTCTATATTTGTGTTGCTGCTTTTTTTAAAAATTATATTCACTCATCTGTTGTATTTTTTAGATTCCACATATAAATGATATCATATGTGTTTGTTTTTTCCTGACTTATTTCACTTGGGATAATGCCTTCCACATCCATCCACATTCCTGCAAAGTAGCAATTTTTCATTCTTTTTTATGGCTGAGTAGTATTCCATTGCATATATAAACCACATCATCTTTATACGTTCATCTGTTGATGGACACATAGGTTGCTTCCATACCTTGGCAAAGAAATCTTTAAACAGACATGCAAAACTGTTAAGAATTACTATTTTGGGGAACTAGAGTTGAAAGTGATGGAATCTTTTTTATTTCTTTCAGCATTGTTTACACTGTAGCAATTAATGGGACTTCCCTGGTGGTCCAGTGGCTAAAACTCCATGCTCCCAATGCAGGGGGCCTGGGTTTGATCCCTGGCCAAGGAACTAGATCCCACATGCTACATCTAAGAGTTCACATGCTTCAACAAAAGTTGCAGCTGAATAAATATTTTCAAAAAACATTTAACAATTAGTTATTTCAACAGCAGACTTGTTTCCAATTTTGAAAAGATCCACAAACATCCTACTCCTATTCTGTAAGGTTTTCGACTCAAGTTAGAACAGACCTCAAGAATAGGAAAGATCTTGGATTTATAGAGTCCCCCTTCCTCTGACTGAATTTGGACTAAGACCCCTAGTGACCATGTAATGGGGTCCCCGGCTCCCCTCACTGAGGGGACTGCCCCCACTCAGCTAAGTGACACTTTTCTACCTTGACCACCATCCCAGTTTCCCAACCCAGTTTCTTTCTGGGCTGACCTGTGCAACACTTTTTCTAAAATGTAACTGTGACCACGTCTCTCTGGGAATAACCCCCGGCAACTCCTACAATCCACAGAAGTACACCAGCCTGACAACTGAGGCTCTCCAGTTGGCGCTGCACAAGTTCTGCTTCTGAATCCATAACCCACACACACCCATCCAGCCCCAAATAGGGCCTCTCCACGTTCAACTCAAGCCCAGCTCTGCCGTTCAGATTTAATCACACTGACTGAGCCCCACTCCAAGCCAAACACCTGCTAAGGGCATCCCATACTGATATATCTGTCATAAGAACCCTTCCAGGCCATTCTTATCCTCTGAGTCTCAAATGCCTGATTGGGGAAAATGGGAATAAATGACTTGTCCAAGGTCAGCCAGTCAGCAGAAATAATTATTTGATGCTTGTAGATACTTAATGGGCTTCCCTACTGGCTCAGTGGTAAAGAATCTGCCTGCAATGCAGAAGAGCCTAGTTCAATTCCTGGGTCAGGAAGATCTCCTGGAGGAGGGCCTGGTAACCCACTCCAGTATTCTTGCCTGGGAAATCCTATGGACAGAGGAGCCTGGTGGGCTATAGTCCATGGGGTCGCAAAGAGTCGGACACAGATGAGCAAGTAACACTTTGACACCTGCTTAATGGGAAGTCCACTACTCTTTCAAGGGATACCCGCGTTGTGAAAATTACCTGAATTAACACTGGGTAGCCAAAATTTTCATTCAAGGGATTCTGTAAGATGTTATGGAAACACACAAATGAAACTTTTGGCCAACCAATACATTCACCACCACCCTACGAGATAGGTTTTGTCATTGCCCCCTTTTAGAGGAAACTGAGGTATGGAGAGCTGAAACAACCAGCCCAAGGCCATACTGCCGGGAAATGGAAGAGGCAGGATTTGAACCCAGGACTCCTGGCCCCAAAGGCCAAGGTCTAACCAACTATGCTACATTGCCTCTCTGCTTGGTAGGCTGGGCTGGCCTCTGCACTTGGGTAGCCTGGCTCCAGACCAGGGGAGTCCCACCGTGTCTCATAAACCTTTCCTCAGCCCCAGGGCACTGTCCTTCCTGGGCCTTTGTCTCCCTAGATCCCAACGCATCTCCCTCAGAGCTCAATTTCCTGCTGTTGCTAAAAGTCTCACAATTTCCCAACAGCCTGAGAGCATGCAAGGGCAAGTTCTAACACAGAGGGTGCCATCACTCTCAACCTCTCTCCCGCCCTCGCCATCTCCCCAGAAGGCTGGATATACCAGGGTCTTGGGTAGGGTAACTGACCTGCCATCCTCATAATATATAAAGGCAAACACTCAGGGTAATGGACCCCATTGAATGCTTTGTACCTAACCTGGCCCCCAACAGGGCTTCATTAGGCCTGCAAAGACTTGCCCAAGTCACACAGAGCTTTCGTTCCAATCCTCAGTGATCCAGAGGGAGCCTCAAGCCCTCAGTGATGGGGACAGACATACTCATCCTTGTTAAGTTAATTTCAACTAAGCTGGCAAACTCACTGCTTCAGATCCTGGCTCAGTCACTTACTTCCCACCCCTGTAACATATAACCGGGAATAAGTGATCCCAGTTCTGAGCCTCTCTGCCTTCCACGGTAACTCAGGCATCCTCCTGTTTACATCTTAAGAGGCCACTGGAGGAAATTCAATGAGGATGTATATGCAGAAGATCTACACACAGAAAGTACTGGGAAATCTGCTATTCTTATTGTAGGAACTTAGCACACAGTTAAGACTTCCCCTTCCACTGATCCTCAGAGCCCTTTCCATCATGCAGTGCCTTTAGCAGCTAATCCACCTCATCCAGTCTGTGCGCCCCTCTGAGTCACGAGAATACCCCCTCACTCACAGAGAGGGGTAAGTCCTCACTTAACTTCAGGACTGTGCCTGGCACACAGCAGGAGTCAAGGAAGAGTTCTCACACATGGGGGTGCCATCACTCCCCCTTCCCCAGCCACCTCCCCAGAAGGCTGGACATGCCAAAGGCTGCAAGGTAACTAACCGACCATCCGCATAAAATCAGGGGGCAAACACACCCAGGGTTAGGCCTGTCAGGACAGACTAGCCAGCTGTATGGCCCCCTGACCCTCAACTATAAGTCAGAGAAATGCCTACATCCCTTCCCAAGTGACAATACAGTTGTTAGCTCAACTAATATTTATTGAGCACCTACTATGTTTCCATATCTCATTAGGTACTGAGAGACAGTGGTGAACAAGATCCCTATTCTTAGGTAATTTCCATTCTATCATAAGAGAAATACTACAAACATGATGTCCACTGCCATCATGGTCCCAATTGAGGGCCTTCTTGCATCTACTTGTTCTGTCCTATAATGTCTACTGCCCTCTCATTCTGAATTTGGGTTGTTCTCATGATTTACTTTGGCCAGTAGAATGCAATGAAATGACAGTGTGCGTTCTGAGCCTAGGTCTCAAGAGGCCTGACAGGCTTCCACTCTCCATCTGCTGAGACCCTACTATTGCCATGAGTACAGCCTGAGTGAGCCTTTTGGAGGATGAAAGCCCACAGGAAGGAAAGCCAGGACAGTCCAATTGATGACCACTCACTCCCTAGAAGCAGGGCCATCCAGCTCTCAGTGGGCATACGAAGGATCCAGCCAAGAGCAGAGGAACGGCCCAGCTGAACTCAGCCCAAACCACCAATGGCAGAATTATGAGCAAAATAAATAGTTGTTGTTGACACCTGCTATATTAAGAGGTGGTTATTCGGCAAAACAGTTAGCCGATCCATAGGTGACCACTTGACAGTTCTATGAAGATAAAACTGAGAACAACTATCATGCAGGTGCTAGCTGAACCTGACACTTTACTGATAAGACCTTGTAAAGTGTAAAGTGAGGTGCTGCTTGCTAACCCTCTACCATCATCCAGGTGTCTAACGCAGAACCACCCGCCCGCCCCACCCCCCACCCTGCTGCAACAGGCACACCAACCTTACAAGACAGGATGTTCCCAAAGGTGGAGAAGGTGTCATACAAGGCCTTGTTATCAATGGAGTCCTCCAGGTTCTTGATGAAGATGTTGCCCACACCTGACTTACGAAGTCCTGGGTCTCGCTGGGACCACATGATGCGGATGGGCTGGCCTTTGATCACCTCAAAGTTCATGGTGTCCAGTGCCCGCTCCGCTGGACAGGAGGAGAGAAAGGAGCTAATTAAGGGTATTTTCTTTCCCTGAGCCCTCAACAGCTTAATTGGGAGCTGAGCCAATCAATAAATGAGCCACTGGCTGGGTCTCATTCAAGATAAGAGCTTGAAGGCTCAAGAGGAATAAATAGAATTCATGTGTGTGACTTCCAAGTAGGATCTCCTTCAACTCTTTTATCATAGCGAAATGAGCATGAATTCCTACCCCCATTTTATAAAAAGACAAACTGAGGCTGAGAAAGGGGAAATGATCAGGAGAGTCCCTATGACAAGGGTGGCAGCAGTTTGAGGAAAGTGAAGCTCAGAGGTGCTGGGTGGCAGAGTTGAGATTTGATCCCAAAGAGGATGGCTTTCGGGAAAGTGAACATCACGTCTCTGAGCCCACTTCTACACTTGGAAAGAGGTGCTGATGACTGTACTACTCAAGGACTTCCCTGATGGCTCAGTGGGTAAAGAATACGCCTGCAATGCAGGAGACTCAGGTTTGATCCCTGGGTTGGAAAGATTCCCTAGAGAAGAGCATGGCAACCCACTCCAGTATTCTTGCCTGGAGAACTCCATGGACAGAGGAGCCCGGTGGGCTACAGTCCACAGGGTCATAAAGAATCGCACATGACTGATTGACTAACACACTTTCTACATCTAACAATGGGAGAGGATATCACCCACCTCCAGCTTGTCAGACAGACTGAAAATTAAATAACGTGTGAGACTCCCCTGATGGTCAAGTGACTAAGACTCCATGCTCCCAAGTGCAGGGGGCCTGGGTTCCATCTCTGGTCAGGGAACTAGATCCCACAGCTGCAACTAAGAGTTTGCATGCTGCAACTAAGAGAGATCCCACATGTTGCAATAAAGACCAGGTGCAGCCAAATAAATCAATAAATCATTATTTTTAAGTGTTAAAAATTAAATAACCTGTGCAGAGCGCCTTGTGCCTAGCTCAAATAGGTATTTGGTAAACAGCAATATGTCTAAGCACAACAGCATATGCCCATCGTCCTGCCAGGTGGCGTGCTGTCCCCAGCTACAGGGACACTTCTGGTTTCAGAGGCATGGAGAGGAACCGTGGAATATTCAGTGGGCAAGTTTGGAGAAGTCTGGGTTTTCCATCTAGTCCTGCCATAAACAGCCAGCAGTAAACCCCTCCTTTCTGGAGCTCAATTTCCCATTCTATAAAATCAGGTTGTACAGGACTTGGCAGAAGACGGCAAGAGGCAGTGGCTGGGTGAAGCAGAGCAGAGGGGAAAGCTCCCTGGAATCCAGCTCAGTTACCTGCTGGGAAACCAGCCAAACCTCCCCAGCAAACTCCCCGAGGCGGGAACCTCCCCAGCCTCCCAGGAGCCTCAGGTAAAGGTGCCCCCTTGTGGACTCGTCTGGGGCAGGCCTCTTCTGGTTACGTCTCCAGAGTCTCACACCTGCTATAGTTACCAGGATTTTTCTTAGGTTAGCACTTACCGAGGGCTTACAATGTACCACATGACACTGGAACTGCTTCCTAGACACAATTCCCATTCCTTCCAGGTTCCTGGGGAACAAGCCTTAGTCCCATTTTACAGAAGAAGAGGTGCCAAGTGTGACGACTGGCTCAAGTTCACACCCTCGCGGCAGAGCTCCAACAAAACCTAGCGCTCTTGATTTTTCTCCTCTCGGCTCTGAACAGAAGTCAGGACATACCCAGCTGGCAAGCGCTGATCGATCCTATCAGTTCTGAGAAATGGGCTGTGGACTCCGGAGGGGAGGCAGCTTTTCGGGATTCCCCAAAGTGGAGGCGCCTGATGCAGACCTCGGGATCCGCTGTCAGGAAGGGCCGCAGACCGGGGCCGAGCACTCCTGGCTGCCCCACCCACCATCACCTGTGCCTTCTTGGGCATCTTCCTCACCAGGCGGTGTGCGTTGCTCTCCTCCCAATCACTCTACAAGGCAGGTACCACCCCCATTTTGCAGACAGGTACCCGAAGCTCAGAATGACTCATTGGCTCAGTCAAGGTCGCACCGTTGCTGGCCTTCTAATCCCAGGTCTGGCTGACCCCAAAGCCCTCGGCTGTTTTCACTCAGCAGCACCGCCTCCCTTCCGGAAGGCGGAGCACCAAACAGGGTACACACTAGTTGCTAGGTCCTGTCTCAGGGCCCCCCTCCTGTAAATCTGGATCTGTCTCCCTGGCTACAAAACGGAAGACGCGGGAGTAGCCAGTGGGAAAGCGCACAGGTGGCTGGGATACAGTCTGTCTGTCCGTCGCCCTCCCCGCCCCCCACTCCCCCGGGGGCTCACCGTCTGCTGGCTGCTGGAAGTTGATGTAGGCATAACCCAGCGAGCGGCGGGTGGCCACATCGCGGCACACGCGGATGGACAGGATGGGGCCAGCGGGCGAGAATTTCTCGTAGAGCATGGCCTCGGTCACGTCCGGGTGCAGGTCGCCTACGTAGAGCGAGGCGAGCGGGTAGCCCGGGCCGCTGGCGTTCATGGTGGGCGCGCGACCCCGCGCTCGGCGCCCGCGTGCGCTCACCCGGGCGGGACAAGGCAGCGGGGGCGCGCGGGGCGGCGGCGCTCTTCCCACCCACGTCCGCCCCCGGCCTTGACCGCGCCCGCCGTCCCGAACCAATCGCCAGAGCGCTCGGGTCCCGCCCCCGCAGCTGGGACCCCCCCCCCTCCCCCTCAGCCTTCTAGAAGCCCCAGGTGGGGGGCATCTCGGCCCCCGGGACGGGAAGCGGGGAGAGACCTCACCTGACCCCGGGTAGGGCTCCGGGCTGGCGCCAGCGGCGCAGAGAGGCGGCACTCCATGGCAAGAGACCTGGGTTTTGATCCCCATCACGTCTTTGTCCTTCTTCGCCCGTCTCCCCTCGCTGTGAAATTTAGAGGATTCCCTCTTCACAAGGATGAAAGACTACCGAGTGCTCTGTGCGTTTTACACACAAACGCGAGAATTCCCTGCAGGATGCCGTTTCAAAACTTGTGGACCTACCCTCCTGAAGGGAGGCTTTCTGTCGTCAAGACAGCCTGGGTTTAGTCCCAGCCATCTGGAACCCTTTCGGTGATATGCTTTTGCGCCCGCACCCCACGGCACAGGATGGGGGATCCTGGTTCCCCGGCCAGGGATCGAACTCATGCTGGGTGCACTGGAAGCACGCGGTGGGGTTCTTAAACCACTGGAAGGCCAGGGAAATCCCCCGGCTTGGTGATTTGGGACTGAAGGCTCCATGTGAGAATTCCGGACAGCTCTAAGGCCTTCCTTGACCGGAGTTCTGCCAAGAGCCTTTCGTGGGACGTTCCCTGATCATCTCTTTCAGCGAAGGCATCCCACCTGTGTTCCACACCGAAGGTTCACGAAGTCCAACCTCTGTGGAAACTGCAGGGACCTAACAGATCAAGGTCATGGTGGTGGTCTCAAACTAAGCACCAAGACCCTTCTGTCAGTCTTCGTTTGCAGCCCCAATCTGTGGTGTGGAGTCCTTTTTGAAAATATTGGTCCAACCTACCGTGAAATGATACTTCCCCTGAGCCTCTCCTGCTTCAACAAAACAGGCAGGTTCCCACTGACCTTTGGTTGGGTGTTGACAAGTGGAACAGCTTGGGAACCAGGGGCAGGAGTGAGTCTTGGCTGCCCCACCTACGCTATCAAGCATCAACCACTTCTGTCTTGGGCTTAATTTATCTTCCCGTCTTGACCCCCTCCTTCATTCTTGTGGGAATGTGGATGTTTTCATTTTTGGCTGCACCCACCCTGGCTTGCAGGATGTTAAGTTTCCTGATCAGGAAGCAAACCTAGGTGCAGTGAGTGAAAACGCCCAGTCCTAACCACTGGACTGCCAGGGAATTCCCAATGTGGATGTTCTGAGGCTGGGGCAAACCCCATGAGGAAACTCAATGCTGCAGGCTCTTAGATGATTTTAGGGCAGATAACAGAGCCTGTACAACTTTGGAGATGAGGAGGACTTCTGCTACCATCTCCTTTGGTTACATCTCAGGGTAAAGTAAGTGTGGTGGTGCTGTATGAGTGGGATGCAAAGTAACAGTCCATATCACTAAGTCATTGAAGCCACAGATGAGGATCTAACACCTGGATGGTTTGTTGTGGAAGGTGGACAGGTTCTGTGTTCATTCAAGGCAATTTCTTCCCAACACAACTTCTGGCTCCTTTTGAAGACTGAAAAGTGAAAGTCACTCACTCGTGTCCAGCTCTTTGCAACCCCATGGACTATACAGTCCGTGGAATTCTCCAGGCCACAATACTGGAGTGGGTAGCCTATTCCTTCTCCAGTGGATCTTCCTGACCCAGGAATTGAACTGAGGTCTCCAGCATTGCAGGCAGATTCTTTACCAACTGGGCTATCTGGCTCAAAAGGATAAAGTGAAGCTGCTGCCTCCTTTTGAAGAGAAGAGCCCCAAGTAAGTGTGCTCAGCAGTCAGCTGGTTCCAGTGATGATACGGGGGACGCCACATATCAGTGCATCAGCCAACTAACTGATAAAATTTTTATTTCACTTTTGAGTTTTTACACTTTTCCTGATTATTCCGTGTAAGGTGGAAACTAGAACTGTTTAAAAGACATACACAAATCTAGTACATCAATAACCGGGGTTTTTTCTTTTTTGCTATACTATTTTCACAACCACGGGTGTGCTTGCTAGGCAATATAACCATCACAGAAGCAAACGTGAGGCAGAATACTGGTGAGGAAAAACAAAGCAAGAGAGCTACCAGATATACAGACAGGCTCGTTCCACATTCACTACTGCATTTTCAAGCGGCAAGTATTAACTGCACATTTTTGTTCAGCTAGAAAGGAGAGAGGTTTTTTTTTTTCTTTTTTTCCTTTTGGTTTGTTTGAAATCAGTGCATGAATGTTTCTTTTCTTATTTCAGCAGATGGACAAACAGATGGGACACTACGGCTACGTGGAATGTTCGGGGAGGAAGGTGGAGACTGAGACTGGTAGGCTGGGCTATTCCTGACTCTCCCCATCGCTGTGTTCATGCAACTTCCCTGACATTTGTCTGTGAACTTGACGGGATGGGTACCCTTGGGAGAGCTGGTGACAGGTGCTAACAAGCATTATCAGGGTTGGCTGCAATATAAACAGAAACCATGGATATTTAAAAATACTTCTTGGAGTCAGATCTTGGTGTGACTGAAGAGCAACCACCGTGCTGAGAACTGGAGGAAGACAGACCTGAAACGTGGGAAGCTCTTTTCAACTCTCTGAAGCAAGGCTGGCTCACCAAAGTGCTCGCCAACATCCCTCACCCCTCTGTGGACCCCCTGTCCCTGCCCATCTAGTACTAAACCATGAACAAAAGGCAGAGAGAATGCACAAAGAACAAAATGTAAGGATGCAGAAGGACAGAAATTTAGAGAAGACTAAAGTCAACAGTCAAAAAGGACTGTGGGAAAGAATGTTTAGATTTCAAAATTTTAAAGCCCCGAGCTAGGAAGAACCCAAACACTGAGTACTTAACTCCTCAAGTGAAAGACAATCTCTGCAGAACATTATTCTTAAAGGTATTACCCAGGAAACAGATAAGGCCATTCATAAGATACACGGCTTTTTTTTTTCCATCTTGAGCTCATGGTTACAGGGAAAACAGATTCCACTACCTAAGCACAAGCTGCCAATCAGCAAACATGCTGCTATATAGGGGAAGGGGCTGGAGTCACAGGTGGTCTATGAGCACTGGACCGTTGCATGCTGTCATAACCCAGTTATCTGCCACCAGGAATGTTCATTTCTGGCTTCGAGTTTCCATGGAGGAAGACACTGTGGCCATCTGTGGTCACGAACTTTTCAGTGGCAACAAGCCCCAACATACCAAGTGTCTAAAAGCCCTGATCAGAATGGGCAGAATCACTAGAAATTACTGTAAAACTCGAATGCCAAACGAGAGGTGACCCACTCCAAGTCCCAGTGTCACAATAGAATCTATAACTTTCTGTACAACTTTACAATGGAACTATATTTCAGGGACAACTGTTTTGAATCAAATTTAACTTTCCAAAAAGTTACACATAATTCAGGTCTATTTTTTTTTCTACCAGTAAGAGTTCTGCTAAATTACAAAACCCCATAATCACAGTGTTCAGTTTTGTTTTTTTTTTTTTAAAAATGAAACACACAGTAATCCTGTCAATGTTAATCAAAATCAAAACTTCAGAATGCCGTGGCATTTATGTGACCAATCTGAATTTTAGATACAAATACCAGCTGTTCATCCCATGGACCATTTTTGCTAGGCTGAGGCTGTGAAAAATTGAAAGTCGACGTACGTTTCTTTTTTTTTTTTTTATCGCACAAAGGGATATATGTAGAGGGTACAGAGTGACACTGAAGAGATCACGAAGCAGGTAGACATTAGTTCTCTCCCTCCCCAGCATCTCCTTCATCTCCCTGGTTTTCCGACGTCCACAGCTGCAAGAGAAAAACAGAGCTATAAACAAAGTAGGGCTCTTAGGACTTTCTCGGGGAGGTGGCCCATTCTGTATCACCTCATCTCAACTGTTTATAATTCTTCTCATATGACTGCAGACAGTGATGGCAAAGGTCCAAACTTCAGCAGGCGTTTATAACCAATTAAACAAATCACACATCCAGGGCACAAGTCCTGTCCTGAGTCTCGGGCTCTGAGGCAGAGGACCAGGAACAAGCCACGAGCCCCCGCGGGAGTAGGCACGGGCCGGGCGGTACTCACAGTGAGATTGTCTCTCAGCAGCTGCATGATCAGGGTGCTGTCTTTGTAGGACTCTTCATTCAGCGTGTCCAACTCAGCAATCGCCTCATCGAACGCCTGAAACAAAGAGCCTTTAGCTAAGAGGTCACAGGTTCCTTGGAACTAGTTCAGCCCCATTTTCTTCCTGCTACCAAGTGACTTACCATTTCTCTTCCTGTACAGTATTCTTGGGGAACCTAGGTTATTGTTACCTTGCTTGCTGGTCATGTCAGTAAACATGTGATGCTGGTTTCTAAAGCATCAACCAACCATGACAAAAATTCCTAGGTAAGAACTTTACTGTACCTATCAAGTCAACAAGTATTACTTATTCTAAATGAATTCACATGATATTTGAATTACCAAAGACATTTCTAGTAATCCCTCCTCTTTTTCATTAAGCGGAAAAACAAAAGGTTTAGATACAGGAGATAAATGGAGAACAGAAGTTCACATCACTAAATCCAAACTTCAATTAAGTGATGCAACTCTGAGCATTCATTTCACAGTTTTTACCAATTAAAAAAATGTTCAAGGACTGTGCATATTGAAACATGACAAAAACATGAAGAAAAGGCAGTTTTCTATCCAAAGAAGACAAGATGTAATTCAGGACACAAAGAAACAAGATCTGACTTCCTTCTCTACACCTCCTGCCATAACCTCCCGCCTTAGTACAAGGACGACACTGTGGAACAGAGGCCTACAGCCCAGGGCGTGCCGAGAGCAACACACTTCATCCTCCCTGGACCGTCTACAACCTCCACCCCAAAAGAGAAACCAAACAACTCAAATGCCAATCAGCATGAGGCACTGAGAAGACGTCAAGAAGTAATAGCTCCATAAAAGATGGAGTCAATACAGATGGTTTCTCCTACCCCCCGAAAAATCTTCACAGAAGTCCAAAACAATGAGTTACGTTCAGGTAATTTTAAAACACAAGGTTCTAGAAAGCATGAGCATTTTTACTATCAGAAACCCCAGAAGGACTTTCTCACCGTTTTTGCCAGGCTGCAAGCCTTTTCAGGAGAGTTTAGAATCTCATAATAAAACACGGAGAAATTAAGTGCCAGGCCCAGTCGAATGGGGTGTGTAGGCTGCATTTCTTTCTTACTAATTTCAAATGCTTCTTGGTAAGCCTGCTGGGAGTTCGACACAGTGGCTATAAGAGAGAGAAAAAAAAGTGAAAGGGTGGGTCTTTCATAAGGCTACATTGTACGCCCGATCCACTACCAAATTATTTTGCCAAGCTGGGCTGGAGCAAATGTGCCATCAAATGTCTCTACTATCCGATCAATAACCGTCTGTTAAACATGTGTGCTAACCTGAGTACTGTATGAAATGCTCTGAGGGAAAACAAAGACAATGATGACAAAGTCTACAAAAGCAGTTAGGAGATACAGGAATAACCCTGAACAAGATGTAACATGGAAAGCAATGTGCTCTAATGAAAAGATCGTGGACTTCAGAGTCAAGACGCAAAACTGGAATGAATTCCCAACTCTTAATTGTGTGGTTTGGACTGAGTGAAAACCTCTCTGAGCCCTGGTGTCCTTATCAGAAAAAAAGGACAGACTCCCACCAACACTCCTAGAGTTGTGTGAGGAATAAATGAGACACACAGGAGGCACTTAATAAAGCAGAGCCACAAGCACCATTACACTAAAACACGTATATGACAAAAGAAATGTATCTCTCTTTACCATGGCAGTTTTACTCTATCAACCATTTTAAAGTTTCACATCTAAGACAGTTACCAAACAATCCTTAAAATAAAGATCTTTTTAAATGCACTACTGCACCAGACTTTTAATACCCCCATACCTGTCCCTTCGGTGCATCTGTCAACCCCATGACCCTGTTCAGGGGCTTCCCAGGTGGCACTAGTGGTAAAGAACCTGCCTGCTAATTAACATAGGAGACACACGAGATCCAGGTTCGATCCCTGGGTCAGGAAAATCCCCTGGAGGAGGAAATGGCAACCCACTCTAGTATTCTTGCCTGAAAAATCCCATGGACAGAGGAGCCTGGCGGGCTACAGTCCACGGCGTCACAGAGTCAGACGCGACAGAGCAACTGAGCTCACTCACAGAGCACTCGTGACTGTTTATCACTGGTCAGCACAGGCTGTGGCTCTTTAAATTCCAACTACAGGCCAAGCAAAAACTCAACATTATTATGAAGACGGTCTCTGCTACTGGTCAAATTCCTCAAAAAAAAAAAGAAGAAAGAAAAGAAACAAAAGTCACTTACTTTGCTTACTGTCTCCAGAGGCCACCTCGGAAAGGTACCTGAAGTAGTCGCCTTTCATCTTCAGGTAGAACACCTTGCTCTCCGGCTGCGTGGCGTGGGGGATGAGGTACTTGTCCAGCAGCTCCTAAAAGACGGTCCGCACTCTGCTAAGGGTCTGGGAGTGTTGCTTACAAGACGTTAGGGTTTGAGATACTACCACTTCTCAATAACTGGGGGGAGTGGGGACGTGATTGCAAAATACATGATTTCCATCCAAAGTCTTAAAATAGTTTTTAGCCCAGGTCATAACAGATGCCAGTATCCATTAAAATCCACCTTGAGAGTCCAATAAAGGGTTAAAATACAGCCATACAATGGCATGCTACACAGGCATTAAAAATGACGATGTAGAACTACACTGATAATGTAAAAAGGCTCTCCAAAAGAAGTCTAAGTGGGGAAAAAGAAAAACGGATAATAAATACCAAGTGAATCCTATTTTAATATTAAAACAGATATGTGCACATGCATATAAATACCTAAGGGAAAAATCTAGAAGGATATTTATCAAGATGTTAACAATGGTTCTCTAGGTGGTAGTATTAGAAGTGATTTTTTTATTTCCTTATTTATAACTCTTCTGCCTTGTGCTTTAAAAAAAAAATTCGTATTAATTCTGTAATTAAAGGAAAAAAAAAACCTTCCACTAGGGAAGAAAAAGGGTAATACTAGGGAGAAATTCCAAGAACTAACTTTAGAATCACTCAGACCTGGGTAAAAATCCCTCCGCTGCTGCTTACCATCTGTATGACCCTGGACAAAGGACCTGATCGCCCTGATCCTGTTTCCTCAGCTACACAGGGGAAGCCTAACAGCCATCTCCTAGTGCAGTTACGAGGATAAATGAGCCAATGTTCAAAGAGTGCTTAACACGCCGCCTGGCACTAGTAAGCACTCCAAAAGTAGCTAAGACTATTATTAATAATAAATTCCTTTAAACATTTATGCTTACAACAAAAGCAGTTCTGAAGGAGTCCACGCTTCGTATACAGAGCAATATTTTCGAAGAGTTGTTTTAGAATGTGGCATCCTGAAAAACTGGTTAAGAGGCAGTAAGTACCATGCTTTTCTTCACATTCTTTCAGATGCTCATAAAAGCTGGTCTACCGTTCAGGAATTAGGGAACTTTCTTGCCTTGGGAGTGCATGCCATACTTCATCTGAGTACCAGATGTACCTAACATTCAGGAATTAGCGCACCATTAACAAACCCCCAAATGACCAACAGGCAACAAATTTAACCACGACACTCTTACACCATGAAGTCTGACAAAAAAAAAAATTTAAACAGCAGCTTGATGCAAAAGCTTAGCAGTAAGGGGGACTGAATCAATCAAAGTGAGAGGGTGCGGGGGTGGGGGCGGTAGTCGTTTTAATAATCTGTGCATCCAGACAGGGTGTGACTCCTTATGGGTTAGACATGAGGAGTCCTGCCTGATGGCTAACAAGCTCAGTACTGGTTTTCAAAAGAAAGGTGTCAAGAGCAGTAACTCGGAAAGGCAGCCAGCAGGGGAGGAGGTAGATCCACAAGTATGAATTCCTTTTCCCTTCAAAGCAGCCCTCAACCATTCATTTTTACCTGATTTCACCTGGAAGAAAAAGAAAGTTCCCAGTGGGCTCAGGACATGAGGGACAGACAGTGTGATCAGGATTTGCTCGAGGGTATGAGGCTCTCCCACCCACCCCCAGGTCACGGCTCAAGGGAAAGCAGTGAGGTATCAGTGGTCCAACTTAGGTTCCTATGAAACACTGCAGCGCAGAATCCCCACACCACTTGTGATCTGCCTTTAGAATGTAGGCCCAAACTGATGGACAGGGCTAACTTACAAAAACTACCACTGTGCAGGGGCCAGGGGGCGGTGGAAAGACAGGTCAGCTTTCGGCTCCCCTCTCCCCTATTGGAGAGGGCACCGCCGTCAGACTAACACAGAGAACAGCCTCTCTGTGGCTGCATCTATCTAAAATTCTGCCTCTCTGGCCTCAATTTCTAAAGAAAAGATGGAGGGATGTTGAGCAAACGTTCCCATTTTCCAGAGTTCTTTAGAAGAGAGAGGAAAATATCCCACAAGTGACGAGCAACCTCTGATCAGGTAAGAGCTGAGGGAAAAAAAAAAAAAATCACACCGTGTCCTTAAAACTTAGTTGCAAATGGTGTGCGGCTTCCCAGTATATTCAGACACCTTTCTCTCAAGAGCTGTTTGAGAGCTGGCACTTGTTCATGAGCTGAACACTATTAGGAGGTGCTCTTTAGAACAGGAACACGGGCCTCTTACCAGCACGTCGTTGCAGATGTCCTGCAGCTCGGCCTCGATCTTCTCGCGGTACTCTTTGCCCATCTGCTGCTTCTTCTCGTTCCGCTCAGTTTTCTGTTCGATGCTGGAGATGACACGCCAGGACGAACGGCGGGCACCGACCACATTCTTGTAGGCAACTGACAGCAGGTTTCTCTCCTCGTTGGAGAGCTCGTGCCCCTGCTCCGTGACCGCCTTCATGGCCGCAGCCATGTCATCGTAGCGCTCGGCCTGCTCGGCAAGCTTGGCTTTCTGTACCAGCTCACTTTTATCCATGGTCATTCCCTAAAACGAGAGGGAGAGAGAAAGTGAACATCAGGCTTCGAGGCCCAGGAGGTGTATATGTGCCAATCTCCTTCCAACCCATCTGGGAGGAAACACAGCTAAATGGGAAACGTCTATTTCCAAATGCCTCCGGTAATACTGGGCAGGAGCACCCACAGGGTTAGGAACTTTGCTAAAAAGGTGTTTTTACTTTTTAGCCACTTGATCTTCCCAGCAGTCCTACAGGTAGATACGTTTACAACACTCCCTTCCCCCTCCATGAGGTGAAGTGGAGGTTCAGAGAAGCCAACTGCTGTGTCCAGGGCAACACAGCCAGGAGAGCAGAGAGCCAGAACTCAAACGCACATCTGTCTCTCGAGCTGTTTTCTTCCACTTTCCTAATCTGCCTCCTCAATGCCAGAGGTGGCTTAATTCTTTAGAGCTTATGTTAAACATACAGGCTTTTCTTCTTTCAAGAGATATCTGGTTTTCACCAAATCTGTTTTTCCCCATACTACAGGAAAAAACACCATGCGATGACTGTTTCAATCAAGCTTAAAGCAAAAGACAGGACTTTCAGTGTTATATTTGGCAGTGCCCATCCAGTGGTAGGTACCTTAAACATACGAGCCATTTTTATCCCATCTTCTGCAAAGTGCTAACTTTGGCACAAGGACACAGTGTCCACGAGAGCAGACTTGGCTCAACCTTGCACCAGCGCAGCTACTTACAAGAAACATGACCTTGGTCAAATCACTCAGCTTCTGAGAGCTTCCGTTTGCTAACTGGAGAGGAAGAACACTGCGAACTCTCTGGGGGCCGCTGTGAGGCGCAAGTGACCTCATCTGCGTGGAGGCACTGCGGAGAGCCTAGGGCAGCGGTCCCCAAACTTTCTGGCACTGGGAACTGATTTCGTGGAAGACAGTTTTTCCACCAACTGGGGGTGGGGATGGGATGGTTTCAAGATGATTCAAGCACATTACGCTTATCGTGCACTTTATTTCTAACCTGAGGCCACTGCTGATCTGACAGGAGGTCCCAGTCTATGGCCTGGAAGTCAGGGACCCCTGGTCGAGAGCATTATACACAAATATGAGGCACTGACTCTACAAGGTACAGACTGTCTGGGTGGATTCACCAAGACGCACAGCAACAGAACTGAGAACCGTAATTGAGTTTGTTTAAGAGTTTTCCTGAAACAGACAAAAATCTTGGTGATTTCAGCTTTTCATTTTCTCAAACCCTCTATACACCAATCAGTGAATACCTCTTTAAATGATTCACCTCACCTCAGTCAATTCCCAACTATACTAATCACCATTATGGGAATTCCCTGGGGGCCCAGTGGTTAGGACTCTGCTCTCTCATTGCTAAGGGCGTGGATTTGATCCCTGCTTGGGGAACTAAGATCCCGCAAGCCTCAAGCCAAGGCCAAAAAAAAACAAACAAGGCAAAAATAGCCACCATTAATATAATGCAATAATTTTTGGATAACATGTAGCTAAAAAAATATTTAAAGAGATAAGTTTTATGTACTGTTGGTTTAAATTTCAATTTTATTCACCTATGCCACAGTGTTAAAATACACTAATATCCTGAGGTGGAAAAAAGTAAAATACTACTTATAGTATTTTATAACAGTAGTGGGAATACCAATATTTTTAAAACAAATGCTTTCATTACTTTATACATCATATTACAATTTAAGAGTCTCGTTTTGCCTTCACAGCCATTTCTGTATTTTCAAGAGAGAAATTCTACAGCCAAGACTCTACCACATGAAAACGTCTTGTTACATGAAGGACAATTTTAAGATACACCCTAAATCTAGACAATTTAGAAAGAGTTGGTGCTCCAGTTCAGAACTGTGTTTTCTTCCCACCTCTTTTTATCTAAATCATATTAAGAGTTGTGTCCTATGAAAGGCTTGCTGACTCTAATCTTACACTCTAAGGCTCACCTTGACCTGTCTGACATCTTCACCCACATCACTAGCATGAGCCTACAGCAGAGATAACAATCCATCTGCTCACCTACATCTCCCAGCAACCCCTCTGCACTCAGGAGGGGTCATACGGTTCAATCTGTTCAGTAAGGATAAATGATGCTACTTCCAGGTGCTGAAACTGCAAAAATCCACATGAGGCTCTCTTGTCTTACAGCAGCCACATCACCTAGACGGTGCTGTCACAAAACTGCGGTTTGTACAGTCTGAGTCCCCGAGACTGGGTAGTGCAGTGGACGTGCAGGGTGAAAAGGAAATAAACCCTGTTGGCTGAAGCTATTTAGACACCGGGGCTGTTTGTTACGGCAACACAACTTAGTCTACTCTGATACATGTGCATCACAGGTACACTAGCCATCCTCTTAAAATTATATATGTTCTCCATACATCTTTCTTGATCATGACATCTTTCTGATCAGGATACCATCTTCACCATTAGACAACCCTACTGCAAGAGGCAGAGGGAAGCCAACTTTTAACAAATTTTTAGAAATTTTCCAGTCTGTAGATAATTCAGAATTAGAAGTTACTTAGTACATAAACAGCACCTGTGCAACTCTACCCAGGAGCAATTCTAATTAATAACAGTCCTGGCCAAAGCCAATTCAAAGTGAAGCCATCCCATGGAGTTATTACAAAAGAGTAATAGAAAATACAATTAGCACTGCTAAAGGATAATGTGAAACTCTTCAGCCTACTAGGCTAATCAAGTAAGGTCCCCTCATTCCCCACTTCTTCTCTTCCCAAACATTAAAAGTTCAACCATACCTTTCCAAAGAATCCTGACTACTTACTCCCTGAGACCAAATGTACACACCCTATTTCTCAAAATAAAATGTGGCCTTTCTGGTTTGGAGCTGACTATTTCAGGCTTCTTTGGGATCCCTGCAAGAGCTCTTAGAGATGGAGAACCATCATGATACAGTAAAACTGAATGCATGCCTTAAAAAATGTACCTATCTATTTAAAAATTTCTTACCTACAACCCCCCCCAACTTACAACAAACAAAATCCATAGCTAAATGTCTGATGCCTACTGCTTACATAACTTGTGCTTATATAACAAGGATTTTGAAGCAGCTAGACCAATTTCAACAGGAAATGGGTTACACAACACCCAGCAGTTTGGAGGAAGGCAGCAGACAAGGGAGAAATGAAATTGTTCCTATTTCTACATCCTAATAAACCTCCTATCCATCATCTTTCCCTAGTCCCACTGCTTTCAGTCTTTCATTTTCTTTAACCCCCTTCATATCCACTATCAGATCCATTTTAAAGCTCTGATCAAGTCACTCTCTGCTCAAAATTCTTTCAAGTTCCCAACTGCTGCCAGTAAAGTCAGACTTCCTCCCTTGTCAGTGTAGGCTTTCCAAGCTATCTTCCCAGACTTTTGCCCAAAGAGGCCTTCTACATAGTAGGTGCTTCTGTCAGAATGGTTTTCTTCCACATGCTTTTTGGTCTTTGCAAATCCAGTACTCCCTCTACCTGGAATAGCCTTTCCCATTTATTCTGCATTTAAAATTCTTCAGAGCATGGCTCAAATGACACCCCCTCCATGAAACCTTTCTTAAGCTGCTTAACCTAAGCTGTCTAATAAGACTGCCCAGGCCACATGTTAAAATTTTACTGTTTCAGATATATGGAGTTAATTTTTTAAAATTACTAAAATGAATTTCATCTTTTCCCCTCACATTTTAAAGGTAGCTACCAGATAATTTTAAACTACATGGGACTCATTCTATGTCTACTGGACAGCACTGCTCTAAGCTGAAGAGTTTCACAAAGCATTTCATCTACACGTCTCTTTAATGTCTTATCACGTTTCCTCAGTACTAAAATTATTTGTCTACATCCCTGAAGTCCCCTCCCACACTACAAAACCCTTTAGGGCACATCCCCCGCAGCACCTCGCAGAGAATCAGCATGAACAAATTTTCACTGAATGAATGAACAGATCCTAAAATGGCAAATCTGGTAGAGTTCTGTCTCTTCTCAAATAATTCAAATCACCTATTCTTTCTAAGCACATTAGATCCTCATTACATCCGTACCTCTCTCCATGTACTTTTTTTTTTCCCTCCATGTACTTCTGATTCCAAAACTCCCCTCAGTCATGCCTGGATTCTTACTCAAGAACTTCTGATGACTCTCTTCTGGCTACTCCATCCAACTGAAATTCTTGTCTGGCTTGCAAAGTCCTTCATAATTTGGATCCTCTGTACCTGTTTCTCATCCACTATTCTCCAACATGTACCCTTCTCCCAGGCTGAGCATCACCAGATACCCTTAGATGTCGGGCTTTAACATGTCTGAAATTACTTCTGTAGTTCCCTATTTACTTCCTGCCGAGGCAAACGCTATCCATCCATGTAGGGCTAGAAAGCCTTCCCTGACTACCCTAGTCCCCCTGACCTACCTGGACTACAAATTCAAATACACTGAAGCCTCTTACACAGTCCACGCTTCTCTAGGCCTCCGTTCTATACGTTCTACGGTACAGGTGACGAGTGGTGGACCATGTACAGCGTGTCACATGTATGTCTTCCGAAGGAAGGCTTCACGTTTCTTTCTCATCTAATGCCTAAAACTCTGCCAAGTACAAAACTAATATTCAAGTAAGTATCTGTGCATTTTTTCAGCTAGTCATTACTGGGAGGCTACTTGTACGTGGTGTGAAGAGAGGCCTGTGTGTGAGAGCAGGGGCTTCCACGTGGCCTTGTCGGTGCAGTCGCTCAGTCGTGTCCAGCTCTGTGACCCCATGCACTGCAGCACAACAGGCTTCCCTGTCCATCACCAACTCCTGGAGCTTGCTCAAACTCATGTCCGTCGAATAGGTGATGCCATCCAGCCATCTCCTTTTCTGTCATCCCCTTCTCCTGCCTTCAATCTTTCCCAGCATTGGCATCTTTTCCAATAAGTCTGTTCTTCACATCAGGTGGCCAAAGTACCGGAGCTTCAGCATCAGTCTTTCCAATGAATATTCAGGACTGATTTCCTTTAGGACTGACTAGGTTTGATCTCCTTGCTGTTCAAGGGACTCTCAAGAATCTTCTCCAACACCAAAGTTCAGTTCAGTTCAGTTGCTCAGTCAGGTCTGACTCTTTGTGACCCCATGACCCACAGCACACCAGGCCTCCCTGTCCATCACCAACTCCCAGAGTGTACCCAAACCCATGTCCATTGAGTTGATGATGCCATCCAACCATCTCATCCCCTGTTGTCCCCTTCTCCGTCTGCCCTCAATCTTTCCCAGCATCAGGGTCTTTTCCAATGAGTCAGCTCTTCGTGTCAGGTGGCCAAAGTATTGGAGTTTCAGCGTCAGCATCAGTCCTCCCAATGAACACTCAGGACTGATCTCCTTTAGGATGGACTGGTTGGGTCTCCTCACTGTCCAAGGGACTCTCAAGAGTCTTCTCCAACCCCACAGTTCAAAAGCATCAATTCTTCTGCACCCAGCTTTCTTCATGGTCCAATTCTCACATCCATACATGACTACTGGAAAAACCTTAACTGTCTAGATGGACTTTTGTCAGCAAAGTAATGTCTCTGCTTTTTAATATGCTGTCTAGGTTGGTCATAGCTTTTCTTCCAAGGAGCAAGCATCTTTTAACTTCACGGCTGCAGTCACCATCTGCAGTGATTTTGGAGCCCAAGAAAATAAAGTCAGCCACTGTTTCCACATCTATTTGCCATGAAGTGATGGGATCTGATACCATGATCTTAGTTTTTTGAATTTGAGTTTTAAGCCAGCTTTTTCACTTTCCTCTTCCACTTTGATCAAGAGACTCTTTAGTTTCTCTTCGCTTTCTGCCTTAAGGGTGGTGTCATCCACATATTTGAGGTTACTGATATTTCTCCCAGCAATCTTGATTCAAGCATGTGTTTCATCCAGCCCAGCGTTTCACATGATATACTCTGCATATAAGTTAGATAAGCAGGGTGACAATATATAGCCTGGATGGACTCCTTTCTCAACTTGGAACCAGTCCACTGATCCATGTCCAGTTCTTTTTTTTTTTTTAAGTCTTTATTGAATTTGTTGCAATGTTGCTTCTGTTCCATATCTTGGTTTTCTGCCCAGGAGGTATGTGGGATCTTAGCTCCCTGACCAGGGATCAAACACTCACCCCCTGCATTGGGAGATGAAGTCTTAACCACTGGACCACCAGGGAAGTCCCCATGTCCAGTTCTAACTGTTACTTCGTGACCGGCATACAGATTTCTCAGGAGGCAGGTCAGGTTGTTTAGTATTCCCATCTCTTGAAGAATTTTACAGTTTGCTATGATCCACACAGTCAAAGGCTTTGGCACAGTCAATAAAACATAAGTAGATGTTTTTCTGGAACTCTCATGTTTTTTCTATGATCCAACAGATGTTGGCAATTTGAACTCTGGTTCCCCTGCCTATTCTAAATCCAGCGTTGAGTATCTGGGAGTTCTCGGTTCATGTACTGTTGAAGCCTGGCTTGGAGAATTTTGAGCATAACTTCTGGTGGCGTGTGAAATGAGTGATATTGTGTGGTAGTTTGAACATTCTTTAGCATTGCCTTTCTTTGGGACTGGAATGAAAACTGGCCTTTTCCAGTCCTGTGTCCACTGCTGAGTTTTCCAAATTTGCCAGCACACTGAGTGCAGCACTTTTCACAGCATTATCTTTTAGGGTTTGAAACAGCTCATCTAGAATTCCATCACCTCCACTAACTTTGTTCGTAGTGATGCTTCCTAAGGCACATTTGACTTTGCATTCCAGGATGTCTGGCTCTAGGTGAGTGATCACACCACTGTGGTTATTTGGATCATTAAGATCTTTTTTATACAGTTCTTCTGTGTATTCCTGCCCCCTCTTCTTAATATCTTCTGCTTGTCAGGTTCATACCATTTCTGTCCCTTGTGCTCATCTTTGCATGAAATGTACACAGCCTTGTCAGCTTGGTCAAACTCAGTCTTTCAATTTCTGAACTGTTGCCCTAACAGCAGCTTCCTAAGGGCAGAACAGCTACACCCGTGAAAAAGACAGACGAGGAATTAAATAATAAATGTGGAAATCTTTTTTAAAAAAGTACACAGGGCAAAACAAATTGGAAGTAGTGTGATTCCTCTAATAGTATCGACACATCACTGTTAGCCCACAAATGTGAGCCTGAAATTTAAAAAAAGAAAAATAAAGGAGCCATGAGAAGGAAAAGAAAAGTCTAGATTAATCTTGTACAGGAAGAGAGTATGTTATAAGGTTCACATTCCTAGATAAGACTCCACCCTTCAATGTCCTGAAAAATGGGACACACTTGTTAACTGTAATACTTTCATTCATTAGTTCCTAATTTCCTTAGGAGGTACCAGTGAAAGTGAAGTGAATTCCTTCAGTCCTGTCTGACTCTTTGTGACCTCATGGACTGTAGCCCACCAGGCTCCTCCATCCACGGAATTTTCTAGGCAAGGTACTGGAGTGGGTTGCCATTTCCTTCTCCAGGGGATCTTCCTGACCCAGGGATCAAACCCAGGTCTCCCGCATTGCAGGCAGATGCTTTACCATCAGCGCCACCAGGGAAACCCAGGTGCGAGCAGTCATGGTTTATGTATCAGGACCTACCAATCCCCTGGTGAGACTTTTGAATCAAGGACCCACGAAGGATAACACTGGCAAGAGAGCCTTTCTTTGCTCCTAAAAAGCCTTAAAAGACCAGTCTCCTCATCAGGCCTGCCTGGCACTAAAGCAGAGTCAAGACACCAGAGTAGACAGAGGAAGCCGAGGTCTCAAGCACAGGTGTCCCCATCTCTTCTCAGCTACTGCAGGCAGCCCTTTAGAGAACTGGGGGGCACTGGCTGATTAAACCAGTAACTGCTTAGTGAAGAAGGGGAAACTGTCGTAAGTAGCCAACAGGGGAATGGCTAAAAAGACACAGCTGATACAAGATTGTATGGCCATCAAAAGAAGAGATTTCATGTCATAGACTTGTTAAAGAGGTATAATGGGGGGTGGAGGTGGGGGTGGCAGGTGGAGTTTACAACAGTCTTCCATTTTGTAAAATGTCCCCTAAAGAATATTAGGAAGAATCATTCTAAAGGTGCCCAAGAAACAAGAGGATTTCCCTCAAATAAACGAAACCCTAAATAGACAGTAAATGCTGAAACAAAAGTATAAATGAATCAACTAGCCCCTCTATTTGGATTCTTTGCCTAAGGGACATTTTTTTTTTTTAAAGCATGGGTCAGAATCCTGAGAAGTCATCTTCCAGCGGCCAGAAGGAGACTTCCAAGAAAGGAAAAAAATGAAAAATGACTATCCATTGCTAATATTAAAAAAAAAAGCACTGCAAAGGACCTTATGGAATGTGGGTTTTAGTATTAGCTTTCAGTTATGTTTTGTTTTCAAGGAAAAGAAAATGCCCAATTCTGAAACTGAGGTTTTGAGTTTAGCAATTTGCTAGAAATTTAAAATGAGGATTCCATTATCAGGTGTCAGGATTACCGAGGGCTTCCCCGATGGCTCAGCTGGTAAAGAATCCGCCCGCAATGTGGGAGACCTGCATTTGATCCCTGGGTTGGAAAGATCCCCTAGAGAAGAGAAAGGCTGCCCACTCCACTATTCTGGCCTGGAGAGTAGGACGTGACTGAGCGACTTTCACTTCACAGGATTACCGAAGTTCCAGCATGAAACCCATGTGAGTGGGACTGTTTCTAGGGAAGCCCTACGCACAACAAATCTGGGCTTCTAAAGAGAAATCAGGGGATTTTAAAACTAATGTCTCTGAATCTCAGTTTCCTCACATGTTAAAAGGAAACATTAATAGCTATCAAAAGAGATCATGTACATAAAAATGCCTAGACAGTGTTGGCCAAAGTGAAGGCTCATAAACAGGCCTATACTCTTACTGTGAAGTTACTTCTCAAAAATATATTGTACATAATTTAGTATGTGTTGCAACCAGGCAGAATTTCAGGGAGGAGGTTTAGTTTTAAAGAGGCTGGGTCCTTCCTGGTTTTATGGGTTGGAGGGGTTCTGGGAGAAAAAGGGGGCTCTAAGCAGAGACAAAAAACACAGATGTATAAATAAAGCGCATTTTTGCTTCTAGATGCAAAAGAAATCACAGGCCAAAGTACACAAGGAAATGAGAAAAGGTAGGATCTGGAGATTCTAGCATCACCAACTCAAAGGACAAAAATCTATGCTAGAAGGGTCCATGGGGTAAGGACCTGACAGTAAATTCTGAATAGCACTCAACTGATAATACCATCCCAGACACAGCATCCACAGCACCATCAAGTCAAAGTCAGTTCTGGAGTCACTCTGAAGGAGAAACAGATGCCAGGCTAACGTGGGAGGGACTGAGAGCGCCAGTGGGACCAGGTGTTTGGTGGGTGTTACTCAAAAAAAATTGAAGTACTCCTGGCTCTTAAAGAATTTTAACTAGTCACTGAAAAACACCCGCTCTAAAAACAGGTCTGTGTGCCATTCTACACACAAAATTCTGAGTCCTGTAATAAATTTAATTCCATTCACACGCTTACAGGCTCTTTGTTAGAAAATGAAACACAGCATGTCTAAAATACAAAGGCAGTAGCTCTGATATCCAGCCAACACTGAACTGTGGAGGGAAATATCACTTCTACTTCAAAATCTGTTCCTTCTTTCATATCAGTTGTTGAATATCACTGTTAATTATGTCCAGTTAGCCAAAATCAAACTTAAAACCACCAAGGTGTCATACCCAAGGTCATACAATGTGAATCAATAGCAGACAGGAGGATAAACTGATCTCTTGGCTTGAAGTGATCGATAAGATAGAATAAAATTTTTTTAACATGCTAATTCTGATTCAGAAAGATAACCAATTGGTCAACCATGTGAATAGGGTTGAAAGGCTTTGGGCCCACCAACACAATAGAAGAACACAGTCCAATTTACCAGTTCTACACACCAACTCCACAGGCTACTTGACCTCTGTGAAGTCCGTTTTCTCATGCATAAAATAGGCAAATCTACCTTAGAGGGTTCTGGTAAGGGGTAAATTAGTTCACAATGCAAGACATTTAGCATAGTCTCAGTAAGCGCTAAAACGGCAGCCACAGTGTATTTCACACAGAAGTCAACAAAAGGTCAGCCGGTGAAGGGACACTTACCTATACACCTCATTTCTTTTCGATGCATATGGCTTTCTTTAAGACTTTTCAGAGGAAGGTACCTGTTCACTTACCCGTGCCTACGTCTAAGTCAGCGTTTATCAGAATCTAGAGGAATGTCTTTGTTGGCTCCCGCACTAGACCATGAGCCCAAGGTGGGAATCCAGACTTCCATCTCTGGGCACCCAACATGTGCATGATGCCTGGCACGATGCATGTGAAACTATCTGACCAACTGATGCAGTTTTTTGAAGTGAGCAAGGCTGCTATTTCCGATGTGGAGAGAGGTAAGCAGACCACATCTGGCCTATAAAATACAGAGTACATTTATACGCTGTCTTAGAGTGCTCTTTGAAAAGAGCCATCTCAGCTCCAACCAGGAGACCACAGTACACTTTCTGACCAATCATTTCTCAGGTACCCCTTGTTCTATTTATAGGTTCAAACTGAGTTCCAAAAGCCCTTTGACTCCTCTCTTCAGAAGTCCAAACGATTAGCTATACCACACCAGCTTATTAGTAAATAATAACAAAATATCCCTCGTTTATGGTCTGCCTCAATGTGCAAAACAGGAGGTTGTATCAACTCCTTTCATCTTAAATATCCTAAGGGGTAGGCATCACCATCCCAGTAACCTGTCCAGGGTTCCACAGGTGTACTTGGCACATGCTCTTTCCTCCGTGTAGCACCATCTCCTAAAAATCAATTATGATTCTGAATGATTACTGAAGGAAAAGAGAGAAAGAACACTTTTTCAAAGAACCACACAAAGTTATCAGTGAGGTTTGGTTGAGAACTGGCCATAATTTAGCTTTAAAAATCAAAATCAAATTAGCAGTTCAAACAGTATATGCCAAAAATTCACCAGACTGTCAAACAAGCTTTAAGGTGAGGTTTATGGGCAAACAGTAACAAATGGCAAGGACTCATTTCAACTTTATTGTCTCCTCCAATCTCTGCTCAGGTCAAGGCCATTCAGAAATAACTTTTATTGTTGGGTTTCTTAGGGAGAACAATAAAATAAACTAACCAGTACAGGAAAAAACTTACATAATAGAGAGCTGGCCATATTATTAAAAGAGTCACCTTACTAACCTACAGTCTGCTAGAAATGCCTTCATCTGAGGCCATCAATCAATTTCATTTCATTGTAACAGAAACACATAATTATGCTTACGTTAGAATACCTTTTAGCAGAGAAAACAGAATGGTTGACTTTCAACATACACATGACAAAGCAGAAAGTACTTTCGTCCATTTTCCCCCTAAGTAGTCTCTTCAGAAAAATTCCCTCAGAATCCAGCTCTGTCAGTTTCTCCATCATTACATAGAAGACTAGAATCTATTCGTGGGGAGACCAAGATGGTTCTAAAACTCAGAAATTGCTATTATACAATCAATATCTTGCCTCTAGTGTGAATTGTCACCTCTCCCTAGAAAAACAAAGGAACCTAGGAACTCAAATTCCAAGTAAATTTTAGTTCATTCGCTAAGGTACCCTCATTTAAAGGGAAACGGCTTAGTTTGATGCCACTGAAAGAGCAGGCAGCACAAAAGGCTGTTCTAATTTAGAATTCTTTCTCTACTTATGGAAATATATTAGTAGGTATTTGGTCCTGACCAAATTCTATTAGAACCACCTAGGATTGGATAAATCAGTGTGCCATAAAGTAATTGATGAATTTTCTCTCTAGTATAAAGCAAATACTAGAAAAACTGGATTTTTCACAAGGTTCCTTCCTAGAGCACATCAGTAGTATCTTCCCTGCATTCCACAATGAATATGCTCCCCCCCCCAATAAACTATATTCCCAAAAGTAGCTAAAATTCTTGTCCAAACACATTTACTTGAATAAGATACACGTAAAGAAAAATCAACTACTACATGGTGTTCACACGAAAGATACACATGTGCTGTTTCTACCACAAGTAGAAATCTATCATTAGAGTCAGACTGCCTGGGTTTGATTCCTGGCTCTGGCACTTACCCAGCGCTGCGTGTGTGCATGCCTCCAGGAAAATTATTTAACTTCTCTGGGCCTCAGTTTCCTCAACTGTAAAATGGGGCTAGCAGTACTTACCTGTCATAGATTGTTATGAAGACTTATTTAATACGTGTAGAGTGCTTAGAACAAAGTTTGGCACATATAAATAGCAGCTATTATTATTATTACAGTTTGACACTACCTCATCAGTTGATGAATAAACACTGGATGGACTCTCTATGTGCCTATGCACTATAGCACATATGCATGTGTCTTATCTATATATATGTATACTCATGAATATAGTCAAATAACATTTATTAAACATCAGGTATATTTTACACCCTTATTTCAATTACTGAGTTTGTCACAATAATACATCAAAGACTATTACCATTTGCACTGACCAATGAGAAAATGGACTCAGAAAGACTGAAGATGCTCCACAAATCCAGTTCCATAATAAGGTACCCTTTTTTTTTTTTTTTTGAAAGCAACATGTATACAAAGTAGCATTGGGTCTCATCAGAATGCAACCAAGGGGGGAAAAGCCCTTAATAGTGAACTCTGTGATTAAAACACAAAAGCTTACATTTAACAGTTTACAGTTTGTAAAAAGGTTTCTTGACAAGCCTGGAGATAGAGAAACCAGGAACCAGAGATTAGGCAGAATACTGAAGATGACACAACTAGAAAACACTGCAAGGAAGGGTGGAATCGAATTTAAATGACTCCAAGTCCAGTGCTCTTTCTGCTTCCACATCCACAGCCAAGTGGGTAAAATACACTTTTTGTAGTGGCCCAAGTCTCTGGAGACTCTACCTCAAGAACTAGCATTATGGGAATGTGCTCAGCCTGGTTCTCTGGAGGCTGCCTCCCGGATCTATAGAGCTCTGATTCTAAAATGGCTCCAACCTAACACAAGCACTGCCTGATGGGAAATGTACAGAAGATTATAGGGTAGGAGCCATACTCCTGGGACTGACAGGCCATAAATATTTGCTACTGATGAATGAGGATATTCAACTTGGAAACCAGGTGTGTGGTCTAGGCCAAATCATCTCCTTTCTCTGAAGGATTTTATCTGTAAGACTGGTGAAGGGTTTCTTATCTCACTGAAAGGAGATAATATGGAAATAGTTCAGCAGTTGCTACTGGATTATTAGCCTTCCACCATGAAGATCACCTGTAAAATTCTAACTTGGGTCCAGTACAATGACAGGTTTCATGCTCACCATGTGTGCTAAGGACACAGATCCTAAAAATATGAGGGCTCAGGCAACGGACGCATTCCTAAATAAGAAATGGGGTGCCCTGGAAGCAGTCAAGAAAAAATAACCAAGAATCAAGAACACATATTATTACATAAATACCTAACATGAAAAGGCAAAAAGCAGAGTACCCACGTGTCTAGTTCTGTAAGCTGTGTCTGTGTGTGGTTTCATATGAACAATTGAGATAGAGTGAGAAATGCAGACTATTTTTCATATTCTTCCAAGTGCCTCATCTTTCTGTTTTGGCTCCTGTGGCCGCCTGATGTTCTATGTTCATAATAGCATCTTGCCAAATCCTGTCTCCCACACAGGGCAAGTGAAATCAGAACCTGATGCGATCTAGCCTTACTAAAAGGAAAAACAGTGATAGCAAGGACAAGAGACAAAAATTTTTACAGAAAGGTTGGCCAACTGTCTTACCAATACTGCCACCTTTGAAAACCCCATTACACGCAGAGTTCTCCATTTGCAATAGACAAAGATGCACTCATTTTGTGCAGAAAAGGGTCCTAATCACTCCCACCCCTTCGCCGCCACCAGGGAGGCCACCAGGCAAATTTTAGTCCTAAAAACGTGCTAACACACAGTATAGGGGAATTTGGGGCGAGGACACAATGACTCTGGCATTAAATGACGGTAAATGCCGTTGGGAAAATATTCCGATTCTCAACCTCAGACATTATTTTTTTCCTGGGGATCCGGCCTGACTCAGTAACCAGTTCCAACAAATGCATTTTCTTGATACAAATCTCAACCCTGTGCCTCCTAGGGAATCTTGGGTCCTGCCAGGCTCCCAAACCAGCGAATGATGATGAAATGGCTTTACTGCAAAGTGGGAGGGGGGTTTTCCCTTTGCGCTCTCCCAAGGTTAAACCCGTTACCCATCCCATGGGGGTAACGAACAGAAGAATTGGGCCTGAAAGCTCGCCTGCATTTGGTTCCATTTTCATTTTTGAAAACCGGAAAGCGAGGAGCAAGGGTGACAGAGCTGAAAGGGTCGGATCTGGCAGCTCAAGGTGCAGGGAGAGGTCGCGCGGGGATCGAAGCTGGGTCGTGAGAAAGGGTCGGGAGTCCGCGGCTCCTCGTCCCTTCCCGCCCGGTATGGGGAGCCGCACCCCGCCCGCCGGGCAGGGCCGCGGGCGGCGAGGGCGGCCCGGGCCTCTCCCAGAACGACGGGCCCGGCCCCGGAAACAGGGAGGGGCCGCGGTGAGGCCGAGCCCGCGCCGCGGGCGGCCTCGCGGGGCCAAGAAGGCCGCGCGCCGCCGCCCCCGGAGCCCACCGGGAGGTCGCCCTCGCCGCCGCCGCTGCCGCCAGTGATGGGGAAACTGTGGGCTCGGGCCCCTGGGGGCCTCGGGCGGACCCCGCGCCGCACTCACCGTGGGGGACTGAAGGGAGCAGAGAACCTTGCGAGCGGAGCTCCGGGCGCGGTGACCACTTCCTTCCCAAGCCCACTCCTCCGGCGGCGGCAGCGGCTGCAGAGGCGGCGGCGGCGGCAGCTACCCCGGCTCCGGAATCGGCGGCTGCGGCGGCTCCACTTCCGCTCCGGTCACCACTTCCGCTCCGGCTCGAGCCCCGCCCCTGCGCCGCCTCCTCATTGGGCGAGGGGCACGGGGTCGCCCCGGCCGCCCGAGAGGGGCGCCGCCCGAGGGAGGAGGGAGGAGAGCGGAGGGCAGGGGTGCCGCGGCCGGGGCGGGGCGGGGGTCTGGCCCCGGAGCGCGGAGGAGGCTGTCGTGGGGGGGGACGGAAATGGGGGCGGGGAGCGGAAGAAGGAGGTGGGCGGAGTGCAGGCGGGGCTGAGAGGGCTCTAGAAAGGGGCTGTGTGGAAACTGGGGGGACTGGGCGAGGCTTGGGGCTGGGCGGGCCTGAGGCTTAGGCTCGGAGCTCGCCGGGGCCAGGCCCAGTGTCCGAGGTTGGATCCCACGTCTCCCAAAAAGGAGTCGTTACGGAGTCGGAGATGCAAGTCAGCCCCCTATTGCTGCGTGCTCTGGAAATACTCGATTTAGAGAAGGACTGCAATTGCTCATCCATAGAGCTTTGCTTTAGTTCTCCCTTCAGTCCTTCAAGGTACGTCATTTTGTGGACTGAGGAAACCGGGAATCAGACTGCCGATGGTCTTCTTTTTTTTTTTTTTTGAAGCCTGTGTCTGTACCCTCTTAATCGAATACCCTCTGCAAGTGAAAAGTGAAAGTCGCTCAGTCGTGTCCCCATAGACTCTTTGCGACCCCATAGACTATACAGCCCATGGAATTCTCCAGGCCAGAATACTGGAGTGGGTAGCCTTTCCCTTCTCCGGGGGATGTTCCTGACCCAGGAATCGAACCAGGGGCTCCTGTATTGCAGGCAGATTCTTTACCAACTGAGCTATCAGGGATTCCCAAAAACCCTCTACTCAAGATCTTAAAGGAAGTTTAAAGAAAGGAACCAGGACTTCTCTGCCCCCTACTCGCCATGACTGCTCTCACCCTTTATCAACATTAAGCTCTTCCCAAGGCAGTTCTTCAAAATGCCTCACCTCTACTCCCCCCGCCCCCGTCATTCATTCTTTCAGCAAATACTCAATAAGCAGGCTTTATGTTTAATGTTGGAAACAAAACAAGAACAAGGCAGACGGGGCCCTGCTGTCTTGGAGTTTACAGGCTGGTAGGAGACAGAACCGGAGGAGGCAATGTCACCCCACTCAGGTACTCTTGCCTGGAGAATCCCAGGGACGGCGGAGCCTGGGGGGCTGCCGGCTATGGGATCCACCGAGTCAGACACGACTGAAGCGACTTAGCAGCAGCAGCAGGAGACAGAACAAAGTAAATGTTCCTTGTCATTTCTCCTTTACCTTTACTTAGGTTACTTAGAAGATCAACTTCTAATGCATCATCCTTCCCTCAGACCTGCTCCTATCGACTACCAAAGTGATTGTTGAAAAACCCCGTTGTAATTGGTGTCTCTTCTTTCTTAATGCCTTCGGTGATCACTCACACCTTGAAGACAATCGATAAGCTCCTTGAATGTGACAGTCAAGGTTCTCCAGAAGCTGCCCTCATCTTTCAGCTTCTCCTTGCTGTTTCTTCCCCATCTCAAATCCCCAGTTCCTTATCCTCTCAATGTGCCAGTTTCAGTCTTTTAAAACCATTGGTGTTAGTAGCCAACATTTTTTAAAGATTGAGAGATTTCTGTGTGAAGGAAAATCTGCATCTCTGCCTTTGTCTGGCAACCCTGTGTCCACATTTCTGTGTGGCAACAATTGGCTGACACCAAGGAATGACTGTCTTTGATTTAGATCAGGCTTGGACTTGCCAAAGTGCCAAGGTACCCACCTGACCGGAGACTGCTTTCATCATTTACAATGTCTGTCCTACAGGCATCTGTGCCAGCACCGCCTTACTGTACCCCCTTTTAACTTGAGCAAGATTGAAAGTGTTGTGTAATATACACAGTATGGACTTGACATCAAAACCACAGGATTTGGACCCTTGAAAAGTTTCCCAAATGCAAAAACTTACCCATGAGAACCCATCTTTGGCAAACCAAAGATCTGTAGTCCAGAGACTGCTCAGATCGAAATAAACCTTCCTGTGATATGACCTTAGGTCCCCATCCAGTAAATACCCTAGAGGGTTGGAGGGCTCATGTTAATTACACTGCAAATGATATCATCAGTGCATTGAGGGAACAGAAGTGCCCTTTGCCAGGTATCCCTGGGTGCCTGCTAACAGGCTGCAGGATTAGTTACTTTCATTACCTCTGCATTCCCAGCCAGGGGTCAGCAAACCACAACTATTAACTAACAAAAAAGCAAGGAGATATTAAAATACAATGTGGCAGATGCAGCCATAGAAATGTATATGCCCAGGGCATTATGGGAGCCTAAGGGAAAGGCACCTAACCCATCTTGAGAGAACGGTGAGACAGCAGGAAAAAATTTCTCAAAAAGGTCATACTGGAGCCCTAAATTTCATAATGAATTTTTTTTAATTAATAGACTTTATTTTTTAAGAATGGTTTTAGGTTTATAAAAAAATAAACTAGATAGTGCAAAGTTCCCATATATCCAATATCTCCCCATCACAGTTTCTCCTGTTATAAACATCCTGCATCATTATGGTACACTAGTTACAACTGATGAGCAAATACTGATACATTTTAAACTAAAGTCCATAGTTTGCATTAGGATTCATTCCTTCTACTGTACAGTTGTAAAGATTTTGACAAATGGATAATGTTAGGTATCTACCATTACAATATACAACAGTTTCACTGTTGTTTCAATATGTTGTTTTTAGAACGCCCCATTCTTCACCTATTCAGCTCTCACCTTCTCCCCTCACCTCAACCCTTGGCAGTCACATCTCTCTTAGTTTTGCGTTTTCCAGATGTCATGTAGTTAAATCATACAGTCTGTAGCCTTCACTAACTGCATTCTTTCACGAAGCACTATGATTTTAAGATTCCTCTATGTCTTTTTATGGCTTGATAGCTTGTTTTTTATGACTGAATAATATTCTGTTGTATGAATGTAGCCCAGTTTGTCCACTCACCTGTCATGATGGGTTGACTCAAGTTCTACAAAAAGATAATGCTGAAGTCCTAATCTCTGGTACCTGTGAATGTAACCTTATTTGGAAAAAAATAAAAAGCCTTTGCAGATGTAATCAAGTTCTGATGAGGTCATTAGTGTGGGCCCTAATCCAGTATAATTGATGTCCTTATAAAAAGAGTAAGAGGGGGCTTCCCTGGTGGGCCAGTGGCTAAGACTCCTTGTTCCCAATGCAGGAGGCCCAGGTTCAATTCTGGTCTGGGAACTAGATCTGACATACCACAACAAAGATCCTGAATGCTGCAACTAAGACCTGGTACAGCTAAATTAATTAATTAATGTTTTAAAAAAGAGGAAGAGGTCAAATGGACACACGTGGTGGGGGAGGAGAGAGGGTAATGCCTTTTGATGACAGAGTGAGGGATTGGAGTGATACAGTTACAAAGCAAGGAATGCTAAAGATTCAGCTGCTGCTGCTGCTAAGTCACTTCAATTGTGTCCGACTCTGTGTGACCCCATAGACAGTAGCCCACCAGGCTCCTCTGTCCCTGGGATTCTCCAGGCAAGAATACTGGAGTGGGTTGCCATTTCCTTCTCCAAGATTCAGAGCTACCACCAAAAGCTAAGAGGCAAGAAAGGATTCTACCTGGAGTCCCAGAGTGAACTTGGCCCTGTTGACACCTTGGTTTTGGGCTTCTCACCTCCAGAACTGTGAGAGAATAAATTTGGTTGGTTAAGCCCTTGGTTTGTGATACTTGGCTACAGCAGCCCTATAAAAATGATACACCTGTCAAGAGACATCTTGATTCAGCTTTTGACTATTATGAGTAAAGCTGCCACACACATCCGTGTGCAGGTGTTGGGTGGACACGAGGTTTCAACTCGTGTTGGATAAACAATTGGGAGCATGAATCCTAGATCATGTGTTAAGATTGTTTAGCTGCAAAGAAATTGCCAAACTGTCTTCCAAAGTGGCTGTACCATTTTGCATTTCCACCATCAATAAAAGAGAGTTTCCGACGACCCATATTCATGCCAGCATTGGGTATTATCAAGTTTGTTTTTATTTTGTTTTCTTTGCTTTTAATTTCATCCATTCTTAACATAAATGTGTGATGTAAGATCCTAGTTTGTCTCCCCCAAAGTTTCTTTTTGTTCCTACTAGTCTGAAAGTTTGTAGTTCATGGTCTTTAGTCAGCCAGTAGGTTTCCTTCCATCCTTTCTTCTGTTTTTTCTCCTTAGCTCCATCCCTCCCTTCCTGTCTCTTCCCCTCTTTTTCTTCCTTATTTGGTCTTTGTTTCTCTTTCTTTCACTTTTTATTATGATAATTTTCAAATAAATACAACAGTAAATAGTACAGTAACAGTGGAAACAGTGTCAGACTTTATTTTTGGGGGCTCCAAAATCACTGCAGATAGTCATTGCAGATTCCTTGGAAGGAAAGTTATAACCAACCTAGATAGCATATTAAAAAGCAGAGACATTACTTTGCCAACAAAGGTCTGTCTAGTCAAGGCTATGGTTTTTCCAGTGGTCATGTATGATTGTGAGAGTTGGGCTGTGAAGAAGGCTGAGCGCCAAAGAATTGATGCTTTTGAACTGTGGTGTTGGAGAAGACTCTGGAGAGTCCCTTGGACTGCAAGGAGATCCAACTAATCCATCCTGAAGGAGATCAGTCCTGAGTGTTCATTGGAAGGACTGATGCTGAAGCTGAAACTCCGATACTTTGGCCACCTGATGCGAAGAGTTGACTCATTGGAAAAGACCCTGATGCTGGGAGGGATTGGGGGCAGGAGGAGAAGGGGACAACAGAGGGTGAGATGGCTGGATGGCATCACCGAATCCATGGATGAGTTTGAGTAAACTCCAGGAGTTGGTGATGAACAGGGAGGCCTGGCTGCTGCGATTCATGGGGTCGCAAAGAGTCGGACATGACTGAGCGACTGAACTGAACTAAACTGAACTGAAGCTCTATGAACTCATCACTCAGCTTTATTTTACTATTCTACTATCCCTCAGAGTTTTTGGCAGCACTATCTTACGGCAAATCCCAGACATAACATTTTATACCATTGCTTTTGTAAATATCTTAGTAAGTAGCTCTAACTGTAAGAATTTACATAACCATATTTCATGACTACACTGTAGGAAATTAACAATAACGCCCTACTATCTTATAAGAGAGTCCAGGTCCAATTTTCCCTAATTGTCTTAAAAATTACTTTTCACATTGGTTTATTTAGATCAGGATCCAAACAAGGTCTACACAAGGAATTTAGCTGCTAAATCTCTTAAGCCTCTTTTAATCTGTAACCATTACTCCTATTCCTCCTTTTTAAAAATGCAATTGATTTGATGAAGAAACTAGGTAAATTCTCTTACAGAGTTTCTAACAGTCTGAATTTGGCTGACTGAATCTTTGCAATGTTTTAAAAATGTGACACTATCCCTTGAACATCCTGTAAACAGGTAGTGAGATCTAGTGGCTTGATTAGATGTCAGTTTTTGGCAAGAGTGTTTTATAGGTGAGACTGTGTATTTTTTTATTTCATCAGATCAGGAAGCATGTAAAGTCTAATTGTTCCTCAGTGATCTCTTCCAATCTGAAAACTCATTTCTTTCAGCTCTGAAATATTTTTGCGGATTATTTCTTCAAAGATTTCCATAGTTTCTACATCTTCACTCCAATTATTTGGAATCTGCGGTCCTGGAATGATTTTTTAATTTTACTTTTTTATGTTTGTTTTTACTGATTTATTTGGTTGTGCCAGGTCATAGTTGTAACATGTAAAATCTTACCTGTGGCATGTAGGATCTAGTTCCCTGACCAGGGATTGAACCCAGGCTCCCTGCATTGGGTGCTCAGAGTCTTAGCCACTGGACCACCAGGGAAGTCCCTAATTTTATTGCCTTTTTTTCTCCCTCTCTTATTTTATTTATTTTTTTACCTTTGTGTGTTTGGGTCTGTTTTTCTGAGTAGTATCTTCCAACCTGTATTTAGTCAGAGCTCTGTGAAAGACTCAGGATCAGAAACCACTCTAGGTATTTTAAGCAGAAAGGAATTTAATATAGGGTTGAGGTTGATGAAATCAGGGAGATTTTTGTTTCAGAGTCTCCATAGCTGTGACTGAGAGGTTACCTTTGCTACTCCTGCTGTTGAGATTGTAACTTCCTGACCACAGGAAGCTGGGAACTGGGTACTGAATCAGGGAGTCTGATTACTGGCATTTGGTTCAAAAGTAAAGTTTAAAGACAAGAGGGTTTTTGTTTGGCTTGAATAAGAAGTTGAAATTGTGGGGTAGTCTATGACATGTCAACTCGCATGAAGACTTTGATGTCCATCCAGCCAGTTTTGGGCTTTCGTTTTAATGGAACAGAAGCTGAACTCCTGACTCAGAGAGTTGTAAGGTGTAATCAGAAACAGCTCTGATAGCTCTCACTCACTTTGCCAGACCAGAGTAGGCTGTGTCAAGGAGACCAGAGTTCTCCAAACTCACTGAATTGAATTTTGGTCACATAATCACTTTGGCTCTTTACTTACTTCATTCCAGTAAATGAAGTCACTGGAAAGGTAGGCATCATTATGGAAACAAATATGAATCTATATTTTGATTTCATGATAACTAGAAATAAGTTTCAAAATGTGTCTAGGTTTTGCAAATTTGTACCTGCTGAAGAAGTGGTGAGGCATTATCGCACTCTAGTACTTGCTTTAACCTTGGAAAGTTCATAGAACTACCCCCCTCCAGTCTTTCTTCAGAGTGCCAGCTGGGCAAAAAGAACCATTAATTTCTTGGGTGTTTGTCTGTGTATTTTAAGAATGATATTTTGTAGCGTTTAATTTTAAGTAAGCAAACACCTGCTGTATTCATTTTAACTCATGTATTTTTATTACCTGGTTATGCATGAATATATTTTCACTTATTTTAGTAAGAAAGCTAAAATATTAGAGATAAAAACTAAAGTCTGCTGTGATCCCCACCCCCAATGCCATTTCTCTTCCCCAGGAAGTAGTGAAAAGTCAGAGTGTTCATCGCTCAATTGTGTCTGACTCTTTGCGACCCCATGGACTGTAGCCCACAAGGCTCCTCTGTCCATGGAATTCTCTAGTAAGAATACTCAAGTGGGTAGCCATTCCCTTTTCCAGGGGATCTTCTCAAGCCGGGGACTGCAGGCGGATTCTTTATAGTCTGAGCCACAAGGGAAGCCCCAGAAACTAACCAAACATCAGTTATGTAGCAGCATGCATTTGTCAAGGGAGGTGAGGTTTTGCTGCAATAAAAAACATCCTCAAAATCTCAGTGCCTTACCACAACAAAGGTTTCTTTCTTGATCCTTACATGTTCATCATGTGTTGGCTTCAACTGTATCTCTGGACACAGATTGAGAAAGCAAGAAGGTTATAGTAATCTCAAAGCAGAGGGAAAAGAAACAGTGAGGAACTTCTGCCTGAAAGGCACATGTCATTTTCACCCACATTTCCTTGGTCAAAGCAAATTATATAGCCAAGTCTACTTCAGTGGGGATGTATAATCTTCCATAGAGAAGGGCAGTAAAAATTTTTCTGCAGTTATTTATAGAGTACATAAAACTATAGAAATGGGCATCATTTTATTTTTATTAAAAAAATTTTTTTTGGCCACAGCTTGCAGGATCTTACTTCCTTGGCAGTGAAAGCTCAGAGACCTATCCACTGGATTGCCAGGGAATGCCCAGGTGTCATTTTAATACAATTTATTACAATACTGAACTTTACTTTTTTCATGCAAAAATGTCTTAGAAGTTTTTCCATGTTATAGAAATAGACCCACTTTAAAATATATCTATATATTTATTTATTTACTTTATGTCTTAGTTGCAGCATGTAGAATCTAGTTCCCTGACCAGGGGTCAAACCTGGTCCCCTGCATTGCAAGTACGGTGTCTCAGACACTGGATCATGAGGATAGCAGATCCATTTCCTTTTTATTTGTTTATTTATTTTTTAAGCTTACTTTTTCTTTATTGTTGTATGGGTGCTGAGTCGTGTCCGACTCTTTGCGACCCCATGGACTGCAACACACCAAGCTTCTCTGTCCTTGAAATTTTTTTAAACAGTTGTATTAACATGCCATAATATGGATGCAGTATTGTTTAGTTAGCTATTTCCTTATCTGAAGACATTCAAATTGTTCCTAATGTGTTATTACTGCAAACACAATGTAGTAAATATCCTTAGACTTGCCCCGTGTGCACACATGCAAGTGTTTCTCTGGGATGGGTGCAGAGAAGTGGAATTGTTCGTGAATAGCTCATGAATAGTTCCAAAGGAACTGCCAATCCTCTCTCTGTATCCTAGTATGGCACACTCATCAGGAGAATTTCAGAGTTTGACACAAAGACTATTTCTGAAGAATAGTGTAGTATCCCAGGACTGAGAACGGTGAGGCTAGACCTGAAGGAACCAGAGAGCACTGAGGAGTCACGTGGAAAGGGAAGGGTGAAACCAGACCAATACGGCCCCGTGGGGAAGGGGAAAAGGCAGTGAATGTCTCAGATCACTCTTTTCCCTCTGGTCCCCTATGGGACTGACCTCAGCCAGATAACAGACAGCCAGGGAGTCTGTTTATCTAGCCCATCCTGGACTGCCTTCTGGAACATAGAAGAGGTAGAAAGGATAGAATGCCAATCTAAAGGAGCAAATAGAAGATACTCATCCATTCTCTTATCCATGGAACAGGAAATGACCTAATTGCTTGCCAATATTATAAGAAAAAATAAGGTACTTAAAAGTGCACTTTGAACTTGCATTGCCCTAATTGTGGTACTGGAGAGGATTCTTGAGAGTCCCTTGAACTGCAAGGAGATTAAACCAGTCAATCCAAAAGGAAATCAACCCAGAATATTCATTGGAAGGACTGATGCTGAAGCCAAAGCTCCAGTACTTTGGCCACCTGATGTGGAAAGCCAACTCATTGCGAAAGACCCTGATGCTGTAAAGATTGAGGGCAGGAGGAGAATGGAAAACACAGGATGAGATGGTTGGATGGCATCACTGACTCAATGAACATGAACTTGAGCAAATTCCAGGAGATAGTGAAGGATACTATTGGTGTGTTGCAGTCTATGGGGTCGCAAAGAGTCAGACACAACTTAGCAACTGAACAACAATTATTAGTGAGGACTTCTGTCTGTCTGCAGAGACCCAGACAAGCTAGGTTTAAATAATCTAACCCTAACTGCTACAGCAAGGTTCGCCAACCTCCAGGATCTAATGCTTGGTGAACTGAGGTGGAGCTGATGTAATGATAATAGAAATAAAGTGCACAATAAATGTAATGTGTTTGAATCGTCTGGAAACCACCCCCCCTGCCCCGCCCAACAGCCTGTGGAAAAATTATCTTCCCTGATGCCAAAAAGATTACAGACTCATGTGATACAGCATCCAACTATTGACAATTCATAGTGTTTACATTTAATTAGAAGCAAAGGGAGCTTGTTGTTACTGTTTGCAGAAACAATGGGGTTGATTTGGTGGTTTGTACCACCATGTCTTCTGGGACCTGGGCAACTTTAGTCTTTTTGCTTCATTTTATATTAATTGCTCATTTGGACCAAGATCACCTTATGGGTACAAAATGTCTGTTCCAACTCCTGCCATTGCATCTGCATCCAAACCAGAAGGAAAAAAGAGGAGGCCAGAAGGGGAAAGGTGGAGGTATTGGGTGCAACCCCACTGCCTCTTAATGGTTCTAGAATCTGCTATGTGATTACCTGATTTATATCTTATTGGACAGGACTCAGTTACATGGCCATACTTGGCTATAAGGAAAGTTGAGAAAATTAACATTTATTTGGGGAGATTATGTGCCTAGGCACGAGGAAGATGACCTGTAAATACTATTTTTAAAAGCCCAGGAACTGGACAGACATCCTTCTCTGGAAGGTGAGTGGGTCTCGCTTTCTAGGAGGAGTGTACCTGTCCTCTGACCTCCATAACCCCTGACTCTTTCCTTGGGGACACTCCTCCCTGTTCAGTATTCTTTTTTTTTTTTTTTTTTGTTCAGTATTCTTATGGCTAAATTTTAATAGATATGAGTGTTACTCTTTTGGGAACTGCACAGATACTATGCCCCTGTTTCCTGATAGTTTGGAGACCCTAGAGTTTCTCATTTCTTTGGGGAAGAAATAAAGGTAGAGATGTTTATTAGGGGACATTTAGTGGTCTCTTCCTCAGATGCTCAGAATAATGCCCAGCCTACTTTTTTCTGTGTTTTTAGCACGGGAGTCATCCTATATGGAGGCTAAGTTCTAAAGACAGTTCTTTTTTTTCTTTCTTTTAAAATATTATTTATTCATTTGTCTGCACTGGGTCTTAGTTGTGGCCCATGGGATCTTTGGCCTTCATTGTGGCATCTTTAGTTGTGTCATGTGGAATCTAGTTCTCTGACTAAGGATCAAACCCAGACCCCCTGATTTGAGCTAGTGTAATCTTAGCCATTGGACCATCAGGGAAGTCCCTAAAGACATTTCTTAAAGAAAAATCATACACAGTCAAACTTATTATTGATACATTGTTATCCTGCATGACTTTGTAAATGCGTATCAGTTAGCCAGGACTGCCTAACAAACCACTTTATTATTTTTTTTCAAACCAGTTTAAAAGTCAGTGATATAAAACAACAATGATTTACTTTCAGGTATGCTGTTGCACTCTGACTGATCCAGCAGCTAGGCACTCTCTGGTGTGGCAGAAGCACAGAGGGCAAGGCCAACCCTGCAAGCACATTTTAAGCCTTTGCTTGAGCCAATAACTGCTAACATCCCATTGGGAAAAACAAGTCAAACTTAAGGTCAGCGAGCAGGTGGAGAAGTATACAGGTACCTTATCCAGGTCAACATCCCCAACATCAAAATTTTGCTCTTCCTCTAGAAGTGGTGTGGGAGAGGAAGTAAAATGTTTTTAAACAATTTAAACTTGCCAGAAAATTGATTTTTAAATAAATCACTCAAATGCCTTAGTCAAGTTGTGGCCCTTGATTGTTCCATTGCTTATTTAAAGAGGACAAGGAATCTATCACCAACCACTTGCCCAGTTAGTTGAACATTGTGTAACATGAATGATGAAACAGTCAGCACTTGGGAATAGTCATCATTGTTAATGGCATGAAACCCATAAAATAATATATGTAGTATTTCTGTATGAATTGGTCAAAATACATCAGTTATTACAATTGGCAAGGCTTGGGTCACAGGTTCACTGAGTGGATGGCAAGCACAACAGTTTTCATTGTCTAAATCCCCCTTCCCCCTACCCATGACATTGACGTTTGTTACCTACCAGTCGTTCCCCCTCTTTGAACAGCAGTGCAGATGGAACAAGTTACGTGGGTTCTGTAGTGGATACAGTGACATGCTGCCCAGACCCCTCACTCTAGGACCGAAGTACTTATATTCCCCCAGGTGCTGGAAGCATAGTCTTCTGACAGCTCTCAATTGAATCCTTCTTGAGGATTTGCCCTTGGCTGAGGAAAGCAACCTAGTCCAAGTTCTATCCATCCAAAGACTGGATGAAGTAGGAGTTCCAAAGGCCAGCCTCCATGCCATCCTAGCTCCATACTTACCCCTTTGCATCAGCTGAGGCCTCTGGCGACTCTAACCCACAACAGGCTCTGAAGTCAGATGGAACTGGGTTCTGAGTTTTATCCCAAATATTCACAAGCTGTGTGGCCTTAGACATTATACAACCACCTTAGCCTCAAATTTTTAATCTCTGAAGGCAAAATATTAATAGCATATGCCTGTTATAGTTACGGTGAGGATGAAGAGAAATAATACATGTAAGTCACATGGTACCTGGCACATGTTAGATTGTGCTGAAATGTATTCCGTTTTTACTCAGATCTTTGCCGGATCTTCCAAAAGCCAGTGTCCGCATACTTCACCAAGGCAGAAATGGATCTGTTGTGCTAAGTTCTTTCCAGCAGATGACGCCAGTGGGTAAGGCTGCAGTCCTGTCCAGCTCAGTTACAATTCTCACTATTCACAGATTGACATGAGTTTCGTAGGGATTATCTCGTTCGAGTCTCTGTCATCAAGCATTTCTCAAGGGCTATTTCATCATTTATTCTTTCATCCCTTTCTCAATGCATGCTTACTGAGTCCTTATTCCAGCCAAAGAGCAACTTTAAATCCCTTCTAAAGCACCCCTTCTTTTTTTTTAAAGCATCCCTTCTTAAGCATTTGATTAAGACATAAAACAAAAGAGGGACTTCCCTGGTTTTCCACTGGTTAAGAATCCACTTTGTAATGCAGGGGATTTGGGTTTGCTCCCTGGAATCTGCATGACACAGCTAGAGAGAAGTCTGTGCGTGGCAACTAAGACCCAGCACAGCCATAAATAAATACATAAATAGTTTTTTTTCAAGAGAAGAAATAAAATTCCAAGACCCTGCTGGCAAGCTGGACTTTTACAGATAAAAAAGACAAGTTTTAGCCACTGATTTTGTCTGGTCCTGACTTGCTGCCAACTCGTGTTCTTGAAGGAGGCTGCTTTCAATAAAGCACTAAAGCCCAAGAAGCTTGATCTGAGTGAAACTGAGGCAGGAAGATGGTTCCTCTGCAGGGGCAGCTAAGGTGGCTCCCCAGAGACCATCCTCCGTCCTTCCCAAGGGCCATCGATTTGAGGGCACAGTACATGGTTCCTGGACTGGTTAAAATGGCCCAGTTGGAGAAAAAAAGAAAAAAAAATCTGTGAAGGAGATGATGCTGAAGGCTTGGGGGGAAGAGGAGTCAGCCAGCCTGAATGCAGGAGCTCCTGGGAGAAGCGACTTTGCAGAAGTTCTTCAGCTGTGCCTGCGGTTAGCCATCATCCCTGGGAGCCAGGAGACCAGGCCGGCTGAGGTCCTGGTGGGACAGCGGCACCCCCCCCCCTCAGCCTTCTCTCACCCACTCCACAGCTGTGGGGGAATGAACTCACCGGAAGGCCACCCCAGCAGTGCAGTTTAGGGTGCCAAGAAGGGCTTCTTCCACAGATGAAATCCCTCTCTCATCAACCAGGCTCTGGGCCCCAAATGCCACCATTAGTGCTTTATTGTCCCTTAAAATGAAAATTGTGAGAGTTAAGAACAGAAGAACAGAACTCCTCTGTATAGGTAGGGGTGTGTGTATGTGAGAAAGAGAGAGAGAAAGAGATTGTACTGATTTGGAGAAAAGTCTGTAAACGTGCATATCAGCTGTTAACATGGCTTGTCTTGAGCCAGAAGGTGTGGAGTAAATTAGAAAGATTAATGGAGGGATAGCAAAAGAAGATGAATAAGTGAGAAAAAAAATCACATTAAAAAGGATGTTCATGACTGAAAGAATTATTATTATTTTGCATAACAACCAATATGACTTTATTCCAGGAATATAAAGTTGATTTAACATTAGAAAATAAGGGACTTCCATGGTGATCCAGTGGCTAAGACTCCAAACTCCCAGTGCAAGGCGCCCAGGTTTGATCCCTGGTCAGAGAACTAGATCCTGCATGCCGCTACTAAAAGGTCCTGAGTGATGCAACTAATATCCAGGGCAGCCAAATAAGTAAAGTAAATTTAAAAAATATTAAAAAGAAAACAGACATTAGAAAATAAACTCATATAATTTACCACTTTAATAGAGTAAGGAGAAGTGTCATACAACCATCTCAGTAGATGCAAAGAAAGCATTTGATAATATAGAACACAAGTTTATGATTAAAAAAAAAAAAAGACCTTCAGAAATTAGCAATAGAAGGGAACTCCCTTAATGTGATAAAGGTTTTCTGCAAAGAACACATGGCATATTTAATGGAAAAATATTGAAAACTTTTCCACTGAGATCAAAAAAGAAACAAATTCCCAGTATGTCCATTTCTATTTATTATTGTATTTGAGATCCTAGTCAGTGGAAAAATAAAAGATATGAAAGGAAGAAAGTTGCAAACATGGTTACATATAAGGGAAAAATCCCAAATCTACCAGTAAGCTATTAGAATTAAAAGTAAATTTAGCAACATCACCATATACAAAGTCAGTATACAAAAGTCAATTGTATTTTTATTTATCACAAAAATGAAATTAAAATTTGTTTAATAACATTAGAAAGAAAAAATTACCATTTACTTGGTATCACAAAACCCCCAGATAGCTAGGAGTAAGTCTAAAGAAATATGTGCAAGACCTGTAAATTGAAAAGCTTAAAACATCACCAGGAGAAATGAAAGTTCTAAATAAATAGGTATTACTTGTTCATGGGTCAGAAGACTCAATATTGCCAAGGGGTCAGTTCCTTCCAAATGATTCTAAAGATTCAGTGCAATTTTTGTCTTTGAAAAAATAAGGAATATTTATTATTTGTTTCAATTTCTATAAAAGGTTACATCTGTTGCTCATGAGTATAAAGATATGCATGAAAGATACCCACTAAAATATTAACAGTAGCCCTATACCATGATGAGAATTTAAGGGATTTTATATTCTTCCTTGTAATTTTATATATTTAAATTTTTTTATAGAGAGCATTTAATTAGGAAAGTAGATTAAAAATAAAACAAGCCAAGAAAACTATTGCAAGCCACAGGGGAAAAGCAATGACAAAAGCTGAGACTTTAATATCAGAAAGGATTCAAATTCCAGCTCCTCCATCCCCAGGCTCTGTAACTCAAAGCAAACTGCTTAACCTCTCTGTGCCTCAGTTTCTTTCTCTTTAGAAGCAGGGGTTGAGTAGATAGCTCTTCTTTTTGCCTGCCCAGCCACTTGCCCCTTGATCTCCCTTTGGCAATCATCCCACCTAACTCCCACCACAATTCGCTTGATTTGTGCAAGACTGGTGAGCCCAGGCACCCACAGGGTCTAGTCTGCTGATGTAAGTGAGGGAAGTAGGCCAGATGTGAAGAAGGAACATGGGTGAAAGAAATATTTTACTTTCTTCTTTAATCCACTGTTTGAAAAAGATAAAAACCAGTATTGCAAGGTTGATGACAAATGGTTCTGATCTGAGGCTTCAGGGCTGAAACAAGGGCGCAGTGGGAACTGTGGAGAAATGGAGAGAACATACTCTGTCCAGAGGGGACCCTTGTCACAGAGTGAAGACGTGCACCCATGTTGTTGGATTTCCAAATTGTCAAGAGAAGCAGAAATCTGGATTTTTGTGTGAAATCTCTTGATGCTTCATTTTTGGCAATGAATGCAAAGAAAATTTTTAATTGCAATATGGGCCCAAATGTTGGAAGCCAAGCAAAGCAAGATTCTGAGTGCCACATCTGAGCCTGAGGGTCCACTGAGAGAGACAGATGGGTGGGGCATATGGGCAGTTTTGACACAGCTTGATGAGTGGAAAGGTGGAAAGACATGATGTCAGGGGGCAGAGAGAAAAGCCAGGGTGGGGAAGAGGTGGGTCTTTGAGAAGGAGATTGCACCTGAACTGTGTCCTAGAGGAGAACTCAGCAGGCCAAAAACTGGGGTGGAGCAGTCCAGGCACAGATAACAGTCCAGGGCAGTTCTGTGCTCAGGAACCCAGCAGATGGGCAGCTCAAGTTCAGATGGGGGTGGGGAACAAGGGGAGATGAGCCTGGGGAGACGGGCAGGGCCCTATGGAGGGTGGCCTTGACCACATCACGTGCATATGCAACCATTTCTTAATTTTCCCACATCGTAATTCTGCTCTTTTTGATAGAAAACTAGAGGTTGTTTCTATCCCCTGCCACGCAACCATTTCCTGTGATAATTAGCAGTCCTTTCGGCTCTCAAACTTGGCAAAGCTCCTCTCTCTCCTCCCCACACCCAACCGCTCTTAGGCTCACCCTCATGTGTATTTCTTTTTTTTTTTATTTATTGTTTGAATTGAAGAATAAGTGCTTTATAGAATTGTGTTGTTTTCTGTCAAGCCTCAACATGAATCAGCCATAGGTATACATCTCATGTGTATTTCACTTTCACCCCTGGGGTACCCAAGAAAATAAATACTCTTGACCTTTGTCAGAACACCTTGGACTTGCCAGCATAAAAGAAGCAAAATTTGCACAGGAGGAAATGTTTCAATTCCTCCCAAATGGATCTCTTTTCTCTTATGTCCAGAGGCAAATGCAGTTTTTTTTTTAATTAACTTATTTATTTATGGCTGTGCTGGGTCTTTGTTGCTGCACGTGGTCTTTCTCTAGTTGCAGCAAGTGGGGACTACTCTCTCGTTGCAATTCGTGGGCTTCACATAGCAGTGGCTTTATTTGTTTCAGAGCGTGGACTCCAGGGCATGAGGGCTTCAGTAACTATGGCACATGGATTTAGTTGCCCCGAGGCATGTGGAATCTTCCTGCACCAAGAATCGAACCCCTATCTCCTGCACTGGCCGGAGGATTCTTAACCACCAGGCCACCAGTTCAGTTCAGTTCAGTTGCTCAGTCGTGTCTGACTCTTTGCGACCCCATGGACCACCAGAGGAGTCCCCAAATGCAGTTTTGATTTTGAGGCCACAGGGAGGTTCCAAGCCTGTTCTCATACTGGTCTCATGGCCTGACTCCTCCAATAAGACCAAGCCACACATACCCCACTGGAGTATAAGCATGTATGTTGGATGTTCTCCTTGAGCCTGCTCCATCATGACTCAGGGCCCAAATCTCTTGCACACAGAGCCAGCGTGGACCTGATGTCAGTGATGGTGTGAAAAGTCCATTTAGCCAGCATATGATACGTGCCAGAAAGTGAAAGAAAGTGAGAGTCGCTCAGTCATGTCCGACTCTTTGCGACCCCATGAACTATACAGTCCATGGAATTCTCCAGGCCAGAATACTGGAGTGGGTCGCCGTTCCTTTCTCCAGGGGATCTTCCCAACCTAGGGATCAAACCCAGGTCTCCCACATTGCAGGAGGATTCTTTACCAGCTGAACCACAAGGAAAGCCCAAGAATACTGGAGTGGGTAGCCTATCTCTTCTCCAGCGGATCTTCCCGACCCAGAAATCGAACTGGGGTCTCCTGCATTGCAGGTGGATTCTTTACCAACTGAGCTATCAGGGAAGCCCAATATGTGCCAGGAGCTGTGCCAAACGCTCACCATACATGAGCTCATATAAGCCCATACGAGTCTCCCCCCATGTTATAGAAAAGGAAGCTGAAGTCCAGGGAAGCGTAATGATAGCGACTTGTCCAATGTGATGAAGCTTATACATCTGACCTCCAAGGCTATGCTGTTTGAAATGGAATGAGGTTGATTGCGATGATTCAGGTTTTTGTTTTTTGTTTTCTTACTGCAACACATGGGGTCTTAGTTCCCTGACCAGGAACTGAATCCACATCCCCTGCCTTGGAAGCACAGAGTCTTAGCCACTGGACTGCCAGGGAAGTCCTGTTGATTTCTATGTGTCAACTTGACTAAGCTAAGGGATGCCCAGATAGCTGGCAAAACATGATTTCTGGCTGTGTTTGTAAGGGTGTCTCTGGAAGAAATTAACATTTGAAGCAATAGACTGAGTAAAGACGGTCGTCCACTGCGTGGGTGGGCATCCTCCAATCCATTGAGAGCCTGATTAGTACAAAAATGTGGAGGAAGGGTGAATTCACTCTGTCTCCAGAGCTGGGTGGCGCTAGTGATAAAGAACCTGCCTGCCAATGCTGGAGACATAAGAGATGTGAGTTCAACCCCTGGGTCAGCAAGATCCCCTGGAGGAGAGCACGGCAACCCACTCCAGTATTCTTGCCTGGAGAATCCCATGGACAGAGGAGCCTGGTGGGCTACAGTCCATAGGGTTGCAAAGAGTTGGACACAACTAAAGCCACTTAGCACACACACACAGGAGTTCCTCTTCACCAGCCAGACACATATATGCTCCCACCTGCCGCCACTCCTGGCAGCATTCCATGTAGAAGAATTTCTGTCAGCCTGGGCCCCAGGAGAGCAGAGCAACCCCCACCCCTGCAATATTCAGTCGACATGTAATATGAGGAAGACCTAAGTCATCTTGTTCTAAGACTTTGAGAATTTGGGGGTTATTTGTTACTGCAGCATAACCAAACATATTCTGACTAATGCAGTTAATGTTATATTCTGTCCTGCAACTACAACCAACACTTTGTCCATACTTTAAAATGAACAGATTGCAATAAACATAAACTATTTCTATCCTGGCACATGTGAAAACATCTTTATTTGCCCTCACACTTGGTTATGTTTGCCTGGGAGTAGAATTGCATGTTAAAAATCTCTTCAGAACTTTCAACATACTGGGGTATTGGCCTCTGGCTTTTGGATTCTGGTGAGAAATCTGATACTGGACTGAGTATTTTCCCTTCATAAATGAATACTTTTAAAATCCAGGAGAAACTCAGAATCTTTAAAATATATTGCATCTGACACAATCTTTTAACCTTTTTCTCATGTTCTCTTTCTTGGTCTTTTCCACTTCTATTTCTTTGTTCTATGTTGGAGGAACTTTCTTCAACTTCAAGTTTCAGCCATCTATTAAAGTTTACATTTAGCAATAATGTACGTTTCAGAAATTTTAACAATATTTTTATCAGTATAACAAACAGAAAAACCCATGAATCGTAAGTGTACAAATAGATGAATTATCACAAAGTGAACACACTCAGATAAGGATACTCAAGTCAAGATATTGATTATTACCAGAGAGTAGCTGTCCTCTTGTGTTACCCCCAATCACTGCCCACCCCTTCTCCCCAAAGATCACCCATTTTCCTGTTCTAACTGTCAATGAGTTCCTCTTGCTTTTTGAAACTTAGTGGAATCACACAACAAATCATATATCCTCTTGAAGATTTAGTTTCCTCAGCTGTAAATTGGGAGTAAAAATATAACTAAAAGAATATGGCTAATGATAGTGCTTAGGACATGTTTGTTAAATTTGAGAATCTAGGGACTTCCCTGGTGGTCCAGTGGCTAAGACTCCATGCTCCCAATTGAGGGGACCGAGGTTCATTTCCTGGTTGGGGAGCTAGATTTCACATGCCACAACTTAAGATCCTGCATGCTGCAATGAAGATCAAAGATCCCGCAGGTTGCAACAAAGACCCAGTACAGCCAAATAAATAAATATTTTAAAAACACTGTGGTTCATTGTACCTTAAATCACTTGCACAAGTGGTGAACTCATGTCATTAAAAAGAGGTCATATAATCAGTGAACCAGAAAAACTGTACTCCTTGGATCTGGTGTGGGCAAACTAGGAGATGAAAAGCAGAGTAAGAAAGCAGCATTTTCTGTTGACAATGAACAAGAATTCCTCTTGCTTCACATCCTCACTAGCATTTGGTGTGGTCCATGTTCTGGAGTTTGGCCATTCTAAAGGGTGTATAGTTTTCTTTCTTTCTTTTTTTTTTTTTTTGTTGGTATATAGTTTTAATTTGCTTTTCCCTGATGACGTGTGATGTGGGACATGTTTTCTTATGCTTGCTTGCCGTGTATTTGTCTTCTTTGGTAAGGTGTCTGTTTAGATCTTTGACTCAATTTTTAATCAGTTTGCTTGTTTTCTTATTGTTGGGGTTTTAAAGAGTTTTTGTATATTTTGGATAAGTCCTTTATCAGATGTGTCATCTGCAAATATTTTCTCCCAGTCTGTAGCTTTCTCATTATCCTCACATTGTCTTTTGCAGGGTAGAATTTAATTTTAATGAAGTCCGGTTTAGCAAATTTTTTTCTTTTGTGGATCATGCCTTTGGTGTTATATCTAAAAAATTATTATTATACTCAAGGTTTTCTCCTGTAGAAGGTTTTCTTCTATAGCTTCTCTCCTGTACAAGGTTCTCCGGTAGAAGTTTGGTTTTCGTCTAACCTGTGGCTTTTGCCTCACATCCAACTGGTTTCTAACTGATGCCCTTGGCTCATTGTCTTCTGACAGTCATGGCAGTGTTAACATTCTATAACCCTCTCTTCCTTATCTTGCTAAGAAAGCAATTTCAGCCCAGCATTCAAAATCTCCAAGTACTTGTGTTCGTCAGATTACTTCCCCTCTCTTTACAAGTCTTCTTATCAGATCCAATTGCTACTTACACTATGGTAACCAAGATTCATTTGATTCTACACAGGCTTAGGAGCCGATGTCTTCTCTCAGAGGGGGAATTACATTTACCAAGCTCAGGAGACTGATGTGGAAAATCGGAATGTCAATGTATTCACCGATAACAAGAAATAGAATTGTTAAACAGACTGCAAACTTCTCATCAGTCTGACCAGCACAGTCTTTCTCGAAGACAGATTTAAGTGAAAAGCAAAATTATCTAAAATAAAGGAAAGAAGATGGCTTGGTGAGCGTTCTGCCCCTCAGCTCTATTGACTAAGAGCCTGTTACATGTCAAGCATTGTGCTGGACTCAAGGCGGGAGAGCAGCCAGTAGGAGAGATAGGACTCTAGGAGCTGTTCACAGCTCCTAGGCTACACAGAGAAGACAGGCCCAGAGCAGATAGTAAGGCTTCTAGATTAGAAAAAAAGACCATACACCTTAGCCTCTACTTCCTCTCTGAAACTACCAAAATAGAAGTACAGGGATTAAAAAAAAATTACAATGCCCCGAGAAGGGAGGATGGATAAATTGGGAGGCTGGGATTGACATATACACACAGCTGTATCTAAAACAGATAACTAGTAACAACTTACTGTCTAGAACAGGGCTCCCTATTCAATACTCAATGAGCTACATGGGAATAGACTCTAAAATAAAGTAGATGTATGTATATGTATAACTGACTCACTAGGCTATACAGCAGAAAATGACACAACATTGTAAGTCAACTATGCTTCAATAAAAATGAATTAAAAAAAAAATACAATGTCCTAAGACAGAGGGCAGCCAGCTATGGTCACACACCAAATCTAGCCTGCTCCCTGCTTATGTACAGCTTGTAATTGAAGACTAGTTTCACAGTCTCAAATGGTTGGGGAAAAAAATCAAAAGCAGATTAATATTTTATGACACATGAAAATGTTAGGAAATTTGGATTTTAGTGTTCCAAAATAAAGTTTTGTTGCAATTTAGCTGTGTGTTCCAATGCATGTTCCATGTATTGTTAATGGCTGTTTTGTGCTACATTGACATAGTTGAGTATTTGCAAAGGAGACCATGTGGTGTACAAAGCCAAAAATACTTACTGTCTGGCCCTTTACAGAAAAGATTTGCCAACTCTTGCTCTACAGTAGCTATATTCCTTAGAACTTTCTGCAGTGACAAGAAATGTCATGTGCTGTCTAATACAGTCACTAGCCACTAGCTCCATGTGGCTACTGAGTGTTTGAAATGTGAGTAGTGTGATTAAGGAATTGAAAGTTCATTTTATCTTGTGATAGTACTAAGTCACTTCAGCCGTGTCCAATTCTTTGCAATCCTATGGAGCATAGCCTGCCAGGCTCCTCTGTCCATGGGATTCTCCAGGCAAGAGTACTGGAGTGGGTTGTCGTTTCCTTCTCCAGGGGATCTTCCTGACCCAGGGATGGAATCTGTATCTCTTACATCTCCTGCATTGGTAGGCAGGTTCTTTACTACTAGTGCCACCTGGAAAGCCCATCAATTCAAGTTTAAATAGTTGTGGGAGACCAGAGGCTTCTGTGTTGGATAGTGCAGCTGTAGAGAGTAGCAGAAGGGGGTCTGAATTGGAAACACCATGTGCAGTGGTTGATGGGATGGCATCCTGAAAGCAGAGGGATGAAGTGAAAGTTTACACGTGGAAGACTAAGATGTTCTGCCCAAACTTCTTCCCTCCAGCTTCTTTCCCAATGCAGATTCCAGAATACTGACACGGAGGATATGTGCTTAGTCGCTCAGTTGTGTCTGACTCTTTGCAACCCCATGGACTGCAGCCCACCAGGGTCCTCTGTCCATGGGGATTCTCCAGACAAGAATACTGGAATGGGTTTCCATGCCCTCCTCCAGGGGATCTTCCCAACCCAGGGATCAAACCCAAGTCTCCCGCATTGCGGGCAGAGTCTTTACCATCTGAGCCACCAGGGAAACCCAAGGACTCGGAGGATAATAGTCTCCTAAAGAGAAGATATAAGAGTCTTCTCTGGAGAATTTGATCAGATCAGGAGGAAAACTCTAAAGAGACACACTGGGACATTGGGTGCTTCCTAACGAATGGGTAGTCTTTCCTTCTCCAAGGGATCTTCCCAACCCAGGGATCAAACCCAGGTCTCCCACATTATAGGCAGATTCTTTACCAGCTGAGCCGCAAGGGAAACCCAAGAATACTGGAGTGGGTAGCCTATCCCTTCTCCAGGGGATCTTCCCAACCCAGGACTCGAACTGGGGTCTCCTGCATTGCAGGTGGATTCTTTACCAACTGAGCTATCAAAGAAGCCCCCCTAAAGGACACTCACATCAAAGCTCATGGTTAACAATTAGGCCTCTTCATGTGCATTCAGTGTCCAATCAATACAGCCTAGGTCCTGTCCTATGTGAGCAGACAGCCAAAGCTCATCATACATTTAAGGAAAGATGCAAATGTGAAAGAGATCAAACATTCAGACTTAAGCAAAGGCCTGTGAGAGAATATAATCTATGAAAGTTGGAGGCCCATGAAGTTAGGTGAGAAAAATGGTCTTCATTTTCACTAAGTTCCACTGAAACTCAGCATTTCTTTCATTTACAAACATAAGCAACAAACCAGAGTAATATTAACAGTTCCTGTGACTTCACCCTCAGTGGAAAGCAGATATTTTCCTATCATAATGGTCTTGCTGAAGGTATCTCGAAATATTATTTCTGCTCATCATGACTTTGCAATTATCTTAGTTATTAGACACATGGCTAAATCTTCTAATACAGAAGCACATATGTTACTATATGTTTTTAAAATATTTTGATAACTGTATTTCAAAATAAAAGATTTCATCTGTAATCTTATGTATGGAAGTTTATTCATTTAAAAATATTATATTGAGAGAAATTTCCTGGTGGTTCAGTGGCTAGTACTCCATGCTTCCAATGCAAGGGGGTCCAGGTTTGATCCCTGGTCAGGGAACTAGATCCCACATGCTACAACTAAGACCTCGAGCAGCCAAATAAATAAATATTAAAATTTAAAAAATAATGTATAGAGAAGAGGTCCAGGGGCTTCATCAGACTTCAAAGGGATCTATGGCACAGAAGGAGTTAAGAATCCCTGTGTCTGTGTTCTCTTTAGAGGTATAAGTGGACAGGGAATGGAGGTAATAGCCATTAAGTACTATGTGCCAGATTTGAATCCTCATCACTCTAAGAGTAGTTGTTATTGGTAGTAGTAGTACTTGGAAACGCTCACTTTGTCATTTCAATGAGATGTTTGGAGGGAGAAAAGATGAATAGATGTGCTTAATCAGTGCTCTAGACCCAAATTTTAGTTTTATTTTATAAAAATAGTACACGCACAACATAAGTGAATTAGAGAAGTAAAAAAGAGACAGCAAAAATCACCTCCAACCTCACTTCCTTTTTGGTGAACATTGTTCTAGACAATGTGCGTATATACCAGGTGCGTATATACAAAAATACGCATACACATCCACACAAACTTACATAAAGATAAATATCGGTATAAAGATATATGTGTGCATGTGTCCATGCTATGTCGTGTCTGGCTCTTTGCAACCCCATGGACTGTAGCCCACCAGGCTCCTCAGTCGGTGAGATTACCCAGGCAAGAATACTGGAGTGGGTTGCCATTTCCTATTCCATGGGATCTTCCCAACCCAGGAATCAAATTCCCATTTCGTGTGTCTCCTGCTTTGGCAGGTGGATTCTTACTACTGCACCAGCTGGGAAGTCTTATAAAGATATATACATAGTTTTAAACAAAAATGGGATCTAACCACACATTTATTATTATTATTTTAATAATACATGTGTTTATCTTCCATAGCAATAATAAGAATTGAGGCAAGTTAATTATGTTCACCATACAGCTCAGGAAAAGGAGACGGATGAATCAAAGCCTTGTCAATGACCACACCTGATGAGAGAGGGAGAAATCTCCTGGTCATCCTGGAACTACTTACTCTTCAAGAAGCACATGTCTGTGAGAGAGTAAATCCTGTAGTTCAACTGAACTGAGAAAATTTCATCCTCTCAGCTGCAAACTTGTAACTTATGCTACTGGAAATCTTAGCAACTTCAGAGGATGCTAGCTCGGGTGCAGGTGACCCATATGCTGAATCCCAGCAGAGATCTATTGCTGAAAAACTTCATCTCTACGGTCAGAGTGCGCAGGCAGGAAGCTGGCGAATCCTGGGCTGCCTTCTTTATTTGGGCTCTGAGTCTTCACTGAAACAAACCGGAGGAAGTCTCTTGTCTCCTTACCCCCGCCATCCAGTGCTGTAACTCACCACTAGGTGTCTCCCTGGCGGCGCGCGCGGTAGTCCGTGGATGGAGTGCCACGCCCACAAAGATTGATCTCTTCATCCACCGTGGCTCCCAGGAAAACGTGAGGAAGATGAGAGAAAGTGGACTTCCTGAGCCTGGTCCCAGGGTTAATCTGAGGGATCCCAAAGCTTAGAATGGCTAAGGATCACCTAAGGAGCTTGTTGAAAGCAGGGATGCCAAGCTTTTGCTTCCAGATAAGTGGATATCAACCTTGGCTACACATTGGAATCACCAGGGAAGCCTTTAGGAAACAAAGTGTCGGCAAGTGTTACGGACTAAATGTTTGTGTCTTTTCCCAATTCACATGTTGAAACCTTCCCTTCCCCCAGTATGTGATGGTCTTAGGAGGTGGGGCCTTTGGGGGGTAATTAGGAGTAGATGTGATCGTGAGGGTGGAGCCCTCGTCAGTGGGATTAGTGCCCTTTAGAGTCACAAGAGAGCTTGCTTCCTCTTTCTGCTCTCTGCCATGAGAGGATACAACAGGAAGTAATAACTAGTCTGCAACCTGGAAGAGGACTTTCACCAGAACCTGATTATGCTGGCACCCTGATCTTGGACTTCTAGCCTCCAGAACTGTGAGGAATACATTTCTGTTGTCTATAAGCCACCCAGTTTATAGTTTTTATATTTCTGTTATTAGTAGCCCAATGGCTGCTAAGACAAGACACTCCAAGCTCCTCCATAGAAACATTGAAAAAAGAAGCAGAAATTGTCAGAAACAACTTTGTAAAAATTCTGGAAAACCATCAGCGCTTACATCAACCAAGTGAATGCTAAATCAAGAAAAAAAGGCAACTCAAAGATGGCTCAGTGCAAGCGGGTTGTAGGGTCTAAGGCTGAGTTGCAGACACCCTGGCTGAGAGTTGGGATGCCACACTGCAGAACCCAGCTGCAAAGACTGAGAGGTGTATTTTGTTGTGTTTGTTTTATGTTCAGTTCCTGATATTCAAAGAGATCTCTGTCAGGGTACTAGTTGAACATAAGCTGAAGAACAGACTTCAGTGACTACATATGACATGAAATACAGCCTTTGTAAAATAGTTTGGGATAATCACTATCTAAACGAATGACTGCAGTCTTCATCAATCACAATTAGCAACTCCTGGAGAAGGGGGAGAATCTGATTTCCAGTTACCACATTATGATAGTCAGATGTCCAATCTCGGGAAAAAAATTCACGAAGCATACAAAGAAACAGGAACGTATGGTCCAGTCAAAGGAACAAAGTTAATTGACAGAAATTGACTCTGAGGAAGCCCTGACATTGGACTGATTAGTCAAAGACTATTTTTTGTTTGTTTGTTTCATGTTTTGGCTTTTTCGGCCGCAAGGCACATGGGATCTGAGCTTCCAGTGCATGTGTACGTGCTCAGTCACTTCAGTCCTGTCTGACTCTTTGCGACCCTATCAGCTGTAGCCTGCCAAGCTCCTCTGGGTACCTTCCCCACCTAAGGATCGAACCCATGTCTCCTGTGTCTTCTGCAATGCAGGCAGATTCTTTGCCGCTGAGTCACTGGGGAAGCCCCTTAGCTCCCAGATCTGGGATCAAATCCGAATCCTCTCCATCGGAAGGGGAAGTCTTAACCACTGGACCACCGGGGAAGACCCCAGTCAAAGACTTTAAACCAACTGTCTTAAAAATGCTCGGAGGACTGAAGAAAACCATGGACAATAAAACTTTAAAGAACTAAAAAAAAAGTATGAACAAAATATGAATATCAATATTCTATCAAAAGAGATAGATATGATTAAAAGAAACTAAATAGAAATTCTGGAGCTGAAAAGTATAATAAGTGAAAGAAAGAATCTGATGCCCATGGTTCACCCTAGTCTGCATGCAAGCTCAGTTGCTTCAGTCATGTCCGACCCTTTGCGAAGCTATGGCTGCAGCCTTCCAGGCTCTTCTGTCCATGGGATTCACCAGTTAAGAATACTGGAGGGACTTCCCTGGTGGGCCAGTGGCTAAGACTCTGCGTTTGCCATCCATGGGGCCCAGGTTTGATCCCTGGTCAGGGAACGAGATCCCACATGCTGCAACTAAGACCAAGTGCAGCCAAATAAAATAAATAAAATATATTAAAAAAAAAAAAAAGAATACTGGAGTGGGTTGTCATGTCCTCCTCCAGGGGATTGTCCCACCCAGGGACTGAACCTGGGTCTCCTTCATTGCAGGCAGATTCTTTACCGCTGAGCCACCAGGGAACCCCAGTCTAACTGCATCCAGATCTCTGGGGTTGGGACTCCAGTGTACTTTCCAAACCTGCTAAGACTGTGAACCACTATCACAGAGATTCTGTTTTAGGAGGACCAGGGTTGGGAATCTCAGTCTCGGAGGTACATTAGCATCACCTGAAGAGCTTTAAAAATACTGATGGCCAGCCCACTCCCCCAAATCTCTGAGGGTAGGCACCAAGGACTGGCATTGTGAACAAACATTTCTTACAATTCTGATTACTGCTAACGTGTAGAAACCGTGAAAAATTCCATGTTGTCTAATCTTCATCTCTATGAAAGCTTTGTGTTCAACTGAAATATCAAAAGCCCCAATATCTAAAATGTAAGTTAATAACATTTGTTTATTCCTTTTTTTCCTGGCTGCACTGCAAAGATTTCAGTTTTCTGATCAGGGATTGAACTCAGGCTATAGCAAAGATAGTGCCAAATCCTAACCCCTGGACTACCAGGGAGCTCCCAACGCTTGTTTATTCTAAAGTCCTTTGATAAGGCAATGAGATTAGCATCATTCATTTACCCATGTATTTATTTATATAAATGCATTGAGGGGACATCCTTGGTGGTCCAGTGGCTAAGACTCTGAGCTCCCAATGCAGGGGGTCTATGTTCAATCCCTGGTAGGGGAACCAGATCTCGAATGCCACAAGTAAGACCAGGAGCAGCCAAATAAGTAAATTTTTTTTTTTAAATGTATTGAGGGCCCCTCTGTGTGCCGAGGAAGGCAGCAGTGCACAAAATAGCCAGCCCCTGCTGTCACCAAGCATTCATCCTAGCACAGAAGCCATAAATGAACAAAAAAATGATATGTGTGTCAAGCAATAAGAGAATTAAAGTGAGACAAAGAGGATAGAGGGGGATGAGAGCAGCTATTTTGGATAGAGTGGTCACAGTGTCCTTGAGTAGCTGACATCTGAGAAGTCTCCTGGAAGAAATGAGGGAGTGAGTTTGGTGCTGGAGAATGTCTGGGGAAGAGCTATCTGTTGAACAGAAATCTTTGAAATCTTGGTTTAAGGATGATACTCACAACTTCCCATCAGCCAGTTTCTTTCTTTCTTTTGTCTTGGGTGCCCTTGATTTAAGGGCTTCTTCCCTCCAGGCCCGTATCTGTGCTGTTTCAAGTGCTAAGTTTGTATTAATTTGTTACAGCAATGATAGGAAACTGACACAGTTCTCAATAAATGTTAGCTCTTGTCGTTAGGTATGACCATCAGGACGAGTAGTTAGTGTCCTCAACAAACCCCAACCACAATGATAATAACAAAGACTGGGGACTTCTCTGGTGGCTCAGTGGTAAAGAATCTGCCTGCCAATGTAACAGACACAGGTTCGATCCCCGGTCCAGGAGGATTCCACAGGCAACTAAGCCCGTGGGCCACAACTACCGAGCCTATGCTCTGGAGCCTGGGCTCTAGAGCCGGGAGCAGCTCCTGAAGCCCTTGCCCCCTAGAGCCCATGCTCTGCAACAAGAGATGCCGACTCAGTGAGAAGCCTGCACACCGCAACTAGAGAGGAGCCCTCTCTTGCTGCAAATGGAGAAAAGCCTGTGCAGCAACGAAGGTTGAGCACAGCCAAAATGAATAAACAAAAAACAGAACGACAACAACAAACAACAGCAACATGGACGAATTCACCAGAAGGGGCACACTGGAATGTTTCTTCCACTTCTAACTTTTGGCGTCCTAGGCGTCTGAAAGCACTTTGTCTACAGTTTAAAAAGAAGTAAACTTCTGTTTGTTTTATTTTGGGGACTTTGTGTGTTGTTGTTGTTGTCTCTGGCTGCACAGTGCAGGATGTGGGATCTTAATTCCTGGACCAGGGGTCAAACATGTGCCCCCTGCATTGGAACCACAGAATCTTAACCACTGGATTGCCAGGAAAATCCCCAGAAGTAAAATTCCAAACTAGCTTCCACTACTTACACCTAATTTCACACTTTGGGGAAAGTTAGTAATTGTACAACAGGAAGAAGTAGTGGTGAAGTAGAACACACTCCAGGTTGGACATCAGAAAGGCTGGGTCCCAGTCCTCATCCTGTCTCTTTCTGGCTGTGTGATTTAGGTTATCTTGCTTCCCATCTCTGGGCTTCATATTCACTGTTTAGAAAATGAAAAAATTAAATCAGAACTAACTGCCATTTTGTTGAATATCTACAACGGACAGTTTATACATATAGTCTTGTTCGAGTGCAAGATATCATTCCCATTTTTTATAGTTGAGAAAATTGAGAGGCCCAGAGAGGTTAAGTGATTTGCCTGAAGTCACAGAGTAAATACCTGGCAGAGCTGAGATTTTAAAAATTTTTTGCACATTTCAGAGTCCAAGACCATCTTTATTATTTTTATTTTATTTCTTTTATCTTTTGGCCAGGCCACGTGACATGTGAGATCTTAGTTCCCAACCAGGGGTCAAACACACGCCCCCTGAATTGGCAGTGTGGAGTTTTTTTTTTTTTTTTTTCACATCACAGATTTTTATTGGCCCCACTTATTACCAGCGTTTGAAGCATATGGTGGATGATAAGATTCATTCTCGTGCTCGGGAACCTATTCAGATTCTTAATAGACAACCGATAGAGGGTAGATCTCGGTAAGAGAGCTGCATCATCGATCTTTTTTTTTTTTTTCTTCAAATATTTTATTTTATTTTATTTTATTTTTATTAGTTGGAGGCTAATTACTTTACATCATTACAGTAGTTTTTGTTATACATTGAAATGAATTAGCCATTGATTTACATGTATTCCCCATCCCAGTCCCCTCTCCCACCTCCCTCTCCACCCGATCCCTCTGGGTCTTCCCAGTGGGCAGTGTGGAGTTTTAACCACTGGCCCACCAGGGAAGATCCCAAGGTTTCCTTGAAAGGATATATTGATGCTGCTTCCAGTTTTCTCTGTAGGTCATAATGTGGATGATTGGAGGGGCTGTGACCAGCCCTCAGGCCATTCTCCATCCTCTCTAACTTTCCACATCAGGGCTCTGGAAACTGATTCATCGCTTGCATTTCTCAGAAACTCTGACTCAACCCCTCAGAGGCTTCTCTCACAGTGATCCATTCCCCATCTCATTTTCTTCGACAGACACTACTAACTGCTTAACCAATATCTAATCTCTTTTTACTTAATAACAGAACCCCAACTTGGCTTGAATAAAAGGTGCCCAGTGAAAAATACCTCCCCATACACCCTTGCAGCTAGGGGTGATCTTCTCACCCAGGTCTGACTGACAAGATGTGAGCAGAGATTTGGGTAGAACTTCCTGGGAATCTCTTGTCTTCCTCATAAGAAAGGGTGGAGGAATTCAGCAGGCACATATTTTTTCCTCCTTGCTTTGACTTTCATTTCTGCCAGGAATATAGGTGAGGTTTTTGGAAGTGAAGCTGTCACCTTGTGACTGTGGGGGTGAGAGCCGCCTCATGAGGGTAACAGAGCAGGTAGATAGAAGGAGCTTCGGTCCCTAATGGCTTCTTTGAGCTTCTGTACCAGCCTGAACTGCCTGCCTTTTTGTTTGAAAAAGAAAGTTATTTGGGCAGATTTCTGTTGCATGCAACTCCGTGCAATTCTAACTGACAAGTTCTCCAAGAAAAGTCTCTCTTCTACCCTGGAGCCCTGATATGTGGCCTTAATAAGCATCTGTGGTGACCCAAAAATAGACCTGGGGGGAGGAGGAATTGGCCATGGATGTGATTCTGAATTTGCTGAGTCATCACCTGTTCCATCCATGCTCTGGAGAAGAGTGCTGTTAATTACACTCTCCCTGGCCAGTTGAGCACAGGAGACGCCTGTGTGTTCTCAGGGAAGCTCAAATATAGCCCAGGCTCCTCCACTGCTTTCGCTGAGTGTGCAACATCTTCATGTCTGGCAGCCTCACTGAAAAATGGGGAAGCTTCTCCTGGGAGGTTAGGGTCTGAAAAGATGCTAAATCCAGGGGATGCTGGCAAAGTCTGGCTCAAGAAAACAAGATCTCTATTTGTTCTGCCTCCTGCAAGTTGGGTGTTATTTCTCCTAGTTAAAAGGCGATGAAACTAGCTTGAGGTCCAGAGGGTAGAGGGACCATGTGTTATGTTATTTGACTGCATGAAACTACCTGGACTCTATAACTGGGAAAAAAAATAACTTGGGGGATGAATATAAGATGGCTCACAGAACTGCACATGAGACTGAAATTCCAACTTGGACACAAAGGCAAACAGAATTCGGGGGGTCTGGGTGGCACAGAATTCGGGGGGTTTGGGTGGCAGAAACAAGCATTGGGGTGACAGCTTGGGTCATGAGCTCATTCCATGGCTAAAGGAGGGCTGGACACCTTGACTGACAGTCTTTCTAAAGCTTATTGGGAAGAATATATTTTAAAGAAATTTATTTTATTGAAGTATAGTTGATTTACAATGCTATGTTAATTTCTACTGTATAGCAAAGTCATTCAGTTATATGTGTGTGTGTGTGTGTGTGTGTGTGTACATATATACATTCTTTTTCATGTTCTTTTCCACTATGGTTTATCACAGGATAATATATAGTGATATAGCTCCCTATGCTATACAGCGGGGCCTTGTTGTTTATTCATTCTATATGTAATAGTTTGCGTCTGCTAGTCCCAAACTCCCAATCCATCCCTCTCCCATCTTCCTCCTCCTTGGCAACCACAAATTTGTTGTCTATGCATATGAGTCTGTTTCTGTTTCACAGATGAGTTCATTTGTGTCATATTTTAGATTCCACATAAAACTGAGAGCAAATGGTACTTGTCTTTCTCTTTCTGACTTTATTTAGTATGATAATCTCTGTGTTCACCCATGTCACTGCAAATGGCATGATTTCATTCTTTTTCATGGCTCCATTGTATATATGTAGGAAAGAATGATTTTCCTGAAGCATCCCGAGGGTTCAAGTACCAGAAGATTGGCAAGAGGAAGTTGGGTGGTAAAAACAAAAAAAAGTCCCCTGCAGATAGTATAGGATTAGTCAATATCAAGGGTTTGGGGAGCTGGCTGACCTAAGTTAAAATCTTAGCTTTGCCCTTTACTATCTATCTTTGGTTAAGTCAGTTAACCTCTTTAAGCATCAGTTTTCTCATCCGTGCCTGATGGGAGTAAGACATGTTTGAACCCAGCAGGATGTAAACTCTTGATGGCCGAGATTTTTGTTTTGCCCCCACTGTTATTTCCCCAGCATCCATACTAGTGCATGAGTATTTGGGGGTGGGGGGGGCACAAGTCATGCCCCACTGTGATCTTAGTTCACAGATCAGGGATCGAACCTGTTCGCCTTGCAGTGGAAGCTCAGAGTCCTAACCACTGGACCACCAGGAAATTCCCTAGTGCACAGTTTGTAGCTGATGCTCCATGCATATCTATAGGATGAGTGAATGAACTTTACATTTGTCCCAAAGTACTTGTTAGATAGTGAGATATTTTACTGGAAATATAATGCAATAGAGGTACTTGGAGTGGAAAATGAGCAGCCCCTCCTGCCTCATCACCCCACTCTGGGGAGGGAGAAAGAAGAGCTGCAGGCAGCCACTGAGATGGATATAAAGATGTCCACTCTGTAGGCTCTTCCCTTGAGATGCTCCGCACCAGCATGCTGACCTGCGTCCTCCCATCACAGTCATCAGCCTTCATCCTCACAAGCAAGGCTCTTCTGCTGCAAACAACAGGGTGTGTCAAGGGCAGGATGGATCTGGCCCAGCAATCTCCAGGGCTCCGGTATAATGTTGGCGTGTACTACTTGGCTTCTAGGTCTGACGGGTTAAGACGTCTGAAGTCACCACGACCCCACACTTCACAGTGAACCGTGGCATACAATGGCAAATAGAATAAATTACAGCCCTGCAGAACATGTGCCTTGTTTTAAAGAGCATACACAGTGGGACTTCCCTGGTGAACTGACGTCAACTCTCTCAATCCTGTTTTCATCCAGAGCTTGACGAGCTACTAAGCTGGTTCCTAACTCAGGAGCATGGCAGAAATACAAAGCATAAAGAGAGGCAAACCTGGAAGAAATTGGGATTTTTGGTATCCTTGTGTGCGTGCATGCTAAGTCATGTCTGACTCTTTGTGACCCTCTGGACCATAGCCTGCCAGGCTCCTCTTTGTCCATGGGATTTTCCAGGCAAGAATACTGAAGGGTTGCCATGCCCTCCTCCAGGGGATCTTCCCAATCCAGGGATCAAACCCTTGTCTCCTGTGGCTCCTGCATTGCAGGCAGATTCTTTACTGCTGGGCCACGGGGGAAGCCCTTAGATATCTTTAGCCCCTGCAATAACCAGGACCTTTGCCATGTTCCTCACTACTCTCAGAAGCATGACCATCAGCATACCCCTGATGACCACTACCGCCACCATTTTCCACGACTGGTACTCCACCAATATTATCACCATCACCACCGTGTCACAATTACCATCAATACTACTACCACCAACCCAACCAAGCCCAACACTCAGCAAAACCATATTCTCCATTTCCAGCATCTCCATCTCCCTCATCTTCACTATAAAAATTGTCATCAGCATTGTTATCATACATAATACATGATACTGGGGTCCCACACGGGGGGTTTGACCAGGTTGGTACACTCATCCCCCAGCTGCTGGGACAGTTGCTTGCTCACAGGTTACAGCTACTCCCTTCTCCTGAGAATTCCCCCTCAGTCAATGGAACTTCTGTGCCAGGAAATGCCCAGAAAGTTACACCCCTGAAGGCAGCGTGCACCCAATGACTGACTGGCATGTACAAGTGCCCTGCCCTCTTGCCTCAAGCTGGGACAAATCTGTGGTGGTACAGAGCTTCCTCAACTTATGGTGGGGATATGACCCAAGAAACTCATCATAAGCTGAAAACATTGTAAGCTGAAAATGCATTTAGTACACCTAAACTGCTGGACATTCTAGCTTAGTCTAACCCACTTTAAGTGTGCTCAGAACACTTATATTAACCTACAGTTGGGTAAAATAATCTAACATGAATACTCCATTATAGTAAAGTACTGAATGTCTTTATGGAACACTGTACTGAAAGAGCAGAGAATGCTTGTCTGAGTACAGAGTGGTTGTACATGTATTGGTTTTTCACCTTTGTGATCACATGGGTGACTGGGAGCTGCGGTTTGCCACCACTGTCCAGCGTCACAAGTGTCTTGTACCACGTATTGCTAGCCTGGGAAAAGATCAAAATTCAAAGTACAGTTTCTACTGAATGAATATCACTTTCGCACCGTCAAGTTGAAACATCCTAAGTCCTACCATCGTAAGTCATGTCTGACTGTATATGTGCCCTCAAAGCTCTCTATGGGATCAGCCTAGAGAGGCTAGACTTCAGATGAGCCCACATTTTTAGCCTAGCTTTCTCCATCCTCCCATCTGCTTCCTTCATCTCCTGGTAGAATTCACCTAAGTCCCTTGATTAATTGTACAAGAATCACAGAGACTTCCCTGGTGGTCCAGTGGTTAAAAGTCCACCTTCCAATGTGGAGGACACAGGTTCAAGCCCTGGTCAGGGAACTAAAGATCCCCCATGCTGTGGGGTGACTGAGCCCACACGCCATAACTGCTGAGCCCTCTGGAGCCCATGCTCTGCAACAAGAGAAGCCCCTGCCTACCACAACTAGAGAAAGCATGCACGCTGCCACAAAGACCCAGCACAGCCAAAAATAAAATTAACTAATTAAAAAAAGAGAGAATGCCATTTCAGACTTTACTTTGAGAAACCCAATGCAAGACACACTATTACCACTTTCATGACGGTCCTAGTGGACACATTTTGGACTGCCTTCCCTGCCCACACCCCTCTTGGAGGGAATTCTGCCTGCACAGAGGGCTTTGCTGGAGCTGACCAGCTCGAGCTCATGAAAGTCAGTCACCCACATTCTTCCCAACTCTGTGTTCAGAGACATCACACGGATATCTTGAAATCAGCCATGGTGGGAGAACTTGCACTGTGGAAACTGGCAGAAACATTTTCCTGCTTTCATTTTGTGCTCTGGAATGCTGGTTGTTAAATATTTACCAGAATACCACCTAGCATAGGTTGCCCATACAATTCCGAACAATTCCAAACCTTGGTTGGAAAAGATCAAGATTCAAAGTACAGTTTCTATTGAATGAATGTCACTTTCGCACCACCGTCAAGTTGAAAATCCTAAGTTGTAATTTAAGGAGCTGAGAGAGACTCCTGCCCCTGGAGAGACTTATCCGTAAGCTACCAGTGACATATGAATTATGTGGCCTGGGGAGAAAAAATGGCTTAGACCAGCAGATGTCTCATGGAACTGGCAAATCAATAAATTACGGTCAGTTGGCAAGTAGAGTTGAATAAAAATAATCATCATAGCTACTTGCAAGCTAAGCAAAAGTTGTGATGCACTGAGCACTTTGCATGCATTATCTTGTGTAATTCTCATAACATCCAATGCAGGATACGATCATCCCCTTTCTTCAGGTGGCGCAAGTTCAAGGAAGTGAAGTCCTTGCCCAAGACCACACAATTTGGTGGAGGAAGTAAGATTCAGTTCAGTCCACTGTCTCTCTGCCTCCAGAATCTGCATTCATAATCACCTATGAATCAATGCTAGGGGCTTAGATAGGCAAAAAGCACAGACATGGTAATGTTACGAGGGAGTAAAAACTAGAGTAAGTAGAATGGATTCAGCAGGATGCTTTATTTTCAAGTTATAGAAATCAATCTTGAACTAAATTCAATGAAAGAGTTCTTCACTGGTTCAAATCCATCCCTAAGATGAGTGTTATTGGGGCCCTTAAGGCTGACTCAAAGAAGAGTCTGAAATCCAAAATGAAGCAATTTCTCTCTTCCCCTCTCTCTCCCTCTCTCTGTCCCTCTGTCTACCATTTCCCCCTGTATCTTTCTTTGTTTCTGTCTGCATTTCTAGCATCCTACAAGGAGGGGCTAAGCGAACAATGTCCCAGCCATCCTGGGCCCCCAGCCTCATCTGATTGCAGATGGTAGTTGTTCAAGGCATCCAGAAGGTCACGGGATCAGGAACCAGGGGATACACGCCCAAGAGATTCTCTGATCAATGAGGACACAGCTCATTAAGACTATGAGGAATCTTATGGATAGGGGACAGTTGCCAAAGTTCATCATCTTTCCCCACAATTGAAATTTTCACCCACAGTTCTTCCTGGGCAGCATGTGCTGTGAGGTCTGATGTCACAGAGTCCTAGGTTCAGAGTGGCAATCCCATGCACACCCAGAGCACTATCTGAGTGATATGTGATGGTTAACTGACTTTGGGTAAGTCACCTCCCTTTTCTGAGTCTCAGTCTCCCCATCTCTAAAATGAAGGTGACCACTGTATTTAGCTAGAAGACTTGTGAAGATTCAATGAATGAGGTGAAGCACCAGGAACACAGATGGGGCTTAGTCAATGTTCATTTCCATCCTCAGTTGCTTTTCCAGTGGAATCAGCTTTCTTCTGTTCTGTCATTTCCAGTTGGGCTAGTGGAGTGGCCTCTATCCTTACCCAGGACTGTAGGGTAAAGGGAAATATATTAAAAATATCTAGATGAGGCCCTAATTCTTTGCTAGCAGTTACATAAATTCTAAAGTCGTTCCATCTTTCTCTGCCCTGGCTAGCCTCCAGAGCAATTAAACATTGATGTTGTAGCTATACTTATCTCCTTTTCCCTCTTCCAGCCTAGGACATCAATTCCTTATCAAATGAAAAATTTAACCCTCACATTTGTGGACATCTTCGGTTTATGAAGCACTTTCAGATTCATGGTTTTCACATACTTATTATAGGAATTAAAGCAAACGGAAAAGTACAAGGAAGAAAGTTGAAAGAAATCAAGAGATCAAGGTCAACATCACCAATGATGCGTCATATTGTGATCATGTATCGCTGATAGGATGTCATGAGAAAAACACATAACTTCCGTGGTCTTCTTCCCTCAAACCTACAGTTTCAGTCTAATCATGAGAAAACATCAGATAAGCCAAAATTAAGGGATGTTCTACCAAATGTCTGATCACCCTAATGGCAGAAAGCAAAGAGGAACTAAAGAACCTCTTGTTGAGAGTGAAAGAGGAGAGTGAAAAAGCTGGCTTGAAACTCAGCATTCCAAAAACTAAGATCATGGCATTCAATCCCACCACTTCATGGCAAACAGAAAAGGAAAAAGTGGAAGCAGTGACAGATTTTATTTTCTTAGACTCCAAAATCACTGCAGACGGTGACTGCAGCCATGAAAATAAAAGATACTTGCTCCTTGAAGGGAAAGCTCTGACAAAGCTAGACAATGTATTAAAAAACAGAGACATCACTTTGCCAACAAAGATCCATATAGTCAAAGCGATGGTTTTTCCAGTAGTCATGTACAAATGTAAGAGTTGGACCATGAAGAAGGCTAAGTGCCAAAGAATTGATGTTTTTGAATTGTGGTACTGGAGTAGACTCAAGAGTCCCTTGGACTGCCAGTCAATCCTAAAAGAAATCAACCTTGAATATTCATTAGAAGGACTGATGCTGAAGCTGAAGCTCCAATACTTCGGCCACCTGACGCAAAGAGCCAACTCACTGGAAAAGACCCTGATGCTGGGAAAGATCGAAGGCGAAAGGAGAAGGGGGCAGCAGAGGATGAGATGGTTAGTTAGCATCACCGACTCAATGGACATGAATTTGAGCAAATTCTGGGAGATAGTGGAGGACAGAGGAAGCTGGTATGCTGCAGTCCATGGGGTTGCAAAGAATTGAACATGACTTAGCAATTAAGCGACAACAACAAAATGCTTAGAAAGTGTCATGGCTGTGAGAGACAAGGAAAGACTGAGAAACTTTCAAAGGCTACTGGAGATAAAGAAGACAAGGCATCTAAATGCAACATGGTTTGAAAACTGGGACCAAAAAAGGACATCAGTGGAAAAATCTAAATAAAGTCTTCAGTGTAGCTAGTAGTATCATAGGGCTTCCCTGGTAGCTCTGTGGTAAAGAACCTGCCTGCCAGTGCAGGACAGGCCAGTTAGAACCCTGGGTTGAGAATATCCCCTGGAGAAGGAAATGGCAACCCATTCCAGTATTCTTGCCTGGGGAATCTCATGGATAGAGGAGTCTGGCAGGCTACAGTCCACGGGGTGACAAAGGAGTCAGACATGACTTAGCTATTAAACACCAACAATAGTATCATACCGATTACCAAGTTAATTTCTTCTTGTGAAAATATTTACTTATTTAGCAGCACCAGGTCTTTAGCTGTGGCATGAAGGATCTTCCCTGTGAGTCACGGCTCTCCAGCTGTGGGCCTCAGGCTCAGAAGTTGCGGTGTGAGGGCTCCTCAGGACATGTGTGTGCTCCTCAGGACATGGGATACCAGTTCCCAAACCAGGGATCACACCCACATCCCCTGCATTGCAAGGTGATTCCCAACCACTGGACCACTAGGGAAGTCCCCCAAGTTAATGTCTTAATTTTGGTAAATGTACCATGCTTATGTAAGATGTGAACATTAAAAGAAGTTGGGTGAAGAGCAAATGGAAAAATACTTTCTGTACTCTGCAACTCTGCCCTGCATCTACAATCATTTCCAAATTAAAGGTTAAAAAAAGTCTGAAACTTGCATAATTCAAATGAGATGAACATCATGTCAAATATTGTTCAATGCATGTATGGAGACAGATCATCAGAAATAATTGTTTAAAAATTGTTTCACATAATACTCTTCTTAAATTTTGAAAGATGTCTTATTTTACTTGGATGTAACAGTAAAGATGAAATAATTTCTGAACTTTAGATAGCTATTTTTCTACATCAGAAGAGATATTAGTTCCCCAAAGAAGCCTCTGGAAAACATCAAGACATTGCAATCATCATCATTTTCAGCCATATATTTCAATTTTAGATGGTGACCACCTGCAGTGAAACATTGGCACTGTTACACTTTTCCTCAAATGTCCTGTTTTGTATTAGTTATTATTTTTATATTGTTGGGCAAATCAGTTATAGATTGCCTTTAGTAATGAAACCTGAGCAGAAAATCTGAGCAGACAGAGCTTAAATAAACAAACAATGAAGAGTCAGGCAGTTGCTGTTACTGGTTCAATGCCTCAAGGATGTCAGGACTGAGTTCTCTGCAGTTCTTCTGGGATTTTCCTCATGATTGCAAAGCAGCTGTTGTAGCTCCAGCCATCACAATTTTCTTCCACTAAGGAGGGAGAGAAGACTCCTTCAAGAAAGGAGAACTTTCTACAATTTCCTAATCTATACCTCATCAGCCATCACTGTGTTACATGCCACCCCTACCTACAACAAAGGCTAGGAAATATTGAGTTTTATTTACTAGGAATATGTGATGGCCCCAGTAAAATTAGTATTTCTTAGTAAGGAAGAAAGGAAGAGATGCTAATTCTCAATTATTTTTTCTTATTCTATATTTAAGCATATTACTTACAATATTAAATAATTATGATTTTATAAGCCAAAGCTTCTTTATATCCGAATTCTTTATTTCGATTCATCTCTTGGTTGGCAGGATTTCATTGCCACAGGTGATCTCATGAAGTCCCCACAGAAACCTGCCTTGCAGTACCCTAATTTCTTTACTGGCCTGGAATCAAAGCTCTAAACAGAAAGAGTCACAGTGGTCCATACCTGGCCCCCTTATCTAGGCAGAATCTGTCCCTTTGAAACAGAGTGACAACTTACTGCTGCCAGAAAGACTTTTGATTGACAGCCAGTGGGCTCCCTGGAGGCCTGATGTCATCACCAGTGAACAACAAGGCATCTAACTGGCAGGGCAATGATGAGCTGTTGCTGTGACTGGTATGGGAGCAAGAGTGCAGTACCCATCCAGCAAGATTTTAAAGCTGGGGGGTCAATACCACCCTGAAAGCACCCGATCTCATCTGATTTTAAAGCTGATGGGATTTGTCTTCAGGGTATTTCTTCTCGTCCATCCCTGGCTCTTCAGGGCTTGTCCCTCAGCTTTAACCACCAAGCCAGGCCGGATGCTGGGCTTCTCTCTTCTGTTCTGTCTTTGGAAGCTGGGCATCCTGCCTGCAAGACCAGACTCAGGAGGGTGCCCAGGACTGGAAACCCTTGAAGAGTTCTGTCCACTCCAAGAATCCCAGGTCTGAACCTCAAATGGTTTTCATATGCATGTCCTTTCCCCCTACTCCTCTCCAAGGATAAACTGGGTATTATTTTTTTTTCTGGTTATGAATGTAATACAGGTTTATTATTTTTTTAAAGAAGAAAGGAAAAAAAGAATAGTATAAAGAACAAAATGAGGGAATTCCCTGGTGGACTAGTGGTTAGGACTCTGTGCTTCCACTGCTAAGGGAGCAGGTTCAAACCCTGGTCAGGGAACTAAGATCCCACAAGCTGTGTGTGTGGCAAGGCCAAAGAAATTTTTAAAAGGAGAATAAAAGGAAAATTAGCAACAATCACTGCTAACATTTTTCTGTTCTTTCCCTTCAGGATTTTTTCTATGCATTTATGCATTGTTCTTTCTTTTTAGTGAGATAGGATGTATAAACTTTCATAAAGCACACGTTTTAACTATACACTGAATTTTTATGCATAAATACACCAAGTTGACCACAATGCAGCTCAAATTCTAGAACATCCCCAGTGCTCTCAGCCTGCTTCTCAACTGATAATCCCCCTCAAATCTTGATCACCATGGACTAGTCTTTCCTATTTTTGAACTTCATAAAAATGAAATGGATCTTAAAAATGAAAATGGGACATAACTGTTTTACCTCTTTTTTTCACTTAGTATATGCCATTTCTATTTCCCCATGTCCTCATTTTCTCACAACTTATTTTTAATGGCTAAGTATTTTATCATACGATTCCACATGATTTATGTAAGTACCCCCCAATTCCTTCACAATAAAGTGATTTCTGAATTTTTGCTATTTTAAAAGAGTACCAGGCAGAGCATCATTTTTCTACATAGTTTTTCAGAGGGTGTATAGCAAGGTGGTTCAGAGCATGGTTTTCGGGGTTAGAGATCAGGGTCCATCCCCCAATCTATCATTTACCAGTTGCGTGAACTTGAACAACTTACTACACCTCTTTGAGCCTCAGTTTTCCCACCTGAAAAATAGACACAATAATACTAATCATATGTTGCTGTAAAGGCTAAGTGAGTAAAGTGTCAAGTTCTTAGCATATTGCCTGGCACAGAGCAAGCACCAAGTAAATGCTAAACTGCTATTATTCATCCTGTGTTCGTTTCTAATTATTTCCGTAGGAAAAATTCCTAGAAGTAGAAGTGCTGGATCAAAAAACATGCTTGTCTGTAGGTTTTGAGTCCAGTCTGCCAAATTGCCCTCCAGATAAGCTGTGCCAATTCACAGAACTACCAGCTGTGTGTGAGAGTGCCCTTTCCCTGGTCTCTCCACGATGAGTATCATCATTAAAAAAGAAAGTGAGAAACAACAAGAAGCAAGAGGAAGGAAAAATAAGAAGGAAACCTTGCCAATCAGATGGGGGGAAAATCCCTTATTTTTGTTTTGCTTTCTAGTAAAGTTGAAAAAATTTTTTTTGTATTAGCCATTTGTTTTTCTTCATCTGGAAATTTGCCTGGTCAGGTCTTTTGCCTTTTTTTTTTTTTTTTTTCCTGCTGGGGAACATGATGGTGTTTCCATTCAAGAGGTCTTATTCCATCCTGATGAGCTGCAGTCCCTGTAAGAGGACTTTGGCCTCGGTCCCTATTCCCAAGTTTCCATCTGGGTGGTCTACCTGATTTCTTGGTTCTTCTATGTATAAGCTTCTGCTTCATACTTGCTAGGACCCCCAGATATATGGTGATCCCTTTTCCCCCACTCCTTGGCAGCCTGCAATGTGTAGTGCCCAGAGCAACCAATCATTCAGTGTCTATTTTTTTCTTTAAATATGTGTTTAGTCAAGGTTTGTTTAGAAATGAGAGTGTTGCATGAAGGAAGAGCTGAGATGAAAGACTCCATGTGGTGACAAGCAATTCAGTTCTGGCCCCAAATTTGCATATCTCTTAATGAAACTAGCACCCTGCATTTAAGCACACACATCCACATCTTCCTTAGAAGGCAGTTTAGTGGTTCAAAGCATCTCTTTCCCCCAACACCCCAAGTAGTTTTTGAAAGCATCACCTTCCAATAGGTATAGTGTCACACCTGAGAAATTCAGGTCAATGTAATACTGTAAACCTCATTTCATATCTTGAGGTGATAAGCATCCCCAGGGATGCTTAGCACCTTCTATAGATTGATGCTCTTGGCAATTTCCCATTTAACTGGGGCATTACTGATTTTGCTTAGTCCCTATAGGGCCCTGGGTTTCCAGGATGTTTGATGTTGTTCCTTGCCAATGAGGCGATCCAGGATACAAGGTTATAAAGGGAAGTGTATAGAAAAACTTGGATCCCCTGAAAGAAGATACCATTCCCACTTATTAGATCACAGAGTATTTTTTTAGAAAAAGAGAAAGTGAATTATCTAGAATTTAATTTAGTCAAGCCAGGTAAAACCTACAAAAGGAGATTTTTATCTCCTGGATCAATGGAGAAATATACTATGTGTGTGGAAAGAAGGCATAGTATTGTAATGGTATCAATTCATGGAATTCTCACTAATATTTGAGAGAGAGGAACTGAATAAGCCAATTTGAAAATGTGCACAGAAAAATAAATTTTCACAAATAGCTAAGACAAGTCATCTCAAAAATAAAAGCACAGGGAACTCTGCTCAATGTTATGCGGCAGCCTGGGTGGGAAAGGGGTTTAGGGGAGAAAGGCTAAGTCTCTGCTGCCCACCTGAAACTATCAGTTCAGTTCTGTTCAGTCACTCAGTCGTGTCCGACTCTGCGACCCCATGAACCGCAGCACGCCAGACCTCCCTGTCCATCACCAACTCCCGGAGTCCACCCAAACCCATGTCCATCGAGTCAATGACGCCATCCAACCATCTCATCCTCTGTCGTCCCCTTCTCCTCCTGCCCTCAGTCTTTCCCAGCATCAGGGTCTCTGTTAATCAGCTATACTCCAATATAAAATAAAAAATTAAAAAAATAAGCTCAAAGGCGGGAAACTTCCCCTGCTGCTGCTGCTGCTAAGTCACTTCAGTCATGTCTGACTCTGTGCCACCCCATAATAAATTCTAATTTTCAAAGCGTGCTATTAACGCTAGACCAATGGGACGGAAGAACCCAGAAGCAGACTCACATATATGGATATTTGGTATGCAGTAGAGGTGGCAACAAAAGTCAGTAGGGGAAAGGGTGCATTATTTTCATGGTATTGGGGAAAGTGGATCCACTGTATGGAATAAACAAAATTATATCCTATCTCATACCACATACGGAAAAACCTCAGATGGTTTAAGCCAGCTATAAAAAATTCAAGGCAAATCATTATGATATGGAGTGAAGAAAGTATTTCTTAAATAAAACACATAAAGAAAATGATTGATTTCTGTTCAATAAATGACATCACAAAGTTAACAAATGAGTAACAGATTGGGAAAAGGTATCTGCAGCCTATTTGCAACAACAATCATTAAAGAATGAAAATCTAAGCTGCACAAGAAACTCAAGAAAAAAGTCTAGCAACCAACAGAAAAATAGGCAAACGCACTTTCTGAGGAAATCAAGTAGTGAATAAACAGATGAAGAGAAACTCAACTTAGTAACTAGAGAAGGAAAAATTAAAACAACAATGACATACTGCTTTACATTCATCAGACTGGCAAAAAAAAAAAAGATAATTTCAAGTGCTGAGTAGGATGTAGAGAAAAAAACCTAATGCCTTGTAAATTAGCATAGCTATTCTGAAGAGTAATTTCAAAGCATGTAGTGAGACAAAGACATTTTAATCTATTATTTTTCAAATTGTGAGTCATGGCCCATTAATATGCTAAATAATCTGTTTAGTAGGTTGTGATCAAAATAGAATAAAATAGACTTAACTAGAATAAAACACATCAGAATGCTTTTCTCATGATAAAGATAGGTATTATTTTACGAAATTTTTGTTTTACTTGTGTGTGTGTGTGTGTAGGCGGCCTTACCAGATTATGATATAAAATGTATTTCTCATTGTGAGTCACAGTCAAGTAAGTTTGCAAGACCCTTCAACCCTACCATCCAGGAATACCTCCTCTGCTTAGACACTCTAGCAAAGACAAAAAGACAGGCATTGGGTTGGCCAAAAAGTTCATTTGGGTTTTTCCATAAGCCTTGATGGAAAATCCTGAATGAACTTTTTGGCCAACTCAATATAAATATATCCATCACAGCATTGCTTATAACAGTAAAGTGATGGCAAACACATCAGTCTGAAAATGAATTTATAAAAAAATGAAGACAAACATTAAACAGTAGTTCCATAAATTAAGAGTTAACACAGATCTCAAATACCGTATTGCTTGAACAAAATGGGACAATAGAATATATGACATGATAGAACTTACATGAAGTTTAAAAAATGCCCTCCCAAAGCAATACTGTATATTACTTGTGGATACACATACATGTAAAGAAAGGTTTTGAGGGTGGATTGTTCAAGTTTATACATGTGACACATCAGAGTGGGTGGGTGTCTGGTGATGGTGGGAGCTGTGAAATCATGGCATTGTTATGGCAAACAACAGCGACAACAAAACCACAAAGACGAACTGGTTTGAGGGAGTGAGGAATACTGTACGTGTTCCTGGCGAGAGTAAAGAATGTTCCAATTCTGTCAATGTTTATTAAAAGCTTTGAAAACATGCATCCTTTTGACCCAGAGGTTCCACTTCAAGTGAACCCACTATGGATGTGTCACCAGTTTAACTGGGAGAGTTGTTCTTTCTTTCTTTGCCACACCAAGCAGCTCATGGGATTTTTTTCCCCTACCATGGATCAAATCCTTACCCCCGCTCCGCACTGGAAGCACAGAATCTTAACCATTGGACCGAAGTCCAGGGAAGTCCGAGGTATATTTATTGCTGTGGGAAAATGTTTACAACAGAAAGTTAGGTGGGAAAAAAAAAAACAAACACAGGCCATGAAACTACTTAGGGTATAAGAGCATTGAAATGCACTTAGATAGGAAAAAAAAGGGAAGAAAACAGATTTTAAAAATAGCTATCTCTGGGTAGTATATTTTTTCATTTTTCCTTTGTGCTGATTTTTCCCCTAAATTTCATATCATGGGCAAGGGTGTGTGCGGGTTCTCTGTGCCTGGGTATGAATCCAGGAGGCAATATCATCTTAGAGTCAGCCCATCATAAACGATAACTTAGAGAAGACAAGTCAAAGCAAGATGATCTGAGACTAAAGAGTGCAATGGGGATCCCTGGTGGTAGGGTGATCAATCATCCTGGTTTGTTTAGAACTGTCCCAATTATGAAAATACATGTGTGTGTGTGTGTGTGTGTGTGTGTGTGTGTGCGCGCGCGCGCGCATTAGTCACTCAGTCATGTCTGACTCTTTGTGACCCCATGGACTGTATAGCCTGCTAGGCTCCTCTGTCCATGGAATTTTCCAGGCAAGAATACTGGAGTGGGTTGCCATTTCCTTCTCCGGGGGATCTTCCCCACCCAGGGATCCAATCCATTTCTCTTGCATCTCCTGCACTGGTAGGCGGGTTCTTTACCAGCTGAGCCACAGGGAAGCCCTTAATTATGAAAGTACATCCTGGGAAACCTCAGTCCTAGGGAAACCAGAACTGTTGGTCACCCTGCCTGGCAGAACACAAAATGATTTTAGGTGGCCTCCATTTTACTGAGAAAGTCTTCTTTCTGTGCTACTGTGTCTCTTCACTTCTTTAGGTTGTCAATCAGCCTTTTATCAAAGAGATTGCTGACTTCAGACTCAAGCCTTCTGCAAGTCACAGTTGTTGTTCAGTTGCCAGGTTGTGTCCAACTCTCTGTGACCCCATGGACTGCAGCATGCCAGTCTTCCCTGTCCTTCACTATCTCCTAGAGTTTACTCAAACTCATGTCCATTGAGTCCGGTGATGCCATCCAACCATCTCATCCTCTGTAGCCCCCTTCTCCTTCTGCCCTCAATCTTTCCCAGCATCAGGATCTTTTCCAATGAGTCGGCTCTTTGCATCAGGTGGCCAAAGTATTGGAGCTTCAGCTTCAGCATCAGTCCTTCTAGTGAATATTCAGGGCTGATTTCCTTTAGGATTGACTGGTTGGATCTCCTTGCAGACCACAGTATCTCCCTATAATTTAATACTGTTTCAGTTTTGTCCTATTTATTTATTTGGTCACCTTCTATTTATGGCAAGTGATACTGGTTGTTATTCTATAGCAGTAGTATAAAATTTTCCCCTCAAATAAATGTACCTAAACAAAAATTAAGTCAATTTAAGGACTAGAATAAAATAGTAATATTTGTGGCTTACACCTATTGCACAAACCAAGGATGCCTAGACCATCTTCTCACTCCTCTCCATCATTGCCTCTCTGACCACATGTTGTACCACCTTCCCTTTCATTCATCCACATTGGACTCCTTTCCTTTTCTCTAACACACCAGGCACTCTCCCACCTCAGGGCCTTTGCACTTGCTGTTGCGTTTGCCTGTTAACACTCTTTCTCTGGTTATCTGCTTGAGTTACCTCTTCAGGTCTTGCTCAAACATTACTCTCTCATGACGCTTCTTTGGCCATCCTGCATAACATTATAAATCTGTCTCCAAACACTCCCAATCCTCCTTCTCTACTTTATATACTTTATTTTCAACATCACTTTCTACCATCTAAACACCATATGTGCATGCTAAGTCACTTTAGTCCTGCCCAACTCTTTGTGACGCCATGGACTGTAGCCCACCAGGCTCCTCTGTCCATGGGCTTCTCCAGGGAAGAGTACTGGAGTGGCTTGCCATGCCCTCCTCCAACAGATCTTCTCCACCCAGGGATAGAACCCATGTCTCCTGTGGCTACTGCATTGCAGGCGAATTCTATACCACTGAGCCGCTGGGGAAGACCCTAAACACTATACAAAGTTTTTTGTTTTTTTTTTTAACTTATTTCTCTTCTTCATCTCCTGTTTTTCCCCACAGAATATCACCTTCATGAGGACGCAAATTTACTATCGATTTGGGCCTTGTTTTCTGCACTTCCTAGGACCTAGAACAGTGCCTGGCTCAAAGGAAGTGCATGGTAAATACTCACTATTCAAGGGCTCTCTGATGTGTGAGTGAGTCAACCTGGTTTGGCAGTACAAGACTGGGGAAATGGCTACCATTACCTTCCTCCTCTTCCACCTATTTCTCCCATGGTCCAGAAGAGACTTGCACCCAACTTTCCTCCCTCCTTCTTGCTCCTTTCTTCCCTGGATCAGAAACAAAGACACCTGCATTAAAACCCACATTTGGAAGTGTCTTAGCGTCTCAGCTCTGGCTGAGTCTGGGGTTACTTGGTTTCAAGAAAGAAGACATGGAGAGGGTTTTAGTGCAGGGACACAGGGCAAAGTCAAAGACACCGGCAGAAAATACAGGCAGGTAAGTGTATCCGCTGGGATGCTGTTGGTGACTGAAAACAAAATCAACAGGCCCCAAGCCATATGTATTAAGCAGTAATGAAATGTACATGCTAACAATTACACTAAGCCACTAAGTAGGGCAGCTGCAAGGTTGGTTAATTCAGGGGCTCAGTGACATCATGAAGGATCTGGGTTCTTTCCTTTACCTGCTCTGCCACCCAATTTTTCAGGTCTGTCCTAATTTAGCTTCCCTCCTGGTTTCAGTGAGTATATGCCCAGTAATGGAAAAGGCAGTGTTTCTTTCTAAGGTGTTTATTTTTGAAGAGTGAAGGAAGGGGCTTCCCTGGCGGTCCCGTGGCTAAGACTCCACACTCTGAATGCAGGGGACTCCGGTTTGACCTCTGGTCAGGGGACTAGAGCCCACGTACTGTAGCTGAGTTCACAGGCTGGAAGTGAAGGTCCCACGTACCACAACTAAGACCCGGCGCTGTCAAATAAATAAATATTTTTAAAAAATCGAGTGAGGGAAGCTTTCCAAGGAGCTGCTGGTCCCTAAAATTTCACTCACATCACATTGGTCAGAACTGCATCATATGCATAAACCAAAGACTGGCAGGAGGAATGACTGTGTAGTGGAGGGTGAATTATCCAGATAAAAACAGAGAAAGATATAGGAAGATGGCTTTGGGCAAGCAACCCAATATGCGTGTTTCAGTCTCACAAATTAATGAAACTGAGGACTGCAAAAACAAAAAACAAAAAAAACCCCACAACAAACCATGCACCAAGGTTGCCCGCTCCCTATTTCCACAGCTTGATTTTCTTTTCATTTCTTTTAGAGCTCTTTTTTAGTCTCCTGCTGCCCTAGGAAGTCTGGCTTTCCTTGTCCGCCATGGCTCATGGCCCAGACAAGGCTCCTTTGGCCTCAACTTAATTTCACATCCCAACTGAAGTACAAGACCCACTAGTGAATATATTAGGCAGGCTAGACTAATGGCTGCAACAAAGAAGTCTAAAATCTCAGTGACTTCAGACCATCTAGCTCCCTGTGCTATAATAGCGGGGCTTCTCAGGTGGTGCCGGTGGTAAAGAAGCCGTCTGTTAAAGTAAGAGACAGAAAAGACATGGACTCGATCCCTGGGTGGGGAAGATCCCCTGGAGGAGGCAGTGGCAGCCCTCTTCAGTATTCTTGCCTGGGAAATCCCATGGACAGAGAAGCCTGGTGGGCCACAGTTCCTGGGGTCCCAAAGAGTCAGATACCACTGATTGACTAACACTGCTATGCAGTAGGATTTTATTGTTATTCATTCCATGTTTACTAACTAGTTTGCCTCTGCTAACCCTATTCCCCGTCCATCCTTCCCCATCTCTTCTCCCCCTTGGCAACCACAAGTCTTTTCCCTATGTCTGTGAGCCTGTCTTTGTTTTGTAGATAAATTCATTTGGGTCACATTTCAGCTTCCATGTCTAAGTGATAGGCTATGGTACCTTTCTCTGAGCTTCATTTCACTTAGTATGGTAACCTCTAGTTCCATCCATGTTGCTGCAAAAGGCATTATTTCCTTCTTTTTATGACTGAGTAATATTCCATTGTATGCATGTACCACATATTCTTTAGATGATGGTTAGTATTTATTGAGCTACTATATCTGCCAACTATCCTCTGAGGTATATTATTTTTTCTGATGAAAGTGAAAGAGGAGAGTGAAAAAATTGGCTTAAAACTCAACATTCAGAAAACGAAGATCATGGCATCTGGTCCCATCACTTCATGGCAAATAGATGGGGAAACAATGAAAACAGTGACAGACTTTATTTTGGGGGGCTCCAAAATCACTGCAGATGGTGACTGCAGCCATGAAATTAAAAGACGCTTGCTCCTTGGAAGAAGACCTATGACCAACCTAGACAGCATACTAAAATGCAGACACATTACTTTGCCAGCAAAGGTCCATCTAGTCAAAGCTATGGTTTTTCCAGTAGTCATGTACAGATGTGAGAGTTCGACTACAAAGAAAGCTGAGCATCGAAGAATTGATGCTTTTGAACTGTAGTGCTGGAGAAGACTCTTGAGAGTCCCTTGGATTGCAAGATCAAACCAGTCAATCTTAAAGGAAATCAGTCCTGAATATTCATTGGAAGGACTGATATTGAAGCTGAAACTCCAATACTTTGGCCACCTGGTGTGAAGAACTGACTCATTGGAAAAGACCCTGATGCTGGAAAAGATTGAAGGCAGGAGGAGAAGGGGATGACAGGGGCTGAGATGTTTGGATGGCATCACAGACTCGATGGACATGAGTTTGAGCAAGCTTCGGGTGTTGGTGAAGGACAGGGAAGCCTGGCGTGCTGCAGTCCATGGGGTCGAAAAGAGTCAGACACGACTGAGCGACTGAACTGAACTGAACTGAAACTAAAGTTCAGAGAGGAAAGCAAGTTACCCAATATTACATAGCTAGTGACTCTCAGAAGCCAGTTATTTTCGGTTACTCATCTAAGAAAAATTTTTTTTAATTTATGTTTGGCTGTGCTGGGTCTTTGTTGCTGCATACAGGCTTCCTCCAGTTTCACCAAGAAGGGCCATTCTTCATTATGGTGCTCCAGCTTCTCATTGCAGTGGCTTCTCTTATTGCAGAGCATGGGCTGTAGGTTTGCGGGCTTCAGTACTTGCAGCTTGGAGGCTCAGTAGTTGTGATTTGTGGGCTCTAGATGCAGGCTCAGTGGTTGTAGCACACAGGCTTAGTTGCTGTACATTATGTGGGATCTTCCCACACTAGGGATCGAACCTGTGACTCCTGCATTGGCAGGGGTCTTAACCCCTGGATCACCAGGGAAGTCCGTTACTCAGTTTTGAACTCAAGACTATCCAACCTGAGGGGGTAATTCAACAGAAGTGGAAGGAACATCCAAACCAAATTAGACCCAACAAGACGTCAGAGCTGGGAGGCCTCTCAGTGGTCATGTTGTGCCACTTCCCTTTTGACAAGTGAGCCCTAGAGAGAGGGAAGGTCTTCCCTCTTGTGAGGTCTTTCCACTTGTGACAGGAAATCTTCATCTTCCTCTAGGCTTCTAGACCCCAGCCGGCTCCTTCTTTTGATCTGGATGCCATCAAAGGAGAGCTTCAGATGCTGAGGTTTCCTGGTGTGAGAAAGGGTACCAAAGGAAAAGGTTCTGGGTCCTGAAGAGAGGAATCCACCATTCACACCCAGACAGGGCCTTCCTTGGCTTGGGAGAGCAGGTGATGGCTTGGGACATGACAGGTGGTTATTTTGGGCAGCTAAGCTTACTTCCTCATTCCCAGGAGCTGGATATGGAAGCATGCTCTCACTTGATCTAGTTGCTAGTGACAGAGTTAGCAGACAGTAAAAGAGTTAGTGTGCAGCCTTGGCCCAAGTAACACACTGACACCTCAATTATTTACAAATAGTTACTAATCACCCCTTATTAGGTGAAAAATGTACTTTTTTTTTCTTTTGCCGCACCATGCAGCATATGGGATCTTAAGTACCCCAACCAAGGATCGACCCATGCTCCCTGCAGGTGAAGCATGAAGTCTTAACCACTGGACCACGAGAGAAATCCCTGTACTTAAATTTTTTTAATTTGGAAAAATACATATTCATTGTAAAAAAACTGAAGCTCCAGCTCCAATATTTTGGCCACCTGATGTGAAGAGCTGACTGATTAGAAAAGACCCTGATTCTGGGAAAGATTGAAGGCAGGAGGAGAAGGGGACAACAGAGGATGAGATGGTTGGATGGCATCACCGACTCAATGGACATGAGTTTGAGCAAACTCTGGGAGATGGTGAAGGACAGGGAAGCCTGGTGTGCTGCAGCCCATGGGATCAGAGAGAGTCAGACATGACTGAGCAACTGAACAATAAAAGAGGAGGGCATAGAGCAAAAGATACTGACTCCTGCCTGAAAGTTTTCTGTCTTGCTTCCCAAAGGAAACCACAGTTAATAGCTTCCTTCCTGTATATTGCTCCTGAGATTTGCATGTCTATTCAAAGACATATATTTAAGTATGAATATATATTTATATGTATATAGGTATATACACACATATGTATATAAACACACACAGATGGGATCATACTATATATACTATTCAGATTTTGCTTTTTTATTTGTGTATCTAGGATATCAGTGCATATGGAGACCTACATTGTTCTTTAAAGTGACTGTAGAATTCCTTGTATGGATGTACCATAGTTTATTTAATGGGCATGCAGCTTGTTCTTAGTCTCTTGCTATTATAACAATGCTACAACATTCTTATTTTATATATGTGCGTATGTGCAGGTATACCTATAGAATAAATGCATAGAAGCAGAATTGCTGAGTTAAATGGCAAATTTCTAAATGAAATGATTTGTAGATTTGAAAATTTAATAGGTGCCAACAAATTAGTCTCCAAAGCATGAGTGCTTACTCACTAAATTATGTCCAACTCTTTGTGTCCCCATGGACTGTAGCCTGCCAGGTTCCTCTGTCCATGGGGTTTTCCAGCCAAGAATACTGAAGTGGGTTGCCATTTCCTACCCCAGAAGATCTTGACTCAGGGATCAAACCTGTGTCTCTGGTGTCTCCTGCACTGACAGGCAGATTCTTTACCACTGAGCGACCTGGGAAGCCCATAATCTTCGAAGAGTTTCCATCAATATATACTCCCAAAACTTTGTATCTTTGTCTATTTCCCCATTCCCTCTCCCTACAATTAATTGTCGAGCAATTTCTTCTTTATTAGACTGGTAGGTCAAAAAAGGTGACTCACTTTTGTTTTAATTAACATTCCCTTAATTGTGAGAGACACAATAATATTTTGCTGTTTACATGACATTTATCCATGTTACGTGCTGAGAATCACATAACATAGATAAATCCTCCTGACCCAGGATCAAACCAGAGTCTCTTGCATCTCCTGTATTGGCAGGTGAATTCTTTATCACAATGCCACCTGGGAAACCATGCCATTTATAAATTATATGTCTGAGAACTGTCTGATCATGACTTTTCTCTATTTCTTATTGGAGCAATGCCTTTCCAGATTGTTTTGTAAAAACTCTTCATATATTATATATATTAAGGAAATTTTTTTTTATCCTTTGAAAAACTTACTGTAGTTTTGGGCTTCCCTGACGGCTCATTGATAAAGAATCCACCTGCCAATGCAGGGGTTCGATCCCTGATCCAGGAAGATCCCATGTGCTGTGGAGCAACTAAGCCCGTGTGCCCCAGCTACTGAGTCTGTGCTCTAGGGCCCTGGTGATGCAACTACTGACCTCGCCTTCTGCAACTACTGGAGCCCCATGCACCCTAGCACCTGTGCTCTATGACAAGAGAAGCCACTTCAGTGAGAAGCCTGCTCTCCACAACTAGAGGGTGACCCCCACTCTCCACAACTAAAGAAAAGCCCACACAGCAACAAAGACCCAGCAAGCCAAACATAAGTAAATAAAATTATATTAAAAAACCTTACTGTAGTTTTATAGTGTTTTACCATCAGATAGGGCTCGTTATCTTTTATTCTTCCCTACTCTTCCCAACTTATTTTCCTGACAATTTTTACATGCTTATTTTTCCTATGAACTGTAAAATCAGCTTGTCTAGTTCTCAAGGTTCTTTTCCATTTTTTCTCCATTATTTCTAAAACTCTTTTACTGCATCATCCCATTTAGCCTTGAAGTCACTGAACGAGGTTTGAAGTTTATTTTCCAAATGATTCACAGTGGCTTAGCACTGCCTAAGGTCACACAGGAGGTTTCTTATGGCCAGGATCTGCCCCTACCTCAAGTCCCTGCCTCCTCCTCCACCTGCTGCTCTGTGAGTATGTGTGTGCATGTGTGAGTTGGTGTGAATGTGTGTGTGGGTGAGTGTGTGTGTATGTGTTCGTTGAGGATGACCCAAGAAGTGCAGCAGCGCCTGATGCAAGGGCTACTGCAGTAAGTCTTGCTTTGGAGAAGCTCAAACCAGGTGTGCGGTAAAGCCTGACCTCATTCCTTCTGCCTTCCCATCTCTACCTCTCTCTCCCCTCGCTTGTTTCTGTCTCTGCCTCTTTGTTCTCTGCCTCTTGCGTCTCTATTACTATGTCCCTGTCTCTTGTCTAGTCTCTGTCTCTTTCTACCCTTTGCTTCTTTCTTTCTCTCTCTCTTGTCCTAAAGGGTGGTTTTGGGGGGCAGAAATCACACCCCCTACCCAATTCCTGTATTATTTTTCTTTCTTTTTTTTAGCCATAAGGCCCCTCACCAAATAGTAAGTGAAGATGCTCTTCCTGGATCAGAATGTGTGTTCCTGCCCCTCTTTGCTCCCTGCTCCCCAACATGCTCGTCTCCTGTCATGAGAGACTATCAGATGCTTCCCCAGAGGGAAAACAGGCCAGCAGGGGTTGGGAGGAAGCAGCGGCCTGAACCCCACAGTGAAAATGGGTCCTGGCTTTGTTCCAGCTCTGCCTGACTCTCCAGATGACCCAGGACGGGCCCCTGTCATTCTTAGGCTTGGAAGGGGAAGGGTCCCCAGCCTGCTCCATAACTGTGCATAACTGCTCTTTGCAGTTTTTGAAAGTCAGGTGCACTAAGAATTTCCATAACAGAGGTGAGGCAAGTGTGCTCTATCTATTGTATGGTCCAGAGCGGGCATAAGCTTTATCCAAGGTCACACCAGAAGGTGGTGGCAGAGGCACTTAATGGTTTCTGCTAAAGTAGGGCCCCACCAGCCTCTAGCTCAGGGCTGGCCTGTAGTAAAGTGCTGATGAGAATTTGCTGAAATATACTGGCTGCCACAATGATGATGATAATTGTTAATGTAGAAAGCACTTACTATGCACTATGCCATGTGGTTACTGTTTCATAAGCAATATCTCACTTAACTCCCACACCCCTACTTCCAGATCTATCGGGTATCATTCCCATTTCATAGATGAGAAAACAGAGACATAGAGAGATAAAGTCATTTATCATTCTCATTTCATAGATGAGAAAACAGAGACATAGAGAGATAAAGTCATTTGTCTAAGAGATAACTATGTAGCTAGTAAGTGTCACTTATTATGTAGCTAGTAAGTATCAGTGCAAAGGGATGATATGGTGAGATGAAAGGGTGGGAGGGTGGATAGTTGGGTGGATGACTGAATGGATGGTTGGAAGCATAAATGAATGGTTGAGACACTTGTCTAAGGGACTCGGAATTAATAAAAGATCTTAATATCTATATCCCCATCAGCTCAGTCTTGTGTTAGCCAATTAAATGCAAAAATTAATCCAAGAAGATGAGTCCCCTTTCAAGCTATCAGCTTACATGGACAAGTTCACAGACAGCAGCCTTCACACACAGTCAAATTCTCACTACCAGGATTTAAGGGGACAGATACATACACACATGGACAAGAACAGACATCTGACATTGATACCCAAATAAAACCAATACAGCCTAGTTACACACACACACACACACAGATCCTGATACACTAAGAGGTAAAACAGATGCTGAGAAGCACACACTATCAGTAGGAGACACCAGCCCACTCAAGCAGATACAGACCCACACAGACTGGGACACGTGACGCGGGTCACACACATAGAGAATGGACAAGTGCTCTCTTGTGTGTCTCTCTTGTGTCTCTGTCACACACACACACATGCACACACACACTCACACACACTCACACACACACACACACACTCACACACACCAGTGCATACAAAGACCAGGATGTATGTTGCATTTAAAGCCAGATTGGATTCACTGAACACAAAGACATGCATCTTCCAAGGTCATATTCAGAGACAAGGTCATTCACAGACAAGGACACAGGTATGCAGAAGTGCCCATCTATTCAGAGACACACCCACAGAGATGTTTATGTTCACACACACACATATCCACACACCCCTACCCCAGCAGGCAGAACACAAACAGGATGAGTCTTTTTCTTATCAGCAGCAACCAGGGCTCTCTTGGGTTCAGCTACCTTCCAGCTGCCTCTCCCTTCCTCTAGAAAGGTGCTCACCTGAGTCTTGCTACACACAGAACATTTCGGAGCCACTTCGCTGCGCGCTTCGTCTTAGAGGACGGATGCTGAAGAGGAGGAGTTTCATCCATCTGTGCCGTTTTCTCTTGATGCTGCAAAGCTTGGCAGCCTCGCTCTCCCCTTCCCTTCCCGATCCTCACCCATCCAGCCTGCCTCTTAATCCTGCCCAAGGTTGTCTCAGCAACTTTCTCAGGCTCAGCCCTTCCTGCCCTCTCCCCAGCCTTGGCCCTTGCTGCCTCCCACCCCGGGCCCACAGCCTCCCATCTGGCCTCGGGACCCACGGTCCCCCCACCTCCTCCATTTCACCTTCCCACGGGACATTCTTTCTCAGCCTCCCCTGCCATTTGCGTTTTAGAAACAATCAGTGGCTTTTGGGTTCAAATCAGGATTTATCTGAAGAGAAGAGGGGGAAGCAACCCTCTAAATTCACTCCAATCTATTCCTCCCAGAGCAGTCCCAGAGATGATTTTTAAATGCAAATGTGAGGGCAGTGGCTTTATTTCATTTGCTGGTATTTATATCCCCAGGGCCAAGAACAGTGCCAGGCACATAGCATTTTCAGCTTAAATGTCACCTCTCCAAAGAAGCCTTCTTAGATCCCCTCGGGCTGGGTGAGATACCCTCACACACACGCATGCAGGTGCAAATACATGAACACACAGGCACTATAAATTACATACATACATATATATCTTACAAGTGATATATGATATATACACAATATGCCATACATATATATGTGTGTCTATCTATATTATTGCTGTTGTTTAGCTGCTAAGTCAAGTCTGACTCTATTGTGACCCCATGGACTGAAGCCTGCCAGGCTCCTCTGTCCATGGGATTTCCAAGAATACTGGAGTGGGTTGCCATGCCCTCCTCCAAGGGATCTTCTCCACCCAGGGATGGAACCTGCGTTTCCTGCATTGCAGGCGGATTCTTTGCTGCTGAGCGACCAGAGAAGCCTGTCTCTCTCTCTCTATTAATATATATACACACAGGCATGTATATTCTTAATCTAATCACACAAGCACTTTAATAGCAGAGCTTTCTCAGTCCAGGAAGTAGAAGGGAGGTGAGAGAGTTGCTAAGGAGGAGAAGTGTTCAACATCCTAATAACGATCTTGAAGATGAAGAGGCCATGTGCAAGGACCACAGACCTGCTTCTAGGAATGGCAAGTGACTTCTGGCTAAGAGCCAGAAAGGAAATGGGACCCTCAGTTCTACAGCTCCGAGGAACCAAATACTGCCAACAGCCTGAATGAGCTTGGAAGCCAATTCTTTTCAAGAGCCTCCAGATAAGATCCCAGTCTGGCCAATACCTTGTGAAGTCCTAGGCAAAGAACCCAGTCAAGCCTGCTCAGACCTCTGAGAGAATGGTAAACTAATAAATGGGTGTGTTTTTTTTAAGTCTCTTTGTTATACAACAACCAAAAACTAGTACATGTTATCTTACTTAATCCTCACCACCATCCAAAAGTGGGGCGGGGGTTGAATCCCCCTTGTACAGATGGAAAAAAGGCAGGTGAAGGGTAGCATCACAGTCTGGATTGAAACTGCTCTTCTTGCCATCTCAGCAGGCTGCTTCCTGAAGCAGATGTAGGAACAGCTGGGAAAAGTTAGACATCTGGGCCCAACTATGTAGGGACCTAGGTCTTGGGTCAAGGCCAGGGAATGGAGTGCAGGTTTTGAGTTATGAATGTGTTCACCTAGGGGGCTCTGCATTATCTGAGTGTGTGTGTGTGTGTGAGGGAGAGGGAGAGGGAGAGGGAGAGAGAGAGAGAGGAGAGGGAGAGAGAGAGAGAGAGGGAGAGGGAGAGGGAGAGAGAGTCCCTGGGGGTTTATACGTGGGTGTGTCTCGGTGAACATGTGAGTCTGGTGGAGTGTTTCTCAGTTAGCCTGTATGAGTCTGCGGGTGTCTATGCATCAGAATGTATCCATCACCAGGAGTGACTAAGTCTGTGCGACTGTGTCTGGGTGTGAACCTGTGTGTGCCCACTGAGGTGTGTCTGAGTCTGAGGGTGACTGTGTGAGTCCGATGGTGTTTGCCAGGGTATTTCTGGGTGTGCCCGAACCCCTGTGAGAGAGGTCAGTGTTGGAGGGGCACTGGCGTTTCTATGTGAAGGCCTGGTCACTATGAGTGTGTCACTGAGTAGGCGTGTCTGTGAGTGTGGATTCTCTGGATACGGTGGGATCATGATAGTGTGTGTGTCCATCTGAACTTCTCAGTTCGTGTGGGTTCCGAGGGTCTCCTGTGTGGCCATGGGTGTGCCTATTTGTTGCTCAGGCTGTGTCTGCAGGTCTCTTGGTGTGAATCCGTGTGTGTCCGTGATGTACCTACCTGCGGGGGTCTTAGGGGGTTCTGGCGCTTGGTTCTCCAAGTGTCGCTATGAGTGAGCCTGGGTGAGTCTCTCTGGGTGTGTAAATCTGAGGGTGTCCGTGGTGTATCTTGCACAAGTGGATGCAGTCGTGGGGGTGCCTGTTTGAGCTGCTCTGCGGGTTCACGTGTGAACCTGAGGGTCTCCAGCGCCGGTCACCGTGACTGTGTCCTTTTCGAGTGCGTTTCTGTCCCTGGGGTTGGCCAGTCTCAGGTGGGGACCGGACGCCTGGAATTCGAGGCGTCTGGGGGGTTCAGTGTGGGGGTGGGGACAGCGTGGGGCCGCACCCCAGGACTGGGGGCGCAGCAGTCGGGCGCGCTCGTCGCTCGGGGCGCGCACAACCTGCGGGCCCGGGAGGCGAGGAGGGGCCCCGCCCGCGTCCTCCGGCTCCCACGCCCCGCGCGCGGCGCCCCCTCCCCCGGGCGGCGCCGATTGGCTGCGGCGGCGGCTGGAGCCCGCCCCGCGCGGCCGGCTGGGGGCGCCGCGGGCCAGAGCGAGCTGCGCCGCCGCCGCCGCCGCCACCGCTGCCGCCGCCGCCGGGAGCACCGCGCGCCTCGGGCTCCGCGCGCCGCCAGCTCCCGGCCCGCCTGCCCACCCGCCGGCCCCGCCGCGCCCGCCCACCCCGCCGCGGAGTCCCGGCCCGTCCCCGGGCCGCCGCCACCACGCCGCGCGCCGTACTCCGCGTCAAGAATGGGGCGGCCAAGCTGCCCAAGCCGGCCGCCGCCGCCGCCGCCGCGGCCGAGGCGCCGGGCGCCGGCGCGGGCATGGAGCGCTCGCAGAGCCGCCTCAGCCTGTCCGCCTCCTTCGAGGCGCTCGCCATCTACTTCCCGTGCATGAACTCCTTCGACGATGAGGACGCGGGTAAGCGGGCTGCCCGCCCCCAACCCCCTGGGGGCGTCCCGGGAGCCGGATCCCGGGGCCCCGTCCCCGACCCAATGCGCCCTAAGAGGTGGCCACTCTTTCCTCCCCACCCCCAATCCCAACCACCCTCGGGGATGCGCCCCCAGGGTCTAATTTCCCACCCACGGGGCCTCCCGCCGCCCCCAGGGACCTGGATCCTGTGCATTCACCCCTTTTCCGCAGGTGGGCCCTTTGGGTCTCCTGGACTTAGCTATCCCTACTCACCTGCGCCTACTGAATGCTCCCATTCTTGTCCCTGGGTCCGACCTGCCGCCCTCCCCTAGCCTCCTGTAAGTGCCTCCTCCTCAGACCCCGGGGCTCTGGCCGCCTCACCCGCGGGGCTCCGACGCGCCCCCCGCCATTGGAGGTGGCGCGCAACCTTCCTGCTCCATCTTTGTCTTCGCTGCATCCTGAGACTCCCTGGGCCAGACACCTGCCCCGCGCCCAGGGCCTTGAGCGCCCCCCGGTTGTCTCTCCTTGTCCTCCCCCAGGGGCGGGGGTTTCGGGCTCCAGGACTGGGGTGGACCTTGAGGGGACCGGCCGGGGGACGGCCTTTCCTCTCGGTTCCTCCCGGCTGGTCCCGGAGGGAGGCTAGGGCGGCGCCGACTCTACACCTGCGCGCCCTGATCAGAGTATGCCCCTGATCCCGGGTGCTCTTGGGCCTGGAGTGGCCTTTCTGGGTGGGCTGGACCGGGCCATCATTCATCGACCCGAACCTCAGGCTCCCAGGCCTGCGCGCAACCTCAGCCAGAGCCCAAGGGGCGGGGAAATGTGGAGAAACCGGCTCCTGGCGGCCCTGGGACCAGACAGAGGAAACAGAAGGGCTTCGGATACGCTTTTGCGGTGAGGAAGCGAATCCACCAACAGGTGGGGTAGCTAGAGGGCTTTGGGTGAGAGTTCCCCAGAGTGCCAGAGAGGGAGTCGGAATCAGGTTCCGGTCTTGGGCTTGCTTATCTCCTTACTAGTCGTGACCTTGGGCGAGTCTTGCCGCCCCTAGCCTCCATATACTGATCTGTAAAATGGGATGACGGTACCTCCGACACAAGGTTAAGTTAAAAGTGTTTTGTACTCTGATCTGAGAGTATTTTAGTTCAGTGAGGGGATGAAAGGGGAGGGGAGTGTGTGGTGGGGAGGAGCAAAATGGTTTCCTAGACGTTTTGAGGAACTTGATGACAATGCGGATGAGTTCTCCCCCAAATACATACACGCACCATCCAAACATTTTTGTCCATAGTTTTAGGGAGTTCAAGGGCCCTGCTTAAAACTCTCTGCCTGCAGGGACGCTTATTCTAGTCAGCCAGTTATCTGATAAGCCTAGGATGGAGCGGTGGGTGATGGGTGCTCACCTCTTCCTGTTGGATCAGAGGCAAGTGGGGAGAAAGTTCTACAGCAGAATGTGTTGGCTAAGTGGATGAATGGGGGAGTGTGAGGCTGACCCCTGACACAGCTGTCTTGCTGTTGACCTGAAGAGGGGGTGGAGTGAAATGGTTACTGCAGAGCCAATTTACAGAATCACAGTTTTACAGAAAGAATAACTGAGGCTTCGCTTCCCCCTTGATGCAGCTGAGGGAGGGTAGTATTATTATTATTATGGACAAGGTAAGGTGAAGAGGGGTGGAGGGGTTCTCCTAACCCAGTGGCCTCCCCTGGAGCAAAATCAGAGAGAGGAAATCTGGCTCAACTCAGGGCTTGGGGCCAGAGCCCCACCTGCCTCGGTGGGCAGGCTCCCCTATCCCTCCCTTGATGTTCAAGGACAATCCTAAAGTTCAGCAGGCCACTTGGGTCTCAAAAGCCAACTGTCGCTGTGGTAGGGACAGTTGGTGTTTCTCCAGAGTCATGCTCCTTGTCATGATTCAGATGCTTTGGTTATTATCGTTGGTTGCAGGCGACTTACTCTGGTTTCACTTGAGTTACAATAGGTAACTTCATGCAATATTAGAGATTTTTAAAGGTCCACCTGATTTTTCCCCCCAGCAGATTTCTTCAAATTCTTAACTTTTTTTTCACTTGGGGGACCTCGAAATCGTCTTGTCCAACATCTCTTTGCCCCCAAATGGATGTGTGTGTGTTTGTGTGTGAGATTGAAGTCCCTGTGTGTGTGTGTATAACCCAAGGTCACCCAGTGAGTCGGGCATAGAGCCGAGACTAAAATCAGGTTTCCGGTTCTCTTTCCAGTAAAGCACTAGTCCTGTCTCTGAAGGATGATTTTTTTTTTTTTAAAGTCAGATCTCGCTGTATAGAAAATGGTTCCCAGGTGAAGAGGCCCCAGGGAGCAGCCAACAGCCAAGAGTTTGGTTTCGGCGTCTTGTGCTCAACTGCTCATCTTAAGGGATGCTTCAAATTTGGGAGGGGGAGGAAGAAAGTGAAGTTTCATTTCCGGAAGGCTAATGAACGTCTGGTGAGAATCAGAAGTAGGGAACGTCGGCTTGGTTCTTAATTTTTCTTGTTCTTCTCAAAGTCATTAATTTCCTCCTTTAGAAAAGAAGCCTTTTAGATTTATTCTTTTAGAGCGGCGCTGCACTGAACTAATTTCAAAAAGCAGTTTGAATATGTCTCAGTTAGTGGACAGAGACTGCTCTAGTTGGAGGGCTGTCAGAACTGACCTGACTCTACCTTTCTCTTTTCTGTTCCCTCACCTGGCCGGTTTCATGCCCCTCTCTGTTCCCGGTGGCCCAGAAGGGCCCCTGATGGTCCTCTGGCTTATCTAGGGTCCTCCCTTTGTTGCTGCTTCCACCTCCTATCCACTGCATCTTTTTCATCAACTCGATTGACTCAGAGCCATCTTCAGAGCTTGTATGCTACCCTTCAGCTGGTTTCCTGAGAAACTGTGAGGAGGAGACTTTCATTAGCCTTAACTGGGCCAGAGCACTTTCCTCCCTTGAGCTTGGGAGCCTTGGACATTTTGTCAGCAAAGGAAGCTGCCCCTTCCTCCCCTTTCTAGCCATCCTGGGGCTCAGGAGGCTTGTCACTGTGGGTTCCTAGAATTCTTCCCAAGAAGCATCTCTTCCCCTGTGCACTCTGAAACCACTTCTTAACACTGCTTTGCCCCTTTTTATAAAGATATTGGGGCTTTAAGCCCAGGTTGGATGCATGAGACAAGTGCTTGGGGCTGGTGCACTGGGAAGACCCAGAGGGATGGGATGGGGAGGGAGGTGGGAGGGGGGATCAGGATGGGGAACACATGTAAATCCATGGCTGACTCCTGTCAATGTATTGCAAAAACCACTACAATGTTGTAAAGTAATTAGCCTCCAACTAATAAAAATAAATGAAAAAAAAAGCAGGCAAAAAATAAATAAATAGATAATTATTATTAATTAAAAAAAAGATATTGGGGCTTTAGAGAGGCATGCTTTTGGGAGGCATTTTTCATGCTTGTGTCTTCATGGCTCAACCTGACTCGTTCTGGCTTTGTAATTGAGGAGGGGTGGGGCAGCGGGGAGTTAGACATGTGACCTCTGCTTTCTTATCTATGTCAGGAAGAAAATAAGAGTATGGACCACAGAGGGTAAACATTTTTTAAATGATTCCTTCTGCTAAGTATTCTCCTGGGCACTTTCAATATTGCTTTCTTTCCTCACAGCAAGTCTATAAAATTAACATTTGACAGTCCCCATTTTCAAATGGGAAAATTGAGACACAATTCATGTTAACATCCCCATTTTTCAGAGGAGAAAACTGAGACACAGAGAGAGTATTCACTCAAGGTCACTGGACCAGGAAATGAGGGAGGTAGGATCTGAACTTGAGCAGTCTGCCTCAAGCATCTATGCTGTTGATTGTTACGCTGTGTGTGCAGAGGGCAGAGTACAGCGCCTGACACTAGATGGGCTCTCAGTAGCTGTTAGCTATTAATCTTTCTTTTTGCCAAGAAGTAAGGCTTGTTTCTGAGCAAGATTGTAAAAAGGAATCTGTGGGTTTGAGGCAGGGGGGAAGCCTGGTTCTCAAAACGTTAGCTTATAAGCTAATTTTATTACATTATTACAGCTATTAAGGCAGAATTGGGCCCTCCTTCTTGGGAGGGGTTTAAAGAAGGGGATTTGGGGTACTTACATGTGGAACAAGAGGGTGGGGAGCACCCAGCTCCCCATGTCCCTGTTCTCTTCAACAGTTCGTTTTTATCACATCTACAGTCCCAGACCTGCCAGTCTGCCTTGGGGCATGGCTGGGGAGTGTGTCTGGAGAGTGTCTCCAGTTTCCAGCAAATGCCAAAGGGGGTTGCTCCATCAGGGTCTGAAATTGAGGATGGTGTCCCTGAGTCTGACCAAGTGGTTTTGGCGTCCAGTTCTCCCCCACCCGCTCGGGAGAGGGGCGGAGAAGATGGAGCAGCCAGCTCCGATTTGCCCATAGGATGCTTCGATCCAGTGCAGGGAGGAAGTTGCCATGGCAACACCGGCCGGCTACCGGTCCCTCTCCTAGCAGTTCGGGCCACATCTCTGAGCTGGAAAGCCCTTCATGGTACCGCCTTCTTCCGATCAGGCCAAATCTGGTGGGTGGGGTGGCCTGGTGGCTGGGACCTACCAACTAGTGCCGAAACCCACTCCCCTTATTTTTGGACGGAGGGAAGATGGAGGGGGCTGTCTGCGTTACCTCTCCTGGCTGGTGGGGAGGAGATAACTCAGGTCTCGCCAGACAGATCTCTGCAGGGGGACCGAGAGCTCCAAATCCCGCCCCCACCCCAGGCACCTGGAATGACCTGCCCTGGACTCCCCCTCCCTTCCCCAATTTTCTCCTCTTGGCAGAGTTTTCTTTCCCAGCCCCAGTGCTAACTTTTGTCCTTGAAATTTGACCTGAGCTTTTTCTGGGAAACAAAATGTCCTGCTGAACCACCCCTTCCACCCTGAGGTGGTGGGAACAGAGGACTTCGGCCCTAAAGGGGGGCTGGGGCTGGGTGGATGAGGGGGAATGGTGAGGGGAGGAGCCTGAAAATATCCTTCAGGATCGGGGCCGCTGGAGGGCGCAAGGTGGAGGTTCGGAAGCCTCCATTCCCACCTTCATCCCTGGGGCACGCCACTTCCTGTCCCCCCCTCTGCTGCTTTCCCTAAGTTACCACCAAGTGCTGTAATCTCCTTTATGGGCTGGGAATTGGGCAGAACTCTTCTGGATTTGGATAACTGAGGCACAGTAAAGAATGGAACCAGCTCTTCTCATAGTTCAGGCTGTGGGTGGGGTGAGAGTGTGGACCCCAAACTCCGCTGTCTTGAATGACCCTGAAAGATGCATCTCAGAAAAATAGCATGCACAGGAATCATCCTTTCCCCCAGTGCACAGCTCACTGGCCTCCAGATCTGTTCTGATGCTGTTAGAGCTCTTGCGGAAAATTCTCTCCTCCCTCTCTGGCGCCCCCTCTTCCTTGTCCCCAGGCTGCCAGACTCATGGCTGCAGCTTCCTCGGCGTTTGCAGCTATCAGAGAGGCTCCCTGCTTGTGTTGGTGGGAAGGGAAAAGGAGGGACCCGTTGCCTTGTCTCCCTTTGAGAACTCTGCGCTGCCTTCCTCCTTACCCACCTCCATCCAGAGGTGAGCCTGTTCCGACTGAGGGCTGGGAGAGTGCAGGGCGGAGAGGTGGAGACCAGATGCGAGCCATCTGACCCTCTCTCTCATCTCAGGGCCCTTCTCCTCTCTGCTTCCCCTAACATCTCTTCACGGTGGCCTTAACAACCATCGCTTCAGCATGTCTTTTAAGAATTGTTGGAAAGGCACCAGTTTTGGAGAATGTGCTCAGAAGGGTGTAGACGCCCCCCCCCACACGCTGTCATCTGTGTACCCCTTCCCCCCACCTTGGCAGTCAAGCCCGCTGTCTTCCTGTCGAAGCTCCAGTTCCCACCCTCACCCCCAGTCCTCTGGAATGACCAATGGGAATTTCCTCCCGGTCCCTCCCCTCCCCATTTACTCGATGGGGCGTGGATTTGACTCTACTTTGGTGTTAGGGCCTCAGGCAAATCCCAGGCCTCAGTTTCCCTCTCTTGAAAAAGGGGTTAATCATCCCTGTCTGCGCATGTATCAGGATTGTAAAAATAAAAATGGTTGAAGGGCTTGTTCTCTTGTGCTCAGTGCCTTCCTTAGTCTCCCTGAATCTTACAGCAGCCAGAAGGGGTAGCTACTGTGTCGATGTACCCATTTTGCAGATGAGGAAAAGCCAGGCAGCTTGGTGTAGTTTTGTGACTTTCTTGGGTTGCACAGTAGTGATTTAAACCCAGGCGTGTTTGACTCCAGAGACCATCCTCTGCCTCCTGGCCTGAAATGAGATTTCAGGGGGGAAAGGGCAGTGTCAGGCCTGGCGGCTGTGCTTGGGCTGGCAAAACAGCCACTGACAAAGGCAAGGGTGTGTGGGCCTGTTCAGCTTCAGATGTGCCCCTCTGGGATCTGCCAGCACACTCCATTCCACCCCAACTCACTAGAGTGCCTTCCTGCCCATCGGTTCCTGGATGATCCCCGTCACGGGGCTGCCTGGCCTCCTTGAAGAATCCAGTTGTCTGCCCCAGCCCTGGGGGCCGATCTATCACCTGCCTCTCCAGACCGATGTAGGCCAATGCTGGATTATATTTAACGCTGTGCTATTTCCACTTGACAGCTCCGGAGCACCGTCCCCCCTCCCCTTTTCTCCTTCCTCCCCCCTCCCCTTCTGATTCACTCGGAAACTGACAAGGCTGATGTCAGCGCCTTATTCTTAGCCCCCGTAATTGTAACTGCATTTAGCAGTGCGCACTTCATTAACAGTTTCTGCGACGGGGGAGTGAGATGAGTGCGTGGCTGGGCAGGGATGCGGGTGGGGGTGGGGAGGGGGCAGCTGCTGCAGAGACCCTGGCCAGGTGCCTCTTCTGGATGGACCAGCTGGGCGGCTTCCAGGCCTGGCTTTCCAAGACTAGCAATCTTGGAAGGCCCCTTGGAGAGCATCTAGTCCACGCTCTTCATTAGGCAAGGAGGGAAACTGAGGCTCTGAGAGGCAGAGCACCTTGCCAGGGTCGCATGTTAAGGATCCAGGGCTCTGGACTTTGAGTCTAGGTTTTCTTCTTTGGTGTTATTATTTCTTCAACTCATATTTAATTAGCTGCTCAGTGCCAAACATCTCTTTAGGTGCTGGGGCTATATCTGGGGAACAAGTCAGGCAGTTTCTGCTCTTATGGAGCTATGTTCTGGAGTGGAGGAGACAGATAATAAACAGGGAAGCAATTAAGCAATAAATAATTTCAGACTGTGTTAAGTGAAATGAAGACAGGTTAATGGGATAGGACATGAAGTAAGGTAGTCAGGAAAGGCTCACTGAGGAGGTGACAGGTGAGTTGAGGCTCTACATGACAAAGAGCCAGCCATGGGAGTATGAAGTGCGAAAGGGACTTAGGTGTAGGGAACAGGTGGTGCAAAGGCCCTGAGGTCAGCATGAATGTGGGTGTTTAGGGAACAGACAGCAGACCACTGTGATTAAGCTGCATGAGGGGAGGCAAGGTCAGAGAAGTAAGCTGGGGGCACAGGTGAGCCTTGTAGACAGGAACAAGGAATATGAGTGTGGGTAACTGAGGTTCAGAGTGGGAAGGAGAAAGACCCTCAGCTGGGTAAAGTCAGAAGCCAAGAACTCCCGCCTCCTGAATCCCAGTCTTTTGAGTTCCTTAGACACAGGTGACTTTAAATGCGTCATGTGGCTTCTTTTCCCATTGTAGCTGGAAGGTAGTGTGGAGTCTGGGCTGCTTCTGCCCCGGCAGGCTCTCCCTGCCTGCCCCGCCTCTCCTCCTCAGCTCTCATCTGACCCAGCTGTATCGCTTCTCAGGCTGATATAGCTGGGAAACTCTGGGGAGCTTCCAGGGTGGGACAGAAAGAACGTAGCTTTGGAATCCAACACACCTGCATTTTTATCTCACCTCTGCCATTTCTAAATTGTGTGACCTTGGGCCAGTGGCTTCAGCTCTCTGGGACTCAGTTTCTTCTTCTGTAAAATGGGGGCATAATAATGGTAAGTTCTTGGACTTCCCTGGCTCTCCCATTAGTGATTAAGTCTCTGCGTTTCCACTGAAGGGGGCATGGGTTCGCTCCTTGGTTGAGGAGCTATGATCCCACATGCTGTGTGATGTGGCCAAAAAAAAAAAAAAGTAAGTTCTTTAAAAGGTTATTGTAGGGAGTAAATTGACATAATGCACAAAACACACCTACCTCAGAGCTGGGCATGTGGTCCTCAGTTGTAAGGACCAATGAGATTATGGGTTTAGTCCTGTGCACATAGTGGGTGCTCAGTTAGAGGTGACCACTGTCATTGTGGTTGTTCCTGTTGAGTCAGAATCCTCAAGTTGACTTGTTGAAACATAGATTGCTGGGCCTCTCTCCAAGTTTCTCCTTTAATCTGGGTTGGGACCTAAAAATCGTATTTATTTAAAAAAATTTTTTGGATGCACCACACAGCATGTGGGATCTTCGTTCCCCAACTAGGAATCAAACCCACTCCCCTTGTGGTGGGACCTCAGAGTCTTAACTGCGGGATTGCCAAGGAAGTTCCTGAAAAATCTCATTGCTAACAAGTTCCCAGGTGATGCTGATACTGGTCCAGACCTACTTGGAGAATCACTGGGCTAGAGAAAAAAGCTGGAGAAAAAAGCTGGAGAGGAATGAAGGGTTCTTCTGAACTTGGGATGTTTCCTTAGATGTCTTAGATGCTTGGGACATTGGGTACCAGATTCGGTACCCGGGTGTAGTCTTCAGGCACACCTGTTTCCATCACAAGGTCTCAGATCAGATGAGTCTCAGCTGCTGCCCTGCTTTGCACCAGGTTTAATGTGAAGGACCCCATCAATCCTTTTGGAAGCCATCGGTATAAATGATAAATGAGTCGACATGAATAACACATCAACCCATAATATCCTTTTGTGACATATTGGCCTCAGACAGCTCTGGAGATTCTGAGGGGCCCAGGCCTAGCTCCTTTTACCAAAAGGAATAGGATGCCACCCCTTTCTTGCATTGAGGAAAGGCAGAACTATGTGTTAAAACCAGGAGGTTCACTTGAGGACAGGTCTCCACTGGGAAGAAGTAAATTAAAGGAGCCATCAATGTAAAACGGTAAAAAGTAGGGAAATTCTACCGAGGGACTTTACTGAGTCAGTTTATTTAGATGTTTCTAAGAAAGGGGTCGCTGGTAATTTCTTAGGGAAGGTTGAGGTTTAGCTCAGATTCGAGGCGTGGCGGGGACAAACTTTTTGATAAGAATCTTATCCAGTCCGACAAAATTCAGAGTCTGAAGACAAAGGCATTCACCAATACATTCCAGTTGTGATTTGTCCTCAACTGATGGGAAGGACTCTTCCAAGAGGGGTGGCTCAGGATTGCAAAAGAGCATGGACTTTCGAAGCCCCCAAACCCAGGTTTGAATCTCTGCTGCATCCTAGCTATGTCTCTCGACGTGTCACTCTTCTGGACCTCAGCCTCATCGTTTGTCAGCTGGAGTGAGTAACTCTACCTTGTGAGAATGAGGGAAAATGCTAGTGTGGCGCATAGAAGGCGTCTGGGCTGCTGCAGCGCTGCCTTTCCTGCTGTTGGAGACATCCTGGGTGCAGGAGGGGCAGGATGGTGGGAGTGCATTCCCTGCGGTTGGGACTCCTGGCTCGGGTCCCGAACACAAACACAGTTGGTATTTACTGTGTGCCTGGTGGAGCCTGAGAAGCTGCATTAGGAGTCAGGAGAAGAGGTCTCCATTCAGCCACTGGATCGCAGCATCTCCTGAAGCCACTTCGCATTTTCTTTTGGGCCTCTGAATCCCCGTTTTCAGAGCGAGGTGTCTAGTGGGCTTGGTTTATGTACAACTGGAGTCTCCCAACCCTGCATCTCCTCCTCGGTGTTCTTCCCCTACCTGTTTCTCTCTAGTTGATTCTTGGCTGATGGGTCATTGAATACCATTATTTTTAAATGAGTCTTCCCTGTAGCTCAGACTGTAAAGAATCTGCCTGCACTGCAGGAGAGCTGGGTTAGATCTCTGGGTCGGGAAGATCCTTTGGAGAAGGAAATGGCAACCCACTCCAGCATTCTTGCCTGGAGACTCCCCTGGACAGAGGAGCCTGGCGGGCCACAGTCCATGGGATCACAGTTGGACACGACTGAGCGACTAACGCTACTACTACTTAAAATTCAAAAAAATTTTTTCTTTTGGCTGCACTGGGTCTTCGTTGCTGTGGGCAGGCTTTCTCTGCTTGCGGTGAGCAGGGACTCCTCTGGAGTGGCAGTGTGGAGGCTTCTCTTGTTGCGAACAGGCTCCAGGCACGTGGGCTCAGGAATTGTGGCTCACAAGCTTTGTTGCCCCGTGACATGCAGGATCTTCCTGAAGCAGGGATCAAACCCGTGTCCCCTGCGTTGGCGGGCGGATTGTTAGCCACTGGACACCGGGGAAGTCCCTGGACACTTTTTAAAAGAATGAGTATTATTTGGATTAAGTAATATATGCAGATGGTACATTTTAGAAGCACAAAAATTACCCAGCTTAAAAGGGCCCCAGGCACCTCCGTCTGCTGGGTCTCCTGTCCCCTCCCCTGGACAAACACTGTTTCCGGCTCTCACAACCCTTTATGCTGCCCTTACTGACTGCAGCTTGTTATGTGGTGAAAAGCCAAACAGCATCAAAGGACACCCAGGGAACCGTCAGTCTCCCTCACACCTCAGCTACCTTGTCCCACTCCCATAACCCACCATCTTGCTCATTTAGGTTACCAGTTTTTTTCTTTATATTCCAGTTAGCAAATTCCTATTAAGTTGTTATGCTGGTGCCAGGTTCGATCCCTGGGTTGGGAGGGTCCCCTGAAGAAGGGAATGGCTACCCAGTCCAGGATTCTTGCCTGGAGAATTCCATGGACAGAAGAGCCTGGCAGGCTACAGTCCATGGAGTTGCAAAGAGTTGGACACGACTGAGAGGAGACTCTGGCGGTGCCCAGTCCTGTGAGGATTCCAGAGTTGTCAGGTGATACCCACTACGGATCACCAGAGCGGTGGTTATGGTACACACTCCATAGCCGGATCTCCTGGGTTTGAAGCCTGGCTTTGCCACTTAATGCTGCGTGATCTTGAGCAAGTTACTTCATTGAGCCGCAGTTTCCTCAGCTGCGAAAAGGGCTAGTAATTGCTCCTTCCTGCCTTGAAGGTGTCGGGAAGATGAGTGCATATTTGTGACATGCTTTGTGGAGAGCCCGCCCGCAGTAAGGGTGTATTCAGAGTATTAGCTATTACTGTCTCAGAACCTTTAAGTCTCTTGAAGTCCTCTCACCGAGGCCCAGACGGGGGTTGTGAGGTTTGTCCAAAGCCTCGCAGCAGGTCTCTGGCAAAACCAGGGGCAGAACGGATGTCTCTGGATGCCAGCCAGGGCCTCCTTCTCTCCCAGGTGACCCAAGTGGCCAACCTGGACCCTATCGGCTCCCGAGGCTTCCAGTCCATTTCCTGCATTTCCAGACCTCGGGGTCCCTGAGAAATGCCGCTTGGTAGTCGCCTTGGGAGCAGGTGGGAGGACGTGTCCTTAATTGGGGCCTGGAATGGAAATTCATTAGTTCCTCAGCAAATGCCCCAAGAAACATCTCTCATCTGCCTGGGCCCAACACCAAGACTGGACCAGGGGCCTCAGGGGCCCACCCAGACTCAGCCAACCCACCCTTCAGCCATCTGGCCCCTGGAAGCTGCAGCCACTTCTGCTTAGCTTCTTTTGGTTGTGCTGAGTCTGGGGAGAGGGACCCCTAGGCTGGGGAGCCTGGTCCTGATGGGAATCAGGTGGGTGCTGCGAGGGAGGGAGAAATGAACACATCCGGTGTTCTTAGACTCCTCTCGGTGGCCTTCAAATTGAAAAGATTATAAAAGATGGGAGAATGCCCTCCTGCTCCCACGGTCTTGGGCTGAGACGTAGCTTCCTGTGCAGGTGACACGCAGTGATCTCAGCTGAGACCAGGATGCAAGATGAGCAGGAAAAGAAGCAGTTGGGGACGTCCCTGGTGGTCCAGTGGTTAAGACTTCACCTTCCAGTGCAGGGGTTACGGTTCAGTCCCTGATTCGCGAGCTCAAATCCCACATGACTTGTGGCCAAAAAAATCAAAACATAAAACAGAAACAATATAGTAGCAAATTTAATAAAGACTTTTAAAGTGGTCCACATCAAATAAATAAATAAAAGCAGCTAGTAATGGTCACTGTCCTCCAGGCCAGCCTCAGCCTGACCCAGGGAAAGCTCTGGAGGGCAGACGGCATCAGAAGGTTGATCAGCCTTCTGTCCTACCGTATCAGACAGTCATGGGCTGTGGACAGCCCCACCTGTGGAGGTTGGGGACATAACTGGGCAAGGCAGCTCAGATCTGTTCAGAGAAGTTCTCCAAGGAAGGGGCAGCTGGGAGTCAGGATGGCAGAAATTCACAGCAGCTGTGGGATAGGTGTCCTTGGAGGGGCTCTGGCTGGGCGGGTCCACCCATCCACTGTCTGGGAACTTCTGGCGACAGAGTGGGGAGAACAGGTGTGGCCAGCTCTGTGCTGGGCAGTGTCCACCCCTGTTACAGGTCACCTTCTCTACAATCCTGCAAGGTGTGCATGGTCATAGGGCTAGGTGGGGCTGGAAGAATCAAGTGTCTAGATGGATTCCTGGCTTGGCCACGGTCAGGCTAGTGAAGGGTAGGACAGGGCTTCAATCCCAGTGTGTATGAGTGTGTGCGCTCAGTTGGGTCCGATTCTTTGCAGCCCCATGGACTGTAACCTGCCAGGCTCCTCTAAAATATTGGAGCAGGTTGCCATTTCCTACCCAGGAGATCTTCCTGACCCAGGGATCGAACCCCAGTCTCTGGCATCCCCGCATTGGCAGGGGGATTCTTTACCACTGCACCAGGCCTGCCTCCAACACTTCTGATCTTTACAACACTCTGTACTAGACCTCCCTGGTGGTCCAGTGGTTGAGAATCCGCCTTCCAGTTCAGGGGACGTCGGTTCAATCCTGGGTTGGGGAGCTAAAATCCCATGTGCTGCACGGGACAGCCTGAAAACTAAGAAAATAAAAACAGTCTGTGTTGCAGTTGATTCTGTTCATGACTATAGATGTATATTTTGTGCTTCCCAGTGGGTTTCTTTCCAGGTACCCCTTTGAAAGGTGTCTGTCTTGGTTTTCTCTTTTGCACCTTGCAAAGATAAAAACCTTTTGGGCCTGACAGAGCATGTTTGCCTGTTTGATCTCAGCTGAGCCTCATGGAAAATCGGTTTGGTTTCCAGAGAGGTGGGCGGGGGCCCTGACAGGCTGCTTGAGGTGAAAGACTAAGGGGTAGCTGATTTGTCAGGGAATGAGCCAGGAATTTGTCATAAGAAAACCTAGGCTTGAAACCTCATTTTTCCCCATTTGCCAGCCGAGTGAACCTGGGTAGGTCTCTTTGAGCCCTGCTTTCCTCTTTAGGTGAAACAAGTCCCTGACTGTAAGCCTTGGGTAGCCTGGCAGGTGTTCTAAGGACATTGCATGTAGCAATTACCTGGCAAGGCTTTGACTGGGGGTGGGGACAAGGAGTCCAAAACCCAGAGCAGACCTCTGCTGTGTGTGTGCAGAAACAAGAGTCAGATCAGGGCGTGCCTGTGAAGTGGGCTCAGTGACGCTCGTCTTGCTGTCCTAGCTTGTGTTTCCCATGAAACAAGCATTTGAGTACAAGTATTAGGTTGGGATCTTCCCTGGTCATCCAGTGGCTAAGACTCCATGCTCCCAATGCAGGAGGCCCGGGTTCCATCCGCGGTCAGGGAACTAGATCCCACATGCTGTAACTAAAATATCCTGTGCGTCACAGCTGAGACCCGATGCAGCCAAATAGATAAATATTTTTTAAATTATTACGTTGAACCATAGGAAACTGCCATTTGTGGGAGTCGAAACAGTCGAATAGCAGTTGTATGTGGTTTATGTGGTTCCTGACGGTGATGGATGAATCTCTGGGAGGGGAGTGAGAAAGGCAGTCAGTATTATCAGCCATGTTACCCCTGGCCAAGGGCAACCGAGTCAGGTTGTAGCAGGGGCTGTGGGAGGTGATATAACAGGGCTCAGCAAACTTCTGTAAAAGACCAGACCCTGGATGTTTTAGTCTTTATGAGTCACAAGGTCCCTGTCTCAGCTGCTCAATTACACAGTTGGAATGCAGCCAAAGACAGTATATAAATGGGTGTGTGGGGCTGTGTTCTAATAAAACTTTATTTACAAAAATGGGCAGTGAGCTGGATTAGCCCATGGGCCTTAGTGTGCAGACTCCTGGAGTAGAACATGTACCTCTGTTATCTCACCCAGGAGTGAGGGAGCTGGGGTGTTTTATACAACCCCCATCGGGCACTGGTTGAGGGGTGGGGATAGGGTGGGTGCCAGGGCTTGTCTGAAACCCTCAGCCAAGAAAAACAAGGGCTGGCCCCAGGAGGTCAGGCCAGCGGTCACTGAAGTGGGAAACGGTGGATGGGGTAGGGGACAATGACTCTTGCCAGCTCTAAGGCCTGACTGTGTTTGGAGAGTGTATCAGAGAGAAAGTGGCAAGATGAACAGGAAAATGAATTTCTAGGAGGGCCAGATGATTTAACTTTGTATTTCTAGCCTTTTCAGCCAGTTGTTACTTCCAGGCAAAAATCGGCTCCTCCATTCTTGGCAGTCCTGTTAGCATTTTCTACCTCCCGTGCCTCTGCTTCGGAATTTCATCTTCCAAGGTGCCCTTCCCTTCCCTTTCAGGGCTCCAGTGTCACCTCCTCCAGGAAGCACACCTCTCTTGTCTCAGGTGGAGTTGATTGTTCCTCCTGGGTGTTCACCTGAGCGTGTTTTCTCTCTCTCTGGCAGTTACAAAGTCTGGCTGATACCAGTTTTCACTGCCACCCTGAGAGTCCTTCCAGGTCAGGGACTGTGTGATTCTCAGCCACACTCCAGTGGGGGCACTGATTTGGGAAGGGTGGAAATGAACCTTCCCCTGCCTGCCTCCCACCCTCCCTCCATCCTCTCCCCTCCGTGTCTCCCTGTTCTCCAGTAGTTGCTGATGGCCAGGCCCTGTCCTAGGTGCTGATGAATCAAGACAAGCCCAGTCTTTGCCTTCATGGAGTTTACAGTCTGGTGGGGGTAGGAGTGGGGTTAGACATTCGAGAACCCAAAGGAACAATGAATAATTTGATCATTACTGTGCTAAGTGCCATACATGTCAAGTGCAGGGTGCGGGGGGATCGTGGAGCTGGAAGAAATGACCTGGAGGAGGGGCAGGAAGGAGGCAGCTAAGCTGAGACTTAAGGCATGAGTGGAGTTGGCCAGATGAAATCAGGGGAGGGGAGGGAAATGAGACAGAATGACTTGGGAGTCAGTTATGGGAGTTGGGGGTATCGAATCCTGGATTCTGTCAGTCTGTGTGGCTGTCTCCCCCACCCCCGAATCTGTCTCTCTCCCTCCTCTTTCTCTCTAACATGCACACATACACACCTGCATAGGGGAGGAAATACTAACTGTAATTGCTGAATTATGGACAGTTTTTGTTTTATAGTTTGCACTTCCTTGGTATTTTCCACAGTGGATGTGTCATGGCAATAAATGAAGTCTTCAGCATCCAGAGACCACACTCCCACTGGTAGTTGTGTGACCTTGACCATGCTGTCTAATCACTCCTGCTTCTGTCTCTTGCTCTATAAGATGAAGACAGTGATGATTAACACATGGTTCCCATCACATCACATCCTGACACTTCACCTCCCTTAACTCCTAAGAGCCTCAGCTACTCTGTGAAGCAGGTACTGTCACCGTCCCTATTTTTTAGATGAGGAAACAGGCTTGGAGAGGTGAAGCATGTTGCTCAAGAGGACACCATTAGAAAGCGTCAGAAGCGGCATTGAAACCCAGATGTCTGACTCCAGAGTCTGAGCTTATCCACGTGACTCTGCCACCTGCCTCACGGAGTAGGGATGAGAATCCGTGAAAGGACACCTTTCAAGCCCTTAGCACAGTGCTCGGCACACAGTTAATGTGCTGTAGATATTAGTGCATTATTATTATTAGCAGCTGTGCCAAGGCCCTGGGGTAGGAGGGGCATATGGTTTCAGAGGCACATGTGCTTAGTGAAGTACCAGGACTGGATCATGCTAGGTCTTTAAAGTCAAGAATCTTGGCCTTAAACTTCAGGACAATTGAACACCTGTTGGGTTTTTGTAGCAGAGAGATGACAGACTCAGATCTGGGGCTTAAAAAGACCTCCGTGGCTGCAGATTGGAAGGATGGAGCCAAGAGGCCCAGAGAGGCTCCCTTTAGTGATAATGACACTCCTCAAGTGGGTCGGACCATCCCAGCGTGGACTCCTCAGACCCTAGCTGTGATGACGTCCGGCTGACCAGGCTGGCCGTGTGGGTCAGAGCACACGCCAGGAAGTCAGGAGCGTGTCACCAGGCTGGTCTGGTGATGCGGGGCGGCTGGGAAGTGCCAGTTTGAAGGCAGGAACAAATTACTCTCCTGGAGACGAGGCCGGGCCAGTTCCTGTCGTGTTGCATTATTAAATTTGTAATCTTCATTCTAATACTTCCCAGCAGTGAATAAGAACCAAATTTAAAATGCCGGCTTTACATTTCTGGAATGAAGCCCTTTGTCAGGGACTCTTGAAACCCATAATTTCTCTCCAGAGGTGAATGTCTACATCCTTAAAAAAATTAAAAAAAATAATAAAGGAAAACCACCCTTTAGTTAAAGGTTGGGTTTTAAGGGTTGTCTGCAACCCTGGCCCTGGCAAGAGTTGAGAGTGGGGTGTGTTATGTTTCCAGCCCTAGAGAAGCCTCGGAGTAGGACGGGGCCTACAGGTGCCCTGGGCCTCCCAGGATATTTAAACCCCTAAATCTGGGCCTTGCTAGGAAAGAAAAGTGGGAGAAGCCGCGTGCCCACCTCAGCCCTAAACCTGTGGGTTTGTGAAAGGGTTTGGTTAAACGCTGGACTTTAGTCTTTAGGAGGACTGACCTGTGTCAGGCTCTGACGTGTTTTCTCGTGACCACTTTGGTGGGTGCTCAACCTGACTGCTAGTTGAACCATGGGCTGCGTTGTTCCTGCCTTTGATCCTGGTGAGAAGGGCTCTGATCTGGGGTCCCCAGCGCTGTTGGGTCTGTCTCCAGCCCTCCTCACTGGGTGAGGAATCTCTGGGGCAGTGGGTTCATGCCCACCTGGACCCCTCTTTCCAGGCCACATTCCAGCTATGTGGGACCCTGGAATTCCCCATCCAGATGGCCCTGAGTCAGCATCTGGGGTGCCTGCCCAGACCCCTCCCCTAGGCCCGTCCTCTGTCCCTGGTGTCCTGACACGTGGCCCCGAAGTAGCTGTGTGTGGAGGTGAGAAGAGCACAGGTGTAGAGAGGGGGCCTCCGGATTCACGGGAGGGGATGAAGGGAAGGGGGGCAGTGCTGAAGGGCCCATCGTGTTCACCCCTCTCTCCATATTCAGCCGTGGAACTCTGAGGCGTCTAAATCTGACCCTGTCCTGGCCTTCAAGGTCGTTATGAAGGCATACTTGTCAGCCTGGAAGGATAGAACATGTTTTACTTAAGAGCTTGCTTTATAACTTTTAGGTGTTAGAATAAGTGTGACCTACCGTCCTTTCGCCCTGGGCCCCACACTGTTGGGTGGTGACTTGCGTCATCCTTTGAGCTGAGGCTGAGAGCTGCCCAGGGGTGGCGCATCCCCTCCTGGTGCCATGCGTGGGCCCGGGTGCACAGACATGGTTTGCACAGCATGCTTGTACCAGGTAGACAAAGACACCGCCACCCCCCATTCCAGGTGATTGAATTTAACATAGTACTGCCTCCTGTGACTTCCCTGGTGGTCCAGTGGCTCAGGCTCCTAATGCAGAGGTCCTGGAGTTGATCGCTGGTCAGGGAACTAGATCCTACACGCCACAGAGAAAATTGAAGATCCCAAGTGCCTCAACTGAGACATCGAGCAACCAAAATACAAAAAAAATAGTGCCTCCTGTAGGACGGGCTCCCCAACCTCTGGGATCTAAGGCCTGATAATCTGAGGTGGAGCTGATGTAGTAATAGAAGTAAAGTGCATAATAAATATAATGCACTTGAATCATCCTGAAACCATCCCTTCTACCCTGGTCTGTGGAAAATTGTATTCCATGAAACCAGTTCCTGGTGCCAAAAAAGTTGGACTGCTGCTGTAGGAGGATGAATTAGAAGAAGGCTTCCCCTTCTCCAGCGCCTGTGGGGTGTGCTGCCTGGCCACTGAAAACAGGCTGTATTTCTGCCCACCTCAATTGGGCACCTTTGTGCAGGAGCACCTTGTTCAGTGGTCCAAAGTGCTCCCTGGACCTGAACCAGAGAGGGTCCCAGAGCAAGACCAGAAGGGAAACTGCTGAGACTCCAAGGTCCCAAGGTAGTCATTTTACATTTTCAATAATCGTCCTCATCCTGATAGCAAATGTTTACTTTGTGTTTCTTACATGCCAAGTATTCTAAGCTCTTTATCTGCATTAGCCTATTGAAACCCCCTCCAGGATATGAAGTGGGGCGGGGGGGAGATACAGTTGTCATGCCCATTGTACAGATGAGGAAACTGAGGCTCTGAGAAGAGAGGCTTATCTTTGGCCCAGGGTCGTTCAACAGTAAGGTGAAATGCAGGTCTGCCTGACCCGTGAATCTGTAGGCCTAAACCACTGCTCTGCCCTGCCCTTTCTTGTTTTAAAAAGCGTGATTTATGCACTCAGCATATTTACTGACCCCCCGCTCCGATGTGGTGGGTGTGGAGGTAGATGCCGAGTAAGACGGGGGCCTCCCTCAGCCAAAGAGGAGAGACAAGCAGAGCAGGTAACTGGGTGACCCCGTTGAGCAGGGGGTGCTCAGTAGAGCCTAGAAGGGTGAGGAGCTGTTTGCCAGGGTGGAGTGGGGGGCGGGGGGGTGCTATAGGCCACTGGGGGTCCTGTGTGGTCAGGAAGGAGCACCCTGAGCTTTATTGGTACCTTGTGGGTGTGTGCATTAAGAGATAGGTGTGGGTCTACAGAACAGACATAGAAGGGCTCCCTGGTTGGCTCCTGCCAGTGCAGGAGACATGGGTTCGATCCCTGGTCTGGGAAGATCCCACGTGCCTCAGAGCAACTAAGCCCGTACACCACAACTATTGAGCCTGTGCTCTAGATCTCAGGAGCTGCAACTACTGAATTCTGCCCGCCCTAGAGCCTGTGCTCCAAAACAAGAGAAGCCCCCGCAATGAGAAGCCCGCAGACTGCAACCAGAGAGTATCCTCCACTTGCCACAACTAGAGAAAAGCCCGCGCAGCAACAAAAACGCACTGCAGCCAAAAATAGATAAATAAATTATTTTTAAAAAAAAGAAAAGAAATAGAATCCAAGCTGTAGAAAACAAACATGGTTACTGGGAGGTCGGGGGAGAGGGATAAATTAGAAGATTAGGGTTGACATATATACACTATTTTATACGTAAAGTGGGTAGGACTCACTGGATAGCACGGGCTTCCCTGCTCTCTCAGAGAGTAAAGAATCTGCCTGCAGTGCTGGAGACCTGGGTTCCATCCCTGGGTGGGGAAGATCCCCGGGAGGAGGGCATGGGAACCTACTCCAGGATTCTTGTCTGGCGAATCCCCATGGACAGAGGAGCCTGGCGGGCTACAATCCATGGGGTCGCAAAGAGTTGGACACGACTGAGTGACTAAGCGCACAGCACTGTATCACACAGGGAACTCTGCTCAATACTCTGTGATGACCTATATGGGAAAAGAATCTAAAAAAGAATGGATGTGTGGATATGTGTAACTGACTCACTTTGCTGACACAGTTAGCAAACTGACACACCTGAAACTAACACAACCTTGTAAATCAAGTCTATTCCAATAAAAATTTAGAAAAAGAGAAGTGTGGGGAAGAGGTGGGGCCAGGAAAGAGGGGTGGGCAGGTCGGGAAAGGCTCTGGAGCTGTGTCCAGGACCCGGCCCTTCTTGAAGACCAGAGCTGTGTCATCATCCTCTTGGGCCCCTGCCTAGAGGGGTGGTACTTACCATCCACCCGTCAGCACCATCCTTTTCAACGTCAGAAAAGTGAGATTGAAAGGAGAGGGAAGGGTCCTTTTGTGCATTTCCTGCCAGTTGGGTTTGGGACCCAGGCCTCCGGGTATCCCCTCCCCTGGCTGTAGTCTAGTCCCTTCACGAGCTGCAAGAGTCACTCCCTGTCATTTTGGTTTCTTAAAACCATCTTGCACTTTCACAAGTTACAAATGCTGCTTATAGAGTCATTCTAGCTTGTGTTTTCTGAGCACACGCCATGTTCCCAGCGCTGTGCTAAGACTTCATGCATGTTATTTTGGACAGTGCTCAGAATGAACCTTTGCAGGGGGGTCCTGTTGTTATTCCCATGTTACAGATGACTAAATGAAGGACCTCTCCTAGGGTCACCCGGCTCGCAAACGGCAGAACCAGTTTCCTCGAGCCCAACCTCCTCAGTCTATGCTCTGTGTACCCAAACTTTGGGAAAATGCAGAGAAAGCACACAGAAAGAAAATTAAAATGACTCCAGTTCTATAATCCAAGAGCAGAATGTTTAACCATTGGGGCTTGTTTCTCTCCAGTTGTGTGTGTGTGTATATGCGTGAGCATGCATACAATGAGTGTGTGCAGAAATGCGTGTTTAAACCAAGGCAGGGTCATGCTTGTGATACTGTTTTGTAAACCAAAGCCACTATTTAACAATCACCTTAAAAGCACCTTCACAGGCTGGTCTCTACAGGGGCACTGATTTCGAGGATCAGGTCTAAAACTACATCAGGCTTGCCAAGGAAGGACCCGAGACAGCAGCAGGCACCTCACCCTAATAGCCCTGGTTCATTTTTGTCCCTGCTTTCCAGCTCCTGTTCTTGTTAAAATAAAATAAATTTAAAAACTGACAGACCTACCCAGGATTTTATTCCATGCCTGGCCCGGCATTTAAATGCGAGAAGCAGAAGGCTTGCGAGCTATAAATAGACCGGGCTGCTTCTGAACAGTGGCAGGGAGAATTTGCAGGTCCTGTTCCCTCCGAACCTGGTGACCTGGATTACTTCCTTCCTGCAGTGGTTACTTCCCTCGCTGCCTCCTCTGCCCCATCCTTTGTGGAACAGAGCAGGTCCCTCTCTGCAGATGCTTGGTGAGCGTCTACACTGGACCTAGGTCCTGGGCACATGGACTTGAGCGAGCCACCACCAGCCCCATCACAGCCTGGGGTGGTGGGGGTGGATGTGAACACACATGTCTGCAAATGAAAATCTGGTGATGGGAAAAGCCCAGAGCGGTGGGGGGGGGGTGGTGGTCCCTAGTTCTGGGAATCAGGGGAGGCTTCCTGGAGGAGGGGCCGCTGAAGCTGGAAAAGGGAAAGAGGAGATGGGAACCTGGAGAGGGGGCGCCTAGGAGAAGGAGTCTGTGGACCTATGGGTGTGGTGGTTGGCACAGAGCAAGGTTCTGTCATCAGTGATCGCACGCTTCTGGAGAGCATATGATGGGTTTCTTCGGTGGCTCCCGTGGCTTCTAGGATCCTTCTGGGTAAAGAGGCTGCTCAGCGTTTCCCTGGCCCAGTGATTCCTCACCTGCTCTGCCCATGTGCTTCCATCTGGAACTAAGATCCTGAGCCACTCAATTAAAAACCTCAATGGAACCTGGAAATCTACTGTTTCACGAGCTCCCCAGATGATTCTGTTGTTTGACAACATTTAAGGTTCGTGGTGCTGACCCAGGCTCCCATCTGGAGACCAAAGCCTTAGAGCTCCCAGTCCAGTCTCCCTCAGGTGATGGTGAAGGGAGCTCACACCCTCTCAGAGCAGTTCCTTGCATTGACAGACAGACAGCCTGACTATAGGAAGGTCCTCTCCCCTTGTGCCCTGAGTCACTGTCACCATTAATCCTAACATGGCGATGACACTGAAAATCAAATTTGTACAGTCCTTTGTTGTCTGCAAAACGCTTATTGAATTTGAGATGCAATAGATTTTAAATTCAGACAGACCTGCATTTAAACCCTATCCCCCTCTTTTGTTCTGCTCTCTTGGCTGTGTCCTTAAATGAATGACTTAACCTCTCCATGTCTCAGTGTCCTTATTTTTTTTTTTTTTTAAGATTTTTGCTGTTGTTGTTGATGTGGACCATGTTTAATGTCTTCTTTGAATTTGTTATGGTATTGCTTCTGTTTTATGTTTTGGTTTTTTGGCCACGAAGCATGTGGCTCCCTGACCAGGGATCAAACCTGCACCCCTTGCACTGGAACACAAAGTCTTCACCGCTGGACCACAAGGGAAGTCTTCTCCAGTGTTCTTACCACTTAAATAGAGATAATAATGATGCTTACCCCTCAGGTCAGTGGGAGAATTGACTAACATGCATTCTACAGGCTCACGACAGTAGTAAGGCACTCACTCCTTAATAATTTATTATGATGATTATTACTGCTATTACTGTTACGTAAAATGTTTACATGGTACATTCAACATCCACGAGATTTTCATTGAGTGCTGAATATGGGCCCTACTGTCGGTGATGAGCTACATTGTTTAAAACGTTCTCACTAATTGGCAGTCGTCATTATCAGTATCATTAGGGTGATTTGGGGACTTTGCTGGTGGCTCAGTAGGTGTGGCAACCCACTCCAGTGTTCTTGCCTGGAGAATTCTGTGGACAGAGGAGCCTGGCTGCCAACCGTCCGTGGGGTTGCAAAGAGTCGAACACTACTAAGCGCCTAACAGACATGCAGGGTGATTTGAGCCTTGCAGAGTTGCTGGAGAAGGTGGTAAAGTCGCCCACTTTTTATTGATAGGAAGTTGAAGCTCAGAGGGGTTGCGCGAGTGGTAAAAGAACCAGCGCTAGTGCCAGTGCAGGAGACATAAGAGACACAGGTTCAATGCCTGGGTTGGGAAGATCCCCTGGAGAAGGAAATGGCAACCCACTCCAGTATTCTTGCCTGGAAAATCCTGTGGACAGAGGAGCCTGGCGGACTGTAGTCCATAGGGGCAGCAGGAGACCGACAACGGCTGAAGTGACTTGGTGCAAGGGGTTTCTAAAGCCCACTCAGCTGCTGAGAGGTGGGATGAGAATTTAATCCATGTCTTCCATCTAATCCTTCTCCAGGGGATCTTCCTGACCCAGGGATGGAACCTGGGTCTCTGCATCACAGGCAGATTCTTTACCATCTGAGCCACCAGGGAAGCCTGTGGCTAGCAGAAGGTCCCTGTAATTAGACATACAGGTGGGTTCCTTGCTGGCAAGGTGGGTCCCCAGCCCATGGTTCCCATGTCTTTTATTCTGTACAAGATGTTGACTTAAGCTTCCCTCGTTCAAGCCTTTCTGAGCTTGCTGTCTCCCTTGCATAACTTTAGCTGCCCTGTTCCTGTCTCTACTTCCATCCATTTCATTGATCAGGCAAATCTAATTTCTAACAGCCTCTGACAGTGGGGAAACACTGGGCCGAGGGTCAAGAGACCAAGTTCTAGATCGGTGCTGTCCGATAAGAGATTTCTGCCATGGAAAGTTCTGTTTTTGCATTGTCCAAAACAGCCCTGGCCAGATGTGGCCGTTCAGCACTGTAACTGTGGTTAGTGCAACTGTGGGATCAAATTCTGAATTTTTTAAAGTTGTAATTAAGTGGTCACATGTGGCTCGTGGCTGCTGTATTGAGCAATATAGATCAAGACCCAGCTCTGAATATGTTGAACTCTGACACCTGGAGCACATTTCTTGCCCTCTCTGGGAAGATGAGGTGTGCAGTTCAGGAAGCCAGAAAGAGGCTGTCTGGAATAGAGACTGAGGTCTGGGGTCAGCTACATCTGGAGTAGATTCCAGTTTTGCCCAATTCCAGCTGTGTGATCTTGGTCAAGTCATTAACTTCTCTGTGCTTCAGTGTCCCCATTTGTAAAGTGGGCTTACTAATCATCACCTCACAGGGCTAAATGAACTACAACTCTCTAAGTGCCTTACTCCTGGTAGACTCTTGACAAACTGTAGTATTTTTAACTAGTCTTATAGGAACCCAGGTTCCCCTCCTGCCTCTTTGGAAAGCTCTGACAATTCTTGCTTTTGCTACAAATGTTTGTAAAGGGTTTCCTTTGGGGGCCAGAAGTCATCACGTTGATTTTTTGAAATCATGTACAAGTTGTGTTGTTATGCATCTGTGTTTTTTTTTTTCTTATAGAAAACCAGAATTTTTTTTTAAATGGAGATATACAGCTTTCAAATGATTTTTAAAGGAGTCCAAAGGTTTAAGAACTCAGGGAGGGAAGGAAAGTGTAAGTCACAGAGTCTGTGCAACAGGGCTGGTTTGATCAGAAGATAGTAGACTCTGGCCCCAGATGGCCAGCATTCCAGTTCTAGCCCCGCCACCTCTCAGCTGCATAAATCTTGTTGAACTTCAGCTTCTCCATCTGTAAAATGGGGTAATAACGGAGCAGTTTCAATTACAGAATTCAATATACGAGTCCCTGTTAATCGGGTAGCATAGCGCCCAGCACATGCCCAGCAGAAGCCAGCTGCTTGTATCATCACCGTCGTCATCATGGTGGTCTTCATCATCATCACCATTGTTGTCATGCACTGTATGCCACGCTTGATGTCTGTTTCCCCAAGTCTGTCCTTCCTCACTTGCTGCATCATCTCAGACTTCGTCTCAAACCACTCCCCTCGCTCATTCTGCTCCGGCTGCTCTGGCCTCCTTGTTTGCCAGATGTAAGTCCACCCTGGGGTCTGTATGTTTGTGTCCTCTGTGTTGGGAGCACTTACCCCTGAGATAGCCACATGACTCATTTCTTTACCCGCTTCGTGTATCATGGGGAGCCCCACCCCCTGACCTCTGTCTAAAGCTGAAACACTCACCCCTCCACACACCACCTCCTGACACCCGCTCTGTCTTCATGTATTTGTGGGCTTTGGTGTTCGCTTGCCTCTCCTGGATCGGAGCTTCAGGAGGACAGATGGTTTCCCTTATTTTTATTCCCTGCTTTAGCTCCAGTGCCTAGAACAGTACTTGACATATAGAAGGTGCTCAGAGAAATGCTTGGTGAGAGAGTGAATGAGCCAATGGATCTCATTTAGTCTGAGACAGGCACCCGTAGGATCCTCAAACTCCAGGCGATGTCACCGATGTAACGTTGTTCGGTTGCTAAGTTGTGTCTGATTCTTTTGTGACCCCATGGACTGCAGCATGCCAGGCTTCCCTGTCCTCCACTCTCTCCGGGAGTTTGCTCAAATTCATGTCACCCTGCTTGTTTAACACATGCAGAGAACATCATGTGAAATGCCGGGCTGGATGAATCACAAACCTATGTAATATGTGCAATCAATAAATCGCTCCTCTGTGCCAGGTTAAGTCTCAGGTTCTAGGCATAGGAAGATGAAGCACATCTCGGCTCTTGAGAGCTCATGGGCCTGGGAGTGGGGGTGGGGTGGCCACAGCCATGCTCTCTTCCAAGCACTTACTGCAGTTGTAACCACCGAACTGTCCTGCCATCCTGTTCTGTCCTCCACCCTAGACTGGAGGGCACAGTGGACAAGGACCCCCATCTCTCCGGCTTGACACTGTCCTCAGCACTGGGACAAGGCCAGCACTGGATGTATGAATGGACAGGACACAGTGGTGGTGCGGTAGGGACTGGCTAGGGTCTGTGGCCTGCAGGGCCATGGAAGAGTTCACACGGGAGGCGAGGAACGCTCCCCTGTCCCTTGGCGGCTTGCCTTGACTCTCACTTGGCCAGTGATGGAGCAACTTGGTGATGATGGGAGGGCGGGGGCTTCCCCTCCCTCAGGAGGCTGGGTGGCCCACTGCAGCCCTTCTGTATTTCAGTTCCTGCTTGCGTCTCTGTCCTTGGAGTTAAAAATAACCAAAGATGGGAGCGCAAGGACACACTGTCCTTCTCTGCCATGAAGCCAGAATTCTGCTACCTCCTCTCAAAGGGGGCTGCAGGAGAGCAGGTTGAGAAGCCAGCAGCTTAAAGAATTATCCCTTCCTGCCCCCTTGAGGACAAGCACAGACCTCACTTTCCCCAATCTGGGGTGACTCTAAATGAGTTATGGATTGTTGCAGCTGGAAGGGGCTCTCCAGTGTAGGCTAGTTACCTGGCAGGAAGCCCATAGCCCTCCAGGCCTCGGACCTTGGCAAACATTACCAATCAATTAAGGCCCCCCCCCCCCACCTTCCTGGGACTGTGGCAGGCATCACCAATCAATCACAGCACCCTTTCTGCCAAATCTAGACACAGTCTAAGAATTCTTAACAATGAATATTTTAGGTAACAGCTATCAGAGTTGGCAAAAAAAGAAAAAACCTATTTATCATCACAGTCTAGTCCAGTCCCCTCATGGTGGGGAAACTGAAGCTCAGAGGGGGACAGAAGCTTAGCAGATTTTACACAGGAGTCCATAATGGAGCTGGGACCAGACCCAGGACTCCTAACTCTGCTGGGACTTTTTTCCGTCTGTCCTCTAACATATATATATCCTCTTTTCCATGAGAACTAAGGTTTGTCCAAAAGAAGGGTTTTTTTAACCCATGGACTGCAAGCCTGAAAATGTTATGCAGTGTTCTGTGTGTATGTGCTGAGAGGTGCTTTTCTAAGGAAAAGGAGAATAGCTTCCATCAGCTTCTCAAGAGGAGCCTTGTACAACCTAAGAAAGGCAAAGCAGTCAGAAAAGAGAGGAACGGATTAATGTCTTGCTACTCAAAGTGTGGACCACAAATCAGCAGCATCAGCCTCACCTAGGAGTTGATAGAAATGGAGATTCTCAGGCCCCACCCGCACCTACCGAATCAGAATCTCCATTTTAACCAAATCTCCAGTTGGTTCAATTGCACTTTAAAGTTTGAGAAGCATAGGTCTGGAATTGGAAAGTGTTGCCTTTGGTTTCTTGAAGGTGTATGGAGTACTTCCTGAGGTCTAGACACCCTTGCTGGTCTACAGGAGGGCCATGATCCTTGCTGTCATTTGAGGGAGTGGGAAGAAACCTAGGCCCCTTCTCCAAGATGGGTCCCAGCTATTCTGTGACTCTATTTAGGCCAGATCAAAGGAGGGATTTGCTTAAAAGGAGGGATTTGTTTAAACAGACCAGATCAAAGGAGAGACTTGTTGAAAGGAAAAGGATAGAACTTCCATCCAGCGAATAGGAGACCCCAGCATGCACCGAGTGACTGTGTAGGGAGGTTCTCACCTGGAAAGCCTTAGGAAGGTGCTGGGTTAGCTGCCCTCCTGTGCGGTGGTGCCTGGTTTGTTGTTCAGTTGCTAAGTTGTGTCCGGCTCTTTGCAACCCCATGGACTGTAGTACACCAGGCTTCCCTGTCCTTCACTATCTCCAGGAGTTTGCTCAAACTCATTGAGTCAGTGATTCCATCCAACCATCTCATCCTCTGTCTCCTGCTTCTCCTCCTGCCTTCAATCTTCCCCAGCATCATGGTCTTTTCCAGTGAGTTGGGTCTTGGCAACAGGTGGCCAGAGTATTGCAGCTTCAGCTTCAGCATCAGCCCTTCCAATGAATATTCAGGGTTGATTTTCTTTAGGATGGACTGGTTTGATCCCCTTACAGTCCAAGGGACTGTCAAAAGTCTTCTCCAGCACCACCATTTGAAAGCGTCAGTTCTTCAGCACTCAGCTTTCTTTATAGTCCAACTCTCACATCCATACATCACTACTGGAAATTCCAAAGCTATAGTTATAGCTTTGACTATATGGACTTTTGTCGGCAAAGTGATGTCTCTGCTTTTTAATACAATGTCTATGTTGGTCATAGTTTTTCTTCCAAGTAGCAAGCATCTTTTAATTTCATGGCTGCAGTCACCATCTGCAGTGATTTTGGAGCCCAAGAAAATAAAGTCTGTCACTGGAGGGACTGGTTTTTAAGCACTCATGGGATTTGGTTGAGTTGAGTGGGAGCAGAGCTGAAGAATTGATGCTTTTGAAATGTGGTGTTAGAGAAGACTCTTGAGAGTCCCTTGGACTGCAAGGAGTTCAAACCAGTCCATCCTAAAGGAAATCAGTCCTGAATATTTATTGGAAACACTGATACTGAAACTGAAGCTCCAACACTTTGGCAACCTGCTGCGAAGAACTGACTTATTTGAAAAGACCCTGATGCTGGGACAGATTGAAGGCGGGAGGAGAAGGGGATGACAGAGGATGAGATGGTTGGATGGCATCACCGACTCAATGAACATGAGCTTGATCAAGCTCCAGGAGTTGGTGATGGACAGGGAAGCCTGGCGTGCTGCCGTCCATGCGGTTGCAAAGAGTTGGATACAACTGAGTGACTGAACTGAACTGAGAGAGACTGCAATGTTTGAGGCCAGCTTCTCCAGCAGCCTCTGGTGCTGAGAGCCACTCATCTAAGTTGGCTTTGTACTGATGAGTACTTGTGCCAGGTGGTTCCAGCTGGTACCAGTGGGTATCAAGTGATCCTGGCTAGTTTTTTTGGGTCTGATGGGCTCTGAGGGAAGCTGACGCTGCGTAGACCAAAGAAGGTGGTATTGGGAGTGGGGCACAGAAGGAGGTTTGCTGTGGTGGGGCTGTCATTAAGGCATTCAACCCCTGTCCTCCATGTGATCACTGCATGCTTCTTCCATGTGCCACGATGGAGATCCGAGTCCATGTGTGTGCTTTGAGGTCCAAACCGCACAGCCCAGGATCCATCTGGCCTTTGCGACAGGCTTTGTGTTCTGGCCTCTTGCTTATCTGGAGTCCTCTCTTGCTCCTGGCAAAGTTCAGTGATGACCTGAAAAGCCTACTCACCCTGACACTGCCAGCCACCTGATTGTCTGGGGTCAGTATAGACTAGGGGTTAACAACAGGGCCTGGGAAACCACACCACACACACACTTGCACATAGACACACACAGAGCTTTACTGAGATCATTCACATACCATACAATTCACCTATTTAAAGTATAGAATTTGGTGGGTTTTGCTACATTTGCAGAGGTATGCTATGCAATCATCACCACAGTCAGTTGTAGAGCGTTTTCCTCACCCCCGAAAGAAACGTGTACCCATTAGTTGTCACACTCTCGTCCCCCCTCAACCCAGCCCCTAGCAACGACTAGTCTGTGTTTCTATTTCTGTGGATTTGCCTCCTCTTGGACACTTCATATAGTCACATCAATGGAATATGTGTTGTTTTGTGACTTGCTTCTTCCATTTTGCATGTTTTCAAGGTTCATCTTTTGTAGCATTAATCAGTAATTCATTCCTTTTTATGGCTGAATAATATTCCAATAGCTGAATATATATTTGGCTTATGTAGTCGTCCATCGATGGACCTTTGGGTTGTTTCAGTTTTTGACAATGGTGAATAATGCTGCTGTGAACACGGTGTTGGGCTCCAGGCGTGGATAGGACGGCTTTGTTTTGCACTGTCCCTCCATCACTCACCTGCTGTGGGACCTTGGGCAAACTGCTTCAGTTCTCAGAGGCTCAGTTTTCTGAGAATTTCTGGGGATGGGGGTTGCTGTTGTCTATTTCAGAGTATTATACTGTAGTGGGTAGCCTTTCCCTTCTCCAGGGGATCTTCCTAACACAGGGATCAAACCCAGGTCTCCCGCGTTGCAGGCAGATTCTTTACCAGCTGAGCCACAAGGGAAGCCCAAGAATACTGGGGTGGGTAGCCTGTCCCTTCTCCAGCAGGTCTTTTGCATTGCAGGCAGATTCTTTACCAACTGAGTTATCAGGGAAGCCATTATTGATAACAGTGGCTATCATTTACTGAGTGCCTCTATCTTTTGTTTGTTTGGTCACATTGTGCAGCTTGGGGATCATAGTTCCCTGACCAGGGACTGAACCTGGGTCCCTGGCAGTGAGAGTGCTGAGTCCTAACCACTGGATTGCCAGGGAATTCCCGTGAGAGCCTTTCTCTTACCATGACAGACACTGTACATGTGCTACATTCTAGAGTTCAGCCCCACGAGGGGCATGAGGAGATTTATTTCACAGTTAATGTGAAATAATGGGCTTGTGCTGTAATGGGCTAAACATGCTGCCTCGTTACAGCAAATCATTTGGTAGCTTGATGAGGTCTCCTTTCAATGTTTGTGCCTAGAGAGAGAACTTCCTTAGCTCCCCTGTACCTTTGGCCTTTTCACATTATTGGGAGGCATGTTTTTATCTTTACTTTTATATATTAAAATAAAAAAATAAGCCTAGAGAAATATACATAGAGAAGGGGTGACAGAGGATGAGATGGTTAGATGGCATCACTGGTTCAATGGACATGAGTTTGAGCAAACTCCGGGAGAGAGTAAAGGACAGGGAAGCCCGGCACACTGCAGTCCATGGGGTCACAAAGAATCAGATAGGACTTAGCGACTAAACAGCAACAATAGAGAAAAATGCAGTAACTCGAAGAGCTGTCTCATGGTTCCATCATTTCTGTTTTCTCTCTGCCATGAGAAGAGCATGTCCTAGGTAGGACTTGCTCTTCCTTCTTCATCCTGCATTCCAGAAGAATTCATGGAGTAGGGCCATACCTAACTCATAGAGGACATTTAATATGAGGAAGAACTAAACCATGGTTCTATAAGCCACTGAGATTTGGGGGTCATTTGTTACTGCAGCACATCCTACTGAGGATTGACCAATACATTTAATCCTTACAGCAATGTAAGACGGGTTCTATGACTATTTCAGTTTTTTGAGGGAACCGAGGCTCAGAGAGGTTCAGTAACTTCCTTTAGTTTACTCAGATAGTAGTGGAGGGGCGCTTCAAGTCCCAAGACCGGTTATTCAGGCTCCAGAGCCTATGCTCTTAAGACGGAAGTATGTGGGCTGTTTGGTGAGTGATGAGTAATCGGTGTGGAACACCTGGCATTTGCGTGACGTCAGACCTGTAGTATAGGTTTGGGGCAGATCCTGGAAGCCTGGAAAGCTGTGTGGATTGTGAAGCTTCCTAGTGCCAGATGGAACCATAGACTCTACCTTTTGCTCACAGCACAACTCTCCCAAAGCTTGCTCAGCTTGTCCCAAGAACTGGTGGGAATGGCTTCCTGTGGAAACTTGTGGGATTTGTAAATGATCTTCCTTCCAGTAATTGCTGAGATGCCCCCTCTACAGGAAATCTTCCCAGTCTGGAATCTTCCCACGCTTGCAATAGACTGGAAGCTTGAGGAGAGTGAATGGCTTTTCCCTGGCCATCCCAGCTAAGTTACATGACCTTCCCCTTCCCCAAATGCATTTCCTCTGCTTTCAGAGCTCTTTGCCTCAGTGTATATTTTGGTTTCACATTTTGCCTTCCGTCTACATGTTTTCCATTTGTCGGTATAGCCTTTGGTTGTAGTCTCCCAAAAGGTAGCACTTCTGTCAGCAATAAAATCTTAGGATTTTATTTGCAGTCAAGTATAACAGCATCTAAGTAATGCTTACAACCCAAACCCTGCCTCTATTTCCAGTGCTGTATTAATTACTCTTTTCCTCAATTCTTGTAATATGGTGTGTATCTCTGCCCTTGAACTACACTATGTTGTAATTATAATGGCTTGTGTTAAAAATTGCCGCTTTACTTGGCTGACTCCTGGTAGACTGGGAGTTTCAGGCAGGTCTTGGTTTAGTTCACCTGCGTTAGGAGTCTTCAGCACAGGCTCTGGCATGGAAAAGGCATTTAGTAAGAGTCTTTGAATAAATGATCGATATTTCTGTTTCATCTCCCCTCCCTGTCTGTTAACTGTAAGTCCCTTAAGGGCAAGGACTGTGTCTTAGAATCTGCAAGACCAGGGCCTTCTCTGGTGGTCAGTGGCTTAGACGCCACACTCCTAGTACAGGGGGCCCAGGTTTGACTCCTGGCCAGGGAACTAGATCCCATGTGCTGCAACTAAGAATTCTCATGCTGCACCTAAGACCTGGCACAGGCAAATAAATAAAAATAAGTATTAAAAAAGAATCTGCAAGACCAAGAAAAGCTTGGTATAGAAAATGAGCTCAATAAATATATACTTCATTGGATAAGTGAGAATGACATTTCTTTCTGGGAACAGAACCCTTTAGAGTCACAAAGCTCATTATCTAGTTGATCCTCTCGAAATCTTCAAATTCTGCCTCTCTAGTGTTCTCAAATCCTTCTCGTGTGCTCTTTGCCTCTCTTGCTCCTACCTGTTCCCTCTGTGCATCTTCATGATTTCTCCCTCTTTCCCCTTCAGATCCTCTTGGAAAAAAGTCTGTGGGACTCTGCCCCCTCTTGCCCAGTGAAAAGTGGTCTAAAGGGCAAAAATTACACTCTGGTCTACCCTGAACCAGGATCATGCTTCCATGTAACAGCTTTGCCATCTTGGGTAGATGCACTAACCTCCCTGAGTCAGTTTTCTCTTCTGAAAATGGAGACAATAGTGGTTGTGTGGCTTGGAGGAAGTAATGGATACTGAGCGCTTATCATAGGCTCTGTTTGAGCCGAGTAAGTAGAAGATCCTGTCTTTACATGGAAGGGTGGAATTTGAGACATCAACAAGCCTGTGGGAAGTGACTGTGGTTCTGAAACAAACAGGGGATAGGGTTCCTTGGTTCTGAGGTCTCCCCTCCTTGTGAGCCTCTGCCCTAGGTAAGCCCAGAACCCCCGCCCCAGTCAGCACCACGGACAGTTCCACCTGCACTTGGCTGTCAGGCTAATTACGTCACAAATTTTATTTTTTGTACCACCAAGAGAGATTTAAAAAAAAATGTCAGAATTTAACTCTGACATGCTCAGTTGTCATTCACATCTTAGTTTCATAGATGTTGGAAAATGTGTCTTAGAATCAATGAAGTAATGACACCTTTGTGAGACGTCGTATCCGTGGGCTTCCCAGGTGGCTTATTGGTAAAGAATCTGCCTGCTGATACAGGAGACTCAGGTCCAACCCCTGAGTCCAGAAGATCCCCTGGAGAAGGGCATGGCAATGCACTCCAGTATTCTTGGCTGGAAAATCCCATGGACAGAGGAGCCTGGCAGGCTACAGTCCATGGGGTCACAAAGAGTGGGACACAACTAAGTATGCATGTGTAGTATCAGTGGGCTATTGACCCCCGACCCTTGAAGAGGTTAATTATAATCCCCAGCTTTTTTTGAAAGCCTACTGTGTCTCAGGCCTTTTCCACTTCTCCTTCTCTTGTCCTGATGCTCTCTGCCCTCTGTACATCCACTTAACAAACACTACATTTGAGAAATATAAATGTAAGTTAGAAAGACATTTAACAGTTTTCTCAGTATTGCTCCCAAAATAATCTAGCCCTGAGCCTCATTTCTTCAGAGTATTGCTTCTTGCTGAAGGATAATCTAATGTGTTAAGCTTTCCAGTCCACATCATGCTTAACCCATTTAAAGACCATGTCAGATGCATACCCTGTGACCCAGTAATTTCATTCCTAGGTATGTGCCAGAAGAAGTGTACACAGATGGTCACCAAAAGACACGCACAAGATTGTATCTGGCAGAGCTATTTGTAATATCTCCAAACTGGAAGCTACCCAAATGCTCATCGACTGTAGAAAGAATAAAAATAATTTGGATATATTCATACAATGTTAGACAATGAAGCCATGAGAATAAATGAACTGCAATGAAGCAATCAGCGTGGATGAATCTCACAAACGTAATGTTAAGTGGAAGAAGTCGGACACTGAAGAGTATTTACTAGGTGACTCTGTATATATGGAAGTACAAAACAAATGAAGCCGATTTGGGTTGTTAGAAGCCAGGATAATGCTACTCTTGGCGGGGAAGTAACTGCTACTCATGAGGTGTTTCTGGAACATTGATAATCCTCTCTTTCTTGGTCTCGGTTCTGGTTCTGTAATTGAGTGCACTTTGTAATGTTCATCCAGCTGTGCGCTTAGAGTTGTACACTGTGTAATTGTACACTTATGTATATTATACATCAACAAGCAGTGGTTTTTAAAAGCATCTTTCTCCAGAGAGGAGAATGCTGAGAATTTCCTATGTGAGATGATAGGTAAGACATTTGGGGGTAGTTGGTCATGTGGACTGTTTGGAGTTAACTGAATTATTCAGTGCGAATGGAATGCAGAGCCCACTGGGGAAAGAGAGGAAATGTAGTTTGGGACCAAGTCGGAAAGGCAGTGTGTGTTAATGCTATTGGGATTTATTCTGCAAGCAGTGGAGTACCATTGGGGACTTTAAATTGAAGAGATGACATATTCAGTATTGAGTTTTAGAAAGTTCATGCAGGCCACCGAGTGGAAAACTGACAGGAAAGGACGTTTCTCAGCTGGCAACACCAGTTAGAGTAAGGGTGATCTCCTGACCAAGCATTTGAGTTATCCAGAGATTTCCAAAAACTGCAGATTTGTGGTTCCCACCCTAGGCCTACTGAACCAGAATCTCCAGAAGAGAAGACCAAGGAATCTGTTTTAACTAAGTTCTCAACAAATTCACACTGGCCTCTATGCAGGTGCTTGGGAGCCTCTGAGTTAATTGACTCTAGCAGTCATCCAGGCCAGGGTAAGTGGGGATGTGAGCTGTGACCTTGGTGATGCAGAGCAGACTCAAATTTGTATCCCCCAAAAGGAGGCATGGAGACAGTTTCAGTTCACTTCAGTCATTCAGTTGTGTCTGACTCTTTGTGACCCCATGGACTGCAGCATGCCAGGCTTCCCTGTCCATCATTAACTCCCAGAGTTTACTCAAACCCATGTCCATCAGGTCAGTGGTGCCATTCAACCATCTCATCCTCTGTCATCCCTTTCTCCTCCTGCCTTCAATCATTCCCAGCATCAGGGTCTTTTCTAAGGAGTCAGTTCTTTGCATCAGGTGGCCAGGGTACTGGAGCTTCAGCTTCAGCATCAGTCCTTCCAATGAATATTCAGGACTGATTTCCTTTAGGATGGATTGGTTTGATCTCCTTGCAGTCCTCAGGACTCTCAAGAATCTTCTCCAGCACCACAGTTCAAAAGCATCAATTCTTCGGCGCTCAGCTTTCTTTAGAGTCCAACTCTCACATCCATACATGACTACTGGAAAAACCATAGCTTTGACTAGATGGACCTTTGTTGGCAAAGTAATGTCTCTGCTTTTTAATATGCTGTCTAGGTTGGGCATAGCTTTTCTTCTAAGAAGCAGGTGTCTTTTAATTTCATGGCTGCAGTCACCATCTACAGTGATTTTGGAGCCCAAGAAAATAGTCTCTCATTGTTTTCCATATCTATTTGCCATGAAGTGATGGGACTGGATGCCATGATCTTCATTTTTTGAATGTTGAGTTTTAAACCAACTTTTTACTCTCCTCTTTCACTTTTTTTGAGAGGCTTTTTAGTTCCTCATCACTTTCTGCCATAGGGGTGGTGTCATCTGCATATCTGAGGTTATTGATATTTCTCCCAGCGATCTTGATTCCAGCTTGTGCTTCTTCCAGCCCAGTGTTTCTCATGATGTACTCTGGTATAAGTTAAATAGGCAGGGTGACAATATACAGCCTTGACGTACTCCTTTCCCATTTTGGAACCAGTCCATTGTTTCTTGTCCTGTTTTAACTGTTGCTTCCTGACCTGCATACAGATTTCTCAGGAGGCAGGTCAAGTGGTCTGGTATTCCCATCTCTTTCAGAATTTTCCAGTTTGTTGTGATCTACACAGTCGAAGGCTTTGGTGTAGTCAATAAAGCAGAAGTAGATGTTTTTCTGGAACTCTCTTGTTTTTTCTAGACAGTTAATTGATTGATACATATTTGTGTGTCATATACTACATAGTGCTTACTATGTGCCAGGCCTTATTCTAAGTACTTAAGAGAAAAATGCTAACTAATTTAATCCTCATAGACATCCTACGAGGCATGTACTATTATATTCTTCATTTTTTTAAGAGGAGAAAACTGAGATACAGGTTAAATAATTTGCCCAAGATTGCACTACTAATAATGTGACTGGGGCCAGCTATACAACCCAAGCCATCAGGCTCCATTGTCCATACTTTGATTTTTTTTCTTTTTTGGTTGCACCACGTAGCATGTAGGATCTCAGTTCCCAGCCAGAGATTGAACCTGGGCCCACAGCAGTGGAAGCGCGGTCTTAACCACTGGACCACCCGGGAAGTTCCATCTATTGTCCGTGCTTTTAACCACTATGCTTTGCTGCCCCTTGAAAATGCTTCAGAAATAGTCATGATTGGCTGTTTACTGTGATAAGGAGCTGCGAGGCTGGTAATTAGGAGTCCATGCATGCTAAGTCACTTCAGTCATGTCCGACTCTTAGTGACCCTATGGACCATAGCCCACCAGGTTCCTCTGTCCATGGGATTCTCTAGGCAAGAATACTGGAGTGGGTTGCCATGCCCTCCTCCAGGGGATCTTCCCCACCCAGGGATCGAACTCATGTCTCTTACATCTAGCATCACCTGAGACCTGAATCCTAATGCCAACATGACCATTGCCCCATGTCCTTCCTGGGCCTCAGTAGCCCTTCTGCGCAAGGAAGGCATTGTTGTGGATGACCACTAAGTTCCACCCAAAAGAAATTTTCTCTGATTTTAAGGGAAGGCAGATGTTGCCAGTTCTGGAGAGAAGAGGGGGAAGGGAAAGGGTTCTTACTGAGGGTTTGTGGTTCCTTGACCTGCCCTTGGAGACACAGCCAGAAGCAGCATCAGGGCTGTGGAGGCCCGAGTTCCTGCATGTCAGCTCAGTCCTTGGTTTTCAGATGAGTTTTAGGACCTGGGCAGGGGGAGACATGAGACTTGAAGTCATTGGGAATGGCTAGGCCAGGAAGAGACTGACCATGGAAACTCTAGGGTATTTATCTCAAAGGGACAGGAGCTGTGGGAAGGGAGAGCAGTGAGCCCCAAGGGATTATCCTAGTTTGAAGTAACCTTCTGACCCAGAGTTCTCTATATGGAGGACTTCACAGTCTATCATATGGACTGAGGGAGGACCACTCACAGACATGGGATTATACTGTGGACAGTGACATGGTTAGGGGTTTTAGAGCCTGGGGACCTGCATCAAGTCATATAACCTATCTCAGGTTTGGGCTTCTCATCTAGAAAACAAAGCTGTAAAGATCCATCTTGGATAAATTGTCAAAGTGGAGAATGGTCATGTTCTTTCCCTCCTCTTCCTCCCGTTACCACATCACTGCAGTCTTAAGTGCTTAAGAATATATGATCTTACAGAGATCTGGATTTAAAGCCTAGCTCTGTCTTGTCTTCTGTAACCTTGGGCCAGTTGCTGAACTGTCTTGAGCTTGGCTCCTTTTTGTAAAATTAGGATAATGATACTTGACTCTCAGAGTTATGGCTAAATTTTACATGTACACACAGATATAAGAACATATATAAGTAAATAAATATATATTTATAAATTTATAATTTGTATATTGGGCTTTCCAGGTGGTGCTAGTGATAAAGATCTTGCCTGCCAATGTAGGAGACATGAGATAGAGGTTTGATCCCTGGGTCGGGAATATCCCCTGAGAAGGAAATGGCAACATACTCCAGTGTTTTTGCCTGGAGACTCCCATGAACAGAGGAGTCTGGCAGTCTGTGGTCCATGGGGTCACAAAGAGTCAGGCATGAATGAAGCGACCTGGCATACACACACATGCACAATTTGTATATTATAATTTATATTAATTTAACATATATAAGGGCTTCCCTGGTAGTTCATTCGGTAAAGAATCTGCCTGCAATACGGGAGACCTGGGTTCCATCCCTGGGTTGGGAAGATCCCCTGGAGGAGGGCATGGCAACCCACTCCAATATTTTTGCCTGGAGAATCCCTGAGGACAGAGGAGCCTGGTGGGCTCCCATCCATGGGGTCGCAAAGAGTTGGACATGACTGAGTGACTAAGCACAACACATGTAAAATACCATGTGTGTGTGTGTGTGTGTATATATATATATATATATATATAAACAGTGTCTGCTAAAGAGTAAGTGCCAGAAATAATGTCAACTAATAATTTATTGTCATTTTGTTATCCTGTTTCTTCATGAATACTTGCTTTTGAGAGGAGGTACAGTAACACATTCATACTCAGTATGGACAACTGAATGAGACTTACTTGTTTTCTTTACTGGAGGATTTACACATTTCTTGAGGATGTTCTAAAAATAAAAGCAATTCAATTAAACACACTGTTAGTGGGATGGGCAGTGCTGGGTGCTGTCCATGGTTCTGAAGGGAAGTGAAGGCGGAATGAGCTTACACAGTAGACAGGATATCAAGTAGGTTGACCAAGGACTGTATTTCAAGGTGCAGTGGAATAGATACCCAATAAAAGTGAAGATGAAGTGCCCCCTGGGACTCAGAGAGTTTGATCAGAGAAGGTTTTATGGAAGAGATGGCATTTGAATTCTGTGATAGAGCATAGTGAGTTTAGTGGTTCATTAAAAACATGAGTCAGAAAGACATGGGCTTGAATTCCGGTTCTGCCCTTGGTAGCTGTGTGTGTCCTTGGGACGGTTACTTAATCTTATTTATCCTCATTTTCTTACCCTCTAAAATGGGATAGTAGTTATCTCACAACTTATTGTGAGAATTAAAATGAGAAGATGCCTATGTAAAACACTAGGCATAGCATCTGGCACAGTGGTGATACTAATAGTTTTTTGCTAATACTAATGTTAGTAATAGTCATCTCGTTGAGTGCTTACTGTGTGCCACAGCCCACCTAGGATGTCCAGAGGATTAAATGTCATTATTTTATTACATTACCTTATTATATTTAATCCTCATAACAGCCCTAAGAGTTTGGTGAGTTCCTGATAAACTGTTATTGAAAGCTTAACTCTGAAGTATGGTTAGAATTTTGATAGGGAAGATGAGGATGGCAGGAAAGTAAAGGAGAGAGAATGGGGATGAGGAAGCTATTGAGGATGTACCTGGAGCAAAGAGGTGCTCAGCTGGGCTGGAGTGCAGAGATGGAGAGGAAACCAGGAGCAGATGGAGGGGAATCAGGTAATGGAGAGTTGTGAATACTGGGTGTGAAGGGGGTACCTCATTTGAGGGGCAGTGGGGAGCCATTCTAAAGTTTTAAATAGGATCATGGCATGAGGTTATGATTTATTTATAAATTTATATTTTACCTTCATTTCCATTCTAGAATTCATACACTTAACTATAAAACTTTGAAAAGATACCACAGCCTACAAAAGAGAAATAAAATATCCCCACTGGGCTGATTGGAGTATAAATTGGTACAGCTCCTTTGGAAAATCATTTGGCAGCATCTGCTAAAGCTGAACAGATGCTTGCCCTATGACCCAACAGTTCCACCCTTAGGTATATTTCTGAGATACACAGGTACAAATATTCAGCAAAGGCCATGCACTAAAGTAATCACAGCAGGATTATTTCTAATAGCCCCAGCCTATCAACAGTACAATGGATAAGTAGGTTGTGCTACAGAATATTCATAGAGTCAAAGACTGTATAGCAGTGATGATAAACAGTCTACAGGTATGGGCAATAATGCAGGTGCATCTCATATAGTCAATATAATGTTGAGCAGAAGAAGCCAGCCCCGTCCTCCCAAAGACCATGCTCTGTGTATAAAGTTTAAAAACAGGCAAAACTAATATCCGATGTTTGAGATCAGGATAGTGGCTGCCCTCATGGAGCAATATAGCCTAGAAGACTGGGCACTGTGGACCTCAGGGGTCCTGGCAACGCTGTTTCTTCATCTGGCTGCTGGTTACATGGCTGTTTACTTTGCGAAAACCCATCAAGCTGTACACTAAAGGTTTGTTCACATTTCTGTCTGTATCGTATACTTAGATGAAAAAGTCACGAAAGGACTTCCCTGGTGGTTCAGTGGTTAATCATCTGCCTGCCAATGCAGGGGACATGGTTCGGTCCCTGGTCTAGGGAGGTTCCATGTGCCACGGAACAGCCAAGCCTACTAAAGCCCGAATGCCCTAAGCCCATATTCTAAAGAGAAGCTTCCGCAATGAGAAACCCGTGCCCTGCAACCAGAGTGGCCATTGCTCTCGGCGATTAGAGAAAATGCAGCAACGAAGACCCAGTGCAGCCAAAGATTAATGAATTTTTAAAAAGTTACCAGAAAAACAATCTTCTCGCATACCCTCTAGTGATCTTTCTTCCTATCGTTATTCCCCATTAACAGTTTGGGTCATATCCTCCCAGGTTTTTCTGTGTCTGTGCATAAAGAGAAAGAGAAAGCTACACTATCTATAGCTTTACAAAAATGGTCTTCTGTTTTACATACCGTCCTGCAGCATGCTTTTTTAACTCCACAGTATGCTGAGGCAGTCTTTCTATGTCACTGTAGATGTAGGTCTTGATGATTCTTTCTAACATTTGCAGTGTTTTATTGTGGGGATGTGCCATTTAGTAAAGCCATCCCCATTGACAGACCTTTAATTCCAGCATTTCATTGATGTAAACGATACTGTGGGGAAGTCTCTTCTTGCATAGCTTGGTGTACTTGTCTGTTTGTGAATTTATGAATTACTAGGAAGGGAATTTCTTGGTCTGAAGTGGTATTTTAAGATTGTTAATCTGTTAATGACTTGCTGAGTGGGTGGGTTGGAAGCAGGGAGACTAGTTAGGAGGTTGTTAAAATAATTTAGACTTGGGGTAATTAGGGTGGTTGGCAGCGAAAATGGACAGAAAAGGAGAGAGCTAAGAGATATTAAGGGCAAAAAATTTGATACAACCTGGCATCTAATGAGAAAGGGGGAAAGGTCAGAGATGTGCCTGGGGGTTCTGAGTCTGGGTGGCTGGGAAAATTGGGAACAGAAGTCAAGAAGAATTGTTTGGGGGGAGTGGGGTGGGTCAAGCTGCATTCAGGGAGCCAGTTACCATCCAGGTAGTGATGTCCAAAATGCAGTTGGAAGAGTTGCTCTCTTTTGATGTATAATTTTATTTATTTATGGCTGTGCTGGGTCTTTGCTGCTGCAAGGGCTTTTCTCTAGTTTCAGTAAGCAGGGGCTACTCTCTAGTTGTGGTGTCTGAGCTTCTCATTGTTTTTTGGGGGGGGACATGTGGCGCAGTTTGTGGGATCTTAGTTCTGCACCAGGGATCGAACCTGTGCCCCCCTGCATTGGAAGCCTGGAGTCTTAATCACTGGACCGCCAGAGAAGTCCCACGGTGGCTTCTCTTGTTGCAGAGTATGGGCTCTGGGGCATGTGGGTTTCAGTAGTTATAGCTCCTGAGCCCTAGAGCACAGGCTCAGTAGTTGTGGTTGCTTGTGGGGTCTTCCCAGACCAGGTATCGAACCCAGGTCTCCTGCACTGACAGCCAGATTCTTTACCACTGAGCCACCACAGAAACCCCAAAGTATTGCTCTTGATAGAGTTAAGGGCCACAGATTGAGGCGTAGGATTCCTTTGCTTAGGGTGGTGCTCATGGGGGAGGGGAATGAAATCAGCAAGGAGAGCCTCTAAAGAGAAAGAAAACCTAAGGACTGGGTAGCCAGGGTCTCATGCATAGGTGCTGGCAATGCTCAGGTGCAGGAGGGATCTACTAGAATCCACCGTCACGGAGGCCAAGGGACGGATCTGAAGTTACTGTCATTCAAACGATGAAGTAATCAGTCGCCTGCATTAGTCTCCCTCCTATTACCCTCCCCTGGCGAGTGCTGTCATTACATCTTTTTCTTGCTCCGAGAAACCCCTTACATACTTGTGATTCATCAGCGTGATCCTGTGCTTAATGTCCACCTCCACCTCTGAACTGTGAGTTCCAGGGAGGCAGGAACCCCTTCCTTCTTGTTCCCTCTTCCGTCCGCATCAGGTGTGTGTTTAGCACGTAGTCGTGTTGGTACCCGGAAAGTTGCTGCTGGGCTTTGATGGGACTCTGGCCGTGCACACACACCCTCTGCCTGCTGCCTTCCCCCACCCCCAGCTACACACACACAAACACACACACATTCACTCCACACAGGTTGGGAGAGGAGGGACTTCAGACCCACAGGGTACAGCAGGCGGGAGTGGGTCGCCAAAAATAGGTCATCCACACTCCATTTACTCGTGCATCACAGTGGCCAGCTTGAGGGCAGCCTCACAGCTGAAACCCAAAGGGTACAGGACTCAAACCCGGGGTCTCTTCAGTGGAGCCTTCTGATGACCACGGACGACAGAACCTCTCATCTGACCCCGTTAACCATCCCCTCGGAACTTCATGCCTTCATCTTTGTGCAGCTGCTCTTTTTATCACTGGTTTTCTTGGAGGGAATGGTGTTTCCATTGTGATGTTGGAACCCACCTGTGCAATGATGTTTGAACCTTAACTTCCTTCGGATAACAGCTTGGCCAGGTGTCTTAGGTCAAGGTTCCCCAAGAGGACCTAGAGATGAGATTTGTGTGTAGGTGTGTATCCCCGGTGTAGGGAGGGTGTTGTCCTTGGACATGACTGTGCGTGCGTGTGTGTGTGTGAGTGGAGGGATGTTTCTCTGTGCCTGTGAGTCTGTGAACACGTGTGTGTTTCTGAATCTTTCTGTGCCCCTGACCCTGCTATACACAGAGAAAGGAGAGAGGGACTTCAGATACAAGTGAGGGAACGAGCAAGGGGTGGGATGACAGGAACAGACACAGGGAGACAGAGCTTCCCCCGTAAGGACAAGAAACAGCAGAGTGACACACGCAGACACACAGACACACACACACGCACGCTCTGTCAGTTTCTTGGTGGGCTTTCTTGAGTGGGTTGCTGTACACTTCTTACAGCGATGCATCTGTGTGTGATGGGCACACGCCCAGACACCTGCCCATTGAGCCTCAGAAGTAGAACGGCAGGTGTGCAGAGACCCAGGGGTGCGTGCGTGCTAAGTCACTTCAGTTGTGTCCGACTCGACACGACCTTATAGACCACAGTTCCCCAGGCTCCTCGGTGCGTGGGATTCTCCAGGTGAGAAGGCTGGGGTGAATTGCCACGCTCTCCTCCAGGGCCGAGACCCATGGCAAGACACAAATGTGGACACTTAGACGTAGGTTAACAAACTGCATCTTTGCAGGTATATTCCTCCACGTGTATGTGTGTGATTTTCTGAGTACGTGGGCATCTGTGTGCCTGAATTACGCAGATGTGTGTAGGAGAGAAACATGTGGGTACACCCTCTGAGAAGCACACACAGAGCACCTGTATCTCTGTGTGTGTATGCACATGTCTGTCTGCCTGCAGGTCGGGGAGGAAGGGGGCACCATCGTTGAGTTGGGAGGAGGAAGACAGGGAGAAGTCCAGCAGGAGGTGCCCCAGCCTCACCCTCTCTCCTCACACAGACCCAGCTCCCCATCCTCTTACTCAGCAGGATGATGGGGTTTGGGTGGGTCCATTTGCGAGCACTGCTGAAGGCCCTGAGGTCTATCAGCTCATCCCAGACTCTGGGGAGGCAGGGAAGTTCCCACTAAAGATCCACCTCCACCCCTGGAACCCACACCCCTCCAGGGTGGTGGGGGATGTAAAGCTTGCCTTGATCACTAGGCTGTGGAGCGTGGAGCAAAGAGACCCCTTTGGGGTCAAATCCTCACCCCCATGCCTCCACTTCCACCTTAGGGCCCTAGGGCATGGACCAGCCCCTTAACTGCATGTCCTCGGTGCTAAATACGGAGGAAGCAGGAGCAACTGCTTCCTGGGTGACTGAGGATTAACCCCACTCCCAGGGCGGATACCCCTTCATCTAGCAGTTACTACTTGAGCACTTCAAAGGCTAGGCGCTTCCCTGATAGCTCAGTTGGTAAAGAATCGCCTGCAATGTTGGAGACCCTGGTTTGATTCCTGAGTTGGGAAGATCCACTGGAGAAGGGATAGGTTACCCATTCCAGTTTTCTTGGGCTTACCTGGTGGCTCAGCTGGTAAAGAATCTGTCTGCAGTGCACAGTGCAGGAGACCTGGGTTCGCTGCCTGGGTTGGGAAGATTCCCCGGAGAAGGGAAAGGCTACCTACTCCAGTATTCTGGCCCGGAGAATTCTGTGTACTGTATAGTCCGTGGATTTGCAAAGAGTAGGACACGAGCGACTTTCACTTTCACTTTCCAATGGTTAGACTGTTCTTGGCCCTGGGGCTTCAACATTCGACACAGTGAAATTCGCTGTCTTCACGGGGTTTACCTTCCATGTGGAGGAAGCTAGTCAGTAAACCGACGGTGTAGAACACGTCAGAGGTGGTGAGCATCAGGAAGAAAACCACGGCAGGGCACGGGGCAGAGAGAGGATCAAGGACAGCTTGGATAGGATGATGTTTGCTCACAGTGGAAGCGAAAGTGAGAGCTGCCGGATGGGGAGAGGATGGTTAGAGGCAGGGAGTAGAAGGGCAGAGGATCGGACTTCCTTGGCTGGCCAGTGGTTAGGACTTCATACTTCCCCTACAGGGGACATGGGTTCAATCCCTGGTCGGGGAACTAGGACCCTATATGCCATATGGTGCAGCCAAAAAATTGAAAAGAAGGGCAGAGGACCATGTTGTTCTCCCATTTTACAGTGGAGGAAATGGAGGCACAAGGAGGTTAGTAATTTGCCCAGAGTCTCACCGTCAGTGACAAGGAGACCCAGGACTTAAACCTGGGGCGGTGTGGTTTGCCAGTGATCTAATTGGGTGATCCTCGACCAAGGGTGATTTTTGTTCCCACTCCAGGGGATGTTTGGCCATGTCTGGAGACATTTTTGGCTGCCACGACTGACCTGGAAGGAGGACTAGCATCTATGGGCAGAGGCCAGGGAGACGGGTTAGACCTCCCACAGTGCACAGGACAGCCTGACCACTAAACAATAATGCGTCCCCTTGCCAACTGTGCTGAGGTAGAGAAACCCTGGTTTAAATCCATGAAAAGCGCTTGACAGAGAATGTGATACATCGTAGGTACTTGATAAATAGTAACTGAAGAGGAGGAGGGAAATGGTTTGGAGAAGATTGCAGGGCAGAAATGAATTCAAGAAACAGTACATGTTGGATGAACCTAGAGAATATTACACTTAGTGAAGTAAGTCAGACAGAGAAAGATAAATACTATACGATAACCCCTATATGTGGAATCTGGAAATAATACAAATGAATCTATATACAAAGCAAAAACAGATTCATAAACATAGAAAAGAAACTTGTGATTACCAAAGGGAGAGAGGGAGAGATTGGGAGTATGGGATTAACAGATTCAAGCTACTGTACATAAAATAAATAAGCAACAAAGATGCACTGTACAATAGAGGGAATTAATTATAGGACTTCCCTGGTAGTTCAGTTGGTAAAGAATCCGCCTACCATGCAGGAGACCTGGGTTCGATTTCTGGGTTGGGAAGATCCCCTGGAGAAGGGAATAGCTACCCACTCCAGTGGAATTGCCTGGATAATTCCACGGACAGAGGAGCATGGCAGGCTGCAGTCCATGGGGTTGCAAAGAGTCAGACATGACTGAGTGACTTTCACTTCACTTCACTTCTTCACAGGGAATTATATTCGATATCTTATAATAACCTATAATGGAATTTAATTTAAAAAGAAAAAAAAAACTGAATCATGTTGCTATACACCTAAAACTAACACAATGTTGTAAATCAACTATACTTCAATTTTTTTAAAAAAAGTACATGTAAATGAATCTGCCAGTTAATAGAACTCATGTGATGCTGTTTGATGGGTGAGTATTTGGGCAAGCTACCCCTGGGAGGGTGCGTGCAGGTGAGGCTGGTGGTTGGAGGAGGTTGATGAACCAGGCGGGGCGTGAAAACCCACGCTGGGCAGCCATCAGCCTCTAAAAGACTAACCAGAGGACTGGTCTCTCTGTTCTCTCCCACCCCGTGTCTCTCTCCCCGTCTCTCTGGACCACTCTGCCCGGAAGGGGACAGCCGGAGGTTGAAGGGGGCCATCCAGAGGAGCACGGAGACCGGCCTGGCTGTGGAGATGCCCAGCCGGACCCTGCGCCAGGCCAGCCACGAGTCCATTGAGGACAGCATGAACAGCTACGGCTCCGAGGGCAAGTGAGTGCGGGGCCCGCAGTCGTCTCGGGTGTGGGGTGGGTGGGAGGGATGCAGCAGTGCCCTCTAGGAGCCCTGGGTCAGCCTCAGGCCAGGAGGGGTGCTCACTCTGGGCTCCTGGGTCATCCTCAGCCTTGGAAGGGAGGTGATGAAAGGCAACGATTCTCCGAGGAGGTGTGAGTGGGACATGGATCTGGTACCCAACTATCTGGGTCTCAACCCTAGCTCCACTGCTCACTGATGGTGTGATCCTGGGCAGGTCACCTCTCTGGGCCTCAGTTTTCTCATCTATAGCATGGAGACAGTAGTACCAACCTCATAGGGGGTGGTAGGAGGGTTAAATGGGTTAATATTTATAAAACACCTGGCACAATGGCTGCCACAGCAGAGGTTAATGAAAAAAGGGGATTGAGAGGGGTTTTGTTGGGATGGTGGTTATTTCCTCTTTAACTCTCTTAGTTGCCTTAAATCCCAATTGGTTTTTAAAAATATGTACTACTGCCTGATAAGGAGTTTCACACACATCAAGTCATAGCACATGAGGTCCAGCTGGCTCCTCGCCTGTTTCTCTCCCCCGGCTGTACATCAGAATTGCCGGGAACTTGTTACAAATACCAATCTTGGGACCCTGAATCCAAGCCACTGACTCAGACTCCATGAGGGTGGAGCTTGGGAGTTCCAATTTTAAAAGACTCCCTGGGACAAGATCAGTCTCGACTGGGGCTCTCACTGTCCGGCTTCCATGGTGGCACAGGCTGTAAAGAATCTGCCTGCAATGCGGGAGACCCGGGCTGAATCCCTGGGTGGGGAAGATCCCCTGGAGAAGGCAGTGGCTACCCACTCTAGTATTCTTGCCTGGAAAGTCGGATGGACAGAGGCGCCTGGTGGGCTGCAATTCATGGGGTCGCAAAGAGTCGGACACGACTGAAGCGACTGACATTGCACTTTCACTTTGAGAATTTTGGGAAAGCTTGGAGCCTGCTTTCCCCTGATAAATACGCAGATGTGCACCCTAACACACACACACCACACACACTCATTCTCATATGCGTGGTCACACAGACGCATTTCATTTTAACTGTAGGGGGCTCCCAGATTCCCCTAAACCCCCCTGCCAAAGAAACTGTGATCCACTGTGACTTCTTCATTGTACAGACCAGGGCATTCAGAGAGGTTGAGGGGCTTGGCCTGGATCCCACAACACGTTCATAGGTCTGGAACCCAGGCATCCAGACTCTTAGTGGGGCTTGTATCACAGTACCCCATTGCTTCATTGTCTCAGCCTTCCTCAGCCAGGGAGGACAGGGGTATCATGACCCTTCTCAAGCACACGAGACTGGGGCGTGGAAAAGTTAAGCCCCCTGCTGTCCAGTATGGTAGACCCCAGGCGCATGTGACTAAGTGTAAGTGAATGAAGATGAAATATTCTGTTCCTCTGTCGCTCTCACCGTATTTCAAGTGCTCAGTGGCAGCCTGTGTTCAGCACCCACCGTATTGGACTGTGCAGGCGCTGGACATTTCCATCAGTGCAGAAAGTTCCACTGGATGGCTCTGGCTGAGTGGCTCGTCCATGGGCAGACACCCTCCAGTTTCTGCCCTGCCTTGCAGCTGGGGGCCCTGCCGCCTGAAAGCCTTCCCGCCCCCAGCCCCTCCTAAACTGGGCATCTCCGGTCTCTCTGAATGGCCTTGCCTTGGCAGATGCTGCTGGTCCGCCCACCTCCTAGGGAGACTTTCCGGAGGGCGAGAAGAGGAGGAGGACATGTGGAAGGCAGAGGGAGAAGAGGAGGATGAAGGGAACAAATGTTTGCTTTAACCTGAGAAACTCGGCAAGACAGCGAAACGTGGAGGGAGGCAGTCTAGGTGTCAGGGTAGCAGTGGGTCCCTGCTGAGTTTCAGGGGATTGGGAGATTTGGATCCTGGTCCTGGCCTGGCTGCTGACCCCGAGTGGCCTTGGGCATGTCCCTAGTCCTCTTTAAGCTTTAAGGAGGCTGATACACGTCTCGTCTGTTAGCCTCATGGGCAGGTCAGAGGCCCAGGTTGAGGAGGTGGTATCACGGTGCAGGGAACAGCAGCAGGGGGTCAAACCTACATTCCAGTTTTCCAGAAGAGGAGCTGAAGGCTCAGAGAGGCCACAGGACTTGTCCACGGGGATCAGCGTAGGAGGGTGTCGTGAGGAAGAAAGGAAATGATGCTTGCACGTGACAGGTGCTTGGGACGTGGCTCTTGTCGTTTGCTGTCACCTGCTTTAAGGGCCCAGAGAGTCAGATTATATTACAAACATGTTCAAAGTCAGGACTCTGGAGTCAGACAGTACTGATTGGGCCTCATTTCTGCTTCTTCAGAGCTGTGTGACTTTGGGGAAAGTTACTTTACCTCTCTGAGCCCAGTTTCTTCATCTATAGAAAGAGGTCCAGAATAGTACAGACCATTAATAGAGTTGTTGTGGGGATTCAATGAACTAACATATGTCAAAGCACTTAGAACAGTGGCTGGCACATTGCAAGCATTTTTGTTACTATAGCTATTACCGTTGTTTGTCAATTCAGCCACTGTTATTTGGGCATTTTGCTCCTTGTTATAACTGTGTCTATAATGTGCTTAGTACAAGGTAAGCATGGAATAAATGTTGGCGGTAATGATTATGATTTTTAAAAAATTTCTTTCTTTACTTGGCTGTGCCAAGTCCTAGTCGAGGCATGCAGGATCTTTAGTTGTGGCATGTGGGTTCTAGTTCCCTGATCAGGGATGGAACCTGCGCCCCCTGCATTGGGAGCACAGAGTCTTAGCCACTGGACCACCAGGGAAGTCTCCTGTGATGATTATTATGATTGTTAAAAGGTTTGTGGTGGGTGTCTTGAGATAGTTGAGGAGGGATCAGGTGGGTTTGAGGGTCCTCTGTCCCGCAGAGGGGAGAGTCTTGCCCTCCTGAGAGGGACCAGGTCTTGGTGGAGCCCAGCCAGGTGCTGCTACCCACCCCCAACACGCACCTGGCTGAGGAAGGGAGGTTGAAGGGATGGGGGGACAGGTGGGGACACTGAGTGGTAGTTGGCCTCCTCTTTGTTTTGAAGGTATTTTGGGCACTAGCAGGACCCAGATGCCAGGCTGTGAAACAGGAGGGGGTGTGACCGTCCTCCCCCTGGGCTTCTGCCAGCCCAGCTGAGGCTTACAGAGAGCCAGTGCCTTTGTGCAGCCCCCACCAGCCTGCAGCCCCTGGCGCTGCAGGGCATGTGTATTCCTGCAAGTGGGCCCAGGGATGCTACCATGTGGTTTTCATTCAGCACCTACAGTATGCCAGACAGTCAGACCGAGCACCTCGGAGACCCTGCCTTCCACTGACCACTCAACTAGTAGTGTAGTGAGAGCTTCAAAGGACAGGCACAGAGAACTTTGGAAATGCTGTGTCCTCACTAGACTCAGGGCTGGGGAAGGGGTTCACATTGGGGTGGGCCATTCTGCCAGTGATGATCGTTGGGCTCCAGGTTACACAGTACCAGTTACAGTGGGTTTAGCCCTTGCTGCTCAAAGTGTGATTCTCAGCCCAGCAGCAGCACCATCCCCTGGGACCTTGTTGGAAGTGTAGCATCTCTTGGTACTTCCCTGGCAGTCGAGTGGTTAAGACTCCACAGTTCCACTGCAGGGGGGAGGGGTTCCATTCCTGGTGCAGGAACTAGGAGCCTAAGATCCCGCCTACCATGTGGCACATCCAAAAAAAAGAAGAAAGGAAAATAAATGCATCATCTCAGCCTTCTAACAAGATCCCCAGGTGTTTCATGGGTTAAGGTTGAGAAGCTCTGGCTTAAGGGTACTTATGTTCTAGAGCGAACACTTTATAAGAGCACTTGCTATGGGCAAACACTGTGCTAACTGTTTTTACATTTATTGACTCATTTAATTCTCCCAGTAACCTGCTAACCCTGGAACTGTTAGTATCCTCATGTTACAAATGAGGAAATGAAAGCCAAGAGAGGTTAATTAAATTGCCCAAGGTCACATAGCCAGAGTGGCTTCCCTGGTGGCTCAGACGGGAAAGAATCTGCCTGCAATGCAGGAGACCCAGGTTCGATCCCAGGGTTAGAAAGATCCCCTGGAGGAGGGCATGGCAACCCACTCCAGTATTCTTGCCTGGAGAATTCCATGGATGGAGGAGCCTGGTGGGCTACAGTCTGTGGGGTTGCAAAGAGTCAGACATGACTGAGCAACTAACAGTTTCATACAGCCAGTGAGTGACATCAATTTTGGGGATTCAAATCTAGCATTTGGAGTCTGCCCTTAACCATTCTACTCGACTCCCTCCCTCATTTAATGACTGTGTCTATCAGGATTTCCAGAGGTGGATGCTTCCAGCATGGTTTGGTGGCTCAGTGGTCTCTCCATCTTTTACCCTCTGCAGACTTCAGCATGGTGGACCAGTCATGGTTTATCCCTGGGGACTGGGGAATAGTTTTCCTTCCCAGTGCCCCCCTTTCTGCCTGATGGAAAAGTTAGTTCTGCATGTTAAGGATGGAAGGGAACAGCTATGAGTTGGGCAACCAGCCAAGCTCCCACTCCCCACCTCTCTGAGCATCTCCCCAGATAAAGGGCAAGGATTCAGTACTCCTGAGGAAGGGCCAGGAGAATGGTACCTCCCCAGACCCCTCATCCATCCTGAGATACTCCCTGGTGACCATCTGCTTCAGTTTGGATTTCCCAAAACCAGACGCAAGACATGGATTTGAGGGCAAGCATTTCACTTGGAAGGTGATTCTGGAAAACATGGTGGAGGAACCCATAAGAGAGACAGGGCAAGGGAGGCATCCAGTAACGTGTGTTGAGAAGCCAGCTGCCACTGTGTGTATCCAGAGCTTAACCTTGATGGGGTCTCAGAACCAGCCTGACACAGGTGCCTGAGAGTCACTCCCTGGGAGGCCAGGGAGCTGGGGTATTTATATTTCCACTCTTACTAGTTACTGGTTGACGGCTGCTCACGGTTAAGTCTCCTGCCCTTCCTTTGGAAATGAGGGCTCCGGAGACCAGAGAAATTCCTTGTGGGCCAGAGAAACGTAGCTAGAGGGATGCAGGTGCCAACAGTTAGAAGTCTGTGAGCACCGACATGGTGGGAGTCAGAGGATGTGGGGGATGACAGCAGAATCTAGTACCTTCTCTGAATGCACAGCACCACTGTCTTCCAGCTGCCCACACCAGAAGGCTCTCCCAGACGCCTCTCGCTCTCTGTCACTCCGTATCCAACTCTTGACTGGGCTCTACCGTTTCACTCCCAATTGTGCTTGACTCCATCCATCCCCCCTTTCCCCCAGCCATGAGGCCACTCACCACTCTTGTCTGGATACCTGCAAGTCTCCTTTGTGGTCCGAACTGGGTGGTCTGTCACTCAGCACTTATTTTCTCTGGATTCTGCCAGCCTCCCCCCTTTCCCCCACAAGCTGTGTGCCCCAGCTCCATCACTGAACCTCTTGCCCTGCCCTCCATCTCACCTCCTGGTCTTTGCGTACATTGCTCCCTCCCCCTGACACTCTCTTTCCTACCCCTCCTCCCTCTTAGCCCCCTGACTCATTCCTCCTCCAGATCTCAGCTAAGAACATGAGTTTTATCCCATGTGCCACCTCCATCTGAGTGATTGTGGCTCCCTGAAGTGCTGTGTTGGAAGGGTTCTGAAGTCCAGTCCAGGCTTGGTGGGAGCGTTGGGGTTGATTGATAGTGTCCGTCCTGGGAGTGGGCAGGGGAAATCCGCCACTCCTCTACCTCCATCCGCAGCTTCCACAGCCGAGTCTTCCCCCACCACAGCGCCCAGCAGTTCTGCTGTACTTGTTACACATGTCTGTCTGTCCAGGCACTTGAGTCTGGTGCCTATTCAGTCTGGGGCCTGGCCCGCAGTGGGTGCTGCAAATCTGGATGAGTGATGGGTTGGGACTGTGTACCCACATATGCATGCACGCATGCACTCACATGCACACACACGCATGCCTCTCCTTCCCTCCCCTCCACAGCCTCCTGCATCCTACATCCGCCCTGTAAACCCACAGCTCTCCACACTGGCTGCCGGAGGCCCTCCTCCCTCCCTCTGCCCCTCGTGGTCCTGTGGTGTTTGGGTCATCGGCACATGGCTCCCTGGGTGTCCGGGTCACGGTGCCCACAGCCCTGGAGAGCAGAGTGTGAGCTGACGGCAGGGCCACTGCAACCAGCCTCAGGGAGGCTTCTGGTCAAGGCTGTCTGCTTCATCACCGAAGGCCCGGGAGTTCGGGTCGGTGGTCAGAACCTCCTTCCCCTTCGCCCCTTCTGTTGTTTTGCAGACATCATGCCCAAAGGACAAACCGGCACCGGATGTGGCTAGCGGCTAGGAGATGGGGATTTGTTTGCTTCTGTTTTATAAGCACTGGTATTGGCTGAGTACTTGACTACACCGGAAGCAGTTCTAAGGCGTTCATCTCACGTAATCCTTACAGTCGCACCAAGGGTGTGGTACCGCTGTTCACTCCCGCTTCTCTGAAAAGCAGACCCAGGGTCTAGGCAGCAAAGGCTGTGTCTGTACGACCAGTGAGTCGGGGGAATCAGGGCTCATATCCAGGCCTGCCTGACCACAGAGCCAAGACTGCAGATCCCTATCTGTCCCGGGGAAGCCTGAGGTCCCCCTGGGACATGGAGACAGTGTAGCAGGTTGAGATGAACCCCGGAACCAGACTCCCAGGTTCAGATCCCAGATCAGCCACTTACCAGCCGTGTGATCTTGGTCAGGTTACTTAACATTTCTGTGACTTGGTTTCCCCTTCCGGAAAATGGGTATTCATATAGGAAGTATCTAGCTTGCACAGAGTTGTTAAATGAGTTAATATTGATAACTTAGTACTATCAGCACTTGGCTCATGGCAAGCTTTTGATCAATAAAAAATAAATCAAATCCTTGGCTTCACGCTCAGGAGCTACATTCTCTTGGCCCAGGACGGGTGGGAGCGGGAGGCAGGTTTGGGAATGTCCTGAAAGCTTGAGAAGCTGGAGTCAGGGTTGGCTGATGCTGTATATCCTGGCACATGGTCAGTTCTGCTACAGTGCTTGTTTTGAAAACGCAAATCTGTTCCAGCATAATTCAAGTATTCTGGAATAATTGGAGCACAATATAAATTTTGCCTTTGCTCAGGTGTGATTTCATCCGTGAGAAACAAAAGGGGAACTCAGGAAACTACACCCGTAAGGGGCTGCATGAAACACAGCCCTCGCATCTGCCTGCTCCCTCAGCCCCCCACCCCCTACACCGGGTGTTACAAGTTCCCACCCGTCCATTTGGAGAGCCCTCCATCACCACTTCGCAGTAACTCACACTGCAGACCTGCTGACACTCATTTCCACAAGCAAATGTCAAACTGCCTTCAAGGTAGAGCACCATGTTTATTGCAGTATCTACGCATTTATTTCATTTTTAAAAGGCTTCTTTTTTTACATTGGATGCTTAGATAGTGTCACCGACTCAATGGACATGAATCTGAGTAAACGCCAGGGGATAGTGGAGGGCAGAGGAGCCTGGCATGCTGCAGTCCTTGGGGTCGCAAAGAGTCAGACGTGACTTAGTGACTGAACAACAGCATAGCCGATTAACAGTGTTGTGATAGTTTCAGCAAAGGGACTTAGCCATAAATAAACACATGTATCCCTTGTACCCCAATCTATTCTATGCATTTCTTAACCATTTTACAGGTGTAAGACTGTGCTACTATTTTTATTATGTCTTTTATTGTTGATAAACTTTTGGGGTGTTGTGCCCCTAACCATATTTTCCCCATACTCTCTGTGATTTTGACTGCAGGGCTTTGCCCTGCACTGTAGTGTTTAGGAATGTATATTTCATGTTACAGCAGAACTGGCTGTATTGCACCCTCTGTGAGGCTGTGGGAGGGGGGACAGATGGGCGATGGAAAGGTAGGGGTAGGCAGTGAATGGATAACAGAGAACCCGTGAACCTTTCAGGACCACATAACCCATGCTCATCATGAGGGCTGGGCTGCCTTGTAATTTCCGATGAGTTGAGACAGGCGATCCATCTGGAAAACAGAGTGGACGTCAAATAACCCAATTATTTCTTTAACCGTGGAAAACAGGAAAATCCAGGGGCCAAACCGGGCTCAAAGGTTAATAATAAAAGACAATGGGTTTCAGCCTCACAAACCAAACTAACAGGATTTGAGAGGCAGGAAATCTCATTTCACCATTAACACAAAATAAAAGGCCAGCAGAACACAAGGTTTAATCCCGTTTCGGGTCTCTGCCTCTGCCCGCGTGACATGCATCCCTTGGAAGAATCAGCTACTGTAGCCGCGCCCCCGACCCTACCCCCAGATGACCTGTGCTTCATCTCAGGCACCCAGGTACTGCACTTCCTACTAGGTTTGAAATCAGAAGTACCATGAAAACACCACAGAGAGGGAGAAGAGGCTCTCCCAGGCCAGGCAGCAGAGACCCGCTGGCCACAGCGTCCCAGTCCTTTATTCATCCAGCCAATGCTGTGTACATTTGCTAAGCACCTTGCCTGTAGTATCCTACTGACTCTCTCCAACTTAGTTGGGTGATTTTATACATGCAGCTCAGAGAGGTTACCAAACTTACCCCAGGTTGCACAGCATTGGAATCCAAGGTCTATATGATACCAAAGTTCAGTCTCAGCCAGTAGGCTGGAAAGCTTCCACTTTCCACTTCCGGGCCAGCCCATGAGATGTGGGTTCAATCCCTGGGCCGGGAAGATCCCCTGGAGCAGGGCATGGCAACTCATTCCAGTGTTCCTACTCGGGGAATCCCGCGGACAGAGGAGCCTGGTGCACTACAGTGCATGAGGTCACAAAGAGTCAGACATGACTGAAGCGACTTAGCACACAAAGGTTTGGCAGTAAAAGCAACGAAGACCCAGAAGAGCCAAAAATTTAAAAAATAATAATAAAAAAACGTGTATTGAGTTCCTACTCTGGAAGGCCTGGTCTCAGTAGTAGCAAGTATGTGGCACTTAATAGTAATTCAGCATGCTCTTTCCCGTTGGGAATGGAGCCTCTGAGTAGAGATTTTCAAATCATTGAAAACTGGTATAGTGCAGGCAGCCAGCAAAGGAAAGAAGGGCTGTACCCAGTCCCACGGTCGGTGTGGGCACATCTGCAGATAAGATTCAAGGGCAGAGACACCAACAGCTGGCCAGACATCACACAGCAAGCACTTGACCAACGAGGAGTTAGAGCAGCCCTGACTCTGTGGCTTCTGCCTTCTGTCCTTCTCCCGGGAAGACCCCCAAGTTGGAGCAGGGTCTCTGATGCAGTTGGTCTTCTGGCCAGCAGGGACCTGTCACCACTTGATTCTTCCTCCCTCTAGCCCTGTGGAGGAGGGGATAACCCATTCAAGGTTTCTGGGGCGTCAGCCTGGTTCCTTGGCAGCCAGCGAGGCACCCTGGGATGGGAAATCAGGCAGCCGCCCAGATATTATAAACAATTACCGCTAATTACCAGGCCTGCCAGTTCCCTATTGTCTGCTCACAATCCCACCAGACACTGAGGAGCAGACAGTGACGATGTTGGAGGAAACTTTCAATTTCAGGCTCTAGAAGGCCTTTCTCTGCCTGGGAGGTGGGCCCCTTTGGTGCCTTAGAACCCATGAGGCACTGCCGTTTCTTGGGCTTCAGGAGCCCAGACCCTCCTCACAGAATGGACTCCTGACCTTCAGGAGGCTGAGCTGGAAAAGAAACCAGCGTGGAGGAAAGGCCAGATCACCCGCTGTGAGAGTCTTGGGGTTCTGTGAGAGGGCAGGCCATTCGCAGGGCTCAGTTCTTGTGACTGTTTGTCTTCAGGATTCTCAATTTCCCAGAGTCTTTGTTTCACTGAATTTGGATCAGCTGTCTCACCCTGGATCTATCAGCTCTGATCAGGGGACAAGGTACTGCCTTAGTTTAAGTCAAACCAGTCTCTTCAGTCAATGACCTCTGAGTTAATAACAATGACTTAATACAAACATTTATTTTTTGTTCATGCAAACTTCAGCACAGGTGTTCTGGTCATTGCACCTAGCCAAACTCCTTTATTCTTTTTTAAAATAATCCAGTGAGTGCTTATGATTCCTCTGCTCTCAGATATTTAGAGAATTTCCATTTTCACTCTTATAAATCATCCATGGGTAAATACAGTCCTTTTCTCCTCAACATCCAAAGGCCCACAACAATTGGTTTCCCTCTTTTTTTTCCTGAGACTGTCCTTTGCTGTGTTCTGTGACATTGTATGAACCTGCAACATTGACCTTCTCCAAGGTCCTGAACTAGACTCTCTTGCCCCTGCCTTGTCTCCATCACCCTCTTGGGAGAGAAGCACTTTCTCCTGCTCCTTACTGGGCTCCCTCACCCTTGTGGTGTCACCGTCCTGAGGCCCTCAGGACCCCCTGCTGATGACTCTGCTCAGTGTAGAGAGAAGATAGTGTGTGGGAAGTGACCTCCTTTCCTCTCGCCTTGTTACTGGGCCCTGGGTATCCTTCGGCCCCCCAGGTCAAATTCTCCTTTCCTGGTCCATTCTGGGCCACTGCATTCTGCAGTGATTCCTCTCTTCTGATGACCTCTGAGCTCTCACAACCCAAGGTGAGCAGGTAGGGGACTGGTGGTCTCGTAAGAAGACAGTCGTCCTCTTTAGTTGTTTCTTTGGGGGCAGCACATTTGTTTGCCCAGCAGAACGGTAAGTTCTTTGTGCATGGAGTCTTCTCTTGTTTGTTCCTGCAGCTTGCTTGGAATTTTATACGTAAAGATGCAGATACTCTTGGGTGCCGTGAATTGGGCAGTGGCCTGGTAGAGCAGCAGGCACTGCCATTTTCTAGTCCTCAGGCAGCTGTCTTTCTCACTCTAGGCCTCAGTCTTCCAATCTGTGAAATTGGGTCAGAGGACACTTTTCCTGGAGCTATTTGCAGAGCTGGAGAGTGAATCTTTTGCCAACTGTGAGGATTTGTGATTTAGCAGCGAGGTATAAAGGCAGACAGCTGTGGTTCAAACACCAGGGAGCATGTCTAGGGTGTGAAAAGCTGGGTACAGCCATAGAAGACCGTAAATGAGTCATTCTCTCTGAAGAACTGGAGCAAAGGTGGACAGAGTGGTTCGGAAGCAGAAGGGAACATCCTCGGGGTGAAACCAGATACCCCTCTGGCTCCTTCAAGGCTGACAGCCCAGCAGGTTCCCCTGGAAGGAAGCTGGGGACAGGGTGGGGGGCTGCTCTTAGGGCAGGAAACGAAGCATGCAGTGCCTTCAGTCGAAGCCTGAGGTAGTTGCCCCTTCCTCCTAAAAGACCCTGTGACAGGCTGCTGTGAAATCTGGCACAGGATGTGCTTGTTCAAAGTTAACTGTGATTCTTGGAACATGCCCAAGTGGAAGGTCACCCAGGGTTGGCCTTAAAGGTGTTGTATCCATGTGCTGACTTTGCCCTGTGAATTCTGGCTTCAGACTGGGCCGAATCTGCCTCTTTACATGAATAATACTGATAAAGGTTAAAAAAAACAAAAAATGAAAAAAACCTCAACCTCCTTTAGCTGTGGCGAGGATCCTAAGACAAAATGGGTTACAAGTGCTTTACTTCTGAAGATAATAGGTACATCAAGCTTGGTGTTTAGTGCCTGATCTCACTAAGTTTTTTCAGTAGTCATGTATGGATGTGAGAGTTGGACCATAAAGAAGGCTGAGTGCTGAAGAATTGATGCTTTCAAGCTGTGGTGTTGGAGAAGACTCTTGAGAGTCCCTTCGACAGCAGGGAGATCAAACCAGTCAATCCTAAAGGAAATCAACCCTGAATATTCACTAGAAGGACTGATGCTGAAGCTGAAGCTCCAGTACTTTGCCCACCTGATGCAGAGAGCTGACTCATTGGAAAAGACCCTGATGCTGGGAAAGATTGAAGGCGGGAGGAGAAGAGGACGACAGAGGGTGAGATGGGTGGATGGCGTCACTGACCCAATGGACATGAGTTTGAGCAAGCTGCAGGAGATGGTGAAGGACAGGGAATCCTGGTGTGCTGCAGTCCATGGGGTCGCAGAGTCGGACGTGACTGAGTGACCGAACGACAACAATAACTCATTAACTACTTATCAGACCTAGGAGACGGGAGTGTTATTATTCCCATTTCAGAGATGGGAAAGAAAAACCTAAAATTGGCTTTAGCAAAATAATAATAGTTGTTGTTGACTTACATAACCAGAAAGAAAAAGAAGTATCTCTTGCTTCAGGTAGAGTTTGATCCAGGAGCTTATGCAGTGCTGCCTGTGTGATGGCCTCCTTCATGGGCTGCTGATGGCAACGAGAACAGCAAGAGGCTCCAGGCTTCTGTCTTAGGTGCAGATCTCATGAGAAAATAGAGTCTCTCACTTCCTACAGTTCAAAGAAAGCTTCCTAGGCCGATTCTTGTGGGCTTGGGCGAGACGCCCAACTCTCAACCAGTCACTGGCCAAGGAAGGAATGGCCTGCTTGGCCAGGCTGAGCCCATGTGAGCCTCTGAAGCTGGGTCTGCTCTGCTCCGCGGGAATCAATGTCTTGAGGAGGGGGCTCCCCAAAGGAGATTTAAAATCTGGTTCCCAGAGGAAGGGGGTGGATATTTGGCAGCCCCACGGCAAGGACAAGCGTGGACCTCCGGGACTGAGCCACTGGTGTACTTTTTTTAACTGTCCAGTGCAAACCAGTCCTCTGGGGCTCATGTTAAAAGGCAGTTTCTGATTCACCAGCTGGGGAGTGGAGTGGACCACCATTTCCGTTCTAATTAGCTCCCGGGCAGTGCTGCTGGTCCCTGGACCACACTCTGAGTATCAGCCCTAACCCATAGAGCCAGACATGGACAAGCATCACCTCCTGAGAGTCCTACCTGGAAAGGCAAGTGACATCATGCCCATTTCATGGAAGAAGAACCTGACACTTGGCAAGGAGAGGTCAGACAGGACATAGAAACTAAGCCCTAGAATTTTGGAGTCAGAGCGGAGATTTTAGGGCCATTAAAGTAGAAAGGAAGAAGCTGAGAGCACACTGGCCTGCCTGAGACTGGGAGATGGATGTGGATAGAATCGCTGTGGAATTAGGGAGGTTCTGGAGCTGACTGCCTGAGTCATCGAGTCCTCAGTTGGCCCCCGGGAACGTCTGTTTTTGTCTCATTCTTTCTTGCAGCCTTAACTATGGGGGAGTTTGCCTGGCATCAGATGCCCAGTTCAGTGACTTCCTGGGCAGCATGGGACCGGCACAGTTTGTGGGCCGCCAGACCCTGGCCACCACGCCGATGGGTGAGTGTCCCAAGACCTGTTCCAAAGTGGGTGGGGGTCCCCACCAGAAGCCCTGTGTCTCTCCTCTGCCTGGGTTACATCCACTGAGCACTCGGCCTGGAGCCCAGGTTGCATCTGCCAGGCGCTCTGCAGAGCCCGGGCACTCGGCATGGGTTTGGTTCTGGTTGGTTTGTGGCTGGGAGCAGGGGAAGGGAATTGCATCCTCAACAGAGAGGAGGAGCTGAGTCCTTGATGGAGCTTCCAAGCCGCTTCCCAGTCTCAGCTCTTGGGGCCTGTTGCAGGGGACGTGGAGATCGGCTTGCAGGAGCGGAACGGTCAGCTGGAAGTGGACATCATCCAGGCTCGGGGTCTGACGGCCAAGCCAGGCTCCAAGACACTGCCAGGTGTGGGGGCTGCCCACCCGTCTGCAAGGCGGGGGTGGAGGTCTGGGAGGATGTCCCGAGGGGTAGCTGGGTCTAGAGGAGAGAAGATGGTGTCCAACTGGGGGTCTCCTTCCCCCTAAAGCTAGTGACTCCTGTGTCACTGGCAGTTTAGAATTTATTCTGGAGACCCAGTTGAAATTGTCCATTGACCTTGTCCACCTCCTTGACTGCACTGAGCTCCTGGAGGTTCAGAGACCATCTTTGGTTTTTTTTTTGTGTGTGTGTGGTTCTACCATTTGTGATTCTACCCTAGCACCTGGTAGGGTGCATGGAATGCCTTGAGTGTTCAGCAAACATCGGAGTGAGTGGGTCAGCCATGAGTGTGTAAGCCCAGGAACGGTGGGCAGGCCAGGGACTGAGAGAGGGAAAGGGTGGGCAAAGGGACAGGCAGGCAGGACCCCTCAAGAGGGTAGTGTAGACCCCAGCCAACCCTGACTGCACCCCACCCCTGTTGCCTCGTCCCTGGACTCCCTGGAGGCACCCCGATCCCCAGCAGTGGGTCTCTTTGCTGCACCCTTTGCCCACCATTGGAGGCCCAAGCTACAGCTCACCCTGCTGACCTCTGTCCTTAGCGGCCTACATCAAGGCCTACCTGCTGGAGAACGGCGTCTGCATTGCCAAGAAGAAGACCAAAGTCGCTCGCAAGTCGCTGGACCCGCTGTATAATCAGGTGCTGCTGTTTCCTGAGAGTCCCCAGGGCAAAGTCCTGCAGGTGAGGGGCCAGGGGCGGGCAGGGGGGTGCCCTCTGCAGGGCCTCACCTGGAGAAAGCAGGGCACTCTGGTGGATCTGAGCGCCACCATTTGTGGTGTGACTTGGAGCAAGTTCCTTTCTGAGCCTCAGCTTCTTTATCTGTAAAATGGGGATGGTAACAGTAGCCACTGGTAGTTACCAGCGGAATGCGTGCTTCGTGCGAAAAGGTATTTGCAAGTTTGGCCTGTAGTAATGATGATCACCATCATCACCAGCCTCTGGAGGCCAGGGGCTTAGCATGGAGTGCAGTGCTAATAGACTGAAAGCCTTTTGAGGATCCAGAGATCTTTGGCTCCCTGACTTTTAGGAAGATCCTAGTGGTCACCTTGGAGAAGGCAATGGCACCCCACTCCAGTACTCTTGACTGGAGAATCCCATAGACGGAGGAGCCTGGTAGGCTGCAGTCCATGGGGTCGCTAAGAGTCGGACATGACTGAGCAACTTCACTTTCACATTTCACTTTCATGCATTGGAGAAGGAGATGGCAACCCACTCCAGTGTTCTTGCCTGGAGAATCCCAGGGACGGGGGAGCCTGGTGAGCTGCCGTCTATGGGGTCGCACAGAGTCGGACACGACTGAAGCGACTTAGCAGCAGCAGCAGTGGTCACCTAGGGCTTCCTTGGTAGTTCAGCAGAAAAGAATCCATTTGCTAATGCAGGAGACATAGGTTTGAAGAAGGAAATGGCAATATACTCTAGTACTCTTGCCTGGGAAATCTCATGGACAGAGGAACTTGACAGGTTACAGTCCATGGGGTCAGAAGCAACTCAGCAACTAAACAAAAAACAACAAAAGATGTTTGCTGAAACTAGCGATAGCTGCCCATCGTGGGGTCGGCAGGGCCCAGGCTGGATGCCTTAGGAGCCACATGCCTACTCTCTTTGAGCTGCCGTTTGTTTTTGTTTGTTTGTCTTTGTTTTTGAAAATACTTATTTTTTTGGCCACTCTAGGTCCCAGTGCAGCACGTGGACTCTTAGTTGTGGCATGTGGGATCTAGTTCCCTAGTTGACCAGGAATCACACTCGGACGCCCTGCATTGAGAGTGTGGAGTCTTAGCCACTTGACCACCAGGGAGGTCCCTCAGAGCTGCTATTTGGGCATCTCTAGTTTACACCTCAGTCTCTTTCTCGTAACCTGAACAGGCAGAACACACAAGGGTAGGGCCAAGGTGTTACACGTCTCCAAGACAGTGGGCTTTTGGCAAACTGAAAAGTCCAAGTCCTGTCTAGGACACAGTCTTTCAATTTGTAGGTTGTGACCCATCAGCAATTTATGAACTTGGTTTAGTGGTTGTTTTGTTTTTTTTAATGGAATGGAATAGGAAATAGGAAAGAAATGGAAAATAGGACTAGGAAAGAAAACATTTCTCATTCTTAGTAAGGCAAGTCTTATTTGGTGGAACCACGTGCTTCAGTTGTGAATCTCACGTGTTCATTGGATGATGATTTAAATGTCTATCTTGCTGTATATATCAGTCAGAATAAAGTTTGGAAAAATCTTTCTGATCTAGAGGTAGTCAAAGACAATTTAAAACAACCAGAAGACCATCTGGGGGCCACACCTGTGTTTTCCGGCCTGAGCATCTTTGTAGAAGCTCCAGAGCACAACCTGTCTGGGATGCAGAAAGATAGAGAAATAAAAATATGGCATGTGGGTTCTTGCTGCTGAGCCTTCTGACTAATGTCAGGGCAAGACAGACCCACAACAATTGAGTGATGCCAGCTGTGTTCATCTGCTAAAGCTGCCATAACAAAATACCATAGACCTGGGGTCTTAGATAACAGAAGTTTACTTCTTACAGTTCTGGAGGCTAGAAGTCCAAGATCAAAGTGTCACAAGTTATGTTTCTTCTGAGGCCTCTCTCCTTGGCTTGTAGATGGCCACCTTCTTGCTGTGAACTCATACGGTTCTTTTTCTACACCCAGGCATTCCTGGTGTCTGACTGTGTGTCCTAATCTTCTGTTCTTATGACAACACCAGTTAAAATCACATGCGACACTAATGGCCCGTTTTAATGTAATCACCTTAAAGGACCAGTCTCCAAATACAGTCACGTTCTGGAGTTAGGGCTTCAATATGAAATTGAGGGGCATGCAGTTAAGCCCATAACACCGATGATAACAGATCCATTCACACACTCAGACTTGGGCTGCTTTTTTTTTTTTTAATTGAGGATATAGTTGCCGTACAATGTTCTGTTCGTTTCTGCTGTATACGGAGTGACTCAGCCTTCTGTGTACATATATCCCCTCCCTCCGGGGCCTCCCTCCCACTCCCCAGCCCCCTAGGTGACCACCGAGCACCACGCTGGGCTCCCTGTGCTCCACAGCAGCTCCCACTAGCTCACAGTTTTACACATGGTGTCCGATCAGTTACCAAGGGGGCATTGACAGCTTATTAGTTGAGTGACCTCGGGCAAATGATTTAACCTCCCTGAGCCCCAGTTTAAACAGCTGTGAAATCAGAATCCTGTTTTATAGTGTTGTTGGGAAGACTGAATCTAGGGCTGGTTTAGCCTTAGAACAGTTCCTGACATGCAGTAACCAATAGCCGTGGCCCGTGTTGTTTGCCTATCTCTCTGCATGCTTGAGGAACGGCTTACAGCTTACAGTGAGCCTCCACATTTATTATCTCCTGTGATCCTCACCCGCCAGGTAAGCTGAGTGTGGATGATTCCATTTACAAACAAGAACCCTGAGTCTCGGTGAGGCTCAGTGACTTGGCCCAAAACGACCTAGACAAGACTGGAACTTGACCCTACATATGTCTGACCCTGAAGTATGTGCGTCAAGACAGTAGGTCTTGTGAGCGATAAGCCAGCCCACGTTTAGAGAGGGGCATTAGAACCTGAGGAGAGCAAATGAGGGTCCGACAGCCACAGAGAGCACCTGTCTGGCCGCTCTAAGAGGAAGGTAGAATGAGGAGTGGGGAAGGTGCTGCACAGATGAGTCTGTTGGAAAAGCAGAAGGAGGCTAGTATGTGTGTTCTACATGTGGCAGCCACTTTTAAAAAACTGAAGTATAATTGATTTACAATGTTGTGTTACTTTCCAATGTGCACCAAAGTGATTCACTTTGTTTTTTCAGATTTTATTCTACTATAGGTTATTCCAAGATACTGAGTATACTCCCCTATATGTTTGTGTGCACGCTTAGTTGCTCAGTTGTGTCCAGCTCTTTGCAACCCCATGGACTGTAGCCCACCAGGCTCCTCTGTCCATGTGGATTCTCCAGGCAAGAATACTGGAGTGGGTTGCCATGCCCTCCTCCGGGGGATTTTCCCAACCCAGGGATCAAACCCAGGTCTCCCACATTGCAGGTGGATTCTTTACCATCTGAACCAGCAGGGAAGCCCATAGTCCCCTATGCTATACAGTAAATCCTTGTTGCTTTTCTATTTTATATATGGTACTTTGTTGATCCCATGCTCCTAATTTGTCCCTCCCTTCCTTTCCTTCCCTTCCCCTTTGGTAACCATAACTTGTTCTCTGTGTCTGTGAGTCTATTTCAGTTTTGTATATACATTCATTTGTGTTATTTTTCTAGATTCCACATTTAAGTGATATCATATAGTATTTGTCTTTCTCTGTCTGACTTCTTCACCAACTATAATATATTCTAGGTCTATTCACCTTGCTGCAAATGGCAGTATTTCATTGTTTTTAAAGCTGAGTAATATTCCATTTTGTGTGTGTGTGTGTGTGTGTGTGTGTATACATATCATATCTTCTTAAGCCAGTGGTCTGTTGATGAGCACTTGGATGGTTTCCATGTCTTGACTGTTGTAAATAGTGCTGCTGTGAACATTGGGGTACATGTATGTTTTCAAATTAGAATTTTCATCTTTTTCCAGATATATGCCCAGGAGTGGGATTGCTGGATCATATGGTAGCTCTAGTTTAAACTTTTTAAGGACCCTCCATAGTGGCTGTACCAATTTACATTCTCATGAAGAGCAGAGGAGGATTCCCTTTTCTCCCTGTCCTCTCCAGCATTTATTGTGTGTAGACGTTTTGATGATGGCCGTATTGTCTGGTGTGAGGTGATACCTCATTGTGGTTTTTGATTTGCATTTTTCTAACAGTGATGTTGAGCATCTCTTCATGTGCCCATTGGCCATCTGTATGTCTTCTTTGGAAAAAGATCTGTTTAGGTCATCTGCCCATTTTTTAATTGTTTTTCCCCCAATATTGAGTTGTATGAGTTGTTTATCCATTTTGGATATTAACCCTTTGTCAGTCTTACTATCTGCAAGTATTTTCTCCCATTCCTGTCACTTGTCTTTATGTTTTTTGATGGTTTCCTTTGTTGTGGAAAAGTTTTTTCTACGTTTGATTAGGTCCCACTTGTTTATTTTTGCTTTTCTCTCTTTCGCCTTGGGCAAGCGATCTATGAAAATATTGCTACTGTTTATGTCAGAGAATGTTTTGCCTAAGTTCTTTTCTGGGAGTTTGATGGTGTCATGTTTTAGGTGTTTAAACCATTTTGAGTTTACTTTTGTATATGCTGTGAGAGAGTGTTCTAATTGTATTGATTTACATGTGGCTGCTCTACTAACCACTTTTATTTTTTAAAATTATTTAAAGTTTTTAAAAAATCTTATTTATTTTCTTTATTTGTCTGTGCCAGGTCTTAGTTGGGGCATGTGGGATCCAGTTCCCCAACCAGGGACCAGCTCAGGCCCTGCATTGGGAGAGTGGAGTCTTAGCCACTGGACTACTAGAGAAGTCTCAACTACTAACCCCTTTTAAAACCTTTATTTCTGAGGATCTGGAAGCAGAGGGCAGATGGATGAGGGGGGTAGGTAGGACACTCACAGTGTAGGGTCAGCCATCAAGTCTGTGCCTCAAAGATGGGGTAGGTGGAAAGAAAGAGCAAGATTGGAGGCAAGCAGCCCATCATCCAGGAGCGTCTGGTGGGACCTGAGCCATTTTAGGGTGGTGGACTCCCGGGCCTCGGAGACGAATAAGGCACGCGGTGACCCCAGGTTCCGTTTCTGGGCCTGTGAGCGGCGTTGGCAGGATCCGAACCACGGTGTCTCTTGCCCCGCAGGTGATCGTGTGGGGCAACTACGGGCGGATGGAGCGGAAGCAGTTCATGGGCGTGGCCCGCGTGCTGCTGGAGGAGCTGGACTTGACCACCCTGGCCGTGGGCTGGTACAAGCTCTTCCCCACCTCCTCCATGGTGGACCCAGCCACGGGCCCCCTGCTCCGGCAGGCATCCCAGCTGTCCCTCGAGAGCACCGTGGGGCCCTGCGGCGAGCGATCTTAGTGCCGGGGAGGGGGAGGGGCTCCCCGAGATGGTCCGGAGACCGCCCAGCCCCGACCTGGGACCCCAGGCCCCGGGGCATATTGAACAGAGGAGGCCGGGGTTCTCCCCCACCCAGTGGGGAAGCTGAATGGGGAGACCTGACCCCCCAGGGCCCCTCCTCACCCCTTCTTTGCCTCCTATTCCCCGAGACCTTCCCTCTCCCGATGGGATTGGCTGCACTTTTGACTTGGCCGGTTCTTGACCTGGTGGATGTGTCTGCAGTCCGGAGAACGGAAAGATCGAGGCGGCAGGGCACACCATCCTCCTGCCCCCGACTCTGTCCGACCGCACCCTCTTTTTGCCTCCTTGGAAGCTCGCTGCCCGGAGTCACGTCCAGAACCCAGCGGTCATCTCCATGGTGCCAATTACCAGCAAGTGTCTTTCCTGCGGCACCGGGTTCAGGCAGCTACTCCTGCCCCCCGAGCCTACGGGGCAGCTTTGCAAGGATCCGGCGCCAGCTCCGGGGGCCCCGCGTCCCCGACTTGAAGAGGAGCTCGGGCCTCCCTCCGCCTGCCCATGGAAGGAGCTCTGCCGCCGACTGTTTGAGTCCATCTGTCCGTCCCGGCTCTAGGACACGGGGTCCAGCAGGGACCAGGGGAAAGGAAGGGGCTGCCCGGGGACTGGCAGGGACCCCCAGAGCACTGGCTCAGTGGGGTTGTAAGAAGCTAGTTTGCACACTGTGGGCGGACTGGAAAGAACTCTGTTGGCTGTGTTTCGACCGAGGAGCTGCGGGACCCTGATTTTCGAGAACCCCAGCCCCAGAGAGCTCACCAGTCTCTGAATTTGGGGGATGCTGGTTTGGAGAGGGATTCTGAAGAAAGCTGGGATTGGGACTGATGGTGCCAAGGCAAGGAATTCCCAGGTAGGAGAATCCCTCCTTGTGGAATGAGGTCAAAGGTCATCTTGTCTGGCCCTCTGCCTCCAGGCTAAGGGCCTGGGGAGGCACCCGAGCCCCCCAGTTTTAGTCTTTTTAAACCAACCATCCTGTACTAAGGGCAGAACCCACTGCTCCGGCCTCAGTGACCTTGGCTCAAGGAGAGAAAGACAGTGAGGCGAGACAGGAGTGTGAGAAAGGGGAGATTCCTTCTTGAGCAGGCCCAGGGGGCTGCCTTCCCGGCCCTGCCCGGCCCGGTCCTCCCCGGAGCCTTCGGAAGCCCTTTTGCATGCGGGGAGGACGCAGGCTGGTCCCTTCTGTAGAAGCACATTTCTGCCACCTCCCCTGGGAGGCACCCAGCCACCCACACCCCACACCCCTCCCATCATTCCCTAGTCCTGCTGTGTAGGACGTAGTCTTGGTTAGCCGGGTAGGCTTAGAGTGCCTGGCCCTGGGCCTGGTCTTAGCTTCACATAGAGTCCTTACAGAGGGGATGGAGAAAATTCCAGGAGGCAGCCTTCTCCCTGCCGGCCTGGCCTGGGTCCAAGCCTGGACCTGGTTCAGGGGAGGCTGGCCCCTCCTCCTTCTCCTCCTCCTCTCTTTCCTCCCCCTCCTCATGTAGGGTTGTAGCCAGAGCCGCCCCTGACACTCAGATGTTCTGATTTATTACCCTTGGGACTGATTTTATTTAGGAAGCGCTTCTGAGGATGTGGGCCTTGGCAGAGGGGGCCTGGGCTCCATCAGAGGAGGTGGCTTTCCACTGAGGATTGCCCGACTATGTTCTGTCCCACCTTGTCCCCACTCCCCACCCCACCCCCCCCTTTAGGCTGTGGACCAGGTGAGTCCTTCCACCTGGAACTCCCTTCTCCCCTGGCCTGTTCCCAGCCCTGGGCATCCTTTGAAGTCCTGGTTGAGTTATAGCGCCCCCGCTGCATGGGCATGGGGAGATGGAGGCGCTCCCTCCTTGGTTCAGGAGGCCTTCTGAAACTGAAATCCCAAGGCTGGGGCGGAGGCAGCGGGGTTCAGAATTGGCCCCTCCCCTGTGCTTTTTTTTTTTTTTAAAAAAAACCAGTGTGATTTCTCTGCCGTTTGTTTATTACTCACCATTCGGAATATTTTGAGCCAGGAGAGCGCCTTCTCTCTCCAGCTGTCATTGCTCTGGTAGTTCAGGGGTAGCATTTCAAAGCCGGGGTGGGGCCTGGCTGTCCCAACCTGAGGACAGGGGGGGCACAGCCTTGCTCCCCAACCTGAGCCCGCCCTGGTGGGGGGTGGGCCTGCACAGCCTTTATAAAGAGAGAAGGCGCTCCAAAGCAATAACATCCTGAGGGTGGTCACCGAGGGCCCCCCTCAATGACTTTCTGTTCGTTCTGTGGTTTCTCAGCTCACCTCCCGGAGGGGTGGCATGGCATGGGGGCTGGAGCCCTCTTTCTTTGTATCATCGTTGTGAGCACATGGCCGCCTTCCAAGGGGCTCCGACCATTGAGTGTAGGGACCCCCCCTCCCCGCCCCATCTGTCCTCACCCAGGGATGGGGGCTTGGGGAGGGAGTGGCTGGGGAACCTTCCGGCCCGCTCCTGTCTGATCCTTTGCCAGCTCAAACTCCCCCATTCGGAGAGGAGCTGAGAGGGTGGCACTGGGGGAATTAGGGGTGTTGGGGGACCTGGGGGTCTCTAGGGGATGGTGGTTCTTTTTTCAGTCTCTGGGCCAAAGGTCACATGCTGGAGTACAGTGGGAGGGAGTCATCTCCACTTTTCTTCTCTGGAATCTGCCTGTCACACTAAAAGGAAAGGGGCTTTGGGACCATCAGTGAAATGATTTCTATCTTAACAAAGAGATCACAGGCCCCTGGGGTCACCTGTGAGTTCACAACACTGGCCATCTGGGCCTCCTCAACCTCCCAGAGGCTGAGCTGGAGCCAGGGCAGGACTAAGTGGGGCCACCATCTCCCCCCGCCCCCAATATTTCCTCTGCCCTTCTCTCCGTGGCCTTCTCCCAGGGGCCTTGAAAAGATGGGCAGTGCCGATTGTTGTCCATCTGACAGGGCAGGAAACCGAAGCTCAGCATCAGTAAGTGGCTTGCCCAAGACAAGACCCCTCAGCAATGAGGCCAGAGCAGAAGCCGCTCTGTCCTTACTCCAGGGGACAGCAGACCATTGCTCCTGGGCACATCTGCCATAAGGACCTGTGATCTTTAGACCCTGCTTGCTTGCATCTCAGTGGGCCAGTAGCTTTTCTGGGCCTTGGGTTTGGGGGGAAGGGTTGCCATAGAGACCTTGTTCTCTTGGGTGGGGGTTGGGGGGTCTGCCTTGACTGATGTGAGGCTGTGCAGGCCGTGGTCCTGGTCTTGATCTTAAGTGGGGACTCCCCCCCACTCCAGAGACCACAACCCCTCTGGGACCATTCTGAGGGAGGGGCCAGACACCACTTCCTGGGGGTGTGTGGGAGTGAGGGGGGGCGGTGGTACTCACCTTAAGGCATTTCCCCCCCAAACCTTCAGATGGAATAACAACGGAACTTCTCAGAGTGCTTTTCATACCTTTTTGTTTTCAAAGTGCTTTAATCTCCCGTGTACTCTCACAAGAGCTCCTGGGCAGTCAGTGGGGGCCTGGGTGAGTTATCAGCCCCATTTTACAGAAGAAGCTGAGGCCCGGGGAGGGGAAGGTGCTCGCTAAGATCCCACTGTGAGTTGATGGCTGAGCCCAGATCTCCAGCGGTTCAGATCTCTTTTCTTCAGTGCGGGGCAAAGCAGAGTTGAGGTCATGCACTTGACAAGCTGATCCACAGTCCAGCTCCTTACATCTGGAGCTCATGGGCACATCTCAGCGGTGAGAGGCACCGCTGAGCCCCGCTGCCCTTGGAGCACAGCTGTTGCGTTAGGCAAGGCCACCTGCATTTATTTATTGAGCAGCAGCCCTGTGCCAGACCCAGGGGACGGGGTGCCCCGACTCCATCTCCCACTGTCCTGTAACGACTTGTCTGGGCTCCAGGAAGCCCATGTCTGTATAGCGGCACCTCTGAGTGGACGGAAAGCTTTCGGGTCCATGAGCTCATCTGACTCACAAACCCCACCCGGGAGGCGCTGACTGTGCCCGTTTGACTCATAGCTTCTGTGAGGGCAAAGTGGAGACTTGAACCGGGGCCTTGGAATCAACTCTGAGCCCTTTCACCCCACCACTGCCTCCTGAGGGGGTGGCAGGAAGGCAGACCCCTGGTCCTCAGGCCCATTCTCCATTCACCTTTCCCCTCTTCCCTCTCCAGGAGCAGGAGCCCCTCAGGCTTTGGGGGAGGGAGGGTTTCTGGGGCCCCTGGGTTGGAGCAGGTCACGTTGCATTGTGTTCATGACCATGTAGCTCATGTTGAAAATTAAAGTTTTTGGCTTTTCTAACCCAGCCTGCTCTGTTTTGTGTTGATGCAGTTCTCTCTGGGATGCTGAGGGCCGTTAATTTTAATGACCTGAGTGCTGTGGGATGTCAGCTTTGTTAGTGTCCGTTTATGGGTCTGGGGCCCATCCCGGGACCACTTCCAGAGATGCACAGGAGGAAATGGCACTGGGTGAACCCATTTTACAGATGTGGAAACTAAGGCCCAGGGAGGGGATGAGAATTCCCTGAAGTCCCATTGTGGGTGATTGGCAATAAACAGACCTCACAGTTCCCAGAAGAGACTGTGGCCCAGGGACTGCCCTGGCAGTCCAGTGGTTGACTCCACACTTAAGAGAGTAAAGATTTGATCCCTAGTCAGGGAACTAAGATCCCACATACTGTGCAGAGCGGCCAGGGGTTGGGGTGGAGGAGAAGACTGGTCCAGGTAGTCCCAGTGACATGGTGGGTGTCCGCAAGAGCCCCTTCCCCCATCCGAAACGGGCTGGCCAAGGACCAAGAACATGAGATTCGGGGCTGGGGCCAGTTTCACTCTACATGCCCAGTAAGAGAATGAGTAGTATTTAAATAGTGCACAATTTGCCCAGTGGTCCACGCTGGATGGTAAATGTTTCTCTTGGTCCATCTGATCCCCGTGCTTCTCATAGTGGGAGCCGCTGACCTCACTGGTTAGGATTCCAGTGTGGGAAGCCGCGCATTTCCCCCACAACACGGAAAGCCCAAGTCACACAACAGAAAAACGGGCCTGTGGAGAATGCGTGTGGCCACGCCTTCCTAGAACAATTTGGACCACATGGGACTTGCACCTATGGGGCAACTTAAGAGTCGTGCTTTTGCTTATGATGCGACTTTTAATGTATTTTTGGAGAGGAGGGCGGGGCTCGCGCCACAGAAGGGAGTGAGAAACTGCTCGTGGCAGAGGACGGCATTGAGGCCACGGCCCCTCAGCCCTTCTACAAGCTCTGGGGAGGGTGCGCGGACAGGTGAATCCAGACCAGGTTCTAGGATCCAGGTTCTAGGCTCGACCCCCCGGATGAGTGCTGTGGGATTTCTGGGGCCCATCCCAGGACCACTTCCAGAGACGCACAGGAGGGAAGGGCTATCAGATGGACTTCCGCCGGGCCGGGGGCCTGCCGGCTCTGCCGCCGCCCCCAGCCCCGGGGCTGGCGGGGGGTGAGAAGCCGGGATTGTCGCGGGCGCACAGCTCCAGCGGGTGCAGGCGGCAGGAGACGGAGATGCGGCCGGCGCGTTGCGCCGGGGCTCGGCTCTCGGGCGCCCCCCGGCGGAGCGGGCGGGCAGCGCGCTCAGGCGCGTCCGCGCCGGCCTCCAGGAAGCGCAGGACCACGAGGTTGAGGAAGGCGCCGATGACCGTGAGCCCCAGGAGGATGTACAGGAAGCTGAAGGCCACGTAGGGCGGCTTCCTCTGCAGCGCCTCGTCGTTCTGCAGCGCCACAAAGTCGCCGAAGCCGATGGTGGTGAGGGTGATGAAGCAGTAATAGTAGGCGTGGAAGAAGGTCCAGCCCTCGAAGTGCGCGAAGGCGGCGGCCCCGAGCGCCAGGGTGGCAGCGCACACCAGCAGCCCGGCCACCGCCATGTTCTCGGGGGACACGCGCGGCCGCCGCAGGCCCAGGCAGCGCTTGGCAGCCAGCAGGAGGCGCCGCACCAGCGCGTTCAGCCGCTCGCCTAGGCTCTGGAAGGTGACCAGGGTCAGGGGGATGCCCAGGAGCGCGTAGAACATGCAGAAGACCTTGCCCGAGTCCGTGCCCGGCGCGGCGTGGCCGTACCCTGGAGCAGGAAGGAAGGGGAAGGCTGACGCGTGTCCATGTCCCTCTCACACACTCTCACACACAGGTCTTCCTGCCAGGTCTCTCTCCCCATCCTCCAGAGCCCGCAGAGCATGTTGAAATGCTAGTTCGAACTAGGTCATTCCCTCAGCTTTAAAACCTTGTGTGACTACCCATAATCGGCCCAACTTGTAAACAACCTAGAATGTCCCTCACCTGGGGAATGGATAAACAACCTGTGGTATGTCCATACAACGAAGTAATTCTTTTCAGCCACAGGAAGGAAGGAACTGCTATTTCCCCAGCAACAGAGGATGGATCTCAAATGTTTTATGCTGAGTGAAAGGAGCCAAGTTCAAAAAGCTACATATTGCTTGGTTCCATTTAAAGGACATTCTATAAGATAACTGGCAAAACTTCTGTGGCAAAACTGTAGGATCAGAGAACAGACCTGTGGTTGCCAGTCCTTGGAGCTGAGGAAGGGGAGTTAATGAACTACAAACAGGCACGATGGAATTTTGGGGAGTGATAGAAATGTTCTGCCTTGAAATCATGGCTGCAGTTACACGACAGGTTTTCATTTGGCAAAACCCACACGAGTGTACACTGAAAAAGAGTGAATTTGAATGTCTGTAAATTGTGCCCTTGATAGAAAAAAAAAAAATCTGTTGTGGCTCCCCAGTACCCACAGGGTAAAGTCCTTGTTCTCAGCTAATCATGATCTGAGCTCCCTCCCGCCTCCAGCCTCACGCCATGTTTCCCCACCGCCCTGTCCTTTTCTCGTGACTTCCCTCCCCTCAGTGATCTTTTCCCCCTGCCCGCATCCATGTCGCCCTTCCCAGTTCCTGTGCCAGGCCAGCTCTTATGAAACACCTCTTCAGTCTGGTGGAGTCCCTCACTGAGTCCCCTGAACTGTGTAGGGAACGTAAACATGAGTGGGCTTCCTTGATTCTGGGCACACAGAACAATCATTGTGGGATTAGTGGCTGTGTTCTCTCTTCCAGGACCCAAGGAGTGAAAGCTTTCATGGTATTCTCATAGGGCCCCACAACCCAGGAAAAGTCAGGTGTCCCTTCCCCCATAGAATATGCCTCTTCTAGCAAATTGGCCCCATCTGCCGAACGATAAATACACCTTTGGCCCGTGCTGCTCCCCAGTGAGGAAAGTTGTCCCCTAAAACATACACACGTGCACAGTGATGTGTGCACATGCGCTGTCGTTGCCACACTGTTGGTGACAGCAAAAATAAGACACAGCCTAAATGTCCACCAAAAAGAGCCTGGTGAAACCAGCCATGGTGCCATCCCACGATGGTTGTGGTTCCAACTGAGGGCGATTTAGCCCCTGAGAGGACCATTGGCCATGTCTGGAGACAGTGTCGGTTGTCACACGTGGGAGCTATCAGCATCTGGTGGGTACAGGCACAGGACAGTCCCCACAGTCAGAATTTGTTGTTATTTTTCAGTTGCTAAGCCATGTCCGACTCTCTGCGACCCCATGGACTGTAGCCTGCCAGGCTCCTCTGTCCATGGGATTTCCCAGGCCAGGATACTGGAGAGGGTTGCCACTTCCTTCTTCAGGGGCTCTTTATGATCCAGGGATCAAACCTGCGCTTCCTGCATTGGCAGGTGAATTCTTTACCACTGAGTTACCAAGGAAGCCCACCAGAATGGCCAGTCCAAAATGTCAACAGTGCCAAGGTGGAGAAGTCCTGCTAATCAGCCATGAAAAAGAGGACACAGTTCTTCAGGGACTGATGTAAAGAAATAACCAAAATATACGAAGTGAAAAAAGGAAGAGACAAAAAGGCATGTATAACATAATGTCTCTATCACGTATAAAAGTGAAAGTGACTCAGTCGTGTCCGACTCTTTGCAACCCCATGGACTCTATACAGTCCATGGAATTCCCCAGGCCAGAATACTGGAGTGGGTAGCCCTTCCCTTCTCCAGGGGATCTTCCCAGCCCAGGGATCGAACCCAGGTCTCCCGCATTGCAGGCAGATTCTTTACCAGCTGAACCACCAGGAAAGCCCAAGAATACTGGAGTGGGTAGCCTATCCCTTCTCCAAGCAGCTCTTTTTGACCCAGGAATCGAACTGGGTTCTCCTGCATTGCAGATGGATTCTTTACCAACTGAGCTACCTGTGTGTGTTATAAAGGAATATATAGGCAGAGAAGATACTTGGAAGGATACTCAAAAACAGATAACTGCATTTGATCCAGAGAAAGGAATTTATAGGTTGACAGATGCGGAGAAAGGGAGACTTCCTTTTCATCCTATACCTTTTGTACCATGTGAAGTGTGTGCATATGTAACATTTGAAATATCAACACTATATACATATATATATTTAAAGATCTATGACTCCATGTTCATGTTTCTACGTCATGGCCCTATTAGTCTGCCTCTATCTATTTGAGGAGCAGGGACCCTGCTGCCACTAAACTGTGAGGTCCTTGAGGCCAGAGACCAGTCTAGTCATTTATTGTGTACCTGATCACCAGTGCCCTGCACAGACTAAGAACTCAATGAAAGTTTAATAACTAATAATAATAATACTCAGACCAGATTGAAGGAGGTACAGAGTGCAAGACGGAGGAGCGTCTTTAGAAATAAAAGGCCAGGCAGTGCTGTTTCTAGTCGTTTGTCTGGTTTTGACAGAGAGGAAGATGAATAATGATAATAACTAAGCACGCTAGGTACTCTACATGGATTATTTTATTTAATCGTCCCAATGACTGTATGAGATTACTATCCCCATCTTACTGATAAGGAAACTAGGCTCAGAGGGAGAAAGCTGCCCAAAGGTCACAGGGTTGAGCTATTAACCACTATCCTCCATAGCTTCTCGGTGGCTCTTTTCTGTTCGTGCAACACTCAACCCCTGGGTTCTGTCGCGTGGCCCTGTGCAAGGCTAGCTTCTGCAGCCTGGACCACACAACCATACTGGCGCCCCCAGGTGGTCCAAAGCGGTAAAACTGCTATTTCCTCAGTCGCTTTCCGCACCCTGGTCCCTACTCCCTCCCTATCCCAGGTGCAGGTCAGAGGCCAGCAGTCAGAAGTGGAGGCCGCCTCCAGCTGGGAGGCCTCCAAAATGTGGGGGAAGGCAGAGAAGGTAGACAGGGTCCCACACCACTGGGTGCAGTGACAGGGAGGGTCTTCGGCTGAGCCCAGATAGAGAAGCAGGGGTGCCCAGGCTGACAGGAGGGGTCAGAAGGGCTAACAGGAGCTGGGCCCACAGTTGGCAAATAACGAATTGTCATTATTATTAATTATCAGTCCCTACTGAGCCTCCGGACTGTGCTATGCATTTTACCCGCTTGGCCTCACTTAAACCTGGCAATCACTCAGTGAGATGGCAACATTTGCACGTTGTAGTTGAGGAAACCAGGGCTCAGAGAGGTACAATCAATTGCCAGAGAAGGCAGGAGGCAACAGAGATGAAAACCAGAACTCTGGCCTATGTAATTTCGGAATTCAGGCTTTCAACTTCACTGCTAAACCCACAAACTCACACTGACTTGCAGGAGCATTAAGGAGGAACTTTCTCCGCAGCACCGGTTTCCAGGGTGGTGGTCCAGGCCCAAAGAGACACTGGGACCTCCAGAGCCAGCCTGGGGGAGTGGCTGGCACCCAGCATGGAGCCCAGAGAGCCTGCTCCTTCCCGTTTCTGCTTCCCCAGGCTTGGGCTCCGCTGGTATCAACCAGTCGGTAGCCATGGCAACGGTTGGCGGTCCAGATGCTGCAGAGAAAGTGCTCTGAATCCCCGAGGGTGAGGTCCAGAGCTGGTGATAATCAGTCATTCCTTTAACAAATATTTATTGAGTGTCTACTACAGGCTAGGCACTGACCATATTGCAGGAACTAAGACAGATTAGGCTTCTGTTCTCTTTTTTGTTATAATACAAAAATCAATCCCCCCCCCCCCCTTTTTTTAGTGCTTTCTGCTTGTCAGGCCCTGTGCTAAAACTTTCTACATATATTATCTCCTTAATGAAAACTGTCTCACTACAGCCTTGAGATACGGCCTATTAGCAACCCTCTTTTACAGAGGAGAAAACCTAAGGCTCAGAGAGGTTAAGCAACTGGTCTGAGGTCACACAGCTAACGTGATGCGCCGCCCCCCCCCCCCCGCCCCCCGCAGACAAGGAAGCAACTCCAGCCACTTGGGCTTCCGACTCCACTTTATCAGTCTCGCAGCCCCTGCCACTGCCTCTTGGCAACGGGGACCTACTGGCTCCTCCCAGCCGGGCCGGCGTGGAACCACAGACAGCCCATTCGACAGAGGGAGGCAAGTGAGGCTCGGCGAGCTGAAATGACTGCTCCAAAGTCACCCCGCCTGGCGGAGGCAGAGGTGGGATTGAAACCCCGGGACGCCGCGGACTCCTGGGGATGGAGCGAGCGTGGAGGGGAGGTGCCGGGGGCCGCTCACCGATGGTGGTGATGACGGTGATGGCGAAGTAGAAGGAGCCGGCGAACTTCCACTGGCTGCCGGCGCGGTGCGGCTCGGCTTGCCGCGCCAGGCGCTCCAGCTCGCGGTAGTCCTCGGCCGAGAAGCCGTACTTCCTCCGCAACTCGCTCCGCTTCTGGGCCAGCAGCCGCTTGCGGCCGCTTTCCGCCTCGGACTCGAGCGCGTCGAAGACGGCGGCGCCCACCAGGAGGTAGGAGAGGATGCACAGGACCAGGGCGGCGGTGCGCGCGCTCTGCTTCCTCATCGCAGAGCCCCGGGGCCCCGCTCCCCGGCCCCGCGCCGCGCTCGCCGCCGCCCCGTCCATGCGCCCCGACGGTCGCCCCGCGCCCCGCTCGCGGCAGGAGTCGGGGCTGCGGGCGGCTGGGGAGTGGCACCCCGGGGCGGCGCCTCGGCGGGGCGGGGCGGGGCGAGGGGGCGACGAGGACCCGGAGGGCTCCTGCGGCTGCCACCTGCCTGCGCCTCCCCTGCCTTTGTTTCCCCGGGGGCGCCCCGGGGCTGTAGCGTCTGCAGGTCTTGACGGCGGGACCGAAGCGCCCAAAGCCCAGCTCTGCAGGAGCCCTATCTCCACCGCACTCCTCGTCCGCTGACCTTGGGCAAGTCATTCATTCCTTCGTTCGGTCTGTCATCCAGCAAATATTTACCAAGCACCTACTGGTACACACAATCTATTACATTCCTGGTGTAAATAGAGCTGATATCCTCGGATAGAGGGTCGGATGGAAGTCAAACAAAAAGATAATGTAAGAAAAGTGTGAGGGTCTTCTCTGGCGGTCCAGCGGTTAAGACTCCGCGCCTCCGCTGCCAGGGGCGCGGGTTGGATCCCTGGTCGGGGAACTAAGATCCCACAGGCCAAAAATTTTAAAAAAAAAGAAAAAAGCGTGAGAAGGAAAACATCCTGTCCTGCAAGGCGGGTGGAGGCTGGGAGTGGCAGGGGCACTTACAGCTGAGATGGTGGAGAAAGCGTCCTTGGGGAGCGACTGGAAGCAGTGCAGGTCCTTTAAGCAGAGAGACCAGGGTGTCTGGAGTCACAGTGACTGGGGTGGGGGTCGGGGTGGGGGTGGGGATTAAAAGGAAGACAGAGTCCACTTCACAGGGGGTTTTACAGGCCCTCTGAAAAGTTCCCTGGTGGTTCAGACCGTAAAGGGTCTGCCCGCAGTGTGGGAGACCTGGGTTCGATCCCTGTGCCGGGAAGATCCCCTGGAGAAGGAAATGGCAACCCACTCCAGTACTCTGGCCTGGAGAATCCCATGGACAGATGAACCTAGTGGGTTACAGTCCATGGGGTCACGAAGACCTGGACACGACTGAGTGACTTGACTTCACTTCACTTCTTCAGTACAATAGAAGACCCTGGAAAGGCTGTAGGCAGGAAGACAAACACCAGCGATCTAATTGACATTTTTTTAAAAAACAGCATTCTGGCTATCTTGTGGGAGAGAGATGGTGGTCCAGAGTGAAGGCCAGTTAGAGGACTCTTGTCCTCCAAACCTGTGCTGAGGGTGCGATGGAGATGGTGATGAGTGGGTGGGTCTGAAATGCTGGGGAGGAGGAGCCAGGCGCACTCGGCCAGCCGCACGCTCACATGATGATGGAGTGAGGGCAGGAGTGACCGGTGTCCCATCCAGGCCTGGTCCGTAAACCTGCCCCACGTGCCAGGCCCCCACCGTTCTTCCCAACAGCAGACAATGCGGGCACCAACCAGCCCATTCCAAAGGAAATCAACCCTGACTGTTCACTGGAAGGACTGAGGCTGAGGCTGAAGCTCCAATACTTTGGGCCCCTGATGCGAAGAGCCAACTCATTGGAAAAGACCCTGATGCTGGGAAAGATGAAGGAGGGAGGAGAAGGGGACGATAGAGAATGAGGTGGTTGGATGGCATCACCGACTCGATGGACATGAGTTCGAGCAAATTCCAGGAGATGGTGAAGGACAGGGAAGCCTGGTGTGCTGCCGTCCATGGGGTCGCAAAGAGTCAGACACGACTGGGGACTAAACAAGTCTTTAGGCGAGGACAGAGCCCCAGGGTGGGGGGAGCTGGGGAGCTATGACACACTGCAGAAGATCCCCCCAAAGAACACCTACTTTGAACTTCGATGGCATTGAGCCCCTGACGTCTGGAGTCCATCTGTTATTGCAGCTAGTGTTACCCAGATGCGCAGAGCAAAGGACATGCTGATGGGTTAGATGTGGAGGGTGAAGAGGACTTAAGGATGATCCTGGGGTCCCTGGCCTGAATAGCTGGGCACTTGGGGCACCTTCCACTGGCCGCACTCCCTGAGGAATCTACCCCTTCCCACCAGCACCAATGTGATGCTCATGTCAGAGTCCTGGGTGGGCCAGCATGGGTGGGCAGAGTGCTGGGCAGCCTCTCCTGCAGCTGTCTGGACCCCCACCCTCCCAGCTCTCTGCTGCAGCTTAAAAAAAAATCATTTATTCCTTTGGCTGCGACAGGTCTTAGTTGTAGCATGTGGGATTTTCCGTCTTCTCCCAGGATCTTCGATCTTCTTGCAGGATCTTGGGTCTTCTCACGGGATCTTGGATCTCCCTTGTGGCACATGGAATCTAGTTCCCTGACCAGATCGAACCCCGGCCCCCTGCACTGGGAACCCAGAGCCTTAGCCATTGGACCATCAGAAAAGTCCCTCTGCTGCGTCTTTGACACGCATCACTGTCCCCTGTGATCGTTCCAGCCCCTCTCCCCACAGCCCCTTTGCTTTTTTCTTGGCTCCGTCTACATTAAACTTTCAGTTCCTTCTGCAACCCCTTGCTCTGCTTGGAACAGCCTTCTCCCCAGCCCACTCAACAGCCAACATTTATTGAATGCCTGCTAGGAGTACGGCGTTGGTTGAAGAACCTTACATGTGTTAAGGCATTTAATCCTCACAGCTTCTTTAGTAGAGGCAGCTGCCTGACGCTCTCTCTGTCCTGTACCCCTCCCTTCATGGGACATCTTCCCTGACTCCTCGGGTGTCCCTCCTCTGGGCTCCTCGGAGGCTTCCGGCTCCTGCCATCTTGCATTCCTCCCACTGAGTTCCCTATGTGTGTCCTGCTGAGGACAGGGATCCCATCTGGGTCACCAGTCTGTCCCCAGCACCCAGCTATGACACAGAGCACATATCCAATGACGTGGACGAACAAGCAGCAGAAGTACAAAGAAGTTCAGAGCGGGGACTCTGCACCCCCAGTGCCTGGGGTCATAGCCTACTTTTGCTTACCAGTTGTATGAACTTGGGATGCTTCAGTCTCCCTAGTTTCTAGGGGGGTTAGAAAAGTTCCAGTCTCAGAAGATGCTGTGGTCAGCAAAATAATGCTCCCCTCCGCCAAAGATACCTAGCCATGCCGTCACTTCAGTCGTGTCCGACTCTGCAGTCTTATGGACTGTAGCCCACCAGGCTCCTCTGTCCATGGGATTCTCCAGGCAAGAATACTGGAGTGGGTTGCCATGCCCTCCTCCAGGGGATCTTCCCAACCCAGGGATCGAACCCACACCTCTTATGTCTCCTGCATTGGCACTCGGGTTCTTTACCACTAGTGCCACCTGGGGACCCCCCAAAGACGTGCACATCCTATTCCTGAGCCCTGTGACTATGTTAGGTTATGAGACAAAGGGGAATTGAGGTTGCAGGTGGAATTAAGGTAGCGAATCAGCTGACCCTGAAATGGGCGATCATCCTGATGCTCTGGGTGGGCCCAGTGTGATCAAGGGTCCTCAGAGTTGGAAGAGGGAGGTGGAAGAGAGGGAACCAAGGAGAGGAGGACTTGGCCTGATGTTGCTGGCTTTGAAGATGGGAAAAGGGAGCCCTACGCAAAGGACAGCAGTCTACTTCTAGAATCTGGAAAAGGCAAGGAAACAAAAACAGTTTTGCCAGTGTCTTGATTTTAGCCCAGTGTGACCTGTGTAGACCACCATCCCACAGAACTGGAAAGTAATACAGTTGTGTTGTTCAAGCTGCGTTGTTGTTTAATCGCTAAGTCATGTCTGACTCTTTTGCAACCCCATGGACTGTAGCCCACTGGGCTCCTCTGTCCATGACATTTCCTAGTCAAGAATACTGGAGTGGGTTGCCATTTCCTCCTCCAGGGAATCTTCCTGACCCAGGGATCCAACCCGTCTTCTGCATTGGCAGGCGGATCCTTTACCACTGAGCCACTTGGGAAGCCCATTCGAGGCACTAAGTGTGTGATCATTTGTTACGGCAGCAACAGGGCTCTAGTACAGTGGTTACAAGGACTAAACGAGCCGCTAGGTGTGCCGCCCTGAGAGCAGCGCCTGGCCTGAGGACCCACGTAGCAGTGTTAGCCTGTGTTGCTAGTATCACAACAGAGCAAAAGCCCAGGTCTGCACAAGGCTAGACTCAGCTCCTGCCCTGACTCAGTTCTCAGGCAGAATTGGGGTCCAGTGCTTAGGAGAGGGGCATTGGATGCCCCCACCTTCTGAGAAGCTGGAGGGGGCAGCTCAGTGGCCCAGAAGCGAGGGAGCTGGTGCTGCTGTGTCAGCCTTATTTTTGCTCATGGCATCAGCAAGTTTGATTTTCTGATTCCTGCTCAGACTTCAGAGGATCAGAAACCTGGCTACAGTCTCAGACTGGGGTGGGGTGGGGCCACCAAGGACCTACAGCCTGAGAAGGGCCTGGGAAGAGCTTGTGGGGACAGCGTGGGGGTATAGGAATGGTTGCTCCTAGGAGAAGGGCCAGGTCCATCCTAGGGGACAGTTAATGAGTCCTGGTCCTGGACACAGCTGGAGTCAACATGGCCTGGGTTTAGATACTTTCTACCTGAGTATCTGTGGATAGAAGACTTTCCTGTCTGTGTTCCTTGGTTTTCCCATCTGAAAAATGGGAGTAATGTCCGCCTCCTAGGACCACATCCAACATTAGAAAAGACACCGCACGTTGCTTTCCGGGTGCTCAGAAGCCTCTTTTCATCCCTTTTTACAACTATCTGCCTGCAGATGTCCTGAATTCTTTTTCCAGAAGTGGGGGCAAAGCTAAGACTGTGGAACGCTGTGTCTGCACTAGGCATATTCACAGATGTTGCTAAGGGGGTCCTCACTTCCCAGTGCAGGAAGCTGGGGGGCGGGAGAGAAGAGACCCCACAGGCCAAGTCCTCAGGGTCGGGCAGCGGCTGAGTCAGAACTTGAACTTGGGGCTGACTGGCCCCCAAGGTCACAGTCCTTCCGAGACAGGGTGCCACCTCATCAGGCAAGAGGCTGGGGGCTTTATCACCCTCCGGGGGCCTCTCTGGACCTCACTTTCCCCATCTCAAAGCTGGATCTTGGGGGGAGCTGGGAGGCTGCCCGCCCCCACTCTTGTGACCATCTTATGAGATGCAGCTGAAAGGTGCTTTGCCAAATGGGCCCTCTGGGGGGGATGGGTATTACTGGGGCCACAGGGAGCTGTCTGGCCCTGCAAGGCAGGTGACTCTGCCCTGTACTTGGCATTTTCGGTTCAGCACCTCTATTTTAAGCATGAAGAGGTTGGAGTTTGTTATGTGTGTTTCTCAGCTTGGAGGGCCGTCAGCTGAGCAGTCACCAAAAACAGCAACACCCCATGGCACCCCCTGCGGCTCCTGCTCCCTCTGCCTCCCCCTGCTTTTTCTCGTGGGAGCTTGAGCGGACCTAGTGATTTTCCTCCGTCCCTCCAGGCTAGAGTTGCACCCGGGACCCATCAACGAGGCCTTGGATCGTCTTCTTCCAGAGCTGCAAGGTTGCCCACCTTGAGGACAATGAAGAGAGGTGGTTCCAGTCCCCAGATGAGTCCTCGATGCCTTTCAAAGCACTTCTCATCCCTATATGAGTCAGGATCTTTCTGGAAGCTGTATGGGCCAGGCAGGCCTTGTCATTCCCACGTCAGAGAGAGAAATGGGCATAGACAGAGAGAAAAGGCTGCTGTCTAAGGCAGCACATGGTAGGACAGGCGTTAATAAAGAGCACGAGCTTCTGAGTCAGATGTCGGTTTCGTCTTGGGCAAGTGACCACATCTTTCTGAGCCTCAGTTTCCTCATCTGTGACATGGGGATAAAAGAATCTGCTCAGGGGCTTCCCTGAGCAGTGGTCCAGCGGCTAAGACTCCACACTTCCAATGCAGGGGGCACAGGTTTGATTCCTGCTTAGGGAGCTAAATCCTGCATGCTGACACTAAGATCTAGCACAGTCAAATAAATAAATAATAAATATAAACATTTTTTTAAAAAATATCTGCCTACCAGTGTTCCTGGGAGGATTCAATGAATGCATGAAGGAGCACTCAGCACAGATAAGGTACCAAGCAAATGTTAGCACCCCCCTCCACCCAATTAATTTCTTCTTTCTCTTTTCTACACTGGTTATTCCCTAGACCTACTGAGATCTTAAGGGATTGATTTTTATAGTTAGGATATAGTTCAGTAATTTTCTAGATGTTCAGAAGCCCTGAGCATTTTCCCTGATAAAATCTCTGGTCTCTCTCCTAAAAGAATGGATTATTTTGGCCTCAGGGGAGGATAGGTATCGGCTCCTTCGAGATGGCAGCTGTGACTTTTCTGTAACCTGAGCGCCACTTAGGGATCTGGGCTGCAAGAAATTAAAAGCTGCAGCAGGCTAGCCAGTGCGGTCCATTCCATGTGAGCACAACACTCCTGCCCCAGGCATAATGCATGCTCATAGCTAGGAGGCCACTCCTGGCATCCTTGCTCCTTTCTGCTCTCTCTCCCTTAGAATGGTGTTTGGGGCTGAAAGTCTGTATTTCCCCCCAAATTCATACATTGAAATCCTAACGCGGGCTTCCCTGGTGGCTCAGTGGTAAAGAATCCACCTGCCGATGCAGGAGACACGGGTTCAATCCCTGGCCAGGAAGATCCCACGTGCTGCGGAGCAACTAAGCCTGCACACCACAGCTATTGAGCCTGTGCTCTCGAGCCTGGGAACTGAAACAAGCGAGGCTCACGTGCCCTAGAGCCCCTGCTCAGCAACCAGAGAAGCCACTGCAATGAGAAGTCCTAGCACGCTGGGCAACTAGAGGCGAGCCCGCCCAGCATCGAAGACCCAGCACAGCCAAAATATAAACAAATAAATTTAAAAGATATTAAAAAAAAAAAAAAGAAATCCTAACCCCCCAGTGTGATGGTATTAGGAGGTGAGGCTTTGGGGAGGTAATTAGGTTATGAGGGTGAAGCCCTTATGGATGGGATTAGTGACCTCTGAGGAAGAGATATGAGAGAGCTTGCTTCTTTTTCTGGTCTCTGCCAGGTGAAGATGCTGCAAGAAGATATCTACCCATGAGAAGGCAAAGAACAATCTCCCAATGACTAAGCAAATGGCCACAAACAGCTGTTAGGAATTCTCTGAGCAGCCCTGGTGCATCCCAACAGCTAGAGACAGGGTCACGCTCAGATGGCTGTCATAATACTGTCGCCAGCCTGGTAACAGTGGTGTCTCCCACACAGGTGTGGCTATGAGCTGATTAAACAGACGTTGATTAAAAAAATGATAAAAAAAATAAATAAATAGACAGACGTTGACAAAGAGAGCTTCTTTGCCTCACTGACCCTGTCAAAGACTGTAGTGTAAGACTTGGAGGATGAGCTTATGGTTGGGGGGAAGGTTGGAGGGAAGGGATAGTTAGGGAATTGGGGATGGATAGGTACACACAGCTATATTTAAAATGGATAACCAGTAAGAACCTATAGTATAGCACATGGAACTCTTCTCAACGTTATGTGGCAGCCTGGATGGGAGGGGAGTTTGAGAGAGAATGGATATATGGCTGAGTCCCTTCGCTGTTCACCTGAATATCACAGTATTGTTTATTAACCAGCTCTGTGCTGTGCTTCATCGCTCAGTCGTGCCCGACTCTTTGTGACCCTGTGGAATGTAGCCTGCCAGGCTCCTTTGTCCATGGGGATTCTCCAGGCAAGCATACTGGAGTGGGTTGCCACGCCCTCTTCCAGGGGACCTTCTTAACCCAGGGGTCGAACCCAGGTCTCCCACAATGCAGGCGGATACTTTACCGTCTGAACCCAATACAAAATAAAAAGTTAAAAAAAAAAAAAAAAAACTGTAGTGTAGAGTTGTCTCTGGAAAACACTTGTCCAGCCAGAGACTACATTTCCCAGCCTCCCACCCCACTGGAGTGAGCATGGGGTTACTTCCAGGTGGGACCTTTAGGAAGCAGGTGAGCCTCTCCATCACTGCCTGCGCTTTAGAAGCAGCAGGCTCCGAAGCCCAGCAGCTGCTGGAGCTGTGATATGTGAGTCACCTGGCTCATCACGTGAAGGAAAGCTGCCCTCCCGCCAGGAGCACCTGCCTTGGAATATTAGGTGGGTAAGAAGTGAACTTCTATTGTCTTCAGCCACTGAATGTGGGGGTTCGCTTGTTATAGCAGCTACAACAACGCGAACTCTAATGAATAAACTTCCTTTATGGGGCCAGTGTGAGGATTAAATTAGAGGATACCCATGCAAGAAACTCTTTTCTAAAAACTTGTATTCATCCATTCCTGTGTTTATCTCCGATGGTGCTGAGTCTCCGTTGCGGCGCAGGGCTTTCTCCGGTTGTGGAGGCGGGTGGGCTGCTCCCTCGTTGCGGGGACGGGCTTCTCGTGGCGGTGGACTCTCCTGCCGCAGGGCGCCAGGGCTCAGGAGCTGTGGCGCACGAGCTTCGTTGCCCCGCAGCACGTGGAATCTTCCTGGACCAGGGATCAAACCTCTGTCCCTCACATTGGCGGGTGGATACTTAACCCCTGGACCACCAGGGGAGTCCTCACAGACTCGTAAATGGGACTTTCCAGTGAGAGCCCCAACGCTGGGACGCGGGGTTCTGAACACCCCCATATTCCGGAAACCACAAGACACAGCCCGTGGGACTTTTTTAGGGGTGTCATCCCAGCTTTTCTCCCACTCTGTCCCCACCCCCTCAGCCTCCATGACCGAATTTGAGAACGGGGAGAAAGGATCAACCTTTTCTGCTCCTTTGGGCGAAGAAAGGAACCCCCATCCCATCCTGAGAGGTCCCACTGGTAGAGATTTGGGGCTCCTGCCAGCAGTGGTGAGAGGCAGCTGACTCTCTGATGCTCACGAGGCAGGCTTGCAGGTCCACCCTCACTGCCTGTTGGAGCAGGAAGATGGCAGAACAACAGTCATCCTGTACGCCCACCACTTGGCCGAGCAAGAATGAGTGAGCTCCCCGTGAGCTGAGTGGGTGCCAGGCCACCTGACCAGGCTCCGGCTCCAAAGCAATGATTCTTGTGCTTCCCAAAACCTGGCAGAAAGAGGCTGGGATGTGCACTTTTGGGGACAGGGTCTGAGAGAGGTCAGGGGGTTCAGATCTCCTCCAAGTCAGGAGACTATAGGGCCCCCTGAATAAGCTGGTCATATGGTCCAGGAACACTAGGCTTTAAACCCTTGCCACTGAAAAGGAATCCATCTCCTGGAGGGGACTTGAAGGCAGAGGGGACCAACTACATTTTTTCCTTCTTGCCTCCACTGATCTTTCCAAGAGTCATAAACAGGAGAAGCTAGAACTCAGAAGGAGAGGATGGAAAAGGGTTTTAGAGACCCTCATACTCTCTCTGCATAGGACTGTAATCAGAGATTCAGGGTGAGTTTCTGGAACCAGGCAGCCTGGATTTGAATTCTATGTCTCTGCCTCACTAGCTGTGTGACCTTGGGCAAGTTACCTCACCTCTCTGGGCCATAAATAATAGTATGTACTTCATAACCTCATAGCATTGTAAGGTGTGCATAACTAGGCTATTTAGTAGTTTGTTAAATAACAATGCATTCTTGGGGTGAAAGGTCAGGCTCGGTTTAGAGGACGTTTTAAATAGTTTATCATTAGATGTTCAATCTGGACTGAAAGGCATGGAGCAAGGAAAGATTCGAATGGATGTGGTCAAAGGTTGAAGAAAAACCAGATCCATTTGTGTGTGTCCCTCACCAAGTTCAGATTCCTCAATAAGCCAGTTACACGTGTGAAGTGTTTAGGTCAGTTTGGGACACACTGAAGCCCTCAAAACATGGGAATTATTAATATTATTCAAACTTGCGCCAGGTCAGAAATTGAATCCCTTCAAAGGTTTATTAGTTTTGAGGGATAATAAGAATGGCTATTTTTGTGGTGGCATAAAGCACTGATTCTTATAATTTTGGAGCTTCATAAAACCACCCAGTTGCATAAAATGTTTGTGAATCCAGATCACATTGCCAACTCTATTTGCAAAGTAAAAACAATGGGGGGAATGCACAAGTACTATATTTATACTCCTCGTTTTATAAAGGAATGAATTCCATTACCCTTCAAATGAGGAAGGTCGTAAGTTCAGAGTAAAACACGGTCTTACAGATGGAATCCATTTCACTTGATGAGATTTCACTGTGTGGTTCTTATTTTTAGTACCAGTTGAATGGCTGGAGCTTGAAGACCTCACATATAAATTCCCATAGAGTTTGCACACATCCAGAGCTGTTCTCCCCTTTCATTCTCACGACTTCCCTGTAAGACTGGGACCATGGTCTACATTTTCTTTTGAGTATATGGAGGTTCGGGGCTTCCCCTATGGTTCAGCTGGTAAAGAATCCGCCTGCAATGCGAGATACCTGGGTTCAATCTCTGGGTTGGGAAGATCCCCTGGAGAAGCAAAAGGCTACCCACTCCAGTATTCTGGCCTGGAGAATTCCATGGACAGTCCATGGGGTTGCAAAGAGTTGGCATGACTGAGCCACTTTCATTTTCACTTTCATATGGAGGTTCAGAGGTTAGCTGGCTCATTCAGGGTCACCCAGCTAGAACAAAGCCTGGCTTCAGACTCTCAATCTTCCTGGTAAAATATGGTCTTTCCCTCCGGTTTGAATACACGTTGCAGGGGCCTCTGCTCTATGTGGTCATCCAGGCACGAAGCCTCCTTCTCTTTTGTGACTCTGTCCTGTCCTAATGCAGATATTCTTTTCCCAGAGACAATACCCAAGGGATCTGGAGCAAAATTCAAGGTTCCTGAATTTGAAAGGGAAAATAATTGCATCTTTTCACTGACCTCTAATGCTAGCTAACACCTAGCATTTCCTTTGATTACTAATGGAGAAAACAAAGTAATATTATGAATACCTATTTGCCACTAATAGAAATCACTAATATTTTCATATCACAAAGTAGTTATTGTAGATATTGCAAAATACTGTTTATACTATTGCCACTTCGCAATTATGGTAATTATGTAAGTATCTCACATTTTTGTTTTGGTTACCATATTTCAATAACTTGTGTCCTCTGTAATCCCACATATTTGATTTTATGTGTTTAATACAATGAGTCTGAGAAGGACACTCATAGACTTTGCCAGTTGCCCAAGGAGTCCTAGGTTCATAAAGAAAGGTTAAGAACAATGTTCTAGAGCCTTGAAGTCCTCCATTGGGTCCTCTGCATGTGAGCAGCAGATGTGGGCAGAGAGGGAGGGTGGAGAGGGGCGTTATGGTCTGGGTCTGGAGTTATCCATCTCCCAGGGCTGGGAGATGTGGTCTCTCTCTGGGTGCCCAGAAGGGGAACAACTAGCCAGCTGCTGCATCATTATCATGTCGTTTGCAATGGTTCAAGTTCAAGGAGAGGCTGGGGCCGCTTGTCTCGGGGATTTCTAGGGGGGAAGGCATGTGAAGTAGGTGCTGGACACCAGGCTCCATCTTGCTGATCTCATCCGCAGGGGCGACAAGGCTAGTGTTGCTCAGAGGCGGCACCGGGGGCAGTTAGCATCGCTCTGCTCAGCTCATCTGCTCCAACAGGCTGCCTGCTGTGTGCCCCGAGGACCCACAGACAACAGGAGGTTGAGGAAATTAGGATAAAAATGTACATTCTTGAACATATAATTGTGGCTCCCGTGTGTGCAGAGTACTAGAGTTTGCTAAGCATGTTAGTAAGCCTTGGGTTTCCCTGGTGCCTCAGCTAGTAAAGAATCTGCCTGCAATGCGGTAGACTTGGGTTCGATCCCTGGGTTGGGAAGATCCCCTGGAGAAAGGAAAGGCTGCCCACTCCAGAATTCTGGCCTGGAGAACTCCAAGCCTGGGCTCACCTGTCCTCACTGCAGCCCTCCCAGAAGGCAGGGCCAAGAGAATCATCTCTGCTGTGCAGAGTCGGAAAACGAGTTCACAGGGGAGAATTAGATGCTCAAGGTCACAAATTAGAGGCACAATCAGAGCTAGAACCCAGGCCTCCCGTCACCATTCAGCAGGTGCATATTAAATACCTACGGCACTGCCTCACCCTGAGGCCCTGGCTAAGGATCCTCCCTGCCGGTGGCCTCTGACCGGCTCGTTCACCGAAACGCCACCAGGGGGCATCAGTACATCATCGTTTTCTATTCTCCTAGGAAGCCGCGCTGTTAATCTTACCCAGATTTTAAGGAGGCGGAGGGCTTGTTAAAATACAGATTTCCGGGCCTCACTTCCAGAGTTTCTGTGGATCTGGCATGAGACACAAGATATTTGCAATGCTAGTCATGTGTGGATGTGAGAGTTGGGCTCTAAAGAAAGCTGAGCGCCAAAGAAGTGATGCTTTTGAACTGTGGTGATGGAGAAGACCCTTGAGAGTCCGTTGCACTGCAAGGAGATCCAACCAGTCCATCCTAAAGGAGATCAATCCTGGATGTTCATTGGAAGGACTGATGCTGAAGCTGAAACTCCAGTACTTTGACCACCTGATGCGAAGAAGTGACTCATTGGAAAAGACCCTGATGCTGGGAGGGATTGGGGGCAGGAGGAGAAGGGGACGACAGAGGATGAGATGGTTGGATGGCATCATTGACTCAATGGACATGAGTTTGAGTAAACTCTGGGAGTTGGTGATGGACAGGGAGGCCTGGCGTGCTGCAGTCCATGGGGTCGCAAAGAGTCGGACATGACTGAGTGACTGAACTGAACTGAATGGAACCAGTTCCCAGGCTACGATGATGCTTCCAGTCTGGGGACCCCACTTTGAGAACTAGCAAGGTTGAGGATTGGGAGCGAGGGTCCAGTGTGACCTCTGACCCTCACAGACAGGGCCACTGGGAAATCATTGTGAAACAGGCAGCCACTCCCCTTGGTCAGCTGCATATTGACTTTTCTAAGCTCCATTAAATACCTTTTTAAAAAGCAAGATATATTTCACTCCTTCAATGATGACTGGGCTTGGTCTATTCCGAGCACAGTTCTAGGTCCTGGGAATCCATCAGTGAATGAAACAGACAAGTTAATTCCCACCACTTGTGGAGTCTGGCAACAAACTGTAAATGTCATAAATAAGTAGGTTACCTAGTATGTTAAAAGGGGCTATGTGCATCTGGCGTATTGAAAGATATATGATGTTTCTCAGTGAAATGGTGACTTGTGAGTCAAACTTGAAAGAGACCAATTCACCATGGGTGTCTGGGGGAAGATGATGTCAGGCAGAGAGGAAACAGCCTGTGCAAAGGTCCTGGGGTGCGAGCAAGTCTAGCATGTTTGAGGAAAAAGAAGGAAGCCAATAAGGTCAGAGCAGTGTGAACAGGGAGAGAATAATTGAGGATAAGGACACAGCGGTCACAGGAGCAAGGGGGGAGGGGCTTGTAGATCTTGCAGAGGCTTTTCTTTATTAAAATTGTTATTTTTTAATTTATTTTTGAGTGTACTGGGTCTTCACTGATGCCCCACAGGGTTTCTCTAGTTGCGGCAAGCAGGGGCTACTTTCACAGGGCTTGAGCTCTTGGGTGCCGGCTCAGTAGTCGTGATGTATGGGCTTAGTTGCCCCAAGGCAGGTGAAATCTTTCCGGACCAGGGATTGAACTTGTGTCCCCTGCATTGGCAGGCAGATTCTCAACCAGGGAAGCCTGTGCAAAGGCTTTTCTTGGAGTGAAAAAGAGTGGCGTGATCTGACATGTTCTAACAGAATCCTTCTGGCACCCTCTGTAAGGAGCAAGAGTGAAGCCAGGAGAACAGAAGGCTCCCTAGTTATCTGGGCAGAGATGATGGTGGCCCAGTCAGGGGGGAGCAGTGGGGCTGGAGAGCCTGCTAAAAGGTTATACACACCAACACACACACACACACACACACACACACACACACCCCTGCATGCTGTTTCATAACGAAACCAACTGGTCAGTCTAATTATCCACTCCTCTCCTCTGTCCAGGTGACCCACATTCTCAACCTGAACTCTCCTCTCTATGTCCAGATCTGTCTCATCTTTCATCTCCAACTGCCCTAGCCACACTGCCCTGGGATGACTGCTGCTTCCTCAAACTCAAAACATCTAGGACACCCCCTCCTATCTGCCACCCATGCAGGCTCACTGTTCTTCTCAGTTTCTGGTGATGGACCCCCATTCTCCCCATCCTCCAGCAGAAAGCCCAGGGATGTGTTTAGCATCTTACTTCCCCTGGTCCTCACATCCATCCTTCCAGCAAGATCTCATAGGCATGGTCAGGCCCTGCTGGATTCTCTCATCTGCTCCTGCTCCTTCTTTCCCGCTCCTGCGGGCCTTACCTCTGAACCCTGCGTGACTGCATTGGGGGTAGCCTGGTGGCTGAGACAAGGGTTTGGGAGCAGGACTCTCTGGGTTTGAATCCTGGCTTTGCCAACTTTGAACTATGTGAATGTGGACTGTTTCTTGAATTTCTCTGTACCTCAGTTTCTCCATCTATGAAATGGGTATAATTACACTTACTTCAAAGAGTTATTGTGAGAGTTAAGTGAACTGTTACATAGAAGACGCTGGTATGTGCTTAGCACATAATAAATGTTAGCTTTTATTTTTATTCTTTTAGCAATAAGTCTTTATTGAGTGTCTATTATGCGTAGAGACCTCCTTCATGCTCAAAGGTAATCTGACCCAGGAGAAAGAGCATAGGCCTTGAGTCAGCAATTCTATTCCTAGATGCGTACCCAACAGAAATGTTGACCAATATCCACCAGAAAACATGTCCTAGAATGTTCACAATGCCTTATTCATAGAAGCCTTAAACTAGAAACTACCCAAATGCCCATCGAGGGTAGGATGAATAAATAACATGCGCTCTATTTGCATAATGGAATATTTTACAGTGACAAGAAAGAAGGCACTACTGTTACTTGAATATCATGGATGCAATTAACAATATGATGGGGCATGGCTGGGCTGGGTCCCTCCTATCCCTGGCTTCAGTGGGAGTGGCCTGAGTTTCACCTGGTGACCTCTGTTCCCAGCACCATCCCTCTTCACAAACAAGAAGATCTCCAATCTTTGCCTTCACATCAGTCCCTGACTTGCAAAGCCTCACTGAGGCAGGATGATGATGATAGCTTATTTTCAGGTGAACATAAAGGAATCATACAACATTCACAGCATGTGATGGGTACTCACTCAACACAATGATGCTGTAGGGTGGGCATTACTATTTATGCCCATTTTACAGATGAAAAAAGCCAAATCACTAAGAGGTCAAGTCAAGATAATGATAGCTAAAATTTTCATTTACATCACATAATACTCTCAACAACCCTCTGGGTTGAGTAGTGCTATTATCCCCATTTTAGAGACTAGGAAACTGAGGCACAAAGAAGTTAAGTACCCTGCCTGAGATCACAGCGGACAACCAGCCAGGACCAGGAAGGCAGGCTGGCTGGGCCTACTCTTCATGGCTCTGTTCACAACTTCTCAGGGGTGAGGTCATGGGCCTTGCAGCCAACCTGGTCCAGAGTCCAACAGCATAACCCCAGGACAACTCATTAATCACTCTGAGTCTCAGTTTACCCATCTCTAAAATGGGAACATCAGTAGCACTTTCCTTTAGGGAGGTCCCAAGGGTGATGTGTGATTATGTGAGTTGAGCTCTTGGCAGAGAGAGCCCCATATGCAGGAATAGTTCAGTTAAGGTCCATGGCTCTCCTCCTGGCTTTCAGGATGTTCTCAGACTTGTTCTGGGTAATGTGTGCAGAATTTACTCATATAGAACCAGACATACCAAAGCTCTCAGCCTCTGAGAGACCACAGGCCCAGCCTGGAAAGTCAGATAAACTTGGCTTGGACTAAAATCCCATCTAATTGTAAACCAGCTTTTGGACAGATCATGCTTCCAAGCTGCTTCCTCATCTGTGAATCAGAGTTAGTTCTATCTTGTGAAGATTAAATGGTTCCACATACTGCCTGTGATTTCTCAAACTGGGGTTCCCGAAGGAGGTGGTACCCGACTGAAGTGCTGGAAGCCAATGTACTGAGGAGCAGGTCACTGACCACCTGTGTGCTGGGGATCGCCTGTCGCCTGGCTCTGCTTTGAACCTCAGGGCACTGCATTCCTGGGCTCCCTTGTCTGCCTAGGAGGTTTGACCAATGGGAGGCACTTCTGGGAACTGGGGGCTGGGAGAGAGCAGAAGCTGGGTTCTCTCTCCCGGTCTCCATCTGCCTTTTGTTAGGATCAAGGTTGCATCTCCATGGTGGCTCCCGCTCCCAGCAAACAGCCCTGCTGTGACTTCATCTTCCGCCTTCTGGTCCTGGCTTCTGGGCTCTGCCCTCTCTCTGCCTCTCCACCCTTAGGGCTGGTATTGAGGGAATGAAGCCCTTCATTAAAGAATACCTACTGTATGCCTCTACATGAAGTTCAAGAACATAAAAACACTTCCTCTATGATAGAAATCAGAACAGCAGTTGCCCTTGGGGGTCAAGGGGATCACCTGGCCAGAGGAAATTTTCTTCTTTTTTTTTCTTCTTTTTTAAAAAAATCTTTGGCTGTGCCACACGGCATATGGGATCTTGGTTCCCCTACCAGGGATCAAACCTGTGCTCCCTGTATTGGCAGCTCAGTCTTAACCATTGGACCACTGGGGAAGTCCTCAGAGGAAATGTTCTGTGATGAGGCAAATGTTTTACACCTTGACTGAAGTGTGGGTCATATAGGTACATACATTTGTAAAGACTTGTGAAACCATGCGCTTAAGACCTGTGCATTTAACTGGGTATGAGTCATCCCTCAATCAGATTAGTTTAATAAGAAGAAATCTTGGTAAAATACCAAGAATATATTTTAATGTTCTGGTGGGATTCTGATGAAAACAGTTTTTATTTTTAAACAAATACAGGTAGACTGCAGAAGAGGACATAACATTTGTATGTGGCATTTTTGTTTGTTTGCTTTTAAGCTTGGGCAAACTCCGGGAGATGGTAAGGGACAGGGAAGCCTGGCTTGCTGCAGTCCATGGGGTCACAAAGAGTCGGACACAACTGAGCAACCAGACAACAGCAACAAAACAATAAAACATGCGACTTAAACAGGATTTCACACGTGGGTTGGTTTATTTCGTGCCGGGTTCCCCAGTTTCTGGGAGGCATTCTTCACCCTCCGCTGCTTTTCTCTGGTCCAAAATGTTTCCCAGCACTGACTTATATAACGTGTAGCTTGGCCTGGCGCATTGCGGAGTCATGAAAACGGTTAATTCTTACTAATACGAGTTGAGTTTGATGGGTCCCTTTAAGGGACATTTAAGGGTCCCATTTTGACTGTCTTCAAAACAGGGTGATTTCACCTTGTGATTTTTACATAGAATTCAATCCCTGAATTCTGCCCAGGGTGGGGAGGGAGGGTTTTCTCAGCACAAGTCTGACACACAGACACGTGTTCAGGGATGTTCCTACCTCACTCCAGGAAAGCAAGCAGGAGGCTGAGAATCTCTGTGCCCCTCTTCGCCGCACCCCTAGAAAAATAGCCTATCCAGCCCAGCACCTGCTTCAGTCTAATGATTAAGGGGGAGATGGTTACCCATCTCCTGGAAAAAGCTCTGTGCGCGTCTTTGATAAAGGCTGTGAATGGCTCAGAAAAAAATTGGCCATTCTCCCAGGCTGTGAGTGAGAGCGAGGGGGACTAGGGCATGCTGCCCGCGGCATCTCAGGGTCCAGAGGGACCAGCTGGCTTGGGAACACGCTTGTCCTCCAGGGCCCGGATGGCAGACCCAAGCCGGACTGTGGCCTGCAGCCCAGACTGCCTGCCGAGAGGCTGACATCGAGTCTCCATCCTCAGCCTGGCTCTAAAAGGCTCTTCTCCTTGGGCTGTGGCCCCTGGCGGGTGGGCAGGGCCCCAGTACGCACAGGCGGCGCTGGATCTCCAGGCGGCAGAAGCGGTTCTGATTGGACACTCGGGTGGCCACGCCCAGGCCGCAGGTGGTGGAGCAGGGACCCCAGGCGGTGCTCCATTCCGGGCAGGAGACGCCAGGGCCTGGGGGAGCGACAAGGCCAGAAAACTGGGGTCCTGGGGGAGAGAGAGAGGGGTCAGCTCAGCAAGGTTAGGCAGCCAAATCCACCCACTGGCTCGCGGTGCAATCTGGGTCACGTTGCTTAACCTCTCTGGACCTCAGTCTCTTCCCATGTAAATTTCCTAATAGTTGATCGTTAGGTGTGAATAAAAGAGTGGAGGTGAAGTGCTTAACACAGTGCCTGGTTCTTGTCAGCACTTCCGAAATATTGGTTATCAGGCAGCTATGATGGGATTGACCATGACGGTCCTCCAGTAAAGGGCGAGTGTCTCGTTTCTGTATCCTCCACAAGTCCTATGATAAGTAGCATCGTCCAGGGAGGAGGTTGGGGCCTGTGAGTGTGACGCTGCCAGTGACCTGGCGGCAGGGATGCTGGTGATGGCGAGGCCAGGTCTGGAACAGGGTGTCGGGTTCACCGTGGCCTAGCTTTTCCTCCTCCTCCAGTCTTGCTCGGCTCTGTTAATATTTTGTGTCCTTCCTTCTGTTCTTTTGTAACCAGTGGTTCTTAACTGGGGACCATTTTGCCCCCAGGAAGATACTTGGCAATGTTTGGAAACATTTTTACTGGTCACAAGTGAGGGGTGGGGGCTACTGAAGTCTAGCACAGATGCTGCTAAACATCCTACACTGCACAGGACATCCTTTCACAACAAAGACTTAACCCGGCTCAAATGTCACTGGTGCCCTGGTTGATACACCTTGTGTTATATGCACGTGTGTAGTATGTAGGATGTCTGTGTGTTCATATGGCTGTAGACACACACATATGCACACACACAGTGGAGTTCAAATTACATATACTTTGCCCAGTCCTGCTTTTTATATGTAAGGCAAACCTATTGGCATTTGCTAGGTTGGCCAAAAAGATCCTTTGGGTTTGTCTGCATCAGCTTACGGGAAACCCGAAGGAATTTTTTGGCCAGCCCAATATTTAAACAGAGGTATCCTATTCTATTGTTGGGAGGATAACAGCTAACAGACCCTGGAATGCTGTGTGCCAGGCTCTGTCCTAACCGCTTTGCTTGTATTTACTCATCCAGGCTTCACAACAGTTCTCTGAGGCGGATGCTCTTATTCTCATAATTGGAGGAACTGAGACTCAGAAGAGTTAAGCGACTTTCTCAGAGTCACAGAGCTGGGCTTAGAACTCAGGCAGACTCTGTGTTTAAGCCGCCACACTCTACTGCCTCTCCTGTGGCGCCGTATTCTATGCAACCAGTGCTCTCTTCGGTTGCCTTAACAAATCATATTCCTATAATAATAATAATGGTTTCCCTAGTGACAATATGTGTAATTATGGCTGATTTGCACTGTTGTATAGCAGAAACCAGCACAACATTGTAAAGCAATTTCCCCCTAATTAAAATAAATTTAAAAAATTAAAAGACAAAAATCTTAGTGACCTACCATACATAACATAATCTCTCAAATTCAAGAGTTTACAGGCTGAGGTCACTGTCTTTCCTGCCCACCCCTAGGCCCACATCCTGGAGGCAACCACCTTGCCTCATTCAGTTTAGAATTCCTCTTTTAATAAACCCCAATAATGACATATTAATACTATTGTATAATATTTAAACTGTGTTATATTAATATGTATCCATGTCAGTACAATGATAGTCTATATTATAATATCATACCTCCATATTATAACTCGGCTGTAAAATGTGAGAACTTGGTTCAAGTGTCCTAACCCTCCTTTCCTCTCTCTACTCTGCCGCCAATTTTTATTTTTAATTGTGTGTCACTTAAAATTATACACTTGCACCTCTGCATCTTGTTTGGTCAGTTCCACTTCGCGAAGAGTCCCCTCCTAGCTCTTGTCAGCATAACCTTGGCTTTGATGTGTCCCTTGGTCCTCAGACCTAAGAGGCCCCGCCCCACCCCTCCCCCCGCCCCTCCCCCTCCCGGCCCCCGCCCCCCGCCCCGCGCCCTCCCCCACCACGCAGGCAGCCCGGGGCCAGCCCAGCACTCACCTTGGGCTGGGA